>NC_059085.1:43741196-44365571 GCF_020497125.1 Mauremys mutica
TTTCGGGGGTCAGCATGATGGGGTTCAAGGGAAATCACCGACAGGGCTAGGCCAGAATGTGTGACTTACTAACGCTTATTTCTTGGGCACCAGGCTGGCCGGTGGTTTTGTGAAGAGGTGTCGCAGTGCCAGCCAGGTTTCGGCTCGGAGAGCTACACCTTCCCTGTCTCCCGGCGGGATCTGGAAACTGGCCGAGTGCTGGGCAAAGGTAAGGTGACTTCTCAGCTCCTTGAATGCTCCACTCGAGGCAGGTGTTCTCACCCTTTGTCTTAGGGCAGCTCACACCTTCATAGGGAGAGCATTTCCCTCGGACTGTTCCTGATCATAGGGTCATAGAGTTTAAGGCCAGAGGGACCATTGTGATCATCCTGTCTGCCCACCGCAATAACCTGGCCCATGGGACTGCCTCAAATTAATCCCTGTTTGGCTGTTTTTCTAGTTCAATTTGGATGTAAAAATGGCTGGTGCTGGAGAAGCCACCAGATAACACCCTTACAGCAGGGACCACTGATGGGGACAAGTACACTTAGGAAAGAATGTAATGTATTAGCAGCTGGGAAAAGGGAGAGCTGTGGAGATATGGCTGGTCAGAAAACCGCAGTTTGCTTTATGCTTTTGAGCCTAGTGCTGTAACCGTGGCCGAAGTTATGGACTAGGCCGGTAAATGTTTCTCAGTGGCTCTTGCTCCTGACATGAAAGTGTTAACAAGCAGAGAGGCTCACTGAAATCTGCCCTTTCCCCTCGAGCTAGGGGAGGCGTAAGGCAAGCTGAAAGCAGACTTGTTCTAACTAGCAGTCTTTGGGTGTGTGGCTTGTGTTTATTCACTGACAATCTGCCGTCACCATCATCCCTGTGCCTGGCAGCAGGAATGCCCATTTCCTGCTCTTCTTACTGAAGTTTCGGTAATACGAGTGGGTCATCTGTTTGGCCTTGGACATTGTGTAAATAAGGAAATTATTACTTACTTATTAATTAATTACTTAAATGGGGGACTTAGTTTTGGTTTGGCTATAAATAGCTGGTTCTCAGGCATGACCAACAAAATCAAAGCAGACAATCTGTCTACAGGGCTGTGGTCTCTTGGACTGTATGGTTTTACGGGGAGGGGCCCTTCCACAACTGTCTGTAAAACACCTCGCACTAGACAAGAAGTAATTGCCAGCCTCTGGATGGTAGCATGTCCAGCAAACGCAGCGCCTCTGTTCTCTCTGAGCTTGTGGATAGGTTAAGTGTGCCCTGCCCCCCGCCCTCGGATGGAGCTTTGGTTCTCTTGGCGAGTGCAAGCTGGAGCTGAGCTGCGTTGTGTTGTGCGTGCGTTCTGGGGTCACGACTGTGTGCGATGCCTCTGACCCATCTCAGAGAGAATGAATAGTTCTTTGTTCATTATAGCTCCCACTGGTAGGCTAGGTGTTTTGCAAACGCGCAGGCAATGGGGCCCTCTTTGGAGGCGCCACCAATCCACATCTGTAAACCAAAACCATCTGGCTAAAGCAGAGTTTGGGTCGCAGGTGTGTCAGTGGTTTCTGGTTCCATCCCTCGCTACACATCACGCTTCCTTTACAAATGTGCTGCACCTCTCAAACTTCCAAACCTGGCCTCTGGGAGTAGACCTAGCCACTACCCCATAATCCTTTGCTACACCCATCGCCTCCTCCAGTCAACGCTGCCCACTCCAACTTAGTGTCATGCCAGGAAACTTGCAAATTCAGAAGACCAAATTAGAAGGAGACCACAAGTTCCACTTCCTCTTCATGGGTCTCCAGAAGACACAATCCCCCTCAACCCACCTCAGTCCCACTTAAACCCACTTCCTCACTCCCGTGTCTCAGTGTTGACAACAAGTGCCCAAAGATGAGCTGAAGAAGGAGGGTTTGTCCAGATGGCAATTCCCACTGCGGGCTGTGACAGAGCCAAGACGATGGTTCCCTAACATCATCAAAGATCTGGCAGCCTTTAAATCTGGCTTCTCGAGCTTCTGCTAAGTGATGCTGGGGATGAAATTCCCATGCTCAGCATTCTGTGAAGAACGAGCTGGTGCAGAGGAACCGTCAGTACTTAGCTGCCTTTGTTCCGATGTCCTGGGGTTGGCTGGTGGCTTCTTTCGCTGGCTACTATGGAACAAAGGAAAGCTGATTTTGTGTGTGACTGGTACCAAGAGTTGTGAGGTGTCTGGTGTCACAACTTTGGCTCGTGACTGCACCATCCCTGGCAGAATGCTTGGTGCATTGTCTAAACTTCTTCTCAAGAAGACAAACTGGTGCTTGGGGTCTCCTCCAGCCTGCATTTGGCTTCCTCATGGCTTGTGAGGAACAATGTGTAGCTATGCCAGGAAGTGGGTTGTGGGGGGAGAATCAACTCCGGCTAGGGGTCAAACCCTTTGAAGAGCATGGTGAAAGGCAACATACTGGAGACTTTGATGGGGCATTCGGAACAGTGGGGGCCAGTGTGACCACTGCACTTTTAAGGTCCCAGATGTCGTGTGGGGCAGGGTTCTTTTCTTTTGCAGCTGAGCCCAAGAATGAGCTGGTGTTGGGCAGAGCTTAGGACCCGCTTTATTTTTGCTGTTGTGATCTAGTCTAGATGTGACTGTTGTGCGTCCCGGTCCAAACACGCCTGGCTGTTCAGCACGGCTGTAAAATCAAGCCCTATTCCTTTGCCCCTCACCTGTATGGTGCCCTCTTGAATAGCTTCAGCAAGTCTTCCTGCCCCTACTAGGGGCATTTGTTCTGGCAAAGTTGGCAGGAGCTGGGGCAGAGTCTATGCCCATAGGGAAGGGCTGGGAGCAAGGCTCCCTCTTTCTCTGTGTTTGTGGAGCAGACAGAGGAAGGACAGGTGGGGTCTCACATGAGCAGTGAGCCCAGCAGGGGAGCAGCGAGCCCAGCAGGGGAGCGCCCTGTCAGAAAGGCTGGTAGCTCCTGTGTTCAGGCTGGGTGTTGGGATCCCGCTGAGGTTCCCAGGACTGCTCTGTTGTTTTTTGACAGGGTTGCTATGGAATAAATGCTGCCTGTCGCATTATTCTCGCAGCAACCATTGGCTAGAAACATTTATACAACATTTTGTAACTGCTCTGCCTGAGCTTCTCACGTAAGGGGTGGCAGGTACTGGGATCAAACCATCTCTTTCTGAAGGACCTCAGTAGCATCTGCTGTTGAATTCAAAGGCAGGTGGTTACCCACTCTTTGGACCACAGCTGTTTCCAGCCCCTGCAAACTGGGCTGAAGATGCAGTGTGCTTAGTGGACTGAGCATAGGGCTAGGAGCCAGGAATTCCTGAGCTTTTAGCTCTGGCACTGACTCACTGGTGACCCTGGCAGGTCACTTCACCTCTATCTCCCCAGGGTACAGAGGAGGAAATGGCATCGTGGCCGCAAGGGGAGGGAGAGGACGAGCTTGTGCAGCACTTTGGAACAGATTTTTCTGGCTGATCCTGCCCATCCCATTCTTGCAGACAGGAGGGGTCGAGCTCTGGAATCCGGGGCGGGGTGACAGCTAATGGAGAAGGCAGCGGCTGCTGCTTCTCCTGCCTGTTTTATTTATTTGTTAAGCTTCTCTGGTAATAGGGTCCTGCTGACACCCTCGGCCCTTGGGGAGGGAGGGCCTCTGTGGCTTATGGCCTAAGCTGTCCCGTGTGGCTGCTGGTGGCCAATTACTGAATAGCAGTAGCACGACTCCCTCTCTGATCTCCCTGCACCTTGGTCTTGTCCCCTTGGTAGCATGTGCTGCCCCATCCCCTTCGTTCCGTCTGTGCGCTTGTGTTGAGCTGGGACTGCCTCATCCAGAGCCCTGGTCCCCGAGCAGCGGCAAGGCTGCCAGCGTAGGGCTTGGGGCTTTGGCCAGCTTCCCCGAGCTACCAGCGTCCCCTCTTGGGTGGTCGCCTTTAGCAGCCTGGGTGAATTGTTCGCTTCGTACAGGTGATTTCGCCCTGAATCACCTTTCGGGAGAAACTCTGTCTTGTGAGCCTGAAGTCATGGTGAAACTGCAGTATGACATCAGGGGGCTGTCTGGGAGTAGGTGTTTCCGTGGGAGAGGCAGGGTAGGAGTTCTGCCGTCCTGTTTGTCCCCGGGATCCATAAAAGCTGATGAGTCTCTCTGGACTCTCACTTCCTCCTACGACAGGGGTCTGCGTTTTGTGGAGGAGCGGCTGGATTTGGGAAAACACAGAGACAGGTTGTTGCTCAAACCCAGGGGCTGATGGTACAAAGGCAGTGACAAAACAATCGACAAATAAACCCAGAACCCCTCCCTGACTCCAGTGTGGGAGGCGAGAGCTTGTTTGGCTAATCTGCAGCTCTAAGCCGCTTATCTGTTCAGGAGGGGTTGGCGCTTTCCTGCCAGCGAATGACTCACCTCCACCTGCGCTGGGCCTGAACGAAGGAGGCTGAGTCGGCTGAGTGATGTCATTGTTCCCTGCCCCAGCGTGGGTCGGACTAGGGTGACCATATTAGGCGCTGCGCTAAAGGCTAGCGTGGCGTCCCCTCTCTGGGATCACAGCCAAGGTTAATATGACTCTGGGTCTCTGCTACCGATACGTGGGGCCGTAGCAAACAAGCACATCTCACAGCGTCGCTCCAGCTCTGTTGTGGGCCATTTACTTCCATGCCCTCTATATTGAATTCTGACACTGGCACTCCGCTGTCCCTCTTCCCCCACGCCATCCCCCCAGCTCCGGCCACAAGACTTGTTGAATTCAGACCTTTGCTCCTTCCAGCAAGGGTTGCCAGGCATCCGGTTTTTGACCGGAACACTCGGTCAAAAAGGGACCCTGGTGGCTCTCTGACCGGGCCGTTAAAAGTCCGGTTGTGGCACAGTGGTGCAGGCAGGCTCCCTGCCCGGATCCACGTGGCTCCTGGAAGCAGCGACAGGTCCCTCCAGCTCCTAGGCACAGGAGCGGCCATGGGGGCTAAGCATGCTGCCCCTACGCCAAGCATCGGCTCCGCAGCTCCCATTGGCCAGGAACCATGGCCAATGGGAGCTGCAGGGGCGGTGCCTGTGGACAGGGGCAGCACGCGGAGCCTCCGTGGCTGCCCCTGTGCCAAGGAGCCAGAGGGACCTGTCACTGCTTCCAGGAGCCACCTGAGGTAAACACCCGCCTGGAGCCCCCTCCTGTACCCCAAACCCTCATCCCCAGCCCCCAGCTGGAGCCCTCACCCTCTCCCGCACTCCAACCCCTGCCCTAGCCCAGGGCCCCCTCCTGCACCCAAAACTCCTCATCCCCGGCCCTATCCCAGAGCCCGAACCCCCAGCTGGGAGTCTTCACCCACTCCTGCACCCCAAGCCCCTGCCCCAGGCCGGAGCCCCTTCCTGCACCCTGAACCCCTCATTTCTGGCCCCACTCCAGAGCCCGCACCCCCAGACTGGAGCCCCTCCCTCCCCCCTGCCCCAGCCCAGTGAAAATGAGCTTGTGAGGGAGGGAGGGGGAGAGTTACTGTGGGGCCGGGCCTCGGGGAAGGGGGCAGGGTAAATGTGTTCAGTTTTCTGCAAATAGAAAGTTGGTAACTCTACTTCCAGCTCTTAAACGACATACGATTAAATCCCAAAGCCTTCCAGAGCCGGTGGCTCCTTGTAGCTGAGGCTTCAGAAAATCTTTGCTTTACACAAGTGGGAGGAATCCTGAAGCCCTTGTTCATCAAACCCTTATCATCCCACAGCCCTTGTGCCTCAGGTGCTCAGAGAGCCTCCTCTGTGTCCTAGGCACCCAGGGGCCTCCATCACTGTCCTCTCGGTGCGCCTCAGGGGCCTCACACACGCCTGGGAGGCAGGGCACTGTACAGGTGGGGATCCGCAGCACTAAGTGACGTGCCCAAGGTCACACAGGAAATCTCTGGCAGAGCAGGGAATTGAACCTGGGTCTCCCAGATCTAGGCTCGTGCCAGCCTTTCTTCATACATCACACAGTGAGCAGCGATGGGTCCGGGCATCACGTCCTGTGTCGAAAGCTCCCGCAGGCAGGCCGCACTGTGGCACCACATGGCTGCTGAGAGTCTCAGACGGACTGAGGAAAGAACAAGGGGTCTCCCCAGGCTGCTCCGTTACTTTGGCAAAGGGCAGTAGGGACAGGGCGAGTATCATGTGTGAAGGCTACACGCTGCCCAGTGGGAGGCTGGTGCTCTGTGCCATCACCGTCCTTTCAAAGTAAGAATGTCTGCCCGAGCTCGGCCCTGCCAGGCCGCTGGAGGCTTGGGTGGTGGTTCATGACATGCCTGGGTTCTCGCTGGGCAGCCTATCGTAGGTATAAATAGCTTTGCCTGTCTCGGTGCTTGTTCTGTCCTGGCTGGGGGAGATCAGGGGACTGGAGCCGCATTGTGCAAGGGCAGATTTTTTAGGCCCATAACTGACTGCGCGTCATTTGCCAGTAGTTCTGCGTGGGCCAGAAGCCACTTTTCGGTGTCTGATATCTTGGCCTTTCGCTGTTTAAAGTTGATTATAATGTGGGTTAGTGCGTCCCCCAGCTAGCCTAATGCAGCCATTTGTATGAACTGCTAATGCAGCAAATATTTTGCATGTATCATAAATTTAGTGATTTATTTATTTATTTTAGTCTACACAGCCCCTCAGGTTTACGTCTGGCCCCAGCTCTTAGTGAGAGCTGCTCAGTCTCTGCAGAGCTGAGTTACAGGAGTTTCGAACTGAGCTGCTCCATTCTGTGGCAAATTCTCTGTTTGTTCCCTGGGCACCAGAGCAGGCAAGTGAGTTGGAGGGAAATGAACCTCAGTCCAGTGCCCTGACGGTGCCTGGGTTGGGCTTCTGTGCTGCGCGAGGATCGGTCCATAGCGCTTCCAAGCACCTATCCTGTGGGAGGAGTCGTCTGCATGGCCAGGGTAAAAGTGAACCCTGCTGTGTGCTGCCTGGGTGTGGCTGGGCAGGAATGCACTTTCTTTCCAGCCAGGCTTCCTGGAGAAACTGGTTTGGCGGCTGCTTCTCTCAAATTAGAAGAGAGTCAATCCAAGCTCCATTCAGAGTGGCACCGGCACAGGGTGGTCCTCTCTCTTTTCTTGTGCTAAGGTGAGATTTTCTGCAGCACGCTCCCTGGGCACAGCCTCCTGGCCCACAGCAGGGGTGCTGGGGAGCCAGCGTGCAGGGGGAGGAGGAGAACATCTCGTCTCCTCTCTCTCTAGGAGTATGAGCAGCACTGACCCCCTCCAAAGGGGCGTCCCACCCCGTTCCCCTGGACTGGAGGAAAGGCGGCTGCCACCGCGATGCCTGGGCACTGTTCAGGGGTTGGCAGTCTAACTCTCCACTTCGCCGGGGCCTGTATGACACTGAGCCTGGCCACTTTTCACCTCCAGGCTCTCCCTGGTCTGCAAATGGGGGGGACGGATGCCCAGCGAGCGAATCACCTGGCCAAGGGCACCCAGCCAGTCTGTGGCTGAGCCAGGAATGGAACCTTGCGCCCCCTGTCCGTGTGACCATGCTGCCCCTCACTGGCACGGGGGTAGGAATGGGCAGAGTGAGGACGTGGTCTCAAGCGGGAGGGCAGCTCTGAGTCTTTGCCTAACGTGGCTGTTGCCTTAATTGTCCAAAGCATCTGCCCTCACCCAGAAGGTTTATTGCAGGAAGAAGAGACGTGCGAGTCATTCTGAGACTGGACTGAAATGAAACGTAGGGACTTGCCTACTTAGCCTGTGATTTCTGTGGGGGGAAATCCTTCGCTTCCCACCTGCCATCCCTCTTAAGGCTTTAAGACAGCCTTACACACAGCCATAGACTAACTCAACTTTGCATTATGTGATGGAGAAAGTGGCAAGTGTCTCATTATTATAATGATCTTGCCTTTATATTGTGCTGGATCCCAGAGCTTTGCAAACTCTGTAGCATGAAATGAGAAGATTTCATACATCTTTGATGAGCATTCCCTAAAATGGAAACACTTTGGAAACAGGTATGAAAACAAATGAAAGGTGCTGCCGGCTGTAACTTACCAGTGACAACTTGGGTTTATTACTGAGCCTGCCTCTGGAAAATCAGCATTTGAAATCTACAGAACTAATGTCCTGCTTTTTAGTCGCAACTAGACTCTGTTCCAGATCGTCTGTGGGGGACCCAGGAGATCATTTATCCCCATCATCTGGGATTAAAAAAAACAACTGGAGGGGATGCTGGCAATACAAAAACTCATGATTATTTTTCATATTGGAAAAATTCTGAACTGGACTGTTCTCTTCCTAGTTTGTGACCGTGTGAGCGCTTGTGACTAGGAGTGACAAAGGTATTAAATTATGAGGTCCATTTTGTATCTCGGTGCTATGGAAACCCAATAAAATGTGTGCTAATTTGAGAGAGAATCTCTGGGCACGTCTCTGGAATGCAGCTACCTCTGGGTAAAGCGACCGTGTCCTTGTCTCACCACCAGACAGTCCCAGTTCTTCAGAGGAGGTCTGGGCATCCCAGGATCTTCTCTACCCATTTCACTGGATTAAAATGTTTGGTGTTTTTTTATAACTACAAAATGTTTGTTCAAGACCCTGCTGTACCCAGCAGAGTTTCCTCAGTTTGCCAGGAAGAAGCCGCATCGTGGAATGAATGTTCAGTGCGGTGAGCAGGGCATACATTAATCTCCCTGCCTGGCTGGGAGAGTCCTCATCCAGGGGGCCCAACCAGCCACTTCTTCTCCCAATGGGGAGGCCCTTCTGGGCTGCATCTTGGTGGTTACCAAATGCTGGAGGGAGAGTCTGAATGGCCAGAGTCCTCCAGGGTCTGAATCCCAGACTCCTGCTAGAGAATGGCCCTTGCCCTGCCTGTGGCCCTGCAGATGCAAATACAAGGACACACAGTGTGTGGGGGGCTGTCACTACACTGGAGCAATCTGCCTGTGGCTATTGGAGGCGCTGCTCCTAGCCGAGGGGAGATAGAGACAGGGCCGCCCAGAGGATTCCAGGGGCCCGGGGTCTTCGGCGGTGGGGGGCCCTTCCGTTCCGGGACCCGCCGCCGAAGTGCCCCAGAGACCCGCGGCGGGGACCCCCCGCCGCCGCTGAATTACCGCCGAAGCGGGACCCGCCGCCGAAGTGCAGCCCAGTCTTCGGCGGTAATTCGGCGGCGGGGGGGGTCCCCGCCACGGGTCTTTGGGGCACTTTGGCGGCGGGTCCCGGAACGGAAGGGCCCCCCGCCGCCGAATTACCGCCGAAGACCGAGCTGCACGTCGCGGCGGGTCCCGCTTCGGCGGTAATTCGCCAGCGGGGGGGGTCCTTCTGCTCCGGGACCCACCGCCGAAGTGCCCCGAAGACCCGCGGCGGGGATCCCCCCGCCGCCGCCGAATTACCGCCGAAGACCGGGCTGCACGTCGGCGGCGGGTCCCGCTTCGGCGGTAATTCGCCAGTGGGAGGGTCCTTCTGCCCCGGAGCGGAAGGACCCCCCCGCCGGTGAAGACCGGGAGCCGGGAGCCAAGAAGCTCCTGCGCCCTCTTACCCCGCCCCCTCTGGGCGGCCCTGACCCTATCCACCCCCCCCCATTCCCTGCCCCTGACCGCTCCCCCAACCTCTGCCCCCTCCCTGTGCCCTGACTGTCCCCAGGATTCCCTGCCCCTTAGCCAGCCCCCCTGGCCCCAGCCTCTTACCCCCGGCTCCCTCCTCGCCCGGAGTCTCAGCGCCTCGCCCGACAGCCGCAGCGTGCGGCCGGCGGGGCCTGAGCTCCGCCCCGCTCAGAGCCGCGTGGGGAGGGGGCGGGGCTGCGAGCTCCACGCCGAGTGGAGGGAGCTGAGCTCAGCCCGGAGCTCCCAGCCCCGCCCCCTCCCCACGCGGCTCTGAGGGGGCGGGGCTCAGGGGCCCCGGCAGAGACACGCTGCGGCGCTGTCTGAGGACGCCGCTTGATGCGCTGAGGCTCCAGGAGAGGGGCAGAGGCGGGAGCCTCAGCTGTTCTCTTGGGGGCCCAGGGCAAATTGCCCCCTTTGCCCCCTCCCCCCGGGCGGCCCTGGATAGAGAGCAGAGGGTGGAACAAAAGGGGAAGTGGTTGGGAGGGAATGATGGCTGGCTCGGGGGTGGGCAAGGAAGTGAAGGCTTTAATAACCTGGTGGATTTACATAAATGATACATATTCATATTAGTGCATTGTATTTGCATATAATCCCTAGCTTTCTGCAGCTACAGTTTGCACAGGTGTGGAGAGGCCTGTCTGACATCCTGCAATGGCAGAGAGGGCTGAGATCGGCAGGATGTGGCTGGGATTTGTTCTGTCCCGTCTGTCTGACCGGCTGCTCCTGCAGCAGCACAATACCACTGGGCGGGGGCATGACTGGGGGAGTCTCCAAGGTCGCTTCCCCACAGCAGCCCCCCTGGCTGGCCCCTGGGAAGAGTTTCTCCCGCACAGAGGTGGGAAGTTGCGCTGCACACAGAGGAGGCAGCACCTGTCAGCTGCAGCCTGCGCCCAGGATGGGATCCCCTCACTTGCATATTGGGGATCCTGGAGGTCTCTTGCCATAGAGACCCTGCCTAGAGTGCCTTTGCCAGGCTTTAGGGGCACCCAAACTCCAGGCACCATTGGGGGGGGTGGAGGGAGATAGCTCAGTGGTTTGAGCATTGGCCGGCTAAACCCAGGGTTGTGAGTTCAGTCCTTGAGGGGGTCACCTAGGGATCTGAGGCAAAAATCAGTGCTTGGTCCTGCTCGTGAAGGCAGGGGCTGGACTCGATGACCTTTCAGGGTCCCTTCCAGTTCTAGGAGATGGGTATATCTCCAGTTATTACCTTATTACCTTTCATTGGGAGCTGCCAGCTGTGACAGCTGGCTCTGCACAGGATTGTCTGACTTCCGTAACAATGCAGACGCTGGGCCCCCCTGTCTCTTACCCCATGCAGGAGCTGATGCCCTTGCTCTCCCGGGACCCACAGCTAGTAGGAAAAGGTAACCCCAAACTCTCGCCTGCCTTCCCCTCACACTGGGGAGCTGGTTTGCTCCATTGTCGGGTCTATTGCAATATCCAGGTCTGGGGACAGCCTCTCTCCCAGCGTATGGCTTAGCGTACTAAACGGAGACAGGCTGCCCTGTCAGCACTCTCTCCTGGTGCCCTGTGTGTAGCGGGAGGGACCCATCGGCTCTGCCCAAGAGCCCGACGGCAGGTCCCCTGGCTGCAGGACTGTGTTCATCCCTTGGCTGTGCTCAGTGGCAGGTGCTGCCCAGAGGTGGAAGGAGAGGTTTGGGTACTTTGACAGCAGATTGCTGCTGGAGGAGATGATGAGATGTCCTACATTTTTAACGGCTTCAAAGAGATTTCCTTTAGCTAGCCTGGCGGTGGGCGTGGCTTGACCTCCATCCTCTGAGTGCGAATGGCGCCTTGATACTGAGCAGAATTCAGCTGTCTGGGTGGGAGAAGAGACCAGGTGAAATTGGCAGGGTGTAGATTTAATCCTCGGATTGTTTGCTTTTGCTCAAAGGCACCCAGCAGCTGGGAATTTAGTCAATTGCAAAGAATGAGTTAAAAGTGGTTTCAGTGGAACACCTGCCCGAGAGTCTCCTCCCCTCCCCACCCCCCCAGTCCATAGTTTGCTCTTTAACAAAACAAACACAACCTTGCTCTTCTGGGCTGCTGCCCAAGGGGCGGGGACAGAACACAATCTACAGGGGAAGAAATAAACCTGACTCTGTACAAATTGTGGTTAAATGCACCAACTAAAAAAACCCTGGGAAACTGAGTGCTTTGCTCTGATCTGTCAGTGATGGGATCGCAGGGGTTACTTGTTACAGACGTGATTAAGTTCAGGCAGAAGTGTGACTTTGTCCACTCCATGCATCATGGAAAATTCTTCATTCTCTTGATCCCTTTGAGCAGTTCGTTGTGATTAGAGCTCCCAGGTGTCAGCGGTTCACAGGGGCAGACTCCTGTTTACACCTACAGGTTTGCTGGGTAAGAGCTCTGACTCCAGGGTGGATCAGCAAGTTGTGCATGAGCAAAGGCAGAAGTAAACAGTACATTAGAGAAGGTGTTTAGCTGCCTTCCTCTATTTACATAATGCACACTGAGCTGCCGGTGCTATATAAGATCTGCTCAGGGCCCCGTTATGATAAATGGAATGGCTGCACTGCTCTCCACTGACCTTCTCTCTGCCCAGTAGCAGTTAAAGCAAAGGGGATGCAAGGTGCATAATATTTTTTTAAGATTAAGACTAGAGTGTTCTCTGTATCCACCAGACACTAGTCTGTCCACGTCTGGAGTGCTGCCTTCACTGTAGGGACACCGTCCGGTTGAAACATTTTTTTTTAAAACCCATTTCCTTCCCTTAGGTGGTTAGACTGAAAGAGGTTTAAAAGCCAAACTTGCTTTTCACCATTTGTGCTGCTGCTCTAACCCAGGGGAGTAAACAGTGACAGTAAACGGACTGGCCCCTTACACAGGCTTCTGTTTATAGCAGTGGTTCTCAAACTATTGTACTGGTGACCCCTTTCACACAAGCCTCTGAGTGCGACCCCCCCCCTTATAAATGAAAAACACTTTTAAATATATTTAACACCATTATAAATGTTGGAGGCAAAGTGGGTTTGGGGTGGAGGCTGACAGCTCGCGACCTCCATGTAATAACCTCACGACCCCCCTGAGGTGTCCCAACCCCCAGTTTGAGAACCCCTGGTTTATAGCATCTGGTCAGTTTCACTTTCCAGTTGTCAGGGTCTATCCCAGGGGTCACCAACCTTTCAGAAGTGCTGTGCCGAGTCTTTATTTATTCACTTTGATTTAAGGTTCCACATGCCAGTCATACGTTTTAATGTTTTTAGAAGGTCTCTTTCTATAAGGCTATAATACAGAACTAAACTATTGTTGTATGTCAAGTAAATAAGGTTTTTAAAATGTTTAAGAAGCTTAGTTTAAAATTAAATTAAAATGCAGAGCCCCCTGGACCTGTGGCCAGGACCAGGCAGTGTGAGTGCCACTGAAAATCAGCTCGCGTGCTGCCTTCGGCGCCCGTGCCATAGGTTGCCTACCCTGGGCTAGAATCTTGCTGCAATGTTAGTTCCAAGATGGCAAAGGAAGAGAGCACGGCAGTGGTGGTTGTGTAGCCCTGAATGGAGGGATTAGAGGACTCGAGGGAATTCAGTTATGGAAAACCCAGTGGCAAGTGCCCATTTCCTCCGCTTGTTCTGTCCCATCGTCTGAGCGGTGGGACAAAGGGAAGCACCCAAAGAAACTGAAAGCCTAGAGCAAATAGAAAGATGGTGGTTTATACAGCCCACCTATGTAACTCGCTGCTGCAGGAGGCTAAAAGACAGGCATAGAGGCTGCTGTTGGTCCCAGGATATTAAAGACACAAGGTGGGTGAGAGGGTTCAGAGTGGAGCCGTGTTCGTCTCGTTCAGCAAACAGAACAGGATCCTTGTGGCACCTTAGAGACTAACACATTATTTGGACATAAGCTTTCGTGGGCTAGAACTCCTCCAGCTCTCGCTTTGTCCTGCCGGGGCTCACTCTTCGTCTTGGTAAAGCTCTTCTCCTTTTGTCCTCCAAGGCCCTTCTGGGACCTAGGGCAGCTGCACATGGTTTTGCACTGGCTGAATCAGCCAGTCATCTCTGAGGAGGCCTCATGCAGAGCATTAACTGGTGTCCCAGCCTTTGAACTGTGATGCAATTCCTAACCAGTTACAATGTAACCCTTTAATCCCTCGCTGCAAATGCAAACCACTTTTCACTAGGGGTGGGGCTCCCAGCCTTCCAGCTCTGATGGTTAATGGAAACATTTGCTACCTCACTGGCTGGCTTCTCTAGAAAATGTTGTTGCACATTTTCCAGTGAAAAGGCTCAAGCTTCCATCACGACATAAGGGCCAGCGTTGTATCCCAGGGTAAAACCCAGGACTAGGGGGGCAGGAGAGTTGGGGGTTTGTTCCTGGCTCTGCAGCTGGCTTGCTGAGACACCTTGCCCACGTCACTTAACCTCGCTGCTGCTCAGTTTCTCTGTAATAAAGACAACCCGCCCCTTCCTCTGGAGAGTGCTGGATGAGTGCTTCAATTGTGATTACCACTACAAAAAGGGTTTTTTTTCTCCTGCTGGTAATAGCTCACCTTAACTGATCACTCTCGTTAGTGTGTGTATGGTAACACCCAATGTTTCATGTTGTGTGTGTGTGTGTGTGTGTGTATATATATATATATCTATACATATCTTCCTACTGTATTTTCCACTGCATGCATCTGATGAAGTGGGCTGGGTCCTGGCTCTTCTGTCCAGCATGGCAAGAATCTGGGTGAAACCAAGCTCTGCAGTGGCTGGCTTGGTGGGTGGCTGTGGACTCCCTGGTTTCACTGAAGATCGATACTGGAAATTGGATTCTCGTGTATTTTGTCATGCTGGGGACTGACCTGGTTCCCAATAGCCATGAGCCAGATCCTGCTCCCCTTTCTCCCTGAGCCAGTGGAGCTACTCAGAGCGAGCGAGGGCAGGAGAACTATAAGGAGCTTAGATCGTTGTCTTTCCAAGCTGACTCTTACAAAGCACTTGTTGGAGTGATGGTGTGCGATCCAGGCCTGCCTGAGCTGCATTCTAAGGGTGTTTGGTTCTGGGTCTCCTTTAGCTTCTAGGCCTGTCTCCAGACAAGTGCAGCGACTCCGGAAAGCCCATAGGATGGACAGTCTGGGAATACTGACTTGCAGGGCATGGTAGGAGTAGAGAAGTGGTACAGGAACTCCCCTGAGATCTGGGTGCTGCCCCTGCAACTCATCTGCTTCCAGTGCAGAATGCTGATGGATCAATCCGCACCTGCCAAAGTCAGGCAGAGCCCAGTGCTCCCCTAAGGAAAATGCCCCATTCCCATATGATCTGAGGAAGGACAGATCCAGGGGTGGTGGCAGCAGAGGCCTTCAAGGGTTGTCAGTCCATTCAGGGCGTGCAGAGACTGTCACTTCTGTGAAGGCCTGGTCAGCTCATGCACCGGCACTGGTTTAATGAAAGGCATGATGGGTTAAATTGGTGCATCTGTGGGTGGATGCTCATGGGGTTTAAATCTGTGTAACTTTCAGTGATAAATCTGTGGGCTCACGCTCAACCAATATCACCAGTTTTAAACCAGCTGAGTTTCCCCCCAGGGGTTTGCCTCAGTTTAACGAATCAGGTTTTTAGGAAGTCTGGGTGAGGACAAGCCAGGTACAAGGCAAACTGCTCCACCCACTGTTCCTGCGTGCTAGAAGAACTGCATGATCTCTAACCCTGATCGGGGTGTCTGGCCATCTAGCTAACTCTTCTCCATGACAAAATAAGGCTTTTGCAAACACAAAACACAGCCAAAAGCCTTCAGTGCTTGGAATCAAAGTGTCCCACGCTGGTTTCTGCCAAAATTTCCCCACTCCCTTGCTTGGGTTCATGGTTCTAACCGTGAAGCTTTTTATTTCCGGCAACATGGATTGACACTGAACTTCCCAACACTTGTTTGTGTCTAATACTTAGTGGGAGGGAATTGGCCTTAGGCTGTTACCCAAAATAGCAGCGACCGTAGCCTGCTGTGGTGGTGGTGGGGTGGGGGGAAGGTAGGTGCAAGCACCTTTCCATTCATGTATCCAGCCAGCTGCCACCTGCTGTGTAACAGGCCTCTGGGAGCATGGAGGGTGACTTGCCTCAGTGCAGGTAGCCAGCGAGACCACGTATCTGCTAAGCGATCTGCCGCCTAAGGAGGCAAGACCCCCTCCAGGGCTGAGGGGTTCTCAAACTTCACTGCACCACAAACCCCTTCCGACGACAGTAATTACTGCATGACCCTGAGCCCTGCCGACCCGGGTTGATGGGCCGAAGCCCGAGCCCCTCTGCCCCGGGCAGGGGCCACAGCTGAAGCCCAAGGGCTTCAGCCCCAGGCCCCATCAAGTCTAAGCCAGCCCCAGCCACCCCATTAAAAGGGGGGCCTGACCCACAGTTTGAGAACCAACGGGATAGGTGTTAAGAGACGGAGAAACATTTCCCACTGTACGTTGCTCATTAGAAGCAAACAAAACCCCTTCCACAGGCGTGGGACTCATGCTACCATCAGTGTGGACAGAGGAGAGCATTGCATGCGTTTCCGCTGTGCCCTCTGGGGCTGGGATGGGACAGCGAACGTAGCACTTTTACACGCCCTAGGAGCGGTTCTGTGGTCAAAGTCCTGTGTAAAACCAGCCCGGCTTCCTTCCCTGGTGCAGGCGACTGTTAGTCGTGGCTTGTAGGGGGGAAAGAGGGCAGATAACGAAGGCCCCTCTTCTTCAGCAGGAGAACAGGGAGAAAGAAAATCTCCTGTTCAGATAGCGGAGTGGGGGGGTCCCCTGAAAGATGAAATGTCCCCATAACTTTGCCGGGCGCTGGAACAATTTGTACAGGTGCTGAGAGCCATTGACTCAAAGGGGGAGGGGTAGCCCAGTGGTTTGAGGATTGGCCTGCTAAACCCAGGGTTGTGAGTTCAGCCCTTGAGGGGGCCATTTAGGGACCTGGGGCAAAAATCTGTCTGGGGATTGGTCCTGCTTTGAGCAGGGGGTTGGACTAGATACCTCCTGAGGTCCCTTCCAACCCTGAGATTCTATGAGTCCAATTACTAAGATATTACCAACCCTGTAAACTTCAAGCCATGGGGTGTGGCTGGACCCCCAGCACCCTAGTTCCACCCCCTATAAACTTTGCTGCATCACCCCACACGCAGGTGTGGCACCAGCACGCCAAGCTCATGCCTGGGGCAGCAAGCCATGGGGGGCGCTCTGCCGGTCACTGCGAGGGCGGCAGACAGGTTGCCTTTGGCGGCTTGCCTGCGGAGGGTCTGCTGGTCCCGCGGCTTCAGCGGAGCTGCCGCCGAATCCGCGGGACCTGGGACCTCCCACAGGCAAGCCACTGAAGGCAGCCTGCCTGCCATGCTTGGGGTGGCAAAATACCTAGAGCTGCCCCTGCCCCCACGCACACTGTCTTGGCGCACATGCAGCCCTTTGGGGTATTGGGTGCTCTTGATCTGACACTTCACAGCCCGAGAAGCTGCCGGGTGAAAAGTTCTTAAGTTGTGCTGCTGTGTAATTGCAAGATGGACTGTGAAGGGAGCCTTAGCCGTGGTGCTTGGAAAGTGCCTGTCATGTGCAGCGCTTGCTCTGATGTGTGGGGGGCACTCAGCCACCCTCTCAGCCAGCGGCCCACTCCGCGCCCTCAGAGGCTTTTGCTTTAATGTTGCTGTTCCTATGAAGGCTGCACTATCGATTGTCTGGGCCCTGCTAGGATGCATTTCCCACCCCGGCCATACAGCTGTGCTGAGCAGGGGCCAGGAACGGGAGGCTACGCACATCGGGGGGGCGGTGGCTCACCCTGCGTGGGAGCCGGCCACGTTGCTTCTCCAGCTGGGGGCTGCAGGTTGTGGATCCCGCCCCCCACCCCCTAAACTGCTCCCTGTTTGGTGCTGGCAGGCCTAGGAGAGCCGGAGAGGCCATTAAAGCAGGGCTGTACCGTGAAAGCTTTTAGTGACCCCCCCGCCTGGCGCTCACCGCGCAGAGCATTAAGAACCTAGTGCACTAACTGGGATGGGCTCTGCGGGGGGGGGAGGGGCAGATTAGGCAACGCTTCATTTCCTTGGGGTGAGATCCGGGAGCTGGGGCAAGGAGCCCCTTGCCCGGTCGGTGCTCTGGGGGCTGGCCCCTGGGTCTCACCCACGTTAGTTGTAACCACTTGGGATGGTTGCCTGAGTGGGAGCATCCGCATTCCAGAGCTTCCCTTCCCAGGTTAATCACCGGCTTCCTGGGGGAGGGGAGGGCGTGGGGTCCCGCAGCCATTTCCTGCTGATCTTGGAGCTGTGATGACAAAGCAGCCCTGGCTTAGCCAGCACCTGGGACGCCCTGCTGTGCTGGGGGCAGAGGGAGGGAAGGACAGCCTGCCTTCAGCATGGGGAAGAGAACTCAGCTCCCCTCCCCCCCAGCCCAAAAGTTGGGGCTTACATTAATAAATGCAGGATATCTGGGGTCTGGAATGGAAGCTGGTTCCCCCCCAACCCCCCGCCCACATAAAAAAAGTTGCTGGTGCCCGGGTCAGGGTATGATTTTGAGGGGAGGGTGCAGCAAACCCCTCCAGTGGCTCCTGGGCTGTGAGCTACGGGAATCCCCTTCCAGCCTGTGCCAGCAGCTCTGGGTGGCTGGGCCTGCAGAGCTACCGGGCCTGCCGTGCCCACCCAGGCTCATTACCGGATAGTCCCAGCGTGGGCCCCACGAAACCCACCATAAATCTCACCCCCAGGAGACCAGGGCAGTTCCCAGAGCCCAGCGTTGCTGTTTGCGCTGCTGGCACCGAGTCAGGAGAACTTGGCTTGTTTGCTCTGGCAGAGGTGCTGCTGTCCCCAGGGCCAAGGAAACTGGAGCACGGGCGCCCTCTGGCTGAGACTGGGACCTTGGCTAGAGCCTGAGAGCCTCGCTGACGGTCACCATCAGTCCTGTGCCTTCCAGGATCCCTAGGTCGGGGTGGGGAGGGGGTGAGCTGTTGGAAGCTGGGCCTGTAGCTTTGGTTAGAAGCAGCGTAGGATGGGGTGGGATGTTATGGCACCTGGAAGACTACGGGGGGACGCGTCTCTTTCGAGAGAGCTGCAAATGGCGTCTGTAACGTCTGAGATCTCAGGTCAAGCAACGTTGCTCCAAAGCAGCCCCTGGGCAGCATCTGCTTTAACTCGAGCGTGAGCCGGCTGCATGGCAGCCTCTGAGGCCTGGCTGAGGCGCTTTCCTGGCCTGGGTTTCCCAGTGGGTGATGGGCCGCGCCGCTCGCCGTTGGTGTGTATGTGGAAGACTCTGTGAATACGCAGGTCACCACTCCCCCCCAGTACTCCAGGGCAGAGTTCACCTCCCAGTGGCTGCTGCTGCAGAACCTCCATTGAGAGTGATAGCGCAGCCTCGCTCCTCAACCACCGTATCCCTGCAGTCTGAGAACCTTGCTAACGACCCCCCGCCCGGTGCAAGCGGGCACTGAACCCTGCGGTCTCTCCCTGCCCTCAGCAGAGCAATTCGTCGGGAGGCCGAGTTGCTAAGGCTTTGTGGCTGGGGAGCCGCGTAGTGACTAATGGGTTAGTAATGGCCCTTGGCCCTGAGTCCAGGATGTTCTGTTCTGCTCTGCTGTGGCCTGGCCTCTGAACTGCTTGCGGACTCGCAGGTCGGAGCCGCCATTCCACTGGCTGCTGTAAAGGGGCCAGGTTCTGCCTGCGCTTGGTGGGTGGCAGCTCAGTGAAACCACCTGCCCTCAGCCCACTGCTACCGGCAAGGAGGCTGGCAAAGCTCAGGCTTTAACACCAGCCCTCCTCATTCGCCCCTTTCGCGTTCTCTGCAGCAGCTTTGGCTCACTTTTCTCCTGTGCTTTCAGAGCTCCAAACAGGGGAGCAGGCTGCTAAGTGCCTAGAGTGAGCCACGGAGCCTGGCGCAGTGTGGGAGATACGGGCCCCTGGCTGGCGGGGCTCTGTCCAGAGAGAGGGACGTCCAGCTGCTGGGTATCCAGTAGGGCGGGGACTGGAATACACCGATGGGCAGGTGGCTCTGCTTCTAACCCCCTTCTCCTGCTGGGCTTTGCTGTCTCCGTCTCTGCAGTGAGCTTCGAGGGCTGCGCAGGAAGGAACCGGACGGCGTACCTGTCAGATGACACGCACTTCAAAGTGCACACGGATGGAGTCGTCTCAGTCAAACGTCGCCTCCATCTCCACGGGCACAAAAAGAGCTTTTTCATCCATGCCTGGGACTCTGCCAGCAAGAAGCACTCTGCCAAGGTTACCGTGAAGAGAGAGGGGCACGGGCACCACCACCACCAGCACATGGTACGGCGACAAACCCAGCGGGGCTGGCTCGTGTGACCTGTCTGCCCCGGCTCTGCCCGTCTGACGCGGTATCCGTCGGTGGCCGTTGTGTCCTTCAGGCCCAGAGGGTTCCCTCAACGCTGGCCCTGGGCCAGTCTGGGCTCATCCTCTGCCAGCAGAACGGCCTCTGTCCCCTGAGTGCCTGCGCTGCGTGGCTGCCGGTGCTGCCTCTGCCTTGCAGAGCCTGGGTGGGACCCCGGGGCTCAGGTGGCACTCTGCCTGCTGCGCTGGGGGAGGAGGGCGGCTGTCAGCTATTGGGCCAGGGTAAAGCTCCTGGCAGCCGTTCAGCCCGCAGCTCTCTCCTGGATCTGGCTTACTTTACAAACAAGAGCAAGGAAACTCAGTATCCTTGGGCACCACCAGCTTCGGCCCACTGGGAACCAGAGGCCATGTCTTCCCTCCCTGAATACTAGAGTGGGGGCATCCCTGACCCTGGGTGTCTCCATCCTGCTGCCTCCTCCACGTGGGCTCCTGTTGGTCAAGTGCCCTGCCACTACAGCTCGGCGAGAGGAAAGGCCACAGTGAAGCAGGAGGCGGCTCCACTCCTGAGGAGGAGCAGGAGTGAGCACAGCGCTGCAGGGACGCTGTCCTCCAGAGCAAAGCCGAGTCTCCTGCCAGGGAGCTGCTGCGCTAAGGGGCAGAGGGTTGGGGTGAAAGGGAGGCTGTAAATTGCAAGCGCCTGGGGCTGCACATCAGCAGGAGCTAAGGACACTCAGCACCTGGCAGGATTGGCACTAAGTTAGGAGCTTGGATCTCTTCCAGCTCTGGCTCCTGTGCTCTGCAGCTGGGCTCTCAGATTGGCACTGTGGCTGGTTGTCTGCACACATCTGTTCGGTGTGCAGCGTCCGCCAAACAAGCGAACAGGTTGGTGGGAACCACTAGGAAAGGGCTAGATAATGAGCCAGAGAAGATCCTAATGCCACTGCATAAATCCCGGGTACGCCCACAGCTGGAATGCTGCGTGCAGTGCTGGTCGCCCCATGGCAGAAAAGAGCTGTTGGAATTGGAAAAGGTACAGAAAGGGACAGGGGTATGGGACAGCTTCTGCATGGGGAGAGATTAAAAAGCCGGGGGCTGTTCAGTTTAGAAAAGAGACAGCTAAGGGGGGATAAGACAGAGGTCTATACAGTCATGACTGGGGTGGAGAAAGTGGATAGGAAAGTGTTGATAAATGCAGAGTAATGCACACTGGAAAACATAATCCCAACTATACATATAAAACAATGGGGTCTAAATTGGCTGTTACCACTCAAGACAGAGATCCTGGAGTCACTGTGGCTAGTTCTCTGAAAACATCCACTCAATGTGCAGCGGCAGTCGAAAGAGCTGGCAGCTGCTGCTCGGTATCTGGTCTGGGGCCTGTTGCGTCTCTTGTGACGAAGTGCCATGCCCAGCTATAAAACGGATAGGCAGAAGTTCCAGCCCAGCCCAGTGGTGAATTAGCAAGAGCTCGCAGCTAATGGCTCCTCAAGCCCTTTGCAGAAGGTGGAGAACCAGAGTCTGGATTTGTCTGTGTAACGGGTGTGGCTGGATCTTGGACGGTTTGTTAAAACCTCCAGCCGCCTTGTGTCTAATGCAGGGACCTCGCTGTGAACCGTCTCTCTCTCCCTGCAGGACTCCCCCGCCAATGCTCAGGCAGACATACTCCTCTTCCCAGAGTCCCGCCCTGGCCGGAAGAGGCAGAAGAGAGACTGGGTCATCCCTCCAATCAACTGCCCTGAGAATGAGAGGGGGCCCTTCCCCAAGCCGCTGGTTCAGGTATGGGAGGCCTTTGGCCCGGCGTCCCAGCTAGGCGTGGTGTGGCGAGTGTGTCACTGTTGGGGTGTGAGGAGGGGGGCTCTTTGGAGAGCCGGCAGCGGGGGATAGCTGGGAGAAGGCAGAGGGGGAGCATGGAGAGATGGGCGGGTGGCGTTTGGAAGAGCTCTTGGGATCTGACACTCTGGTTCCACCCAGCGCATCCCGCTGGGCCGAGGAGCCGTTTCATTGCCAGGGTCTAGCTTGCTGCCACTGGGTGGCCATGCAGCGCGGTGCTGGGGAGAAGGCTCCATCCGCGCCCGGACGGCTCCTATGTCAGCATTGACAAACAGAACCCACCCAAGCCCTTTCTCTGCTACTGGGCTTGTGTGGCAACAAACCCGCCTTCCAGGCCTGTCCTCCCCCGTATCCTCTAATGGGGTAAATGGGGGCAGGGGGTGCCGAGCAGGAGCCTGAATGTGGGGGGCAGCTTCTCGGGGACTGGAGGGGTTCTGCACAGATGGGGAGGGGAGCACAGGCTGGGGCGGGCCCGGTGCTCAGAATCCCCCGGATGACCCTCCTGTTCCCCGGCACCAGATAAAATCCAACAGAGACAAAGAGATCCAGGTTTTCTACAGCATCACGGGGCAGGGCGCAAGCACCCCCCCTGAGGGCGTCTTCATCATCGAAAGGGAGACGGGGTGGCTGAAGGTGACACGGCCGCTGGACAGAGAGGACATCAGCCACTACACGGTGAGTCCCTGGGTGCCGTGGATGGAGCAGGGGCGTGTTCTCAGGGGCTGATGGCCCCTGGAGCTTGGAGGTGGCTGGGAAGGGGCCAGAGGCTCCAGTGAACTGGGTTTCACTCCATTTCTTGTACCGCGTGGTCCAGAGGGCAGCTGCCCTCTCCTCCCCCTCACGGTCTCTTCCCCGAGGCCCGGCAGAGTAAAGCCAGAGAGGAGGTGCTGACCCCAGCTGGGCGCCGCCTCCTGCTCTGTGCCCGGCCCAGGTCATGTCAGCACTTGGCCCTGGGGCCTGGTTCTTTCCCCGAGGTGCTGAGAGCTGCAGCGGGAGCTGAGGGGCCCCAGCACCAGTGAGAATCGGGCCTAGAGCGCGCTGACAGCCCAGCACCGTCTCGCTGCCTGAGCAGGGCCCCTGCTGCTTGGAGACGCGCTCAGCGTGCGCCTCCCGTCTCCGAAAGCTTGGCTGGATGCCTCGTCACGGGCCCATGGGTCTCTGCTGGGCAGAGCAGGGCTAGCGGGTGGCTCCATGTCCATTACTGATGTTGGGGTTTGGCCCAGCAGGGAGGAGAAACCATAAATCCACACAGGTCAGGACAGTCCAGACTGGCCCCTCCTTGGGTAACAGGACCTCACTGTGCATGGGCCAGCCAGTGATTATCCTCCGAATGTGGAGAGGAGCTGGATGAGCCCTTGGAAGGCTGTCCGGACCCTGGGCACAGGCTGAGCTGGGCACATCCCCCATGCTGGGTGTGTTCCGTGTGGCCTGCGTGTGGACTCAGGACGCTAGTGGGGATGGTCAGCCAGCAGCTGGAGGTGCGGAATCGAAGGCAAGCCCCTCTGGCTAAGCCAGCTAGGCTCGGGCTCCCGTTCTGCAGGGACATGTGGAATGCTGCACACAAACCAAGCATGACCACTGCTTTCGGAGCCGTGGCTGGGTGTGGCGGGCGCTGCCGGCTGCTTTCGGAGCCGTGGCTGGGTGTGGCGGGCGCTGCCGGCTGCTTTCGGAGCCGTGGCTGGGTGTGGCGGGCGCTGCCGGCTGCTTTCGGAGCCGTGGCTGGGTGTGGCGGGCGCTGCCGGCTGCTTTCGGAGCCGTGGCTGGGTGTGGCGGGCGCTGCCGGCTGCTTTCGGAGCCGTGGCTGGGTGTGGCGGGCGCTGCCGGCTGTGCATGGCCATGTGGCTGCAGGACTCGCAGGGTGGCTTGATGGTGCCTTACCCCCTGTGCTGCCTTTGCAGCTCTATTCCCACGCTGTGTCTGCGAATGGGGAGTCCGTGGAGGACCCCATGGAGATCATCATCACCGTGAGCGACCAGAACGACAACAAACCCCAGTTCACCCAGAGCGTCTTCACAGGCTCCATAGGAGAAGGAGCCACGCCAGGTATGTGAGCAGAGCCCCTACTGGGGGGCTGAGACACACCTGACATGAGATGTGGCTTTGGAGGGTTCCGTCCAAGGAGAGAGAGAGACGGGGGCTGTTTGAGTGTTGGGTTAATTTTGCTTTGAAGAATTTAAATCCCAGAATAACCCAAAGGGGCTAAAATCTGCCCACTGAGCAGAGGCGCCTTGTCCAGAGCGGGCTGCTCGTGCGGATGGCTGGGTTTGGAGCAGACTCTCCCTCCCCTTCCAACCCAGCAGTTCAACCACCCGATCCTGCAGGAGAGTCGGCATCCTGGGGTTGAGCACCCGCCTCGCTACAGACCCCGCGTACAGAAGGCTCTGGGGCTGGCAGGGAGCAGGTGCTCGGTGCAGATACCGCTGATGGGGGCGGTACGAGAACTGGAAGAGAACAGGGGAGCTAATTTGGTAACAGTAAATGTAGCTCCGAATGGTGCTGTCCGTTTACCTGTGAGACGCTCCTAGGGCTCTGGTCTTTGTATCGCCCCAGTGAGATCGATGGCTCTGGGCTGACGGCTCAGCCTGCGCTGCCCCGAGGCGCTTACAATCGTATTCCCCTTCTTTGGTGACTGCAGAGAGGAATTGGTAGACGTTAGGGATGGGAAATGCCTGGTGGTTGATCTAGTCACCTTCCCCCATCCCCCTCGGTGGGCCAGGGCGGGATTGTTCCTGGCAGTATGTCCTGGAGAATCGTCTCCAATCTCATTGTGTCCTAGAACTAGAAAAATTGTGTTACTCTAAACTCGTGCCCAGGTACCTCCGTGATGCAAGTGACAGCCACAGATGCAGACGACAGTGTAAACACCTACAATGGGGTCATTGCTTACTCCATCCTGCAGCAGATACCAGAACAACCCCACAGAGGGATGTTCGCCATCAACAATGAGACTGGCGTCATCAGTGTGACTGGAACTGGGCTGGACAGAGAGGTGAGTGCCGCAGCGTTGGGTCGGAGGCACGTCCGTGTGTTGCGTTTGCACAGAGCGGATGGACGGCCCTAGGTTCTGAAGGGCGAGCGCCGCACCGAAACGCATTGGGAGGGGCAGGTGTCTGGTGCAATCCGTGTCACGCTGCAGGATGTCTTTGGCAAACTTCTGCTCTCTCCGTTTCTCCTGGGCGCTTGTGCCATGTTAGACCTCCCCTGCCTGGCCAGCCCTCGGGCTGAGTGAATTGTGCTTGGCAGGGAGGCAGTGGGGGGTTCAATGGGCATCTCTGCAGCGCTAGAAACTGACCCCCCTGTGGGAGGTCCAATCGTTTGTCCGTGTTCGGTTAATTCAGCTAATTTAAATGCATCAAATCTCAGCCCCATGTTGGGTTGTGTAGAAACACGTTGTTGCCGAGCCTGAGCCCAGCAGAGAGGTTGCACTGGGAACTCTACTGATCAAGGGAAACCCACTTTCTAACAAATACAAAGTGAAACTGATGTCATTGATTAATTGTCCAAGCCCAGACAGATGTGCAGAAACCCCCAAGCTGGTCACTGTAGATAAGCAAAGTGAATGCTTAAAATGCTCTCGGCTACCAATGTGAAATACTGATTTTAGTAGCAGGGACAATGGCCGCTTGCCTCCTGAATTGTGAAGCAGGTTCCCTTACCTGTTACTGCTGGGTTTCAGTGGATGAAACTGCCCAGAGACGGCACCCGCAGCCAGAAGAGTGGTGCTGCTTGATAGCTGAGTTCAGGAGTTCTCGCCTCCTGTATCACCTGCTGGCTGCTCTGACAGCGATGAAACTAATCATAAAAAGTTCCCCTGAGAGGAAGAGAGGCAGGGCCTGCCAAAGCCCATTCCCAGCCAGTATTGCAGCAGCCTGACATCTCCTCTGGGTGCTAACCCAAAAGTGACTTTTGTGGCTTGCAGACGACCCCCAACTACACGCTGATTGTCCAGGCTGCCGACTTACAAGGCGAAGGCTTTACTACCTCAGCTACAGCAATGATTGAAGTCATAGACATCAACGATAATGCTCCAGTGTTCGATCCACTCAGGGTAACGTAATCTCTCACCTGCTTCTATCTCTGTTTGCACTACCCGGGTCGGGAGCTCCACTCCCAACATAGAGGATTTCATTAGCTACATCTGAGTTAATTAGATGCCTGACAAAACTGTCCAGTTACTAACCCCAGACTTGGTGAAGAATCAAAGGGGCAGAATTAGTCCATGGGGTTAGAGAATCAAATTCTTCTTCTGTGCCAAAAAATTTTGCCTCTAACTGGAAGTTGCCTGAACTTGCTCCCTTTAGGAATGTGAGTGAAAGGCAAACATAACATCAACCTCATCGAAGTACCGCCAGCCATTGGGGGAGCTGGGGACCTGCATGCTGTGTGTGTTCGTATCTGAGTGCTGAGAGCCAGATCCTAGCTCGGCATAGCCACGTTGAAGCCAGTGGAAATTGCTGATTTCCCCTAGCTGTGGATCCTGGCCCTGGGCGTGTAGTTATGGAATAGCCACTGCAGGGACAGATGACATCTGTCGCTGGAACACTCAGTGCAACTTTCCATCCCCACCCCCAATGTACGGGCCCCCTTGAGGAGAATGTAGCAGCTCTGGGTGCTATGGCGCTCCCTGGAAATAGGTGCCGCTTGTGACAGCAAGGCCCATGATTCTGGCCCAGGATGTCCAGCTGGGGTTCCCTTTGGAGCCCAGCAGCTGAAGCAGTTGGACTCTGCCCCTGTGTGGAGGGTTCCGGCCCCGCTGCAGAAGCCGGACATCTAGGCTTTGTTGTTTTAAAAATCGATGGGATTCTGGGGCTGCGAGAAGTGCTCCGGCGGCTGTGCAGTAACCCGCAGTCAGAGTGGCGCCCTGCATCCAGCCTGTCCCTTCTGTTGCAGTACCAAGCCACGGTGCCTGAGAACGAAGTGGGGGTGCTGGTTGACAGGCTGCATGTGACGGACAGGGACAAGCGGGGCTCTCCGGCCTGGCAGGCGAGGTATGAGATCGTGAAGGGGAACGAAGAGGGCTTTTTCACCATAACCACCGACCCCAACAACAACGACGGGATCCTGAAAACTGCCCAGGTGAGTCATGGCAACCCAGCGCCACCTCAGCCCCCGTGCCCCACCTTGATGTGACTGACTTCGAAAATGCTACAGTCTGGTGGGGACGTCTCCCGGGGTCCTGGGCTGCACTGCTTCTCCCTCCTGCGCTCACCTGTGTTCACCCCAGGAACGTACACCAGCCCGGCTCAGCCCCCTGCTCTCACTCTGCAGGAGCACGATCCCCAGCAGAGGGTGCCCTGGGGAGCTCCCAGTTTGGGTCCCCAGAGCCCTGCTGCGTGTGAATCCTTCCCCAGGAAGATACGACTCTGTCTGGGGTCCCAGGGGCTTACTCTCAGCCGCCCCAGGGCCAGCGCTACTGAGACTTGCTCTTCGGGATCTCTCCCCAGCACTGCTTGGGGTGGGGTGGGGGTGTCCGTCTGGCAGGACGGACTCAGGGCTTTAGGTTCCCAAATGTCTCCCTCCCCACTCCGGATCTGGTTAGGGGCTGTGGGCCTGCCATCAGGGGCTGTGGGCCTGCCATCAGGGGCAGAGCTCAGTGCACTGTGGAATGGCACCAAAGAGCAGGGAGGGAGCGTGGTCGAGGGATTAGACCAGGGGACTGGGAGTTGAACAATCCTGCCACAGAATTCAGAGCTTCCTTATCCCCGTCAGTGTGGTGGGGAGGGTTCTCCCTCCCGGGAGGCTCGGGGGCAAGTGCGTGTGGAGCACTCAGGGGGTCTTGGACGGAAGGCATCCGGGGAAGGGCATAGCGCTCTCAAGGGACCTTCCCGAAGCGAGCCTGCTGATGGGCGGAGTTCCTCTGCCGCCAGGTTAGTGTGTGTCCTTTCTCCAAGGGCAGGATGAATAGCCTCCCAGCCGTTCAGAGCGCTGCTCCTTGCCGGGAATTCTCCCTGGTGTTAGCAGGGTTTATATTGTCTCTCCTGGAAAGCTGACTCCTTCCTTTGCATCCTTTCCAGGGCCTGGATTTTGAGGTGCATAAGCAGTTCATCCTCCACGTTGCTGCAACAAACGACATTGTCTTCTCAGTGCCTCTCCCGACTTCCACAGCCACCGTCACTGTGAACGTTGAGGATGTGAACGAAGCCCCAGTCTTTGATCCGCCTATCAAAAGCGCAGTGGTCTCAGAGGACTTGCCTGTGGGACAGCAAGTCACCTCCTACACGGCCCGGGACCCAGATAAGAGCCAGATGCAGAAAATCACGTAAGGGCGGGAATGCTGCAGATAAGCCTTGACAGGCCCCAGGGACTGAGCTCACAGCAGCCATTTGATTTGTGCATCAGCTGCTCAGGCCACCCCACATCAGTCCAGAAATGCTGCACGGCAAACACAGTGTGGCCTGTGCACGGCCTTTCTGTGTCCCATGGGCCCCGGGGAAAGCCAGGCACTAAGGAGGTTCTAATTGTTGGCAAACTCCTCCTTCCTGCATCGGAAATCATCTCAAATCTCAGTCATCTGCTCTCTTGAAAGGGAATAAAGGCAAATTATCTGGGCAGATCAGTGGTACGATTGCCCTGCTAAAACTCAGACCTAACTTTGCACGATCTACCTTCATGCTTGAAAACTGGGTAACTGGAAATATACCGAGCTGGCTGTTTGCTCAGCTAACCAAGCAAATCAGGGGCGTAGCTACGTGTGCAGCGCAGCCAGGCCGTCGGCAGCTCCAGGCCAATCAAGCTGCTGCCTGGTGACACAAAGGCCTGGTCTGCGCTACGAGTTAGGTTGACGCAAGGCAGCTTACATCTAGTTGTGTGAGTGTCTACACTAAAATGTAGCTCCCACCGATGTAAGTCACCCACTACGCCAACTTAATAACTCCACCTCCGCGAGAGGCGTAGTGCTTCGTCGATGGAGCGTCCGTGTTGTTGGCTGTCAGCTCTGCATGGGGCTCAAAGCTGGATCCCTGCCCTGGCAGCAGGGCTCCCAGCTATCAGGCCCAGGGCAGCAGGGCTCCAGGTGTCAGTGCCCCACTTAAGTGCTTCTGCCGCCGACCGAAGGAGCAAGTGTGACGTGACACAGCGCTTTAATGACTGCGCTGCCTGAACGTCGACTTAATTTTGTAGTGTAGGCACGGCCAACTCTACCCATCCACGCCTCTGTCCTGAGCTCTTCCCTTCAGTCCCTTTACGCTGTGTGCTCTTGGTACCTCTCTTCCTCTTTCACTGGCTGGAGGGCAAGGAACCAGCCCTTCTGATCTGAAATGAGGCAAGCTGCATTCCTGCCAGCAATCTGCGCGAGTGTGAACCCTAGCAAGCACCTGAGAGCCCTCGGCAGGGTGGTGACTGGTCCTCTCCTGCAGGGGACGTAAGCGTGAAAGGGGCCGGTTGTTTATAGTTGCAAACCTAGTTTGCTAGATTTCAGCCTTAAACTCTCACTGGCAAATTCATTTCACGCTCCCATAAGAGCATTGCCCACCTGCTCAGGCCCCGCACCGCATGCTGGACCTTTCTCCTGATCCCTGCTTGCCCTCCTCTCCAGGTACAGCATGGGGAGTGACCCTGGAGAGTGGCTGGCTATTGACGCCCAAAATGGCATCATCACCGCAAAACTGCCTCTGGACAGGGAGTCGAGCTTCGTAGTCAACAACATCTACAAGGCCATAGTCCTGGCTGTCGACTCAGGTAAAGACACGTGGCTTCCTCTTGTTTCGGGCCCCTGTTCTCTGGCCGAGCAAACTGCCTGTGTGATGGGTTGTAAGGCAGGGATCGCTCGTGACTCTCCGGCAGCAGCGCTGCCTTCCCGCTGTGTTTGGATACAGATGCCCCTGGCTAGAGAAACGAGTGAAAACCTCGCCTTGTGCTTACGCAGCGGCTTTCCTCCCCCAAGTCTTGCACTGCTCCAGAGTAGAGAGCAAATAGCTGCTACTCCCGCGGTGAGGAAAGTGGCGTACGAGCCCCTGGCTGCACTGTATAATATTCTGGAACAGGAACAGGAAAAATAGTGCCCAGTGGACACTGCTGGGGCAAAATGTAACTACCCAAGCTGGGAGGTGGCCAGGACACCAGGGCTAATGCCACAGGACATGGAATGGCCCCATGTGGTCTGCACTTTGCTTAGAGACAGAGATGGAGTAAATCAGAGCTGTGGGAACGCTCATGAAAGCATGGCACCATTTAAGGCAGGGGGAGGGCAAACTACAGCTCGGGGGCTGCATCCAGCCCATCAGACCTTTTAATCCGGCCCTCGAGCTCCGGCTGGGGAGCGGGGTCAGGGGCTTGCCCCGTTCCGTGGCTTCCAGAAGCAGCGGCATGTCCCCCTCTCCAGCTCCTATGCATAGGGGCAGCCGGGGGCTCTGCATGCTGCCCCTGCCCAGGCGCCAGCTCTGCAGGTCCCACAGCCAAGGGGGGGACAGGCTGCTGCTTCCGGGAGCTGCTTGAGGTTAAGCGCCACTTGGACCCTGCACCCCGACCTCCTCCCGCGCCCCATCCCCCTGCTCCAGCTCTGATCCCCCTCCTGCCCTCCAAACCCCTCGGTCCCAGCCTGGAGCATCCTCCTGCACCCCAAACGCCTCATCTCCAGCCCCACCCCAGAGCCCACACCCCCAGCCAGAGCCCTCACTCCCCCCGGCACCTCAGCCCCCATTCCGTGAGCATTCATGGCCCGCCATACAATTTCCATACCCAGATGTGGCCCTCGGGCCAAAAAGTTTGCCCAGCCCTGGTTTAAGGCCATCAGCCCAGCTCGTCCCTGCTCCGGCCCATCTGATCACAAGGCTCTCCTCCGTCTGCCCATGCCGTGCTCATACCCAGGTGTGGGAGGAGGCTGGGCGGCAGCAGAGGCGCGTGTGGGATTCTGGGGTCCCCTGCACTGAGCCGTGGTGTCGCTCTCCCTTAGGGACGCCGTCGGCCACGGGCACGGGGACCTTGCTGCTGACCCTCGAGGATGTGAATGACAACGGGCCAGTGCCAGATCCGCGGGAATTTTACATCTGCAATCAGAACCCAGTGGTCCAGTTGTTAAATATTGTGGACCCGGACCTTCCCCCGAACACCGGCCCCTTCAAGGTGGACCTGCTGCACGGCTCCAGCTCCAACTGGACAGCAACTATGAACGACCAGGGTAAGGGGCTGGGCCGCTGTGTGCCCCTCTCGGCTTGTCCTGCTGCGGGGGGAGCTACCCCGCGCTGGCGTTCCCACGGGCTGGTGGCCCAGGGGCTGTGGGGCAGAACTGGGCCCATCCGCCGGTTCTTTGTTGCTTTGTTTGGCTTGCGAAAAGGCCAGTGGAGCCATAAGGCCTTTCCAGTTACTGCTTGTGCTCCCCCTGGCCCCCAGCAGAGCAAGGGGCAGGGACCCCAGTCCCCTCTGGAGCCTGGTGCGTTCTCACTAACCTGCCCAGCCGCCGCTCCTCAGGAGGAGAGTGAGAGCTCTGGAGCAGGCATGTGTCTGCTGGGCCGCTCTTCAGGTGCCAGCCAACCCTACTGGTCTCCTGAACCCACAGCGGGTACCTGAGGGTAGAGCCCCCCTGTGAAGGACCCCAAACGTTTGAAGGGGGCTCAGGCTTCCCCACTCCCGCTGGGCCTGCTGGTTGTAGCCAGTGGCAGCCCCACTATCTAATGCCCCCAACGCCAGTCACACTGCCAGCTGTAAGGGTTGCTAGCTTCCCCCCACCCCTACGAACCCCAAGCTCCGTAAACCTCCCTGCAGGAGCTGGGCTTTGCAGACAGCCAGGCCCCCCAGCGGGGAGGCTGCTCTGCAGTGTGTCTGCCATAGAGCTGGAGGGGCTGGCGGCTTTGGACTCTCACCACGCTGGGGTCCGGCATGCTCGGTGCTGAGGCTGCCTGCCTCCGGGATCCCAGCACTGTCCCTGGAGCGTGTTTCTGACTCGAGCCCTGAATCCTGCTCTCCCCCAGGAGACAGCCTGGCCTTAAAGCTTACCAAACACCTGGAGCCAGGAGAATACAGCATCATCCTGCAGCTGGTGGACAACCAGGGTAAAGCCCAGGTGACGACTGTCAAAGCCAGTGTGTGCGACTGTGACGGGGAAGCCAGGAACTGCGAGAAGAGAGCAGCCATCGCCGGCGGCCTGGGGATCCCGGCCATCCTGGGGATTCTGGGTGGAATCCTTGCCTTGCTGAGTGAGTACCGCGGGCGGAGCCCCCTCACCTCGGGGAGAAGCAAAGAGCCTCACGCGCCTGCCAAGCGAGTTACTGTCGCAAAAGGCCTTAACCTCAGTCTCACGGCAACTGCACCTGCTGCTGAAACGACTCCCCAGCACAGCGTGCGCCACTGTCTGAGAGCTCCCTGGCTGGGGCAGTGCGGCTGGGGACTGCTCCCGCTGCTCTAGCGCCTGGCCTGGCCGTGCAGGCTGCTGGCCCCTCCTGGCGCTGCAGCCAGATAAAGGCCGTGCTTTCACTCCCTCTTTCTAGTCCTGCTGCTGCTGCTGCTGCTCTTCGTGCGGCGGAGGAAGGTGGTGAAGGAGCCCTTGCTGCTCCCTGAGGACGACACCCGGGACAACGTCTATCACTACGACGAGGAGGGCGGTGGGGAGGAAGACCAGGTGGGTGGAGCGCTGAAGCCGATGTTTAGGAAGGCCCTGCTCTCCCCTGCGTGCGGCTGGGGCATCGCAGGGACCTGCTCCGGATGCAGGCAGGGTGGGCTCTCTTGGTGCCTTTCCCAGTCTCACAGCCAGGCTCACGTGGCCTGGCCAAGGTGTCACAGAGGGTCAGTGGCACTGCCACGCTCTGAAACCAGGATCCTCTCGATCCAGCCGCTCGCTGTGATGAGTGGCTCTGCCGGTATCCCAAATCGCTCCACACATGCGGACGCCGCCATCACCCAGGGCCTTGGTCGCCAGCTGCCCCCTCAGATCTCGGACAGCCCCCAGGTCAGCCCCTCCGCCGTGGGCCAGGCCGTTCGGACAGCCCAAGTGTGACTCGCTCGGCGCGTTGAGTGCGTGCAGCCGATGCACAGAGGGGCGAGGCCTGCGGAGCATCTCCCAGCGTGGCCCTGACAGCGCTGCCCTCGGCTTCTCGTGGCTGGCAATGTTGGATTTGCTTGTGCTTCCAACACTGACATGAGCCACTTACAGAAAAGGAGGAGGAGGAGATATGAAAACCCACCCTGCCTTCAGCGCGCCTACCCCCTGGCCCCCCCCCGCCACGGTCCAGTGTTGTCCTTCAGCAACCGCTTCCCTGCAGCCTCGGTACAGAGCGGATCTCTGCGCTGCCCCTGTGCAGGGCTGAGAGCGGGACACATCCCGCGGGAGGCGTTGCTATGGGGTGACTGTGTAGTGGTGGGGGAAGTTCCTGCTGTTGGGCCCTGCCTGAGGCTCCCCCTTTACAACCTTGCTTTGCCGGCGTCTCGCAGAACAGCCTGGCTTTCTCCTGCTTGTTTCCTGACATCCCACCTCTTCCTCCTACTCCCCAGGACTACGACCTGAGCCAGCTGCACCGCGGCCTGGATGCTCGGCCTGAGGTCACCCGCAATGACGTCGTCCCGACTCTCATGCCAGCCCCGCAGTACCGGCCACGCCCCACCAACCCTGACGAGATCGGCAACTTCATCGATGAGGTGAGTGGGGCAGGCAGAGGAGTCGGTTACCCAGAGCTCTCTCTTAGCAAGGCTTCCTGTTGGCTCAGGCTGTGCAGCAGAATCCATTGCTGCAGGCTGGGCTGTGCAGAAACCTTTCCTGAGATCCTGCACCATAATTCCTAAGGCTCCGTCTCTGTGCCCAGTGGGGACACTAAAGCCAGAGATCCAGAGCGTGAAACTCACTGGGGTCAGGGCATTCTCAGTGTCAGGCCCTGGCTAGGGAACTCTTTCCTGCAGCTCAGGCCTAGCCCCCTTCAGAGCGTGATGCACAGCACCCCCGCCTCCCCCCAAGTAGCGAAGGCAGAGAGGAGTCCAATTGCCATCTGTTACCATGCTTGGAACTCAGCGTTTTCATTCTCTTGGTGACAGCTCTGGGATCCCCTCGCAGCTGTGTGCAGTACCACGGTGCGCCAGAGACATCTAAACACCTGGTCAGGACGGGGCCTGGGGGGCCAAGCCCCAGGGACAAAGGGAGGGGGGGATGAAACTCCTGCTGAGCGTCCTTGGGGGAGCTCGACTGCCTTGCTGGATTGCCCCCGCACACACCCCGTGGGGGGACTCAGGTGCCATTCCCAGAACACTGCCCAGATCATCATGGTAGCGTTGCCCTCTCGTTCCTCATCTGCTTCTATCAGCTGTGAAACGGTTACATGGCGATCTGTAAATCACCGTCCTGTCGCCCCGGGAATGGAGCAGAGCACTGCTCTCTTGGCTATGGTTTCAGGCTGCTTGCAGACGCCTGCCTGTCTGTCCCGAAGAGATGGGTACCAGTGGAACTGCAGCAAAGCTACCCCCCAGTTTGCTGCCCCAGCGTGACCTGGCACCTGCCGCAGTGTGGCCCTTAGCCCTGTTGTAAACTGGGATAAGCTGCACCCGCGTGCAGCGCATCTACACTGGGGTGTGCACTGCTGTGAATACTCCAGTGCAGAGAGGGCTCTGGGTGGATCCCCCTGCACCTCTTCACAGTCAGCTCCTGTTGTGAAGGGTTCCTTTGTGGTCACGCGAGCTAGAGGTTTAAGTTTCTTCCAAAGAGAAGCCGAGTCTCTAGCATGAGATGCCAGCTCCTGTGGGTGCAGGGTGCCGGTGCAGGGGCTGCTAACTGCGGTGCAGGTACAGAGTGTGCAGGAAGGGCCAATTCTGGGACAGCAGAACTGTACTGCCCCTCCATTTAAAGTCTGTCTGAGATTCTCCTGAGGGCATCCCCTGAGTGGCACCTCTAGGCAGGGCGAAGCTGTTGCTCTAGCTCCCGATTTAATGCTCCTCCCCAACCCCCAGAACCTGAAGGCGGCCGACACTGACCCCACCGCCCCGCCGTACGACTCCCTGCTGGTATTTGACTACGAGGGCAGCGGCTCCGAGGCGGCCTCGCTCAGCTCCCTCAACTCCTCCGCCTCCGACCGGGACCAGGACTACGACTACCTGAACGACTGGGGCGGCCGCTTCAGGAAGCTGGCGGACATGTACGGCGGGGGCGAGGATGAGGAGTAGGTGCCGCCTGTGTGTTCGGGCTGCAGCCGGGCGACGTGTGAGAAATGTCGCTGTGGCCCGTTCGACACAGACCAGCAAGGTTGCTGCTCTTCCCGAGTGGGCTGGATGGCTGAAATTCCCTTTCCTTAGCAGACAATAGCACTACATAAATCTGTCCTCCTCGCAGTCCTGGCTCAGTTTCTTCAGCCCCGGTCGTTCAGCTGTGGATAGCCAGTGCTTTCCAGCTTAATGGGGGTGGGGGGGATTCTGTTTCAGATTTCGGTCAACCAAGGGCCTTGGTGGCAGCCTGCCCGGAGTGCGAGGCTTCTCCCCAGAACACACTGCACTTTGACAGCTGCACTGTAGGGGCTGCAGGTCCCATTGTGCTCAAGGCGGAGCAACGCACGCTGGGATCGACAGCCTCCACAGACTGACGGTTTCTAGGAGAGGGCAGACCTGGGCTGCTCTCTAGAAGCAGAGGCCACAGCCCAGTTCTGTTTCCTCTCGTGCGGCTGGGGAGCTCCTGGCTGCTGTTACTTCCCCCAGACAGCCAGGCCCTTCCACTTCCCTGTGCCCACGTGGGTGAGCACTCACATGCACCTGCTAAATGGCCTAGTCTTGCTGCTTTGCAGCACACTGGGCAAGGGGTGCCCGGAGAATGCACTCATACCAGTCTGGTGCTGTGCAGCAATGTCTCCACCTGCCCTGCATTTCTTGCTGCAGGCCTCCCAGGACAGGGGCCTGCTAACTTCTGGGGGCTCCTATCTTCCAGCGGTGTTATTAAAAGGTACCCGTTTCCCCGGTGCTCTCAGAATACCTCATTCCGAATACAGGAAGCCTAGTGGGAAACTCCCCTCCACCAGCGTGTGGGATTTGTTCACGTTTTCACGCCACCCATTGTGTGGCTCGGTGCTGCGTGTGCCCACGGAGTGGGTGTGTTCTACAAAGTAGATTCTGAAGAGCAAGCGTGAAGTAGCCTTTCTCAGTAATCGTGGTGACCCGCTACCGCTGGGCCAGTCTGGAACACAGCCAAATTGCAGGGGACTTTGCCAGAGATATTTTTTATTGAATTTTCAGATGCCACTTATTTTTTATTATTATTGTTACCCTTAAACAAGAGCTGCACTTTGATACGTTTAGCACTGTGCCAACCCAAAGACCAAAGATGAGGGTAGCCCTCTTACTAAGCAATCAGTCACGGGAAATATGGGGGCGAGCCCCTAGGAAATCCTCAGGGAACGGACAGCAGATTCACACCCTTTCCTGGAAAGGAACCCCAGGACTCACTTCGGGAGCTCTGCTGGCAAGTGCCCAAATACCTTTGTATGCTGGTTTTAATGAATCCAGCTCGTCCCTGTCCGTGCGTTCATGTGCTCCGAAAGTAGTGATAATTTGTCTCTGTGCGCTGCAGTAGTGACTTTCCATTTCTCTAAATAGAGTTCAGTCTTCCCCGCCCCCTATACTTTGTCATGCACTCCTTACCCCTCCCAAAAAACTGGCTTATAAACCAACTCTTAAGTCTGTCCTCTGCCGACTGGAGGTGTGACTCTGAGGAAGTGTCACAGGACGGTAGTGCCTAGTACACTTGGGGCTCTGTATAAATAAATGCAACGTCTAAAGCCTGACTGTCAGCCAGTTTGAGGCTGTATTTTTGTATAAAGTTCATTCATATTTCTGAATAGGGAGGAGAGGATCTATAAAATTACCAGCCAATACCATGCCAAGTTCTTTTCACATAGTATTTAGCAGGATGTCTTATTTGATTTAATAGCTATAGGCCGATTTATATTTTTCCATTGTGACTACTTCCTTCGGTGCGTTGTCTAATCTCTAATGTATGCAGTGTAATTACTGTGCAATGGAGCTTTAAAAAAAACCAAAATGGCTTTATGCCTGCCTTGATACTTTGTACCTTTCTGTGACCGGGAATGGTGGGATCCAAAGGAAGCTCAGAGAACAGCAATAGCGTTGTGTTAATCTGACGTTTTTATAGCATTTTAATAAATTTGTTTTTAAAAAATACTTTTCTCTTTTAATGTTAAGGCTAAAAGTCTCTGCACGGGGTTTTGCTGCCCTTAGCTCATTGAGCATATCCTCTAGTTCAGTGCTTCTCAAACTTTTTTTCCACAGACCACTTGAAAATTGCTGAGGGTCTCGGCGGACCATTAATGACCTTTCCAAATGTTGTTTGTACTGTGAGCTAACTATTGTAAAGCGCTTTGGATAAAAGCGCTATATTAAAAATTAATAATAATTCAATTTTTTTGGTTCTACAAATAAAAGCACACTTCATATTTTAATATCAGTAGTCTTACCTTCCTAATGCGATGGATGTGCCCTCTCTCCCCTGCTGCAGCAGCCTCCAAGCTGGGGCTGGGAAGGAGGGAGGTCTCTCTCCCCCATAGGGTGACCAAATGTCCTGATTTTTATAGGGACAGTCCCAGTTTTTGGGTCTTTTTCTTATATAGGCTTCTCTGGCTTCTATTAACCCCGCCCCCCCCCAACACACCACCCCACGTGTCCCGATTTTTCATATTTCCTGTCTGGTCACCCTACTCCCGCACTGCGGCAGCCCCCAAGCTGGGGCTGGTAAGGAGGGGGGGGTCTCCCTGCCAGCGGCAGCCCTGGAGCTGAGGAAAGTCACCTCTTTCTCTGGCTGCCGCAGCCCTGCTCATCCCAAATTCCCCCCAGTCCCTCTTCTCACCCTACTGCCCCCCCCACATACCTCTTATTCCCCCCAAGGCCATCACCTAACCTTACAAATGTGTCTTCTCCAGGGTCCAGGCACCTAATTAGTGGAGCCACGCCTGCGCCCTTCATTGTGTTGTGTGTGGCCACCAAGGCGCGCAGCTCAGAGGGAACTATCCACGGACCCCCTGAATGGAGCTCACAGCATAGGTGCCAACTTCCGCTGGTGCCGGTGGGTGCTCAACTCCCTGGCCCTGCTCCGATTCCACCCCTGCCTCTATTCCAACCCCTTCCCCAAATCCTGGCCCCGCCTCCTCCCGAGTGCAGTGTTCCAGCTCCTCCCCCCTCCCTCCCAGAGCTCCTTACGCCACCAAACAGCTGTTTTGCGGGGGCAAGCGCTGGGAGGTAGGAGGGACAAGGTGGCGGGCTCACGGGAGGAGGTGGAGGTGGAGGTGGGGCGGGGCGGGGAGCTTGGCTGCCTTTTCCCAGTGGGCACTCCAGCCGGGCGGGAAGAGCCAAGCCCTGAACCACACTACAAGCCACGTGTGTCTGATGAAGTGGGTCTTCACCCACGAAAGCTCATGCTCCAATACGTCTGTTAGTCTATAAGGTGCCACAGGACCCTTTGCTGCTTTTACAGATCCAGACTAACACGGCTCCCCCTCTGATACACTACAAGCTAACTGCACATGGTCTGACCCTCCCAAGATGGCGGGAAGACAGCCCCGTGGGGCTGTTAGTCTGACCCTCCCAAGATGGCGGTAGGGCCAGTCCTCCCCTCCCCCTACGGGGCTGCGCTGGTCTGACTCTCCCAAGATGGCGGAAATACAGCCCCGTGGGGCTGCGTTAGTCTGACCCTCCCAAGATGGCGGTAGGGCCAGTCCTCCCCTCCCCCTACGAGGCTGCGCTGGTCAGACCCTCCCAAGATGGCGTCTCGGGGCGCTGTTGTGCGCAGCCGCAGTGGGTACGGAGCGCTATGGCCGAGAGTTTGAAGCTGGAGCGGGTAGTGGAGGCGCTGGCGCTGCTGCTGGGGAGGCCCGAAGGAGGCACCGGTGAGAGGGGCCGCTCCCTTCAGCGGGCGGGGACTGTGGGGCTCGCATGTTGGGGTCCCCGCCCCCGCATTGCCCGTGTGGGCCCTCGCCCCCCCATTGCCCTGAGCAGCGCCCCCGCATTGCCCGTGTGGCCCCCGTCCCCCCATTGCCTTGAACAGCGCCCCCGCCCCCATTGCCTGTGTGGGCCCCCACCTCCCCATTGCCCTGAGCAGCCCCTCCCCGCCCCCCATTGCCTGTGAGCAGCCCGCCCCCGCCCCCCCATTGCCTGTGTGGGCCCCCACCTCCCCATTGCCCTGAGCAGCCCCTCCCCGCCCCCCATTGCCTGTGTGGGCCCCTGTCCCCCCATTGCCCTGAGCGGGCCCCCCCTGCCCCTCCCTCACAGTGGGACCCCCCCGCCCGGTCCTCGTTCGCCACCGTGGGGGAGACCCCCGTTTTCCTGCACCCCCTTTTCACGAAGGCTCTTCTGGCCCCTTTCGTGTCTGCTCCCCAGGCCTCCTGTCCTGTCCCCTGCACCCCACAGGCTTGTTTGCGGGGGGCAGGTGTCTGGCTGCACCTGCCCTGTGGGGTTTGGGACAAAGGCCTGCAGCGCGGCCTAGCTGCTTGTCTGTGGGGCTGGATGTGCGCAGGGTGCTTTACCCCAAAGAAATCACACTCCTCTGCTGCGTGCACCTCTGGGCCGGACCCGCCAAACCTGGCTTTCCGAGCAGTGCGCTTTGGTAATGGAGCTGTCACACGCTGGGCTGTGGGGCGCTTTAGGGAATGGAAGAAATCAGAGACATTGTAGCAGAGAGAGGAGCAAGTGAGGGAGGTGTAGGAAAGAAGAGTTCTCCACTGAGATCTGAAACGAAGGGGTGGCTGAATGCCTGAGGTGGAGAGATCCAGGGAAGCTATCCAGAGGAGCAGGCTTCTGCACTTCAGGGTGGTGAGATGTGGGGAAGGGGGAAAGACAAAATGCCAAGAGGGGAGTTCTGCACAGGTCTGGCCAACCTGTTGTGTTCTCAGAGCTCTGAGGCTAGCACTGTTTGGAAAGAGCTGTGCCCTCATAAGAACTAGATTCATCCCCAACAGAAAGCTATTTAAGGCTATTGCAGATATCTAGGTTGGTGCACATGATTTTTAAATTAAAACCATATGCACTTTTTCTTATTTAACTGTAGGACAATATTGACTATATTAAGGTTAAGCTGGGGAAAAGGAAATAAATCTACTTCATCGCTATGGCTGCAGGAACAAATACCAGCCACAGGGATGTGGCTGACTACAGTACAAATACAGAAATGGAATGACATTCTGTATCGGATTAACAACAGCTGTTTGAGGAAAGGTGGACTGAATGGGACAAATTGATAAATCACAGATAAACACTTTTTCAGAACAGTATGTATTCCTACAGTCCCTCATAACTCACTCTGTCTCAGTTCTGCTGGGTTCCTGTACTTTTAGTGTTGTTATCGCCTCTTTTAATGCTGGAGGAAGACGCAGGGATAATAAAGAACCTGTACTGTTGACAGTTCTGTTTGTTTTTAATTAAAAGTTAGTAACTGGTAGAGCAGTTGTCTAAGAGATTGTGCTGGTGAATGACCCATATGGGAGCAGCCTCAAGGACTCCACTCTGCTTCTGAATTTCCCAGGCTAGTAAGACACCGATCAGCATTGTGCCAAGGAGGTAACTTGAGTCGGAGAGAATACAAGAATGTTTTTCTCTACCCAATTCTAGTAGTTGCTGCTCTTCCAGTGGGTGATATGGAATTACTTCAATCCACATTTCTGTTTGATGCAAACTTTTCTTAGGCTTTCGCATAACTTACAGCCTCCAATTTTTCTCCCATCCCAAAGTGCAGTTTGAAAGGCTGCCTCTTTGTCTGGTGAGGATGGATGTTGCCCAGCAAGGGTATGACTATGCAGCATTTTGGCACAAGCCTCCCAGCATGGATTGATAGACTCAGGCTAGGGGGGCTCACACTAGTACATTAAAAATAGCTGTGTAAATAGTGCTTTGACGTTGGGGCTCAGGCTCTGAAGCCTGCAGGGTGGGCTTCAGAGCCCAAGTTCCAGCCTGAGCCACCACTTTAAAGCACTGTCTATACAGCTATTGTTAGAGCACTAGCACTTGCCCTGGGTTGGGAGACTGGCTCCGGAAGGCTGTGTAGGCATACCCAAGTGGGGAAAAGGCAACAACTCCTGATATTTATTTTCACCCAATGGATTGGGGAGGGCAGTTTCTCACCAATTATCAGAGGGCAAGAGAGTCTCTTTCTCCTTCTGTATCTTCCTGCGTCATGGAAGAGGTACCCAAGTCTTTTTACCAAACTCTTTACGTGCAGTGCACAGGTACCAAGCTCTTGCTTGGTGAGTTCCATGTTGGTAGTTTCTTGCTAACCCAGATAAGCAACAATGTGGTGCCCCCATAATCCCTCTGAGACAGGGATTGTCTCTTTATCTGCCCTGTGCAACGGGGCCCAATCCTGGCTACTATGACATAAATGTTTATTATCATGTCTGCACCCCTGACCTTAAAATGTCTCCCAGGTTTCCTACAGGCTCAGACACCCTGCTTTCAACTGCTCCTTCTATCTGTCTGTCTGCTTTGTCACTCCCAGTTTCTCTTCTCAGAGTATGTCTACACTGCAAAGTTGTCACAAAACTTTTGTCTTTCACAGGTACTTAAACCCCCCCCCCCCCCCCAAGACAGAAGCTTTGCTGATGTAAGGGGCAGTGTGATCTGCTGACAAAGCTAACGCCGCTTGCGGAGCTGGAAGTATTTTGCTGGCAAAAGTGCTGACGGAATACCAACAACGAGCATTTACACACGCTGACTTTGAGTGACAAGGCTGCGTGGTGTAGACAAGCTGTCAGTTTTTCTGTGTTCTGCCTTTCCCATGCCTCACAAACACAAAACAGTACTCAGCAAAACCCCTCTGACTCTTAGCCCAAGAACTCTTGGGCAGGTTCACAGCCCCCTTTTGCCTTGTGATTAATTTATGCAGACATTTATGTTAATAGCAGGTATGTTCACACCCAGGCTCACGGAGGTTAATGATCCAAGGAGTAACCAGAACTTCTCAGCAGAACACTAATCATAGCAGCTAAGGAGGGACATTATATGGCTTAGTGGAGGGCAGGTGCTCCGCTCTAGCAATCCTTGTACTGTGCTTGACCTATTTGTTTTTCCTTTTAGGAACAGATTCAGGTTCTCTCCAGACGGCAAAACATGCAGCTCTGCTCGAAACCTTAAACTCCAACTTGGCTGCTTTAGAGGAAAAGCTTGGTCAGGATCCCCAATGGAATGAACTGCGGAGCTTGAGAGCTGAAGTCAGAGAGCAGGCTGCTTGGCTAGAAAGCTCTACAGATGTGACCTGGAGTTTTACTTGTCAAGTCCTGCTATTACTGCTGAGTCTGAAAAAGTGCATGATCCTCCTAGCTGCTGCTTATCATCCAGCCAAACCAAACCCTAGGACCGCTGAAGCTGCTCCTGCTCTCAGCCCTGACACGCTCAGTATCTCCCAGCAGAAGACTGTTCAGTCTGCATTGCAGTTTGTGATTACCTTGGGCCTTTGTCCATATCTCTTGCCTGGGGTTGGAATCCCGCTGAAGCACAGGACAGAGTTCAGTGCTGTTGTTCAGGATGTGGTATCTCCCCACACTGCCCCCAGTGCTCTGCATCGGCTCTATGCCAGCTGTACTGCACTGCTGCAGATTGCACAGCACCCATCTTTGGGCAGCCTCATCCTTACCCGCCACCTTGGGGACCTCATCGCAGGTCTGTGCCAGCTTGGATTCTGCCCGATCAAAGGAAAGGGGGAGCAAGCCAGGCCACTGGAGCAACTAAAGGTGTGTGTTCTGATTGGAATTTCCTGCCTTAATTTTGCGTATAGGCCCCATCCTGTAGCTTCCATTTTTCTGGGGCAAAGACAACTGTCTGGAAGGGACATAAAACCTTGTGCTTCAGGGAGCAAGATGAGACCTTCCTTGGGGGGCAGATTATCCCATATCTGCCTTCTGTGTGGTGTCTTGCACCTTCCTTTGAAGCAGCTGGTACCAGTGACTGTCCTAGACAGGATACTGGGCTAGCTGAACCACAAATCTGATCCTGTCATAAGAACATAAGAATGGTCATACTGGGATGGACCAGTGCTCCATGTAGCTCAGTATCCTGTCTTCTGATAGTGGCCAGTGCCAGAAGCTTCAGAGGGAGTGAACAGAACCGGGCAGTTTATGGAGTGATCCATCCACCGTTGTCCAGTCCCAGCACCTGGCAGTCAAAGGCTTATGGACATCTATGCGTGGGGCTGCATCCCTGACCATCTTGGCTAGTAGCCATTGGTGGACCTGTCCTCCATGAACTTTATTTAATTCTTTTTTGAACCCAGTTATTCTTTTGGCCTGGACAACATCCCCTGGCAACAAGTTCCACAGGTTGACTGTGTGTTGTGTGAAGAAATGCTTCCTTTTGTTTGTTTTAAAACTATTAATGGGTGACCAGCGCTGTAACTCCCAGCGCTGCAACTCTCAAGTGTAGCCAAGCCCTCAGTAACAGCCTTGTCTTCCTTGAGTGCTCCTTTAGCGCCTTGCTCATTCAGTGGCCCCACTGATTGTTTGCCAGGCTTCCTGCTTCTGATGTAATTAAAAAAAAAGTTTGTTGTTAGCTTTTATGTCTTTGGTTAGTTCTTCAAATTCTTTTTTGGCCTGCCTGGACTTGCCAGAGTTTGTGTTTCTTTCTATTGTCCTCAGCAGGATTTGATTTCCAATTCCTAAAGGATGTCTTTTTGTCTCAAACCTCTTCTTTGACTCTGTTTAGCCAGGCTGGCATTTTTTTGGGTCCTCTTACTGTTTTTCTTTCATTTGAGGTATACATTTAGTTTGGGTCTCTATTACTGTGTTTTTATAAAGTTTTTATGCAGCTTACAGGCATTTCGCTCTTGTGACCGTTCCTTTTAATTTCCATTTAACTAGCCTCATTTTTGTGTAGGTCTTTCTTTTTTTTAAGCTAAATGCTACTGTGGTGGGTTTCTGTGGTATTTTTCCCCCTACAAGAAGGTTAAATTTAATTACATTATGGTCACTATTACCAAGCGGTTCAGCTATATTCATTTCTTGGACCAGATTCTGTCCCCCACTTAGGACTAAATCAAGAATTGCTTCTCTCTCTGTGGGATCCAGGACTAGCTGCTCCAAGAAGCAGCCATTACTTGTGTCTAGACATTTTATTTCTGAGGTGACATGTTCCTAGTCAATATGTGGATAGTTGAAATCCCCCATTATTATTGGGTCTTCTGTTTTGGTAGCCTCTCTAATCTCCCTGAGCATTTCTCAACCATTGTCACCATCCTGGTCATGTGGTTGGTAGTATATTCCTGTTGCTATACTCTTATTATTCAAGCATGGAATTTCTATCTATAGAGATTCTATGCTACTGTTTTAATTCATTTAAGACTTTTACTGTATTTGACTCTATGCTTTCTTTAACATATAGTGCCACTCCCCCACCAGTGAGACCCACTCTGACATTCCTATATATTTTGTAACCTGATATTACCGGATCCCATTGATTATCATCATTCTACCAAGTTTCTGTGATTCCCATTAGATCAGTATCCTCATTTAATACCAGGCGGTCAAGTTCACCCCTCTTACTATTTAGACTTCTTGCATTTGTATCCAAGCACTTATAAAATGAGTCTGCCTTTGAGTGATGTAATTGAATGGGACTCTTCTTTGTTGTCTCTCTTCAGTTCCTTCCTGTACTTTGTCTACTTCTGTCCTCTGCTCTTTACAGGATATAGAATATTCCCTTTAATAAATCCTCCCATGCGGGATGTATGAATCATGTGCTCCTCTGCACCTATCAGTTTCCCTCACTCCTTAGTTTAAAAACTCCTCTGTGACCTTTTTAATTTTACATACCAGCAATCTGGTTCCATTTTGGTTTTGGTGGAGCCCATCCTTCCTGTATAGGCTTCTCCTTTCCCAGAAGAGTCCCCAGTTCCTAATAAACCTAAATCCCTCCTCTGAACACCATTGTCTCATCCACTCATTGAGACCCTGTAGTTCTGCCTGTCTAATTGGCCCTGCATGTGACACTGGAAACATTTCAGAGAATGCTACCATGGAAGTCCTGGACTTCGCTCCTCTCCAACCCTACGCATAAAACTGTCTAAACGTCTTGAGAGGTCTACAACCTTTGCACCTGCAGGCAATTCACCATATGGTTCTCCTGGTCATCAAAACCCCACTATTTATATTTCTAATAATCAAATCCCCCATTACTATTACCTGCCTCTTCCTAATAACAGGGGCCCTCTGCCCCGGAGAGGTATCCTCGGTGTGAACGAATACTATGACATCATCTGGAAGGAGGGTCCCAGCTGTGGGATTGGTTCCCTCCGCTCCAGCTTGATGTTCCCCTTCCCTGAGACTTTCCTCCTCCTCAGCAACACAGAGACTGTCATAGTTGGGGGGTGGAACCGCTTTACTTTGAGCTTGTCTACACTACAAAAGTAGGTCGACCTGCAGCCAACACAGTAATTAAATCGGCTGTTGGTGTCCACACTACCCTCCTTTTGCCGGTGGTGCGCATCCTCATCAGGAGCGCTTGCACTGACTGAAGTGGGGCATTGTGGGGCACTGATAGCCGCACAGGGTTCACAGCTGGAGCCCTCCTCCCGCCGCAGGGCTGACAGTGCCAGTTGTGAGCCAGGCACAGGGCTCCATTTCACAGTTGACATTCGTGTCAGTTTCCGGCTGCTATTATTTCACCTTTCCTCTCTGGCTGTCAGCTGGACTCCTGCCCTGGGGCTGACAACCAGAGCCAGAGAGGAAATGTGAAATAATAGCAGCCCTGAAACTGACACGAATGTCAGTTTCACAGCTGGTAGGCTCCTTGCTGTGAAATTGAGCCTGGGGAGGGTCTTGCATCTTAGACTGTCAGCCCTGGGGTGTGGGTGGGCTGTTCCCATTGTAAGCTCTGTTGCCAGGGCTGACACCCGGGAGGAGGGATTGACAACCCGGAGCCCCGTCGCCACCTCCCAGTGAGGGATGGGGGGGAGGAGAGCCCAAGCCCGGGCTCCTTCCTCCTCCCCACTGCCCAATCCCTCACTGGGAGGTGGCAGCGGGGCTCCGCCACCCGACAGTGGGGCTCTGTGCTGTCAGGGCTGCAGCTGTGAGTCCCGTGCTGGGCTGACAGCCAACGGGCAATGTAAGTAATGCAGTGACTGCACAGACACTGTCTCACCCTACTGCATCGACCTGAGTGCTACGCCTCTCGCAGAGGTGGGGTTATTAGGTCAGCGTAGTGGGCATCTTACATTGGTGCGTGCAACGTTCTAGTGTAGACACTTACAGAGTCAGGCCAACGTAAGCTGTGCTGTAGCCCAGGCCTTTGCCCCGCAAAGTCTCATATGTATCTCGTGTCTCTCTTAGCTCCTCCAGTTCAGAAACTCTCATCTCAAAAGCTCATATTGGGTCTCTGAGAGCCACAAACTGCTTGCACCAAATGCACATACACCACCTGTCCACAAGGCAAGTAATCGCTGCATTCAGTGTAATAAACAGGATAGACCCCACTCGGATGGACTTCTGCCTGCACTGCTTTTACTCTTGCAGGGTTGTTTTGTGTGTTTGTTCTTTGAGTGTGTGTGTGGCAGTTCCCGGGTAACAGTTGTTCCTGAACAGGTTTTGTTTATATTTGCCTTGACTAAAAACACCCTGTGTCAAACAGAATTTAGAATGGTGTCTAGATAGCACCTGGATGTTTCCCAATCGATGACCTAGAAGTTGCTAATGGTCCAGTAGAGGGAGCCAGAACCTAGCAAAATACATACCCGATGCTGCTTTACTGTTTGCCTGTGCTGCATTAATATTCCAGCACAGAGACCTGTTATTTTTCAGGGCCTTACAGAAGAGCAGCGAACCCACTGCAGGGAGGCCTTGAAGAGTGTCTTGGATCGAGTCTACCAACCCCTAGTGGTCCGGGAACTGCTTGTTCTCCAGGGTGGATCCAAACAGGTACCGAGGCTGCCAACTGGTTCTGTAGCTGGGTGGGGGAAGGGAATCTGACTCATGCGGCTGTCTCCAGTGTCTGCACCTTCCAGTGGTACAGGAGCTGGACTATGATATGCTAGAGCAGGGCTGGGCAAACTTTTTGGCCTGAGGGCCACATCTGGGTATGAAAATTGTATGGTGGGCCATGAATGCTCACGAAATTGGGAGTTGGGGTGCGGGAGGGGGGTGAGGACTCTGGCTGGGGGTGCAGACTCTGGGGTGAGGCCAGAAATGAGGAGTTCAGGGTATGGGAGGGGGCTCTGGGCTGGGGGTTGGAGTATGGGGGGGTGAGGGCTCCAGCTGGGGGTGCAGGCTCTGGGATGGGGCTGGGGATGAGGGGTTTGGGGTGCAGGAGGGTGCTTGAGGCTGGGACCGAGGGGTTCGGAGGGCAGGAGAGTGATCAGGGCTGGAGCAGGGGGATGGGTCACGGGAGGAGGTCAGGGGTACAGGCTCCAGGCAGTGCTTATCTCAAGCAGCTCCTGGAAGCAGCAGCCTGTCTCCCCTCTGGCTCCTGTGTGTAGGGGCCAATGGGAGCTGCAGAGCTGGCACTTGGAGCTGGGGCAGCGTGTGGAGCCCCCTGGCTACTCCTACATGTAGGAGCCGGATGGGGGACATGCTGCTGCTTCTGGGAACCACGGCACATGCAGAGTGGGGCAAGCCCCTGACCCCGCTCCCCAATGGGAGCTCGAGGGCCGGATTAAAAGTCTGATGGGCCAGATGTGGCTGTAGTTTGCCCACCCCTGTGCTAGAGCATTAAACTGTGATTTCCTAGCTACCTGTCCGACCAATGGGATGAAGATATGGGGCTTGGAATTTGCTGCAGAGACTTGCATTTGGAAGCTTTGTTTTATTTTTACTCAAGCTACATACTAGGAGTGAATCTATTTTCTTGAAAAGATAATAGAAGCACAGAAGCTTGTTCCCTAGAGAAGATGGTGCCATGGATCCATCCTTGCTATGTTGCTTCACCAAGTATAATGCTGTGTCAGCAGGGATGAATCTGGCTCATTGTGGTGGTTTATATGCTCCTGACAAACCAGCTGAATTTGTGCTAAATACGCACTGACGGCTACTTCTCCACTCTGAGATTGGCTGAGCTATTTGTCCTAGAACCTTGGCTATCTTACTAGTTATGAATAATGCAAAAATATGGTAATAAAACATTGTGGATTAGAATATAAATGCGCAAAAATCAGCAAAATTGTGGCTCCTACAGCAACAGCGACCCTGTCACACTGAACATAAATATTTATGGCTTAAAATAGTAATAAAAATCCTACTTGTGATGCCTGCAATAAAGCAGAGTTGCTGTGAGAGCCATAACTTGGAATAAGTTAATTGTTGTGCATTTACCCTTGTAGCTAGATACAGAGCTTGTCAATTCCGCAAACTGACTACAGCTCCACACTTGCTTCTTTGCAAAAAAAATTGTTCAGCGAAACACCATGTACGCTTTGGGTGCTCTATGAATAGTAAATAGAAATTCCTGGCAATGCTTTGTTCATCGGGTTAGGTGTGCTTTGCCCTAGAACTCCCCAGTGTGTGTGTATGTACCGTTGGCTTCCGTCAAAGCCAGTACAGCACCAGTTCAGTTTGTAGTCTGTCAAGCTTCCAATTTGACTGTCCTTCTGGTGAAGTGTCTTGTCCTGTAACTTTCCTATGTCACTCTGGCAAAACAGGCATTGCTTTCTTTTCAGGCTATGTGGCACTAACTTGAGCAAATATCCAATTCCTGATTTCAGTCTGTACAGGACCTCTGCAAAAAGACTATTTGGCTTTAAATGAACAGAGGCATTGAAACTAGATGCATGTCTTTCCTCCATGCAGCAATTTAAACTAGGCCATGTTTCAGGGTGCTCTATGGGGCTGTAAACTGGGAGAACCAGGGGAATTCAGCACACTGAGAACAATGTTACTGTCAGGAATTCAGTGTACCACATCTGGTGAAACAAGAGAAATCTGAGTCTTGTCTTAAAACCCTAATGCACAGCATCATCCTCCTAATGCATGGCACAGTATTGCCCCTAAATTGGAATTGTGCGTTCAGAAATGCTTGGATTATACTGCTAGATTTACCGGCAAGGAGAATATTAGATTTTCCTTTCAAGAATCTTTATAGAGTCCTTTAAATACACTTTCTAATTGCTTTTCCGTTTAGTGTCAGCAGTATTCTTGTGCTCCAGCTGTATAGCGTTAAGCTGATCCATCTATTTAAGTTTGTTACTCAAAGTTGATAAATTTGAGCTGCAACTGTTTTGACTTAGCACTGCAGGCTTAAAGGGAAGGCAGCGGCTCGTTAAAGAAAGCTGCTGTCCAGGATGGAGGTTGCTCCTCTCTCTCTGGAGTGGTTAAAGCAACATGAAAGAACAGTCCGTTGAAGGATTCGGGGTGTCAGATCTCATTAAATAAAGCAGCTGGACACTTCTGATCAGTTCTGACCTGGGTTGCCAGTAGCCTTGAATCTGCACTGATTCGTTCTTATTTGATCTTTAGTCCTCCATAAGTACCCTGTGTGTTTAATGTAGCTGTTTAACACGAAAGTGAGGGCTGCCTTGTAAAGAGAAAGGTGAGAGAATCCCCCGAGCTACTTTCTCAGTAAAGCAAACATACATCCGCCTTTCCACTGTTGATATAGCAGCTGACAGCAAACGCTGTCCATGCAGACTGCATGATTTCTAGGATTGTACACTCTAGATGGCACTGCCATTTCTACTGGAACAGCACCTGTCCTAATACTGAGGCACACTGGGGTTGTTTCCTTTCTTGACCACATAACCTATAGTTTGTATTGTCTGTCTTCTCAGCACAGTGTGCGTTATTACTGTGCCCAGCAGTCACTGGAGTTGGACTCGCTCTCCTCTTGAGCGCAATGAGCCCTGATTCATACTGAGAACCCCCTGTGTGTATCACTGGTAGTGAGACAGTCAAAGCTGACGTGTAACCCTGGAGACGCTAATTTAGGGAAAGAAATCCCTGCATGGAGGAGAGGCTCCTGGGATGCTCAGCCCACCTAATTAAACCCTAATTATTTTGGTGCCATTAGGTGGTGAAATGATTTATAGAAAATTCCCCTCTGTGTTGTGTTCCTGCCGTCACATACAGATCAAAGCCCTTCAGGGCAGAGAACATGTCGTTTTGCACATCTGTGAGTGCTGGCACCATTCTCTAAAGAAAATACATCTCCAATGCCCTCTCCGTACCCTTTCAGGGCTTGCAGTCCCCTGGACAAGAGGTGAAGCAGCCGCTTGCCCAAGCCCCAGCTTGGCTTCGGCATCTCTGCGGACAGCTGCTCTCGGAGAGGCTGATGAGACCCAGTGGGGTTCAGGCTGTTGTCCGGGGCATCATGGAGGGAGCAGGAAGTAAGTATGTTGCTCAGACACTGTCATTTCTGTTTCACAGATTATGAGTGAAATGAGACTTCCAGAGTGGGTCAGAGATCTTCCCATCCGATGAAATAACAAGCTGGAATAGCATTATGGGGACCCTCCCATAAGAGATGTCCTCTTATTAGAGAGAGAGACACACGCACGCACGCACGTGTTATGATTGCTTCTGGTCTTAAAAAGGGAGTACTGAGCTCCTGAACTTCAAGACACCTTTTGTCAGGGCTTGTTACGTTTCTGGGACTGGAAACGTCTACAGTTAATACAAGAACTAGGGGTCACCAAACGAAATTAATAGGCAGCAGGTTTAAAACAAATAAAAGGAAGTTCTTCTTCACGCAGCGCACAGTCAACTTGTGGAACTCCTTGCCTGAGGATGTTGTGAAGGCTAGGACTATAACAATGTTTAAAAGGGAACTGGATAAATTCATGGTGGCTAAGTCCATAAATGGCTATTAGCCAGGATGGGTAAGAATGGTGTCCCTAGCCTCTGTTCGTCAGAGGATGGAGATGGATGGCAGGAGAGAGATCACTTGATCATTGCCTGTTAGGTTCACTCCCTCTGGGGCACCTGGCATTGGCCACTGTCGGTAGACAAATACTGGGCTAGATGGACCTTTGGTCTGACCCGGTACGGCCGTTCTTATGTTCTTACAGTTATTGACAAAATATAAATAAAATGACACAACCTAGGGCAAAAATATCTGTGTATATGAAATGCCAGTTCCTCACTCTTGTGAAGAGTACGTTTGTTTTTAAAGATCTGTATTATTGATCTTTTTATTAGTGCCTATTTCTGTAAAGGGCATTGGTGCACGGGAACAGTGCTCTATGTTAGTAAATCATACTCATCTGGAGAGGAGTGAGATCGATTCCACACCCAGTAGGGTTTGGGATCTCAAGGCCTGCCAGTTAGCTCAGGAAGGGGTTTCTCGCTAAGACTAGGTGAATGTGACGTCAGGGACTTGTGTCCCATAGCCTGCACTCCCAGAGCCCTGGCCAGGGTGCTCAGAGTCTTGCGCTGTGGCTCTCTGAGAGGGACTTGAGATCAGCACCTGCCTCCAGTGCTTGGCTGTTATGCTTGTGAGTGGGAGTTGACTGCTGGAGTCCGAGGCCTTTGATAACACATTGTTCCCTTCCTCCAAAGCAGCAAGGCAGTCACCTGAAAGACGCCTGGGCTGAGGAGATGGTTAAAAACAAAAATCCGACTTTTAGCCTTAAACGTCTGGCTGTAGGGAAAACCTGAACTGTTGTTTGGCAAGCCCAAGTCTAATGGGGTCTGTGTCCTGCTCTCCTTTGCTTTCAGCCGGGTCAGCTGGTGGCAGCGGCGCTGAAGCAGCAGCTGCAGACTGGAGAAAGTGTGACATGGTTGCTAGGATCTTGGCCTCCTGTCCTCAGCAATCTCTGTCCCTGGAGGATTACTACAGACAGGTGTGCCCACAGGTATGCCCTTCAGTCCCCGTTCTCACCAGAGCATGTCTGCAGTGCCCGTGAGCAGGGGATTGTGTGCTTAGCCCATAGTCCCTCAGTATGAAATACCCTTGCCTCCCTAGCTAGGGGATTGTGTGCGGCTTGGCTGTGTTGTGAGTGTGATCCAGTACAGAGCACACTGGGCCGAACTGGAGAAGATTTGACTGGGGATCTGTAAACAGGAGAAATTCCCACCCTGCTCTGTGTGTACACACCATAGATCATCTAAACCAGGGGTCGGCAACCGTTCAGAAGTGGTGCCGAGTCTTCATTTATTCACTCTGATTTAAGGTTTTGCGTCCCAGTCATACATTTTAACATTTTTAGAAGGGCTCTTTCTATAAGCCTATAATACAGAACTAAACTATTGTTGTATGTAAAGTAAATAAGGTTTTTAAAATGTTTAAGAAGATTCATTTAAAATTAAATTAAAATGCAGAGCCCCCTGGACTGATGGCCAGGACCCGGGCAGTGTGAGTGTCACTGAAAATCAGTCCGCGTGCCGCCTTTGGCACGTGTGCCGTAGGTTGCCTAGCCTGATCTAAACTTACCCCCTTTCCAGGATTTGGCTTTATGTGCCTCTTAAATAACCAAAATAATAACAAAACATAAGCTTCAGCTTCACCTTTCAGGAACTCGTCTGTCCTAGCTCCTAGTTCCCTCTGTCCTAGAGAAACTCCAAGTTACTGCCCCTCTTACAGCCTAGGAGCTAATGAGACCCACCTGCTAGCATAAGTTAGCAATAATTACCCTGCATTTTATGTGCAGTTCTAGCTCTGACCTAGGCTGATAGGCATTTGTTTCAGCTGATAAGTCAAACGATTTCTCTTTCTTTTACTTTTACTGTGTCCTCCTGAGCATTTCTCTTGCTGATCGCTGTCCATGGGCCCTTGTGTTTCCTTGATGACATGTCTTCAACATGAGTATCCTAGCTGGCCAAACTGCCTTCTCCCTTTGTGACTCACATGCTCTTCTTGTATCTTCTTTCATTTAAGGGTCTCAAATCCCTTTGTAAATGTGTATCAAATCTTAAACAAGCCTGTGAAGCATTACCCCACTTCAGAGGGTAAAGTGATGTGCAGAGAGTTTAGGAGATCTGTCCAAGACCGTACAGTCAGGAAGTAGAGAGTCTGGAATAGACCCCTGGAGCCTGATGCCTTCTCACTAGGCAACACTGCCCAAGCTACGAAAAGGTACTAGAATTAAGAAATGCTCCCCCATGGAGCTCTTGCTTCTTCTCAGCCCTTGCCCCCAAAATTGCTGCAGGTGTTGGTGTCCTAGCTCATCTCAGAAAAAAATTCCCTTATTTCCTCCCCCACTCTTCCCTGCAGCACATACTGTGGAGGAGCCCTGCCTCCGCCAGACTCATAGCTGAGATGTCTCCTCATGCATTGCACTCAGTTGAAATGAAGTTAATAGGGCTCCTCATTCTCATCTGTTGGCTAGAAGTTCACTGCTCTCTCTGTTTCCTGACCTGTGTTGTATGTGTAATTTACATTCCAGATTCTAGACTTACTGCATATTCAGGAGAAGTTGACAGCACACCAGTTCCAGAGAGTTGCCACCACTGCCCTTCTCACCATGGCCAGAGAACGCCCTCAGCTGGCAGTGAAATATTTGCTCCATCCCATGCTAGCACCACTTCTCCAGTGCTGGGATATGGCAGGTAACGGTCCATCTCTCTTGGTCATGTGGACCTGTAACATATCAGGCAAAACCTCTCACTTGAGAAGGGAAGATGGGTTTCTCTTTCTGTCATACATCTGTGGGCTCATCGCCCTGAAACGAATCCCATGGAGTAATCCCTGCAGATCCAGGGTCCTGGTCCTTCCATCAAGGGTTCCTCTTGATTGGCTAGCTGGCTGCTCAGTGTCTAGGCTCAAACTGGAACCTATAGAAAGAGGCATTGGTCCAGGAACACTTTTTTTTATAGCCCGCTGAGACCTCTCCCTCTTTCTGGCTGTGCTGCTTAAGGAACAGCTGCGTGGATTGTATTTGAGACACACGTCCCAGATTCTGATTCCACGCCATGATAGCTACATACCTCTTAAAGAGGTTTGAGGAGTGACTTCCTTCTCTGAAATCAGTCCCCCTCGTGCATGGAGGCCTGGTTTTCGCTGTGGGAAGTGGTGGGAGGAGCGCAGTCTGTTTCTTGTGTGGCAGTGCTAGTGAGATGGATGATACCTTCCTGTGCTAAGTCACCTGCTATCAGAGGCTACATGATGTTCTGCAGTGCTTTGTTCGATCTCTATCACACTGTTAAATGACTCACGGGGCAGGGCTTCTGCTACTTCCGAAGTCTGAGGTGGTGTCGAGTGGTCAGTGACAGGTTTCTGGTGGCCATCCTTCCTCCCAGCTGCTGGGGAGTGGGATGTCAGCCTCTGAGCAAGCAGAAAAACTTCTCCAAGTTACATATTCTGACTTATGTTTTTATAGGTTGCACATAACTCATAGTAACCCTTGCAAACAATCAATTGTCCTGTCATCAGCAAGCAGTTCGTAGCCTAACATCAGCAAAACCTCATCATCAGGAACACCTGGATCAGTGCTCTCCAGCCTTTTTACGCCCAAGATCACTTTTTGAATTTAAGGGCAACCCAGGATCTGCCCCGCTCCTTCCTCAAAGCCCGGCTCACTCCATCCCCCCTCTTTCTGTTGCTTGCTCTCCCCCACCCTCCCTCACTTTCACCGGGCTGGCGTGTGGGCTCTGGGCTGGGGCAAGAGGTTCACAGTGTGGGAGGAGGCTCTGGGCTGAGCCTTGGGCAGGGGGTTGGGGTGCAGGAGGGGGTGAGGGGTGCAAGCTCTGGGTGGGTGTTTGTGTGCAGGATGGGGCTGTGAGATGGGGCAGGGTGCTGGGGTACAGGAGGGTGCTGGCTGTGAAAAGGGGATCAGGGCTGGGGCAGGGGGTTCGGGGTGCAGGAGGGGGCTTGGGGTGCTGGCTATGGGAGGGGGCTCAGGGCTGGGGGTTGGAATTTGGCCTCCCACTGGGCGGCACTTACCGCGGGCAGCTCCCAGTTGGCGGTGCAGCAAGGCTAAGGCAGGCTCCCTGCTTGCCCGGGCCCCATGCTGCTTCCGGAAGGATAGGGTTGCCAGATAGCAACTGTGAAAAAACGGAACGGGGTGGGGCGTAAAAGGCACCTATATAAGAAAAAGTCCCCAAAAATGGAACTGTCCCTTTAAAAACGGAACATCTGGTCACCCTACGGAAGGGGCCAGTGTGTCTCTGCAGCCCCTGCGGGGGTGGGGTGCAGGGGGCATGTGGCTCTGCACGCTGCCCCTCTCTGTAGGCACTGCCCCCAAACCTCCCATTGGCCACAGTTCCCCGTTCCTGGCCAATGGGAGCTGCAGGGGTGGTGCTTGCAGGCAGGCAGCAGTGCGCAGAGACCATTGTGCTCCCCAGGGCTGCAGGGGCATGCTGGCCGCTCCTGGGAGCAGCGTGGGGCCGTGGCAGGCAGGGAGCCTGCCTTAGTGGCAGCCCTGCTACACCGCTGGAGATCACGATCGACTGGGAGAGTCCCCAGGATCGACCAGTCAATCGCGATTGACGGGTTGCTGACCACTGCCCTAGATCTAATGTCAGCTGTTCACATTTTAACCCATTCTTGTGGTTCTTCCAAGTTTTACTTTTGATCCCTATCAGCAAAACTGCTGCTGCAGCTATTTTGTATGCTTATACAACACCCAAGTTATTCCCGACTACGAGGTATTCTCGCTTCCAATTAATGGTGGCTGAGTGCACAAAATTGCTGTGGTTTTGTCAGTCAGTGTCTCTTGTAACATCGCCATCACTGTAATGGGAAATAAATTTACAGTACGTACTTACCCACGGATCCTCCCCCTGGCCCTTGCTAGACTCTGGTGGAGTCTCAAACAGGCCCTTGCTTGCAGCATAACTGAATCCCCTGGTTGTATGTCCCCAACTCCTCCCCGACCTCGCTTTTCAGGCTAGAGGCCTGTGGTTCGGCTCCTTGGAAGTGTCCATGGTGGTGTGCAGGGTGCTGTTGGTGTCTCCACCAAGTATGGCATGTAGCTCTTTGTAAAAGTGGCAGGTCTGTAGTTTGACACCGGATCAACTGTTGGCCTCCCTGGTCTTCTGGTATGCTTGCCACAGTGCCTTCGCTTTCATGTGTCGCTGCTGCTGGTCCCTTCTCCTGCATCCCCGTGAAATCTGCTCGTAGATGTTGATATTTCTATGGCTGGTCCACAGCAGTGCCTGCACAGGCTCAGGGGATCCAATATCTCCTGTCTGCTCCAGGCTGGAGCATGTAAGCAAGACACAAGAATTAATTCTTCCACAAAAAAGGTTGTTGCAAGGAGGAGAGAGAAAAATTATTCTCCTTAACCTCTGAGGATAGGACAAGAAGCAAGGGGCTTAAATTGCAGCAAGGGAGGTTTAAGTTGGACATTAGGAAAGCTTCCTCTTGGAGTTGTTAAGCACTGGAATAAATTGCCTAGGGAGGTTGTGGAATCTCAGGGATGGTCTAGATAATACTTAGTCCTGCTATGAGTGCAGGGGGCTGGACTAGACGATCTTTCGAGTCCCTTCCTATCCTGTGATTCTATGTGTGGAGCATGTAGCCATCATGGTCAGCTGGGCAGTTGCATGCAATAATGGAGAGCTGCTAGGTGTGCTCACCATTCTGGGCAATCAGGAAAAGGCATTTCAAGACTTTGCAGGGCTTTAAAGAGGAGGGCGGGGGGGCTGCCGGTCTGCATGACCCCTGGGCAGTGGAGTTCACAACTGAGACCAGAGAGGTCAGTGTTGGGCATTGTGGGACAGCTGCTGGAGGACTGTTAGGGTCGACATAGGTAGCGCAGTGTTTACGCTTATGCTGAATCAGCCTCAACATGGCTCAATACCGCTCGGGGAGGTGGTGTTACTATGTCAGTGTCATGGAGCGCTTACATTAATTGGAGACCAATTTAAGTGTAGACACGTGTGCAACTAGATCAACGCAAGGTGGCTTATGTCAGCCTAACTTTGTAGAATAGACCTGGGGACTGCTGATTTCACCCTTAATTCTTCACTTCCCTCCATCTATTATTCTATAACCTATTTGCACATGCATGTTCCAGTGCTGCTCTACTAAACTGCTTTGGGTACTGTAGCAATGTGCCAAGACACTGTCACTCTCCTGCTCCTGGAGGCTATGTAGTGAAGGTGCATGTGGCAGCAGAGTCTTGATGCTCATTTTCTGTTTTTTTAAGAGCTGGCAATGGAAGACTTACCTGCAGGGACTGTGCTGGTGAAAGAGGCAGAGCTCAGCCGCTGCGTGGAAGATGTGTTCAAGGTACAGTATTTAATTTGGGTCTCTAATATGTGTAGTCGTTGCCTGAGGATTGAAGAGAAAAGTGTCTGTCAGGAGTCAGTCTTCATGTCTGGGACCTGCTGAGCCACTTAGATGAATATTCTAAACTATGAAAGAGAACAAAATCTCCAATGCAGCCTCAATGCTGAAATAAGGTGGAGTCATGGTCCCTTCTGGGAATGGTGCCCCAAGTGAGGAGTGTTTTTAATACCTCCCTCCATTTGTTAAACTTTTGAAAACCTTATTTTTTTTGCATTTGTAGCCCATTTCATGACTTTGATGCACTAGTTGAATGCATGATTTACCCCTGTCATTGTAAGATGATAATGTGCACTCTAGGATCTGTAAAGCTGTATTTATTCATGCCATATATAAGAAAATAAAAAATTGTTTCCTCTAACCTTAGAGAAACTTTTTACTTTTCAGAGTAACTGAAATGTACTAACATCAAGAGATTGAACTGTGCACCACTATTGGGTGGATCAGTATTAAATAGTGTTACAGTAGGTGACAGCCTTAGAATGTTAACCCTTTGTTGTTCTGTTTCAGATATTTTCCTATCAAATTTGCCCCTGGCTGCAAACTAGATTGCAAGTGAGCTTTTTGCTTCCTATACTGAGTTCCTGAAGGAGGAAAACAGACAGTATTAGGGAGAGCAAAAGTCTGTGTTCAGCAGTCTTAGAAAGTCATCAAACATTACGTGTTAAGCCTGGCGAAAGGAGTAACAGTATTTTTTGTTGCGTAGATAGAGGTTTGATAAATATCTCAGACATCTCATTAAATATGTCCTTTATTAGTCGCTACTTACACTCGTCAAGTACACTTTCACAATTACGCACTAAAACAAGGTTCACAATATCGCAACTGGGCTGTCACTTCACTTCAGTTCGTTCTTATATCTCACTGACTGACTGGCGCCACCCTGCCGCTTATATACCAACGAGGACATGGCTGACAATGTTCTAGGAGGTTCGAGCAAAATATAGTTCTCAGAAAGTCTGGAAGGTTCCACGAGATTCTACAAAGGTCTAGAATATTCTAGGAAGTTAGTGAAAAATGAATCCATATACGGAATACCTGAAACATTTTATTTTAAATATTCTATTTTCCCTTTTGCCACTAACAACAAAAACAGGACCCCGAGCCTGGCACCCCCCTAAGCTGTCACCTGGGTTGCCTGCCCCTAAATCTAGCCCTACCTTCTGGCCTTAAAATCTATGAAAAAAGATCTGCAGTGAAAGTAGTTCCAAAAACACAGAAGTGAATCACTTTAAACTCCATCTAAAGCTTCATTCTTGCTGCTGGGAGCAATCTCCATTTATATTGTGTCTTTGTCAAGCTGAAATCTGTCAGGGGTTTCCCAGTTTTAACCTTCCCGGAAGAGGGCTAACAGATCTTAATTCCCATAAAACCTAGCTTTTACCATCTGTGCTTACCTCATGCTTGGCAGGAAACACGTCTGGGTGTAATTCCTCTCTTTCGTGATGCATTTCTTCCATCTCGGGTAGTACCTCTCAAAACACTGACGGAAGAGTGAGAAAGAAACATAAAGTTCTCTTCACCTCTGCTACTGTCAGTACGTTTTCTCTTGACGACAGAAGTCAGAGAATGGGGGGAGGTCAATAGTATAGTGCTTTCCAGATTCTGATCCCATTGGATTCCCTTGGAGCAATCCTGTAACATCCTCAGTGTAAGTATGATGCTGTCCCATGTGCAAAGGAAAAGTAATAGCTTAATTCTAAATTTAAATTCAGCTTTGAGGCAATGGGCAGGGACCCTCATCTTACTCTGCAACATGTGGATTCCTCTGTGTTGTGTAATTTCAGCACTGCAGACAGGACCGGCACCAGCAAACAAAGCATGTGCTTGGGGTGGCACAATTCCAGGGGCAGCAAAAAACCTAGAGCTGGCCCTGACTGCGGACAAGTAACCTGGTCAGCAATCATCACCCATTTTTCAGCATCTTTACCAAGCAGTGTAATTAATTGAGTAGTGTGCTTTCAAGACCTGCTGCTGCATAGTGTAGATCAAGAGGAGGAGAATGAGCTGGCCAAAATTAATGGTGATTGTGCCAAGTGCTACCAAAGCTCCCTGAAACATGATGGTTTTCGTGCGCCAAAGCACAGGGGGCACTCTGGTTCCGGTTATAAGAGATGGGGGAGCAGGCAAAATCAAGAGGACAGGAAAATTGATGGAACCATGAGCTTACTACCCTAATGGGCCTGTCACTGTCAGCTTTTGCCAATAACTGACTGTCTTTAATGTTAATGCAGAAATGTCAGCAGGCAGGGAGGATAGTGCAGACTCAGCATCTTATGTGGCGCTCCTCCCAACAACAATTGATTGTTCTTGAAGCTGCTGCTAGAAAACTGCTCAATGGAATCGATTGCCTCATAACTGAAGTGCCACTGTGATGAATACTATCTGAGGGATTCAGATGGGCTCTTTGGCGCACTGGTGGCTTTGGGCGTGGTGGTGTGTAACGCAGGTCTCAGGGCTGTGGCTGTGGAGAGGAACTAACCTTCCCTTGTGGTGGTCTGTTAGGTTGTTAAAGGTAAACCGCATCCATTTGCACAGAACTATGTCCAGAAATCTGATGTGGTGAGAGAGGCTTGGGCAGGTATCTTACAGTCTTCATCCCCTCCTCCCACATGTCACATCTGCCCAATGAAACGCTGTAGAGAGGGTAAAAGGAGCAAATGGCCATGTTGCCAGAAGCCTGAGTTGCAGCCTGCACAGTCTAAGTATGCAGAGCAGTGCTTGGATCGAGATGGAGCGTTCCGTGCTGAGCCCTGTAATCGATGGAGGCAGCACCTCCGCCGTATTAATGGTGAGAGAGGCAGCAGTGTAGAGCCTCACGGGCATCCTTTAGCCACCTTGGTTGGTGTAGGAAGGTGTGGAACAGAAAAGCCCTAGTGGCTCAGTGCTTGATCCTCTGCTGTGACCACAACAGCAAATGGCCTCTTTGGGTCTAGCAGAAAACAAGATTCAGACCAATCTCAGACTGTTACCAGTCTGCAGTGAGCCAGCTCTGAGGCTTAGCCATGTGTCCTGTCAGGGGAACCTGCTCTCCTGTGAGTCCCAGGCTCCGGGCTAGAAGGGCAGCGTCTGGAGCAATGGAGTTTAACTGCAAGAAGCTAGTGATTGGATCTTTGGCAGAAGCCTTGGCAGTCTGAGCTTTTAAACCAGAGGTGGGCAAACTATGGGCCGGATCCGTCCCACCAGCTGTTTTAATCCGGCCCTCGAGCGCCTGCTGGGGTGCAGGGTCTGGGGCTTGCCCTGCTCCAGCCGGGGAGCAGGGTTGGGGCTGCTCCACGTGGCTCACGGAAGCAGCGGCATGGCCCCTTCTGGCTCCTACATGTAGGGGCAGCCAGGAGGCTCCAATCTGCAGGCTACCCCCCCACCCCCAAGCACCGCCTCCCCCAGCTCCCATTGGCTAGGAACCATGGCCAATGGGAGCTGCAGGGGTGACACCTGCAGACGGGGCAGTGTGCAGAGCCACCTGTCCGCGCCTCTGTGTAGGAGCCGGAGAAGGGATATGCCGCTGCTTCTGGGAGCCACTTGCAGTAAGCACTGCCTGGAGCCTGTGCCCCGAGCCTCTCACTGCTCCCCAACCCCTGGCTCCAGCCCTGATCCCCCTCCCGCCCTCCAAACCCCTCAATCCCTGCCCGCAACACCCTCCTGCACCCCAAACTTCTCATCCCCAGCCCCACCCCAGAGATCACACACCCAACTGGAGCCTGCACCCGTTGGCATGCCCCAACCCCCTGCCACAGCCTTGATCCCCATCCTCCAAACCCCTTGATCCCAGCCTGGAGCGCCCTCCCGCACCCCAAACCGCTCATTTCCAGCCCCACCCCAGAGCCTGCACCCCCAGCTGGAGCCCTCACCCACTCCCTAGCCCAGAGCCCCCTCCCAGAGCCTGCACCCCCAACCAGAGCCCTCACCCCCTCCTGCACCCCAGTCCCAATTTTGTGAGCATTCATGACCGCCATATAATTTCTATTCCCAGATGTGGCCCTCGGGCCAAAAAGTTTGCCTACCCCTGTTTTAAACACTATGATTGGTGCAACATTTTGGGTAGTAATGATCTGTTATAACTAGCTGGCAGGCAGAGGCCAGTCAGGGGGCTGCTCTGTGGCTGGTGTTCATTATGAAAATGCCTCTGGAGTGCAGGGCGGATCCCTCGTTAATGGCACTGTGCTTTAGTCCTGACAGCAGAGAGATTAACAGTGGAGACTCCGGCTTGCAAGTGTGCAGGTTTTTTGCCTACCAAGTGTCATTTGATGCTAGAGTGGGAATTGCTCCTTGGGGCTTCACCAGGAAGGCTTTGTATACCAAAGATGCTGGTTAGGAAGCACGCTCCACAGGGATTAGCATGGGCAAAACACTCTGCATCAAAACAATAGGCCAGTATATTATCCAAAGAATCTCCTCCTTCCTCACCTAAGCTGCCCTCTCGCTCTGGGCTGGCATGTTGCATCTGACAGGCAGTAGCAACACTTGGAAGTCCGCTCTGAGATTGGATCAAACCCTAGGAACCGCTTGCCCTCCAGCTGCCAGGGAAATCTGGAGCTGGGAGGAATAGTCTTGTTTAAAGGAACAGTGTCCTCCAAGCAGGCAGTTTCCCAGCCTGCTGAGCTGAAGATCATTCAAACAGCTTGCTAACAGGGTCGATATTTTATTTGCCTCTTCCTGGCACCCTCCCCAGTAAAAACATTTTTAACAAACCCACATACCTGTTAATTTGAAATTTACTGTAAGAAATGTGCACACTCTGAAATTGTAAGTCTGTAACTAATCAGAGCTTTTTATTTCTTGTAGCCTTCTGCACTGGGTGTCTAGAGTTATTGCTATTACCGCAGCCATCTTATGAGGGTTTTTAGAGAAATAGTTCAAAACAAACCAGGGCCGCCCAGAGGGGGGGGCAAAGGGGGCAATTTGCCCCGGGCCCCGGACTCCGCAGGGGCCCCCAAGAGAAGAGCGGAGGCTCCCGCCTCCGCCCCTCTCCTGGAGCCTCAGCGTCTCCGGCGGGGCCCCTGAGCCCCACCCCGCTCAGAGACGGTCCCGGCCCCGGCCTCTTACCGAGCACGTCTCCAACGGGGCCTGAGCCCCGCCCCGCTCAGAGCGGCGTGGGGAGGGGGCGGGGCAGCTGCCTCCGCTCGGCGTGGAGCTCACAGCCCCGCCCCCTCACCACGCGGCTCTGAGCGGGACGGAGCTCAGGTCCCGCCGGAGACGTGCTCGGTAAGAGGCTGGGGGCGGGACCCGCCGGGGGCGGGGGGGGGGAAGCGGGACCCGACGCCGACGCGCAGCCCGGTCTTCGGTGGCGGGGGGCCCCTTCTGTTCCGGGACCCGCCGCCTAAGTGCCCGGAAGGCCCGCGGCGGGGACCCCCCCCCGCCACCGAATTACCGCCGAAGACCGGGCTGCGCTTCGGCGGCGGTCCCGCTTCGGCGGTAATTCGGCGGCGGGGGGTCCCCGCCGCGGGTCTTCGGGGCACTTTGGCGGCGGGTCCCAGAACGGAAGGGCCCCCCGCCGCCAAAGACCCCGGGCCCCCGGAATCCTCTGGGCGGCCCTGAAACAAACGTGTAAATTGTAAGATTTTTCAGGATCTCTCTCCCTGGGCTTTGGGGCAGGGAAGGGAGATGTGGGGTGATTTGTGTGGCTGGTAACTGGGGGTGCTGCGGGTGGTTATGATGGTATTTGAAATGTATCGGGGTATAGAGCCCTGGGTAGGTGCCTTTTGGAAATAAAGGGAGGGAGGAGAGAGTGTCACTCTGAAGTCTCCTCAAAGTGCTGCCTGTCAGCAGCCTGAGTCTCACGGGCCCTCTGCCTTCTCCTTGGATACCTCACTCAGCACATAGCAGCCCAGTTGTCTTTCAGCCTTCGCTTTCGAGGGACTGAGCTGTCCAACAATGGAGATGTGACTCTGGGTATGTTGGTCACCAGGTTTATAAAGACTTGTCTCTTCAAATACTGCAGTCTGTAGTTTTAATCCCCAACCCTGAGTGATAGCGGCCCTGCGTAACTGGCTGTAATACACAAATAGCATGAAGCCCTACTGTAGCTAGCTCTGGCAGTTCCTAGATGACTCTGGAGAAGATGGTGCTGATGAAGGCTGCTTTCAGTGCTTAATAGCAAACAGGAGTCTGGTGTGATCAAGGGATGTGGACTCAGAATTAGAAGGGCTGGGAGCAGTAACCTGCTCCGTGTATGTTCAGAAATCAGTCCCTACCAGGCATGCACATGCCTTTCACCCATCCCTTCCTCTGCACTCCAGGCAGACATTTGACCCTTCTGTCTCCGTAGGTGTACGTGGCTGGGAATGAGGCCTCTGATGTGTTGCTGGAATCCTTGCAGCCAGCTCTGGGAGTGATTTTCTCTCTCTATTGTTTCACCAAGCAGAACGTGTCTCACTTACGGTAAGGCATGTGGCAAAACTCTTCTGCTAAGTAAAGAGGTAATGCCTGGCACACAGCTCTGTATCCTGGGGTGGGGGAATCCTCCCCGCTTGGTGCCCTGCTGTAAAAGACAGAGAAATCAGTGCCTTATTGCTGCGCAGAGACGGAAGTGTCCAGAGGACACTCCTGTGCCGAGCTTGCAGCCCCAAGGAGTTTAGATTCAAACTCACCCCGACTATGGATGTCAGACACACACAGCAGACCAGAACTGCCCCCAGGCTTGCCGTGGTAAGATACAGTGCTCGTCTGGTAGGTCAGAAACTAGTACTTTGAAGTGGTGACAAGTCTACCTACAGGGTGCTGGGGATCAGCCATTAATTAGTTCACTGTCTGGCCTATGTGGAACTGAGTAGGAAGGAGGGATCGTGGTTGCCCAGGGACAGCAGAAAGGGGTGTGTGTGGCGAGGGGCTTGGCTGGGTGTGGGGTGTTTTGTGTGCAGGTGGGATTTAGGGACAAGGGAAAACTTGAAATAAATTCCAGTATATGGACCTGAATGTCCTTGTGCTCTACTGGCTGTTTGAAGTAAAGGTCATTTGTTTTCCATCTGAGCTGATTTCCCTCTTCCTGGAGGTGCACAGGACCTGCTCCTCTCCTGGCCATTGTAGCTTTGTTCACACTGAGCTCTACGTTGAGTTCTCCCACCCCTGGAGTAACACCAGTACTGTGCGGGTAGCACGAGTGCAGACCAGCTGCTGGTGTGTTTGCCACTTTCCTCTCAGCCTGCTCCGAGCAGGGTTGGACGACAGTTTGATAATCACGTTGCCAGGAGGTTTACTCAAGCCCTTCCACCATTACTAATACCACGAGGGGCACAAGGGCTTTGATGAAAAGCTCTGTGGAGACACAGCCTTTGCCAGCAGAAAGACATCATCATTAATAATGTCAACGGTGCAGGGGCACCTCCTTAAAACAATGAAAACAACAAACTAAACCAGCTGCAGGGAGAGTGGGGCTACCGGGGCACTGGATCTTTCCCAGAATTCAGCAAGCGTAACCGAACTGCAGCTGCCCAGCACTGGTCAATCTTCCAGAATCTGGCACCGTCATGAAACAGCTGCTGGCACTCATCCAGTCATTACTGAGTTACGGGCTATCTGTCACCTCACTCTCCTCCCAATTTCCTCCTCTGATGCCTTGGCTCAGGAACAGCTCTGTTCACTGAGTGGGACTGCAGGCAGGCTTCAGGCCCAGAAGCCACTAATCCCACGAGGGGTCTGTGTGGAGGTGGTCTTTATTGTGCATATTCACTTTCATTCACACGGTCAGGCTTCTCGTTGCTGGGTTGAAATCTTTAATGACCCAGATCCTTCCACATCTGAACTGTGGAGGAGCAGGAGAAGCCATTGTGATGCATTGCAGCTGCCTTATAAGCGCACATAGAGAACTGTCACCTCCCTGGGGCTTACTGTATCTGTGAGACTGCACAGAAGGAACTTTCCAAGGTGTGTCTGTGGTCACCTGCCATCTTCCCAGTGCCACCAGCTCGCTCTGATGGTGTTTGCTGTGTATTGGAGCTCACAGAACATCATTGTAACATTGCTCCATGTGTCTGTTACAAGGCAACATGCCAATGGTAGAAGATGGACTCTGTCATGGCCTCTCTTTCTTGACAGCTCACCATGCCAGGAGATTTTATTATGGGTCTTGGAGAAGTCAGAGAGAAAGGTGGCGCTCTCCATGCTGGAAGGGTTTGCAGGACTGGGTAGAACCATGCAGTTTCTCCATCCGCTATGCCAGTTTCAAGTAGCTGGTGGAGGTGGTGCCATGGTCACTGTCAGAGAGACCATCAGGTAAGAGACTATGTCGTGACACGCTGCGTTAGCAGCCTTACACCCCTTGCCTGGCGTGCCTTCAACTGTCGTCATTCAACACCTCGGGCTGTTTTATGGCTCAGCCAGTAAGGGGTGCCCATGCAAAGTTCCACAACATGTGCAGAATATGAAAGCGGCGGGGTTCAAGACGTTGTCGGGGATTCTGTAATCCCTGGGGAGTGTCACCACTGGGCAGGGATGGACGATTGACTTGGACTTGGGCTTTACAGGCAAACTGAGCCGAACATTGCTGGAGCAATGTGGTGTGAAGTTGGACCAGACTTTTAGCCCTGATACAGCTACAAAACCAGTAATAAAATTCATGGTTGGCTTTTATTAGCATTATTAATTTCTTCTTGGGAGCCCTTTGGCCTGAGGCTGGATGGCTCAGGGGATTGAGAATAGGAAATGGCCTTTCACTCCTGAATCTCTGGTTCAAATTCTGACCAGACTGGTAGTGTCTGATGTCATCACAGCCTAATACAGGGGTGGCCAACCTGTGGCTCCAGAGCCACATGCGGCTCTTCAGAAGTTAATATGCGGCTCGTTGTACAGGCACTGACTCTGGGGCTGGAGCTACAGGTGCCAACTTTCCAATGAGCTGGGAGGGGGTGCTCACTGCTCAACCCCTGGCTCTGCCACAGGCCCTGCCCCCTCTCCACCCCTTCCCGCCCCCTTCCCTGAGCCTGCTGTGTCCTTGCTCCTCCCCCCATCCCCCGAACCTCCTGCACTCCAGGAAACAGCTGATTGGGAGGTGCAGGGAGGAAGGGGAAGGCACTGATCAGTGGGGCTGCCGGTGGGTGGGAGGGAGCAGATACGGGGGCTGCTGACATGTTACTGTGGCTCTTTGGCAATGTACATTGGTAAATTCTGGCTCCTTCTCAGGCTCAGGTTGGCCAACCCTGGTCTAATGGCTGATCAGTTACGTGTGTGAAATGAATGGAGTGGACATCTAGCACCATCAGCATGGTACTAATTGACCCTCTTGTTGACGTCCTCTGTAGACTGACTGAATGAGCCATAGTGACTGAACTCCCCCAGTGCTCCTGGAGATGGTCCCTCCAGGGTAGGGTCAGGCATGTTGGTGCCTGGCGTTAGATGGCAATTGCCCATGCTCTGTCTGCTTTGAGGGTAAATGGAAGACTGCAGGCTCCAGCACTGTCCAGACAGAGCCCATCACCAGCTTGGGGCATGTATCTACGAGCCAGCATTACCTGGTGGAAAGAACCAGGAACTCCTGCTTTGTCACTGGCCTACTGTGTGAGCAAGTTTGGAGTTGTCTGCACACAGACTTGCATCCATTTAGTTAAACTGGTGCAGAACCCCATGTGGCTGTTCTTATTCCAGTGTAGTTTAAACCTGTGCCTGCAACTTGAATGAACATGGTTAGAACTAAAATAAGTGTGTCGGGGTTTGCGCAGGTTTAACTAAATCAATGTAAAATCATTGCTCAAGTTAAACTAATGCACCTTTGCATGTCGACAAGGCCTTGCTTCCCCTCTGTGTATCTATTTCCCTCTTTTCTGGCTGGGGAAACAATTGTAGGGCTGCTGCATTCATTCATTAATGCTCATCCAGCTCTTCGCAGAGGAGTTATGTATGTGCTAACTATTTTGTGTGCATAGGTTCTGCCCTTGTCATTCCTGCAATGAATGTAGGTTAATTAGTGAACTGAATGCTCAGCCATTTCAACTTCATCACCAAACTAAATGATATTCATCAGCTGCCTACTGGCTGTCGCCTTTCAGGGCGTGCAGTACAGGGTGTTGCTGTCACTGGGAGTTTGCAAAAGCCTGGAAGTGATGAAACAGTGTAAACGCTGCCCCAGCTTCCCCTGATCGGGAGTGACAGGTGGGCTGGGAAGGCATGGGAAATACTGAGGCACAAAGCTGGACAGATAAGCCGGAAGCCGCTTGGGCATTTGGGACTTCACGTTAATTCTGTCACGTGGAAAGCACTCCTCACTGAAGGCTTGGCTCATTACAGCTTGAAACCACTTTATAAACCTGGATGAGATAGCCAGGGTTCCAAACACTGCAGTGCCAGTCGGGATGGGAAGGAGTGGATCTTACACTGAGGGAGATTCTAAATACCACTGAGAACTCTTCCTGGAAGTGTTTGGCACTGCTCCTTGGTGTCAGTAGGAGAGCTTAGCTTGCTGGAGTTACCTGCTGGATCTGGAGCATGGGTTTACGCCCCAGCCCTCTCCCTCACAGGAACATGGACAAGGCTCTGGCATACAGCAGCAGATTAGGGATTCTTCTGGGAGGGAGGTCATATAATGCTGTTGATCAAAGAGAAGGCAGACAGACCATCCTGTTGCGGGCACACCTTCAGCAGCCGGTGGTCTCTCCCATTGGGGTTGGGAGTGATTTTCATGCTTGTTTGAGTCTTAAAACCAGATCCCTGGCTGCTGACTAGCTTAAACAGCCCCAAGAGTGGGCTAGGCAGTGGGGGCCACCGTTGACCATTAGAGCCCTGCATGCTTCTTGCATGAATAGGGACCTTAGACCTGGTGCCCAGGCAAAATTCCATCTTCAAATAACATTGTCTCTGAAAAAGTTTCCCTGCCGTTTCTGTTGGATACGGTATTCTCTGCTTCCTGTCATGAAACGGGGTGTAGCACTGCTGTGTGCTGGCTGCTGCATCTTAATGGGGAGATGAAAGGATGCCCCTGTGGAAGTATTCTGGAAATCCCTACAGCACTTGGGGATGATATGTGCCAGGAAATGCTCTTGCCAGGGTTAGTTAAAAAACCAACACCAGAGAGACTCTGGGTGGGTTCCTGTCAGGTGAAACATTGGCTGCATTTCAGTGATGAGGAGGAGGCGCTCTACCAGAAGGTCTCCTCGGAGCAGTGGCAGATGGAGCAGTTGGTGGACCTGTTGACTCACTGCCAGAAGAGCGGCTTAGCTGGAGACTTCTTCATCTGCTGTTTAAAGGTAAGAGGCCACAGTCTGTTAGCAGCCTGTGCCGGGTGCAAGGGTCCAGGAAGTGCCTTGCATTCCCAGAGGGTTAACTTCCACATGCCTGATGGTTCCATGCCGCTACAGGTATAGGGTAGCTATATCTCGCAACAGTTGCAGCACCAAGCCCTGAGGAGGCACATGGAGTCCTCAGCCTGTGAAAGGCTTAACCCTTGTTCTGAGAACAGGAACATGTCTGAAGTTGAATGGTGGGATTTAGGCTGTGGGTAATGCCTACCTTTGCAGACCGCCACTTCCTTGGCTTTCAAGAAGGAAAGGCACTTCCCCAGCTCCCTGGCCCACGTTTCCTTTTCTTCCTGCAGCTTCATATCCAGCCTAATCACCGCCATGGCCCCTCCTCAGTGTTTGCTAGGGCTGGGCCAGGCTTTACTCTGCTCTGCTGCCAGGCAGAGTGTATAATCCGTGTCCTGCTAGCCCCCTTTGGGGTTGGTTACGGCCCTTCTGCTGTGCACAGAGGCGCTGCGCTCCTTTGTCTGGCCACCAGAAGAGCTCATCCAGTGTATGGATGGGAAGGGGCACTGGCAGCACAGGGGCACGTCTGTGTGAAGCAAGCGGGGTGCCCAGGCCATGCAGCCCACCACCAGGAAGCCCTTCTCAACCTGTTCAGCAGATGTTCCTGTTCACTTTATAACTCAGGAAATATACAGTTAAAATCTAGTTTGCTAGAGGTCAAAGGGTCTCTGGGGTGTCTGAGGCAAGCACCAAAGCAAATGAGCAAGCAAGACCCTGGCAGGTTTACAGCCCTAAAGTGACCATCCTTAGGGGAAGCTTTTAGTGTTCCTTCCCCTGATACGTGCTAGGAGATCACCCTGCAGCATTTGGGGCGGTGGTAGCAGTATGAGGAGAGGGGTGGGAGATCCCAGGCCTGGATAACAGAACCAGCATGAGATCCCTTTGGAAAGCTTGGGCTTTAGGAAAATGGCTGGAGAAGAATCCCCAAGGCCTCAGTGCAGATCAGTCTGCTTCCTGGCACCTGGATGAAGATTCTGGGCTAGGGTGAGGATGGCAGCAAAGGTTTGAGGCCTATAGTTACTATAGTAGAATCGGCTGCTCTGTGATGCTGATGTGCTCTTTAAATCTGACCTTGTTCTTGGACGTTTGCTGCTGGCCAGTTGCCAGCTGGGTGCCCCCAGCTGTGTGGATGGGGCTGTCATTGCCGGTGGCCCAGCGACCTAGTTCCTGTATTTAGCTCTGTTTCTGACTGTGCCGTGCACTCCCCTCCCCTCCCCGGCAGGAGCTGACTCACGTGGCTGCAAAGGACGAGGCTGGCTCGGATGCTGTTCCCCTCTCCTGTGAGAGTCTGGTGGAGCTGGAGCAATACCACAGTCAGCATCTTGTGGGGCAGAAGAAGAAACTGCTTGTTCTGCAGCTGGTGGCCATGCTGTGTGAGCGCGTCTCAGACACTGTGTTCACAGACATTGTCCAGGTAGGTCATGGCACTGGCAACAGCACTGCACCTGGGAAATGCCATCTGACTTGAGGCTCACAGAACAACCCTCAGCTGGGTCCTGTATAAGTCTTGGTTGAACCCCTTCTGCAGAGTGTGACATGAAGTCAGACGTGGCTACTGCCTTTCCGTTGACTGACTCCCATGCACTGAGGTGAGGGTGCAGTGAGGAGCGGTGTTCCCTGTGTGACCACAGGGGGGAATAGCCTGAAATCTCAAAGACTTCTGCTTGGGAAAATGAGACAGCAATGGTTCTGAGCTTCCCACAGCCAGCACTTCTACACCAGTCACTGGTGGGCATCCTGCTGGAAGAGGCTGGGGCTGAGTATCTAGAGCAGTGGTTCTCAACTTCTTGTTTCATTTGTGGACCCCTACAGGATTTCGAATGGAGGTGTGGACCCCTTTGGAAATCGTAGACACAGTCTGCAGACCCCAGGTTGAGAACCACTGATCTAGGGGACCTTGCCATACTTGGTGCTCCTGTCCCATTTCCAACAGCACCTTCTCCTGGGCTAAGCAGAGTGCCAATATTTTTCCCCAGCCCCTTGTTCCCAGAGCCTGCTGACCTTCCATTTGCAGTTTGAACAATATTGGGAGAATTCAGAAGCTCCATGTTACTCAAACTGTGGAGGTGATCTGAGCTGCTGTTCGGGGATGGAAGGAGCTCCAAATTGGTGGAAATGTGATGTGGTGACCAGATGCCCTCTGCCCTCTTGCCATGGGGCCCCCATTGGGAGCTACTCCAAAGGAGGTTACTCTGAATTGAACCCCCTGCATGAAGTATGAATAGCCGCTAGTCTTCCATCCCCAGCACAAATCAGCACTCGGGTGCTCCATGACGGCTCTGCACCAGCAGTTAAATGAGCCTCTTCCCAGAGTTGTGCTGCACCAGTGTTGCTGGTGGACAAACAAAGAAGTGAACCGGAAGAGTCATATTAATGTTGAGCTCCATTAGAAATGCAGGAAGCTAAGGGAAGATCAAAGGTTTGGGCTGCCAAATGGCGAAGGCCAAAGCCAGTCGGGCAGGAAATGTGTTTGTGATTTTAAAGCTTCTTGCAGAGAGTTGTGAAACATGGGAAAAAATATCTGATCCTATTCTTGACTGCAGACTCGGCATGGAGCACGTGAGGTCTAATCCCCTGGCCTTGTCTTACTCTGCATAATTGGGGAGCGCTTTGAACAGATGAAATGTGCCTAGAGAAGGAATAATTGTTGGGGGCTGGAAACCCTGCAGTGTGTTTCTGGAGAAGACCAATTATTCTTTATTTGCGGAATACTCCAAACGATGCAAAGTGCTGTGGTGACAGTGGAGAAGGGCACAGTCCGTGCCACAGAGCGCTTGCAGTCAAAGACAGCCTACCGAAAAGGGGAGAGAGCAGGATTGTCTCAATGAACGTATTTGATCCATGCTGAACTCCTGCTTTGGCGTTTGACCCTGTAGCCAGCCAGCAACTTTGATGTGTGCTGGTGTTAATCTAACCCTATTTTACTGAGCTTTCTAATTGTTCCTTACGGGATATTTTAAACCCGGTCCTTTCTTAATATTTTGCACTGTTTAACCCCTACCCAGTCTATATTTACCTAGTTAATGTTTCAAGCCCTAGCCTTTTCCTAATATGTTCGAACCCTTAATCCTCCTCTGTCATCCCTCCCAACAGTGATCAGGTGATGAGTCCAGTGCCCTTTGCTTCCCAGAACCTCCTCCGTCCTTGCCCACTTCCAACCCTTTCGCTCTGCACAAACCTCTAGTCACCTGCAGAGACTGGCAGGTTGCTTAGCTCAGGTCAGAAAGGGGTAGCTCCCAGGGGCTGCTAACATACTGCTCCCTGGAGACCTTGCAGGACTCCTGCTCTCGCAGAGGCCTGCTAATGAAGGCAATGAGCTGCATTATTATCGTCATCCAGGGACTGTGAAGGGCTGCAGTAAAGAAGCAAAGAAAAATGCTGCTTCCCTTGGAATAAAGGACTCGGAAAGCCTTGACAGAAGCCAAGCCACTGTTGCTGTTTATAGCCCAGTCTATCAGTGTGTGCTTTTTAAGGAGTTTCTAGCTAGGCTTTGGGCTAAAACCTGCTATGTATGACTCAGGCGGGGGATGTGAGTGTTGTATTTTAAGTATCAAGTTTCAGAAATATCAGTTTTTTTGTCTCAGGTTTAAAGGACTGGAGGGAGGGGGAAGGCCTCTTGGTTTGGCTGCAGCCTTGCATTCCTGGTGCTGACAGCCAAATCTGCTTGTTAAAATTAAAATGGCCAGAATGTTGAGGCATAATATTGCTTTTCATAGTGAAGAAAATTAGACAGGCCAAGCTCATAATATATGAGCAGCTACTGGGGATTCATAGCTCCAGAAATACTTCAAATTTGCTAAAAGTATCTCTCAAACTCCTATGGCTTCCTGGTGCCCACCAAGTGAGTTTATAAATAAATTAAGCAAAGCCGCGCTGTCTCCTCTTCCTCTGGAACTCCCAGCATGTCCGGCACTGGGAGCTCTTTGGGGCAGGAACTGTCTATTTCTGTTTATGGTACAACACTGAGCACCGTGTGAGTGTCAAACAAAGAATCAAGTTCCACTTCCAGGTAAATACGAGTTTCTCCGGCTCCCCTGGTAGAGGACCAGAGCTCCTGTAGAGTGCAGTGGTCTGCAGCCAGCCCATAGGGGGTGCAGTGACTGAAGGATCGTTGTGTCTCTAGCTGGAATGATGTGATTTCTCTTCTGTTCCCTAAACTCCCTTCCTTTGGCAGGTGGTGGAATTTGTGGCAGTTACCTTGCAGCGGGCCTGTGCAAGTCTTGCCCAGGGTCCAGAGGGCGCTGTGGAGGCGCAGACTCTGAGCATGTCCATGGGACTAGTGGCTGCCATGCTAGGAGGGGCAGTGCAGGTAAGCCAGGACACCATGGGTTGTGTGCAGATGAGCTGAATTCATGAAGGGGCCTCTGGAGCCCCTGGCCAGCAATGCAGGCTGCTCTGGCGTATGCATGACAGCCTGTGCCTGGGCTGAGATGCAACACTAGAATGGCTGGAACTGGATGGTTAGTTGAGATCAGATCATATTGAAATTTTGAAAATAGAGATCCTTTCCACTCCTGTGCCTTGCCCCTTGGAACAGACATGGTTTCCCTTCACCAGGAAGACTCTTAGGCTGTGGTTTGGATACTACAATGCTCCCGTCCCTTTTCTCTCCCCCACGTCTGCTGACTTCTGTCTGAGAGTGATGCCAAGAAATTGATTCATGCCATTGCATCAACTGGAGTGGGCTAGTGTGTAATGTGCGAAGGATGTAGCTGTGTTGTAACAAAGGGACCAGATGACTCACAATTGAGCTGTCTACCTGTTGCTATTTAAGCAGGCTCAAGAGTTACACTTGTACCTGTTTTGGAAGCATTTTCACGCCATCATGCAAGTCGTTGCACTGCTTGGATCCTACTTCATTTGTCAGCCTCTTCCTCCTTCAGTTTGTTCATTTAACCAAGGTCTCTTTATAATGTGGTGTGTTTCTAACAAAAAACCCACCAAACTCTAAATCTGTGAACAGACCCAGTGAAGGAGCATGGCCTGGGTGCATATTTAGTCAAACTACTACACTTCTCCTTTAGTTTAGTTCTGTAAATCTTCTAAAGTATGAAGAGGATAGTGATCTTGCATGTGCCTTGTAAGGTACACAGGAGGGAGCCCCTCTGGGACACACCTTAGGGGTTCTGCTGCTGGGGAAGGCAGAAAACATTTTCCCTAGCTACACAACTCTTAAAGCATAAGGGAGAATAGGGCCCTGTCTTGGGACTCCTAGGGTCCAGGGGACAGGTTGTTCTGGTGATATTTTGCCACTTAGTTCCAGATTATGGAGTTTACATGTACTTTGCATGCCAGCAGCTTCCAAGTCCTGGAGAATCAACCTGCTCCTGACCTGGTTTTTTCTCTAAAGTAAATAAACCTAGGAATGGCATACAAACAACTCTGCACAGCTCAGTGCTCACAAGTCATGAAGTACCAGTTAGTTTCATGCAGAACTCGGACTCTACCACCAGGTATAGGTGATCTGAGTCTCTACATGATCACATTGTATTCCTTAAATATTCATGTTTTTAGTCTGAGATACTCACGTGTAGCCTCTTGTAAGTGCATTACTCTGTATATGTCTTTCAGTCCCTGAAAGTCACTTACATGAAAAGTACACAATAAATTAAACTTATAGGACATCCTACCAATTAAGCAGGCATGGGAATAATAGTGAACATTTGCTGAGCACCTAAGTTTGCAGCAAAATTCACTTTCTGGTCAGCTGCCTCATTTTCTGAATTATACCAAAGGAAGGCTGATCTGCTGGTGGAAAAGAGAATTTGTTGCATCTGTTTGCTCACTAAGTTACTAAAATAATTAACGGAAGAGGAGACTCTTTCAGTGAAAACATTCTGGACTGTCTTGACAATGAAGTTAGTGGAAATGTGAAAAAATGGTACATGGTGTCACGTGTGAAAAGCAGTGGAAATCTTGTATGAAGCTATGTTAGTTCAGCAGTAGCCTGTGATCATGTGATTAATGACTGTATCATGATACATGTGCACATGGGGAAGATGAAGTCCATTCTCCACTCTCTGCCAAATCCCAGCATTTTAGGTTGTCGGTGAGACTGGGTGGGGGCATGGATCAGTGTTCACGTCGCAGTGCCCAGCCCAGACTGGGGAAGCTGATGATGCAACCAGCGGACCAAATTTGGTGATGAATCCTGCTCACATGCCTCCTGAGGCACGTGGTGCACATGCTAAGAAGTAGGACTGGGTATTTAATATTGACTTTTTGGTTGCGTGCATGGGGTTAAACTGATAGCTAAATGTGGGGCTGGGAAGGAATTTTGCCCAGGGCCTGGCAGGGTTTTACCTTCCTCTGAACCGCTGCCTGGGAGTGTTCCACTCACATAAGGTGGGCATGTACCACGATGGATTTCTTTCCCTTCTGGTTGCAGGGGAGCCTAGAGCACTGCGGGCCATCGTCCCTCCCACTAGCTATGATCTAAACCAGCCAAACACCATGTAAACTCAGGGCAGAAGCTTACTCTCTGCCCTTTCTGGTTTTCTTTCTCACCTAGACTCCTGCTTTCCTTTTGGGGTCTTCTCGTTGTTCAACTGCACCTTACCCTCCTTCCTCTGGCATGAGCAACACCTCCTCAGACACAGAGAACGTGCATTCTAGGTCTGTACCCCTGACCCACAGTGGATGAAGTAGTGGAGCAGGGCTCCACGCTTGTGCATGGGCCCACTCCTAAGTCAGACCTGATTCTCACTAGCTCATAGCTGCTCACTAGCCATTGTTAATGGAAGCAACTTAATGTGTCCAAATCAATTGAACGAGAAAGGTTTCCCAGGGCAGATGGTGGTTGACATCAGACATTTAGGTTAACATTTAGTATCCTGCAAATCTACAGGTATTGGTTTTATATCTGCATCTGTGGACCATTTTTTAAAATTTTGTATCCATGCAGGACTCTAAGTGTATTGTCTCAAATGGCCACCACAGAGGATATTTATCTTGGTTTTCAATTAAGTGTTTTGCACAATTGTGCAAAAAAATCTCCTGAAGCCACTGGCAAACCATCAGCTTCACTACTCAAGTCTTTGCTTTCCCAGCTCTAATGATTGAATTTTGAAACTGTCGGTTCCAGGATATTGGAGAGACAGGGTGGGTGCGGTAATATCTTTATTAGACCAACTTCTGTTGGCGAGAGGGACAAGCTTTCGAGCTCTGTATAAGCTCGTAAGCTTGTGTCTCTCGCCAGCAGAAGTTGGTCCAGTAACGTCTATTACCTCGCTCACCTTCTCTCTGATTTTTGAACTGCAGTTCAGTGCAAGAACTTCCTTTCATCCTCTCCCATGTCCTGATACACGCTGCTAGCAAAACCGCGCAGTGCCTCTTGCAGATCTGACACATTGCTACAGCTTCAGAGGGAACTTCTACCCAGTGACACTCTTGAGTAGCTTAGGCACAGTGCATTCCCCGCGGTAAAAGGGGGCTTGGGAGGAGCGTGCAGAGGACAGTTTTGTGATCTACCCTGGTGTTGCTGAACCTGGTGGTTCTCACGCCTGCCTGCCCCTGTCCTGCCCCTGTCCTTTGGGAGGTTGTAGCTCTTGTGCTCCCCCTGCTGGCGCTTTGCCAGAGCGAGGCAGGTCAATCAGTGCTGCTCATTAAACAAGGAAGTAAATGAAAAATGCACCTTAATCTCTGTAACCTCGAGAGAAAATATTTGTCAAATAGGAAAGGACGTCATTGGTGCAGCAGAGAGTGAAAACCAAAGTAGGTGTGAGAGCCCTGCTCCCCGAGGCTCCCCAGCATCTGAGATGCTAAAATCCCAGGCATTGACAATGCAGCCTTATTCGGAAGGTGTTGAAGTCTCATGATTTCAGCATCGGGATTGGGAGTTTGGATTTCTGTGTTCTATCCCTAGCTCTTCTCCAGACTTGTTGCGTGGTGCTGGATGAGTCACGTGACTGTGCAGGAGCTCAGTTTCCCAGCCAGAAGAAAGTGGATAATATTTATTTTCCCATCTCCAAAGGGGGCTGTGGAGCCTGATTCATGCAGTCAGTCCTAAAGCTCAAACATTACTGATGCCAAACGGGCATTCCGAGCACATGGGCTCTGCTGCAGGAGGCTCTGTGGGAGATCCGGAGATGGTCTGTTTCTTGCTAGCTTGTTGATTAGGGTGTGCAGTCACGCGTATTGGAAGGGCACGTTTCCTCTCCTGAGGAGTGATTAGGTTTCTTGGGCCTCTTGGAGATCCCTGACCCGATAGAGTTTTAGAGCTGAGCAGGCATCTCCGGGATGGACTAGAGGCAGTACTGGGATTGGCGCTGGTGGTGGAGACGGGGGATTGGCCCAGTCCTGGGAGTTGTGATGCAATCCTTTGGAGCTGATATAAGACTTTTGCTGCCTCCCCCCTGCTCCTGCCCTCCCCCGTCCTAGTTTCTTTTACGGTGCTGTGTGCTAAATCCAGGACATTGCCACTTGGTTTAGTTTGTCACGCACAGAGCAATTTTCTCCCTCAAGTAGCATCTTCACCCTTTGTTGAGGTCCTTTCAATGGATCTGTTGAGGTGTTGGCTACAGCAAAGGCACTTGGTCCAAATTGGGCAGATGTTATAATTCTCACGTATATTTCCTGATCACATTGACAGGATGAAAGTACTGGGTTATTTAACAAGTAAAAAGATATCCACTGGGAAGCAGATTTTAAATCAAGATCGGAATCTTTTTCTAAACAATACGGTCTAGTTCAAACAGAGATTAATGCAGGGAAGCGCTATGGTCTGTGTTATACAGGTGGTCAGATGAGATGATCACAGTGGTGCCTTCTGGCCTTATACTCTGGGAATCTACAGTCTGTGAAAAGCGCTTTGTGTCCCAGTTCACGTTCATCTCTGGAATATGCTTCGGAGGGAAGGTGATGCACTTGCGGTGCTTTAGGTAACTGTCGATGATCAGGCTCATTGCCTAGTCCTAGCAGACACATTGGTTTCCTGTACATGCCTCCTAGCAGATACTGAGGGGCAGACAGTCATTTGTTTTGATTTACAACATACACAAATGGCTCCTAATCCTGGGATCTGGGCACCTTTGTCATAAAATAGTTACATAAAGGTTGAACCAGCAGCTGCTCCTCACCTCTAGGCAAGAAAAAAATAACCAAAGATTAATCAAACCCCAAACAAATACCCTCTTAGCACAAGTGCAGGAGGTCGCTTGCATTCAGTCTGAACCTGGAGCGTGCTGCCAATCTGCACATCACCATGTGCACTCATGAAACTAGCCCTTGTCTCTCTCCATCCCCAGAAACATAGGAAGAAGACAGGGCCCTGCAGAGTGTTGTAATCACGTGCAATTACCTGTGCACACTTTTACATGCACAGTTTGTGATCTGTTGCATGTGCAGCTAGTCAAGTGACTGCTCACACAACTGCACCTGCACATCGCATGTTCCTTTTTGTATGTGCTACAGTGAACATGAGGCCTGAGTAAATGCCTCCTGGGAGGAGCGTCTCCCCGGCTCAGCTGAGCTAGTGCCGCGTGGCTGAACTGCACTGCAAGCAGACTAGCAGTGTCGGTAAAGGATGTGCAGGAGAAGGAGCCAGTGAGGCTTTACAGGAACCAGTCAGACTACTTACTGCTGTGTCTGAGAAGCTGCATGACCAGACGAGGTGTTCTGGGCCTCCTGTAGCCACATCCCCATGTGAGGATGGTAGGGAAATGTGAAAAGCTGCTGGCCCACCCCACTTAATGGTCACACTTGCCAGTTTGGGGCACATTATTATCTGATCCATCAGGCTCACATCCACGCTGTGCAGTTACCGAGGTTTCTTAATAGATTCAGCTCCATCAGACCATCTCCCATCACTCTCTCTCCCGGGCCACTCAGCCCAGGGGAGTGTTCTCTGGAGCTGCTGTAAGTCAGTGTGTCCATCTCTCGTTTTGAGGCCATGCCAGTGACAGTTGTGTTCTTCTTTCAGCTGAAATCGAGTGACTTTGCCTTCCTAAAGCAGTTGGTGCCCCTGTTGGAGGAGATCTCCCGCATTCATCCTGAACCTGTCATCCAGGAGCTCGCTGCTGATCTGCGCATCACCATCTGCACTCACGGAGCCTTCTCCACCCAAACAGTTGGCACTGCTGCCCACAGCACCCTGGGGAAAATAATAGGGTCAAACAGGTCAGGAGGACAGACCCACGCAAACCCCACAGAAAGTCCTGAGGACAAAACAGCCGGGCTCAGCCTGGGACCGCCACAGAGTAATGAAAATTGCAGCCACACAAACAGCAGCATGGCCAGTAACCCCAGTCCTAAAGGAAAGAATGGGGACTCCACCGTGCAGAAAGAGTGCCCCGCTGGGACTCCTACAGCAGCCCACAGCCCACAACAGCTTCAGGAGCTCCTCTTATCAGCGTATGACCCTGAAATCCCAGTACGGGCAGCTGCCTTGCGGGGTCTTTCCCGCTTGATAGAGCAGAGAGATCCAGACGGACTTAAGGCTCAGGAGAAACTCCTCAAGGTAGGCAGAACTCAAGACGAAAGCTTGCTTACAGAGCGTGTTTGTTTAATGAGCTGTTTCCCTTCTGACACTGTGCCATGCTCAACCAAGTGTCACACTTACAGGCTTGTCTTCACACTTCTTACATGACAACACACCTGGGACAATGTGGGCTCTGGGGGAGTGACTCAGGCGGGCCATACACATGTCTGGGAAGAGCACGCAGATCCCTTGTTGGCAGGTTTTTCCTGCAGAGCTCAGCCTTCGTCCTGCTTGTGGACCCAGCAACTCTTACTGGGTTTCCTCTCAACTGTTGGGGTTTGTTCTCTCTCCTCCCGGCCCCATGAAGCAGTAAACACGATGATTTGGTAGCCCAGTTATTGACCCTGCTGACATGAGATTAACAAGGTTCCTCTGGCCCAACATGGGCAATGTCCCCATGTGCTATTCTCATGCTGGCGTGTCATGCCCCGCCTCTGCCCCATATTCCTGGGTTCAGGGAGGAGCAGAGGTCACTTCCACTGTTTTCTGCAGCTAAAGGAGAGGAACCAGAGTTAAAACGGGAAAGTGCCCACTGATCTCTGTAAGTGAAAACCTCGCATCCTCCCTGTGAATAGCTAAGGAAACAAATTGTCCTACATGCTATTGCAGGACTCAGAGGAGATTCCTGAGCCACTCCCCACCCTGCAGCTGGCAGTCTCTGCTGTAGCGATGGGCAGCTGAGGAGTCAGTGTCTCGCTAGCAGATTTCATGAATCAGCGTTACATTTATGGCAACCACGACCCAGGCTCAAACCCTTTAACCAGGGCCATGTGCAGTCCATGATGCTGTGGGAATCCACCCATATGACAGCTCTGAGAGGTGCAAACTTCCACATTCATCTCAGCGTGGTGCTAACTCTCAAGCCTAGTTATGATGATTTAAATTGTCAGCATTCACTATTTCACTGCTGGCAGAAGCATCCAGCCAATGTCCTGGTCCCTCACTGCTGGCTGCAGAGGGGTGTGTTGAGGTAAGAGGCAGTGGAACAGCTAGTTGCTGTCAAAGTTTAGAATTTCAAAATTTCCTGTTGCTCCAAACTTGCCTACAAGGTGGAGAGAAAAGCTGCTTCCCCACAGATCACACAGGGCCTTGCTTGTAACTCCAGCTTGACCACAGGGTACAGAGGCTCACTCAGAGAAATGGGGAAGTCTGGATAACACCCCCAAGTGTGTGGGACTGGAGCTGTCTGAGGTGAGAACATGGGTCTTGCACTCCTAGGAAGGTAACTGGTGTGCTTTGTCCTCCAGGTTTTCCTGGAAAATATGGAACACGAGGACTCCTTTGTGTACCTTTCTGCTATTCAAGGTGAGTGCAGTGCCCAAGTTGCTTGGGTTTGATGTCTAATAATTTTCTAAGGATTTGCTGGTTAAACGTGCACATTGTGTCTGTCATGCAGAGCCCTTCGCTCCTTTCAGTGCCCAGAGCCAAGGCAGCTACCAAGAGAGTAGCACAATGATCACTGCCTGGGTGAGATCGGTGGGGCAAGGTCTGAACACAGGATCGGGAGCCAGGAACTGCTGAGTTCCAATCCCAGCTATGCCACTCTCCCGTTCTGTGACCTTCACCTCTGTGCCTGTTTCCCTTTCTCAAAACAGGGATATTTCCTACGTCCTGGGCTCCTTGTGTGAACTGCACTTGCCAGAACAATACTATTGTGGAATATAAGACACCTGTGAGGAGAATTGTGTTTAGCCTGGCCTAGGTAGGAAACTTCTCTGCCCCATCTGTTGTCTCCTCCTTGCCAGCAGCAGTAAACACCCCAGTCTCTGGATCACCTGCCAACAGTGAGGGGTTAGCTTCTCTTTCTCCCTCTCTAGCTGCAGAAACTCACAGCACTGGTCACTTGTCTGCAGCATGGTAAGGAAAGAAGCAATCTCCTGTCTGTGTCATCTGTATCTCTCCACTCTTCTTATATTGATTTGTACTGAGACCCCTATTGTAATGTCAGGGAGGGCCTTGTTCCCCCCCAGCACCCTGCTGTCTTTAGGCCAATCTGTGGGAGTCTCTCTGGGCAGTTTCTGCCAGTGTTTCTGAGGCTATTGTAATCTGAAAGGTGGAAAGGTACCCAGTTCTTGCTGAGTTCTTCACAGCTGGGTCTATCTTCGTGTCCTCTGTGGCTTGGGGTGTGAAGCTTTCTCTGGCTGCCATCAATACTTTGCCCAGAAAGCGGCTTCACTGAACTTAAGTTGGAGATCGAATCACCACAACTGTAAAGGGAAATGAACAAGCGGTGAATGAATTACAACACATTTAAGCCAGAAGAGCACAACGGTCTTTGCCCAGCAGTTCCAGGAATAGGTCTTGCTGGGAAAGATTTTCTTTTAGAACAAAAGGAAAAGCAAACATTTTACATGGCTCCAGGTTCTGCCTCGGAGCTGTTTCCAGCACCATCTCCCGGTTGAAGTGGGGCGGAGGTTTTTGATCTAATAGAACAACTAGTAGCTCATGATTCCTGCCACCCACTTGTGTGTGACTAATGCACATGGAGGTGTAGGTGCTGTACGTTTCCCTGTTCAGATGAGGCAAACCCTCTTCCCAGGTAAGCCATACTGGAGGGCATCTTCCCCACTATGGTTTAACTAGCATTTGTTTTGTGATATGTATGAGTCCTTTGTGTTCCACCCATGCTCCTATCTGTGAACTGCTGGCGTACATCAGCTGAAAGGTGTGTGCTTGTTTATTTACCAATTAAGCCATTGATTATATTCCCCTGCTGAGGATGTGCTGCAGATTTAGTGAGTCTCTCATCCTTAAACACTGCACATTCCCAAGAAAGTCAGAGGTGAGACAGGAGAGAATTCCCTGGAAACCAGAGAGCCAGTGGCTGTGAAAGCCAACCTTTATGCCTCCCAGTCAGCAGTTTGGATCCATATGGATTTTCTACTGGGATCGCAGGCCTCCTGGAGCTAGCATCTATTTGGCTTTGTCTAGACTAGAGCTTTGATCATGTAACTCAAGGCAATTGATTGCCAGTTAACTTGCGTAAATGCTAATCTAGACAGTCCACGGAAGTGTGTTGGTGGCTGTGTTAGAGTTCACGGTGGTAAATACACTTTTCCTTCAGCTGCGTGGGCAAACAAGTCATTGCTGTCACAGGCATGGTACAAGGCTTCTCCACAGAATGAAGGGCAGTAGCGCAGGACCTCCGTGCTAGTCAGTGCATGCAGCTCTTAGTAGAGCACAGGTCACTCTGAGATTCTTGCGGAGGTTGGCTAATAGGTGTGCTCCGCAGACTGGGCCACCAGGGAAAGGCAATCCTGAAATACGCGGGTTATTGTCAAGGGAAAGATGGGGGCAAGCTTCTGATACCTGTGACCCGTGGGCAGGGGAGTCCAAAGTTGTGAGCGGAGCGACCGCTGACCCAGGGAGAGTGGCACTGGGGGACTGTTGGAGTTGACAGGTAGTTCAGTGTCTCTGCTAGCAGTGATGGCAGAAATAGGCTGTCCTTGGCCTCATGTCGTGTGGGGAGATGGTGTTACTGTTTCCACGCAACAGGGAGGCTACCTCAGTGAGAGGCAAACACAGCTCTGGACGTTAGGTCGACATAGCTTTGTAGTGTAGACCAGGCTGAAGTGCCTCTTGGTCCATGGTGCTCAGCATGCACATTTGGAACTGGGAGTCTGACACCAGAAACTCTCCTGAGCGGCTTGGTTCTCCAGCTATGAAAGCATAAGCCGCCCCACCACATGGTGAAAATACCTGGGCTCTCCTGAAAGGGGAAACCTGTCATTTCTAGAGTAACACAGATGTTTGTTTAGCTGCTTGTAAAGAATTGCAGGGTGATCTGGCATAAAGCTGTACCAACATGCTTTATAGACGATGAACAAATAAAGAGCGCCTTCCGAAGAAAAGCTGTCGTATCCGGACTCCAACCCTATTGCATACTAGCTATCTAAACAATCCCCCTGTGGTTTCCGATCTTCACTCTTTCCAAACTCCTGGGTAGTGTTGCTGTGCACTTTTTAAAGGGGGCTCCATGGCAAGAAACCGTGCGGATGCATTCTAAAGCAGCTGCAAGAGCTGGAGCAGTTCTGCCGAGGGAATTGCTGTAATCAAGCTGTATGGTTCCCCGGGTATATTAGCTGCTGGGGAGGTCATTGTGGGGAAAATAAAATCTCTTCCTAAGAAACCTGTGCGTGTGAAGAGAGGTTACTAGCTTGCCCATGCATCCTGTTCCATGGAAATGGCTGCTGAAAATGGTGCCAAGATTCCTGACCTTGCTTCCTACCTTAGACCGAGTCCCTGCAGTAAGAGGAGAGACACAGGAAGAGAGAGCATCTAGTGAAACCTCGTATTGGGGTACCTGGGCAGGTCATTTTAATGTTCACCACTTAGCGCCCCCATTACTATCTCAATAAAACCACTGATAGACAGGGGATGGATGCTTGAGGGACGCCAGGTAGCATAACCATTGGGAATGATCTAGTCATCTGTTACCACTAACTGATCTCCAGCCTTGTAGGTGTGACTAGAACAATGTCAGACATGAGGCCCAAATGACACATTCACATTCACAATACAAGCTTTCATTATTATTAAAAAAAATTATAAGTAGTTTCTGGCTCTCAGGGTTGAAAAAACCCTTCCAAAATGTGGCTTAAGTGTAACCAGTGTAGTAGTGATTGCTTGGCTCTGCAGACAGCCTGAATCAGTGGCTCTGAGAGGTCTGAACTCCCCAAAGCCCTATTAATCTCCTCTATACGTTAACCCTGTAGCCCACTGATGACACTTTAATGTAACCATTAACTATTCAATTAGTGATCACTGTAGTGCATGGAATGGTGAAGAAGGTGGCCACGGGGAGTTGCTGCAGAGAAGGATGTGCAGAAAGAAAAACAGACACAGTTAAGAGAGAGACAAGGAAGGGAAACAAAGTGAAGAAATAATAGTGATCCTATGGGGGAGCAGATTTCCCTATGGGGTGCTGCCGAATAAGACAGTTGGGTTCCAAACAAAACATGGCATGACAATAACTCATAGTTTCATTGCTACATAAAGACCAGATTCTCCCCTGGGTCTCTGTGACATTGTTGGGGTGCCACTGTGGATTGACAGTAGTGTGTTTGTGCAAGACTGAAACTTTGGTCCATGGATCAGAATTAAAAATGGGATTCAGCTCTCGCCACAGAATGAGTTTGACACCCCTGCACTAGCACCACTTGAAGATGGTTACATGCGCAGACCATCTCCTGTAGTCACCAAATCAGCTGGCCGTGGCTGTTATCAAAACTTGTTATTTCTCAGGCTTGGTCTACACTTAAGTTTTGCCAGTATCGCTTAGTCTGTTTGGGGAACTGGTACAAACTGTAGCCCGTGTCATGGCTCCACAAGCCCTGAGCTACATCCCAGCTAGTGGAGGAACCCCTTCAGTGAGTCCCACTCTTCCTTCAGGGTTGGCCATACGGTCTCACCAGCTCCTACACTTGAGCCTCTAGGTTTCAGCGCTCCCGCTTCATACTATGAGCTCTGCCCAGTGCGTCCAACTAACAGACACCTGGTTAGAGTCTCTGAAGAGTGTAAATGGGCCTCAGCAGGTATTTGCAGTTCCAAACAGACTAGGGTTTATTAGTCAACTGGAGTGCAGCACTGGAAGCCCTTAGGTTAGCGCAGAGAAATAAAGATGAAGACAGTGTCTGTCTGGCCAAGCTAGTGCCATCCACCATCCAAGCTGCTGTGGACCCCATTTCTGGCTCTCTCTGACCCTTTGTCAGTCCCAGGGGAGAGCAGTCCAGCCTCTTCCAGAAGCAAACTCTTTATCCCTGCCTGTACCTCTGTCCTTCGTTTTCAGGCAGAGCTATGCTGAGTTCACATACTCCACCTCTGAGCGCTTCCCCCGTAAAGCGTTGATTGCTCAGCCATTGGGGGGGTTCTCGTTGTCTCTGTAGATCCTCTGTTGATTTGGGTTGGTTTCAACCAGGTCTTTAATGCCCATTCATTCCACCCAGGCAGCGGGATGGTGCACACACCTCATGCCTTCTGTGCTGCCCCAACAGCAGACTTACCCCTTTTTCACCTACTTGGTAGCAATGTTAAGTACAGGGGGACGCTGAGACACACACACAGGGTCCATAAAAATATTGCAGAAAATCCCCACTTCATCACAACTAACAAAGGCAGAATAAACCCCCACTAGGAGGGTTTGCTGGGGTAGCTCTACCAGTATATCTATACTTGTCTAGTGTAGACAAGGCTGACGTATGACAGAGTTGTCACTTGCCTGCAATGGTCTTCTCAGGCAATAGAAGCTTGAATAATACCGTAGAAGTCTACCTTTCGGCAGCTAATCCTTCCAAATCTTAAACACAGAACTCTAGTACTGTTGAGCCAGATGGGGAACCAGGCCATGCATCCTAGTCAGTCTCATATATATGCATTGTTTCCACCTCTGACCCAGGTCTCTCTCCTCAATAGACAGATCTTTCTTGTGTATGGCTGGGTTGGGTGCATAAGGTAGCATTGTTCCTTTGGAAGGAAAGTCTTAGTGACATGAACAATTAGATTCTTAGAGGGGTAAACAATGTATTGCTTAGGAGATGCATAAGTATGGAGGAAGAAAACCCCTGCGGATTGTACAATTAGTTACCTCTGTCTCTGAACCTCCTCTTCAGTGTGGCAGAAATCTGAGATGAAGGCAGTCTGGGGTGGTTAAGACTGGCTCCTTAAAAATTCTCAAACTCCAGTCTCTGTCCCCACTTCTCTTGCTGGCTGGAGTAGGAGCAAGAGAAGAAATACCATATTTGCTTCTCGTAATTGATGACTGGAAGAACAACCCCTTCCGAAACAGCTGGAAGATTATCAGTACACTTTCCTCTCTGCCTGTACAGTCTTGAGTGTGATGAGGTTATTCTTGCCCTGCAGGTGAAATAGGCATGCACGCTTAGATAGCCTCTGAATGATTCATGTACTGTGGGCAGCTCCTCACATATTTAGCCGCCAGTTATAGTTCCGATTAACCCTGACACAGTTTCTTGTGGTGTTGAGTCACTAACTGTACACAGAAGTAACATGTTAGCTAAGATTAGAAAGCGTTGTTAGTCTTGCCCTGTAAATGGCCTTCGGGGATGTAGGGTAGAGGTTGAGAGCAGCTGATGGATGCTTTAGGCAGGTTCCCTTTTTTTCTGGGCAACACATGCTGCTTCTGCGGTAGGGCTTTTTGCAAGTGTTTTCTGATGTTGGAACTTACAAGCTGGGTAGCCATGATGAGAACTGAAATCAGAGCTCACCCCAGAGCATGATACAGGAAGGGAGAGGGATCTGGCACTATGCCACTGTATCGATGTAGGCTGATGGCCAGTAATTGACAGAGGGTGTTAGTTCATTGATACTTACGATTTGGGACCTACAGGTGGGGCTGCTACTCTGAGGATGGGAGGGAATTAGATCTTGCATGTCAGCCCTCACCACTGCCGATGTGCTTGTCAGAGCCAGGAAGCTTTGTGCCACGATATAATTTTCACTTACTAGTTGCTGCTTTTTATTACGTTGACAGTCAAGCCCCAAATAAGTCGGCAGTTGTTTGAGCTCAGTTCCAGAACTGCAAATCCTGGACAGGGCTTGGCAGTACGGAACACAAGCAGGTCTCCTGGCTCCTGTACTGTGCTTTAACCATAAGGCCATGCTTCTCTTCAGTGTCGTTCAGGCAAAATGGCCAGGCATGTTCAGATTCCCTATTTCTCAGCCTCTCTGAGAGTCTCCGGTGTTTTCATTCTGTGGTTCAGTCCTTAGAGAGAGCACTTACACCCTTCATGGACTCATCCTTTCCTACCATCCCAGTTGTCTGCTGGTTGGTTCTTAGTATGTTTGTTATAGGACGGCTCCACATGGAGCCACCCCCAACAATAGAACTGGGGTCTCTGCCTCAGTTTTCCCTCCTTTGAAGGTCCCAGTAACTCTGTGCAAGCTTTCTTGTCTCATAAGACCCCTTCTTGGTACTGATTTATTACAAAAACATAGTGAAATTTAACCAGAACACACTGGTGCCACATCTGTCTGATCCCAACAAGGGCAGTCAGGGCCAGGGGTCGGAGCAGGGGCAAACCTGAGGCTAGGAGAAGCAGAGGACTTTGTAGTTGGATTCCAGGCCAGAGTCGATACTGAGGGTCAGAGTCCAAGTCTGTAGGTGAACTCTAGACCAAGCAGAGGTCAAAGCCAGGGATTCAGGAGCAACGAGCAGGAACAGTCATGGCAGCTACAGGAGATCCACGCTGTTGCCTGGACGCTTCCTGGCATGCCCCTTGGGTTTATATAGGGCAGGGAGCCAATCAGGAGCCATGAGGCTGCTGTCTGTCAAGCTCCTGAAGCAGAACTTCCCCATGTCTGTGTCCACAGCGGGTCATGGGAAGTGGAGCACAGATGGGCTCCAGCTGGCGCTGCGTAGCACCCTGGAGATGTCAGCTGCCTGGTGCAGGCCTGGGTTCTAGACCCATGGGGCCTTACAACATGGTTCTTAAAATCCTGTGACATGATGCCACACTCCCACCACACCTGGGCTCTTCATCAGTCTGCCTGTCCTTTTACAGGAGACCCCCCCAGCCCTTCCAGCTGGAGCGCAGCCCCACTCTTCCCAGCAGGACACCCCTTCCCCTCCCAGCCTCTCTGTTGGAAGTTCATCCTCACCAGGGGAGTAACCCTTAGTCCCCTGAGCTCCCAGCCCTCTGGCTCAAGCTACCCACTGAGGTCCCTATGCTGGAGAAGCCCCTCCTTGGCCTTCAGCCCTCTGGCCCTGGTTCTCTGGCTTGGGGAGGTCAACTGGCAAACCCCTCCCTCTTGCTGCTCTCCTGCCTTCAGCCTTCCCCCAGGAATTGCATTCAGTCTCAAGGCTCTGGCAGCGCTCACTTGTCAGTGTCTCACTCCCTGGGAGCTCTCACCTGCCCTTGTCCTGCTGACACTGTCTCTGCTCTAAGGTCACCCTCTCACCAGGCCTCTCTCGACTCCAAGTCCCAGTCTTTTAACCTTAGTTGGGTCAGCTGATGATTCACAAATGCACTAGGCTCTTTCCTCTTGAAGGGCCAGTGCCACCCTGACAGTTTCATTCTGGAAGTTCCCATCTCACTTTCAAAAGTCTTTTGTGAGCCCATCTCTCTGTACTGACTGAGTTCTGGTTACATTGCTGTTGTCTTTAATATTCTAGACCTTGGCAGCGCATGGTCTTATGACCTGGAAGAGAGAGCCGATAAAGCAGACTGATCTACCAAGCTCATGCTCCAAGACTGGTTGAGAGGCTAGAGGAGGTGAAAGGGTTTGGATGCTGCCCACTCTTGACATTGTACAAATACACAGCTCGGATTGCACACTCTGTACAGACACAGAACAGAGACAATCCCTGCTCCAAAGAGCTGACTACATCAGTGTAAGACAAGCCCAATGGTGGAGGACAAGTTGATGAGGAGATACTGCTGGTCAGCGTGACGGGCTCTGGTCTCAGCACACCAGCAATCAAACTGCTGTCAAATTTTTGTAGGCATCACAGCAAATTACAACTCAGCAGCCAGGATCAGACAATGTCAGGAAGCATAGGGAATGGGATGGTGAATGATACAGAGAAGGGTCAGGGAGACAAGGTGGGTGAGGTCAGATTTTTTATTTGACCAACTTTTGTTGGTGCGAGACAAGCCTGACCTGGACACCGTGCGCAGCACTGGCCACCCCATCTCGGAAAGGGTCTTCCAGAACTAGACAGGGCTGAGAGAGACACAAGGAGAATGATCAGGGGCCTGGAATTCAAGGGCCTCCTCGAGGCTAAGCTCAGACCCAGGCACGGATCCTAGAGAAATCTGTTCTGGCTGCAGATAGGAGGGCTCTGCAATGTTGGGAGTAGCTTTTTGCGTGGGCAAACCTGCTGTTAGTGTTTCTCTCTGCAGAGCAAGTGGAAACAGTTTTCCATTGGCTTTGCCAGTGCTGCGATTTATCTGCATATATGGCAGGGGGGAAGTTGTGTGGAGGAGGTGGTTATAGATCTAAGAAGGAGGAATGCATGTACTTCCTGGCCTTTGAGATGAGGCTTTGGCTCCAGCTGCCTCATTTTTTTCTGTCTGCAGGGCACTGGGTCTCTTCTTTCCTACCTAATTAGGGTGTGGCTAAAAGGAGTCATGTCAGTTATATCAGCAGGACTTTCATGTCAGTTTTATACTCCGTATGATGCTCATTACTCATTCAAATAAAGGCCATAGCGCCGATGCCACTCATTCCTGCCCTATAGTACCCTCTGCTCTTCTAGTCTGGGCCTCTCCCACACAGCGGTGCCAGTGCGTCTCCATCCTAGTTGGCAGCACCCAGCACGATCCCAGCCCTGACTTCCCCCCATGCACAGCTGGGCCCTAGTATCCCAGTCTTTACCTGCAGTTCCATCAGGATCTGCACGGAGATTCCAGGCACACTGCACTTGTGCCTGACACCAAATTTGAATCAGAATTCCAGAAGACTGTTCATTTACTGTGTCCCTTCCCCTCCCGCTCCCCTGCTCCAGTACCTCCAGCACTCCCTGCGTGGGGCACAGACATGCATTCATTTCCTATCTAAACCTCGCCAACTCTCAAAACTTCCAGTCTTCTGCCAGAATGCGTTTCTCCAGGAATCTTTAGGTTGCTAACATGGGTTCCATGTAATCTGGAGGCTACTGAAGGGAGTGGGACATACTCTGCTAAGAAGGTGAGAGAGCAACTCCAGAGCTGAGATACTCACAATGCACAGCCTGTTAGAAACAGATTTTGTGAGCTGTCTCCTCTCATCCGCTGTGGTGTTCAACCTGGAGCAGTACAAGATGAGTTACTCACGGGACACGAGCCCCTTCTGATCTTCAAGAGAGACCTTGTCACACAGTTAGCTTCCAGCCCCTGCAAAAGCTATTTATTAACAGACTGGCAATGCCAGACGACCACAACCATGGGCTCATGTAAGGAGCAGTTCATTGAACTACTTAGGGCTTGTGGGACAATGCATTCTACGCAAACAGCACGCCATTAAAGCACACCAGCAGGGTCTACACAGACCAGTTACAGTGCACTAAAGTGTTGTGCATTAGAAATCAACCCCACCCCGCCCCTGTAGAGCCTATTAACCCACTGTGTAGACAAGCCTTAGTGTACATGAGTAGGGTGCTGGAAGTTATATCGAACCAGAGAGTAAACGGTTCATAGCAGGCAGACTGTGTGAGCTGAACGTGAGCGAGATCTGGTACGAAGGGGCTGTGTTTAGAGGAAGCTTGGCTGGGGTTCCCTTGTTGCTGTGGATGGGGTAGAGATCTCTTATGAGGGTTCAGAGGTGTGCGAGGAGATAGGGACGTGGGCCCTGCCTTGCAGAGCTCACAGGCGTGCAGCCAAAGGGAGAGGGAAAGGGGGAGGGGACGAGGTTCGTTCATTTACTGAATTGATGTGACCCAGGCTGAATTCCTGTTGCCACTTGGTGCTGATGCCTTGATTTTTCTCATCCCAGCCTATTGGTCTTTGCTAGGAGAGCCAGAAACCATGACCTTGCCCCAATGCCTTGTCTGTTGTACAGCGCACCTCGAGCCTTGCCTTTCCTGTGTTCAGCCCCAGCCTTTGTTGTTGGTTTGTGACCCTCGCTTTGCCAGTGACGCCCAGGCCAGCACCATGCTGCAAGAACCTAGCCAGGGCTGAATCCAGGCGCCAGCAATCGCGTTCCCTGACGGGACGCTGAATATGGCCTGTCCTGGTCTGTGCTACGTTGCGTTCAGCGCTGTCAGCTTGTGAGGACAGGACTGAGGACTGGCAAATGGTGTATTGGACCGTGCTGCCAACCCTCGGGCTGCTAGAGCCTGGCCTGTAATATTGGTGGTGTTCTGGAAGCCCCAGCTCCTTCAGTCCTGTTCCTACAGAAGGGTCAGCTCCATCTGGAGCCCTCCCGGCTACGGAGAAAAGCTGAAACATAACCCAGGTATGCCCCAAAGGCTCAAAGTAGATAGCAAATAAATCCCCAACTTCCATTGTTTATAGTCGCTAGGGTTTTAAGCCAGTCTCCTGATTTTGGGGACCTGCCTCGGGACTTTGGCTCACCAGAGACTGGCATACTGAGGCCAGGGTAGGACGCATGCTGTCAGTCCCCAAGCACAGTGTCTGAGGCAGGGACCAGCGAGGGGAAAAGGAGACCACTATGTTGGGTCAGACAGCTCTTCCTGGTCCTACACTCCCTGGTGTTCTCCCACAATCCCCATTGCAAGGCCGGTCAAAGAGAGTCTGTCTTAGGCTACAGGGTGAATTGTCTCCGGAGCTCAGGTGACCACTATTAAGTGCCGCTGTGCTGCTGTTTGCCAGCTCAGGCAGCTTCCAGTGATACTTCGCCCCTTCTCCTGCCCTTCAATTTTGTAACTAATTTTTGGATGTTTAACATCTCCTGTCAGTCTGGTTGAGCGCTGGTCACCTCTGCCTGCTCTCTGCAGACGGGTCTGGGGAGGAGTCCATAGCTTGACTAGCTGGCCCTGCACTCCAAGGGACAGTCAGTGCCATTTCTTGGGTGACAGTGGGAGTGATGGGCTGGCACAGAACCTGCGGGAGCATAACTACCTTTCAGGTTCTGAGGTTGATACAGACAGCAAGATACTGTGATCCTCACACTTGGAAGCGTTAGGAGACGGAGACTGTTTGGCAAGCGTGTTGACGTGTGCTAGAGATGCCAAAATGAACAAAGATTATTAAAATCCCCCAAATTGTCAACTGACACTGCCTTGTGCAAATAAACCTGCCACTTCGAATCACTGTAAAAACCTCCGTCTGCGAGCTCTCTCCCTTCTCGTTCTGTGCCCCAGTGCGTCTGCTGCTGCCCTGCAGCTGTGGTTGAGAGGCCCGGATGCCAGCTATATCCGCCACACACAGGGCTGGAGCAGTAACCTGTACCACTACCGTTTACCCCGCAGCAATTCATGGGAACCATGTTATTTTCCAGCTCTGCTCAGTCACTAATGGAGCTGAGATGGGGAGGAGGGGGGTGCATTTTACAGCTGCATGCCCAGTTTTCCCACCCCGCCCGTGTTCACAGATCCACAAGTGATCAGCCCTTGGGGCTGGATACTCTTAGCATTTTATTGGGTAGTTTTGGGCTACAACTGTTGCCCCAGGGAGGAACTGACCTGGGGGGGCAGAGCCCTCTGAGGCGGAGAAGCTCACTGAGCAGAGAGGTAGTAAACCCTGAAGAGACTCTGAGATTGATTTTCGTCTGTAAGTTCGCTGTGGTTTGGTGCTCCATGGTTAGACATTCTGGGTCTATCCACTGCCTTATATTTTAGATTGAATCATGTACCCCTTTTTGTTTTGAACATCAGGTGTTGCCCTTCTGTCAGATGTGTACCCAGAGCAAATCCTACCCTGCCTGCTGGCCCAGTATGGCTGCACTTCACCAGGCACCAGAGGACCCCAGACTGCAGAGACCAGGATGAAAGTGGGAGAGGTGCTGATGCGGGTAACCCGGGCACTGGGTGAGTCTACAGCAGTTTCTCCTTTGGAGGGAGTGTACCAAATACTGCATCAGAGCAACATGTACCATTACTCTTGTGTATGGCCCTGGGCTTTATTGGGGCCTCTGTGTGTCCATGTTCCAGTGAAAATAGTGGAAAACTTTGAAGTTGTTGAAGTTTTCACTGCAAGTATTTAGTTTATTGATTTTTTTTTCCAGATCTACAAAAATAAAACCTACTGTGAAAAGTTTGCACTTTCCAGTAGTGACTCTACTATAAATTTGATGGGTTAGTACTGGTCACTTAAACCAGATGTGCCCAGACTTTGCCCAGCTGAGGTCACACTGGGAATTTGAGGGCAGCGTCTATCTGGCATAAAATGAAGGAGACAGCAGGCAGCATCCTCTTTTACTGTTTGTGGCCAGGCTGCTTGGATCAAGATGGAACGTCTGTTTGGTGTGATGGCTGCACTTTGGCTGTCCTGACTTAAAGCTACTAATTTGTGACTTGATTTTCAGGTGCGCTGAGCACCTCCCGCTCCTGCTGACGTCAGTACGCACCGCCTAAACCCAGGCCTGTAGCATATTAGAATAGTTATAACTACCTGCCATACCTAAATGAATGCTCAACCATCAGAATTGCACTGCTGTGTAAAAGCCCCAGATGCAACCCTCAGCTCCAGAGGCACACCAACCCCTCCTTCCCAAATATCTATAGGGGGAATGAGCCTGGCAGTGTGTCCAGAAGGCTAATGAATTGCAGCCCTGCAGAACAAGGGAGGAAGCAAGCCAAGCATCCAGAAGCCTTTGTAAAGAACGCCCTGCCCGCCATCCACAAACCAATGGGATTTTAGCTTGAGCACCTCTGCTTATTGTGACTGTAGTGGCAGGTATTGCACAGAGAGAAGGATAGTCCCCCGGGTAAGATGTGAGCACAGAGCCCTGGTGTAATGCGCTCTCAGCAAGTCATGGAGACAGAGAACTAACAAGATCACTTTTAAGGAAACACTCAATACATTGGCTCCGTCTCCTTCCCTTTATGAAATAGATTGCCTGTCCCTTTAAATTAAATAGCTGCTGGTTGAAATGTTAACCCATTTCATGTTTTACAAAGGACTGGGATTTCTACCCTAGATTGTAGTTTAGGAAAAACTTAAGGGTAGTTGAGCTCTGGAACAGGCTTCCAAGGAAGGGTGGGGAATCCCCATCACTAGAGGTTTTCAAGAAAAGTTTAGACAACCTAGACCCTCTCGGACAAGTGTTTAGCTTGGTCCTGCCTCAGTGTTGGGGGCTGGATTAGATGACCTCTCCAGGTCCCTTTCAGCCCAACATTTCTATGGTTCTTCATGTATCTACTAGTATGATACCCCAGGCAAAATCAGAGGGAAAAGTTATCAGCTGGGCTAGTGACTTGTGAGCTGCAGTTGGTTGATTAGACTCTTCCAAGCTCCAGTGCTTCCCCGTGGAAGGGAAAGGAAGGGAAGATTTGGAACGGAGGTGCTGTCGCATTAAACAGCTGCTTGTCTTGCACCTCAAGTTGATGAAGGAGTTTGGCAACATAAGTCACAGCCCAGGAAGATGCAGACACTGCTAATCCTGGGATGCTGGTGGCTTTTGTCCTCTGCTGCTTCCAGAGCCTCACTGTAGAGGGGGTGTTGTGGGATGCTGGGACACACAGGGCAGAGGGATAAAATAGAGCTGGACAAGGCTCTTCCGGCAGCTGCTGTAACAAGTGATACCTAAAAATGTGTCCTGCCTCTTCACAGGCTGAGCTAAACAAACCAAAAGGAAAAGGAGCCAGGATTCCCCCCCTCCTGCCCTGAAGGTGCTTACGCTTTGGCTTCCCCTGTGGGAATCAGGAGGGCTGGATGCAGCTCTCCCCCAGAGGAGAGCTGCTGGAACAGTGAAAGGAGTCCAGGGCTCAAGGTGCTGCCTCCACACAGCTTATCTTCGCCCAAGAGCTAACCTGGAGACCCAGGCCTGCTAACCAGCTGAGCCTCCAAAACCCGGTCCTCCTGGGAAAGAGAGATGCCCTTGAATGTAGAGTGCAGAGTGATCAGTGAGCCCCATTGACGGGTGGGTCTAAACAACTTCCCTCTCGGGGATTTCAGGCTTTGGCTGTGCAGGGCCTGCAGCTGATGCCATTGTAACTAGCACCTGTCCCAAAGCAGGATGTCTTGGAGCTTAGTATCTCCTCCTGCTCCTTGGAGAAGTAGTGATCCCTGTAGTTTCTCTGAGACAATTGCCTCATAAACCCAGCTCTGGCGTCTGTACTGCTCTTCCACCTCAGGGTACTGGAGCCTTGGAGCTGCTTGTGATGTAACTAGTCTCAACCTTGTGAGGAGAAGCGGAGTCTTTTCAGCAATAATGTCTAGCTTCTCAGAGCTCTACCCCCTTTCCCTGGCCTAGCAAACACTGGGAAGCCCAACAAAGCTTCCTATATGTTTTGATCCAGGTGTGATATTTACTGCACCGTAAACTCTCCCTCTGCTTCACTTCCCTGTAAACGGTAGCTCAGGAGTTGCCCACCTGCTTCCCGTATGGCTAACAACGCGTTATAAAACAAAATGGTGTTGCCCAGCACTTCCTGGCTCCCCTGGGACTGAAGCTTCGTGGCTTGTCTGGGCACGATGGTGACTGTGTGCCCTCAAGTTTTGCTGTTACAAAAATAAATCCTCTTATGGGAGGGCAGTTATTTGTGTGTGCTAGTCTGGTGCCTCTGGATGTTTGGGAGACCTGCATGGCTGATACGGGAAAATAATCCCTGCCTCCTAATGCTTCTCTCTCCCCCTGCCCAGCCCTGTGGTGAGGGCTTCCCAGAGAACAGACAGTATTCCTCGTACTTCACTGCAGAGCCAGCGGTATCCATTGACTAGATTCCTTTCTAGCCTTTTCTTGCACTTACCGCTGTACATTATCAGCTGTCCCAGATGCTTCCCCATCTGTGCCCCTCGTGTTCGCCTGGTGCAGAAAGTGAGTAATAAATCTGCTTTGGGCTGCTGCTAGGATGTGCTGATTGAGGCAGAAATCCTGCCCTGGCCAGCACTGCTGGTTGCTAAGGCATTTCAGCTCCACGGACGCTAACATTGAGAGCCCAGAGTTGCCAGGTGCTGCTGCCATTGTAAGCACGATGGCCTCTAACTGCTCAGCACCATACTAATCAATGCATGTTTAAAATGCTCTTGGGCCTCCCAGCATTGCTCCCACTGCGGGGCCTGAGCCTGGGTTAGCAGCAGCAGGGATGTTCCGGTGATTCCCTGGGTGTGGACAAGGTGGCTGGGGGACATGCGTTCTCACAGGCGTGGAATTTCTTTAAATGCTGATCGGCAGTGCTGTGTTCTGGGCGCAGCCCTACTACCACTCACGCTTTGTGACTAATGTTCTCTGCACTCAAGTTGTAGCTCAGACCTCTCCCTGGTGTAGGGAAAACTTCTCTTCTACAGATTGCTGCAGAATACTGTGGGAATGTGTCAGAATGATAGACCGCAGTGAGGCTGGAGAGCCTCTGCTCTCCTGGACCGGTGTTCTTCTCTAGACCTTTCCCTTTCAAACGTGGCTATGCTGCTTTGGTGTGAGCCACAGGTTCATCACTTTTGGGGTGGGGACTGTGAAGGGTTAGCTGGAGGTTTGCATTCGCATTGCCCCCTGTGACGGGTTGGATCACAGAACCCCCCTTGGGAGCTGCCAACTCACGTGCCAAGACTACTTCTGCTCCTGTTTTCCCTGCCAGCTCGGGACTCCAGCACCCTGTCGTGCTGAGCCAGACACTCCCGTCTGCTCCAACAAAGACCCAGGGTCTGAAGTACTTGCCCCAAAGCTGGAGGTTTACCTGAAAGCAGATCACAGAAGTTTGCTTGTCTTTAACACTCAGATGCTCAACTCCCAATGGGGTCTAAACCCAAATAAATCCATTTTACCCTGTATAAAGCTTATACAGGGTAAACTCATAAATTGTTCACCCTCTAGAACACTGATAGAGAGAGATGCACAGTTGTTTGCTCCCCAGGTATTAATTCATACTCTGAGTTAATTAATAAGTAAAAGGTGATTTTATTAAATACAGAAAGTCGGATTTAAGTGGTTCCAAGTAGTAACAGACAGAACAAAGTAAGTCACCAAGCAAAATAAAATAAAACACGCAAATGTATGTCTAATCAAACTGAATACAGATAATCTCATCCTCAGAGATGCTTCAATAAGTTTTATCCTCAGACTAGACACCTTCCAGGCCTGGGCACAATTCTTTCCCCGGTACAGCCCTTGTTTCAGGTGGTAGCTGGGGGATTCCTCATGACGGCTCCTCCCCTTCTCTGTTCCACCCACTTCTCTATCTCTTTTGCATATGGCGGGAATCCTTTGTCCCTCTGGGTTCCCACCCCTCCTTCTCAATGGAAAAGCACCAGGTTAAAGTGACATGGATTCCGGTTCAGGTGACATAATCACATGTCACTGTAAAACCCTCCCAAGCCTTCATTCTTCCCAGCCTGACTCACAGGAAGGCCTGCCCACAAACAGAGCCATCCAGTCAATTGCTCTGGTTAATGGGAGTCATCAAGATTCCAGACCACCATTAATGGCCCGCACTTTGCAAAATTACAATAGGCCCTCAGAGTTATATTTCATCTCTCTAGTTTCAGATACAAGAGTGTTGCCTTTATACAATCAGGATGATCACACTCAGTAGATTATAAGCTTTGTAATGATACCTTACAAGAGACCTTTTGTATGAAGCCTATCCCAGTTACATTATATTTGCTTATTAGCATATTTTTATAAAATCATATAGAGTGCAATGTCACACCCCCATCTCCTCAATTTGCCTGGAATGGGGTGTTGTGCTTTCACCATCCCCTTATTGTTAAAATGTAGTGTCCTGGGCTATAACCTTATGCCCAGAAATCTTGAACAAATGAGGTTCCATGTGGAGCGATTCTGCAGATTCAGCACAGAACATAAGTCATGTTCCCCTACTTCGCAGAACAGCCCCGGACTCCTGTCTCCTCACTGGGAGTGGTTGATCCAACTCTTGAATGATTCTGACTTGCTTTCATTACCTTCCTGCCTCCCAGCCAATCCCCTTCAGTGGGTAGAAGAGTGGTTGGGGGAGGTGTGTAGACCAGTCCATCACTGTCTTTTCACTGATAGAAACTCCCCCTTGCTGTGTGGTCTCTGCAGAGGGTTTGCAGCATTTAGAATGTTTAACTCTCACCTTCCCACTCAGCCATATGGTGATTTGAAGGGCTTTTTATTTTCCGAGGTAGAATTACATCTCTTGCAGGTTGGATTCCTTTACACTGCTATCCTAAACCTTCTCCAAAACCACCAACTACGGGAAAATTCTCTTGGCTCATAGGCACGAGCTGCAACTAGCAAAGAGCCCTTTCTTTAAAGATAATCACATAATTATACTGCAGTGTGTCAATGCTTTATCCTGCTCATTGCTAATTTTTCTCCTTTAAAAAAAACAACACATTTGCAGTTCTCTCCTCCTCCTCCCCAAAGCAAGGGAGCTGGTTTGGATTGGTGGCCCTTGCCCTTTTCTGTATCTGGGAGAACAGGGAGCAAGAGGCTGAATTTAAAAAAATGAAATCCCAAGACAAAATGTAGGGCTGGCTGTGTAAATAGACCATTCATTAAACTATCCCCTGAGCTTTGCAATTACCAAACCAGACTGGAAAGTCAGGAGATCTGAATGTCATGCCTGGTGTTCAGCAATGCTAAGAATACGAAAGTGCAGGTTCCCACCCCAGCTTTGGCTCTGCCCTCTCGTCTCTTATTTATCCTCCTCTTACTGATTGCAAGAGCCCGCTATTAGCCACATGACATGAATTCCTTGGATCACAGCAGCAAGATATTTTGCTGCACAGTGACAGCGTGCACTCACTCTTCCAGCCTTTCCTGAGTAGCAGAGGCTCCCATGGCATTGGCAGGGCACAGGGCCGCCCAGAGGATTCCGGGGGCCCGGGGTCTTCGGCGGCGGGGGGCCCTTCCGTTCCTGGACCCACCGCCGAAGTGCCCCGAAGACCCGTGGCGGGGGGCCCCCCCCCCGCCGCCGAATTACCACCGAAGCGGGACCCGCCGCCGAAGCGCAGCCCGGTCTTCGGCGGTAATTCGGCGGAGGGGGGCCCCACCGCGGGTCTTCGGGGCACTTCGGCAGCGGGTCCCGGAACGGAAGGGCCCCCCGCCGCTGAATTACCGCCGAAGACCGGGCTGCACTTCGGCGGCGGGTCCCGCTCCGTCTTCTGTGGTAATTCGCCAGCGGGGGGTCCTTCCGCCCCGGAGCGGAAGGTCCCCCCGCCGGCGAAGACCGGGAGTGGCAGAAGCTCCTGCGCCCGACCGCACAAGAGTTTGCCGGGCACCCCGGAGCGAGTGAGGGACCCCGCTCCAGGGGCCCCGAAAAACTCTGGTGGGGGCCCCCGTGGGGCTCGGGGCCTGGGGCAAATTGCCCCTCTTGCCCCCCCCTCTGGGCGGCCCTGGCAGGGCATGATGGGGAGGCTGGGGCTTTTCCTGCATTCAGCCTAGTCTCTTGACTGAGGCTCTAGCAAGTATCTCTAATATAGAGGCCTGGCCAGTTTTGGGAGGTTGAATGGGGGCAGAATCAGGTATTTGGCCAATAATGGAGAAATAGCTGGGGAGCAGGGTCTTGTGTGGATGATAGGTACAGGAGGATGTGTGATGTTGTGGTGACTGGCACATACTCCAAGGCCCTGGGGAAGGTCTTGTCTCTAGCCTCTTACGAGACAGGGGTTTGCAGTTTACAAGCCAGTTATGGAGAGCTTTGTCTGGGAAAAGGGGAGTGGGGCCTGTGGTCCATACTTGAAAATTCCATGAAGGACGCTCAGGAAATGAGGTCAGGCACCTTAAATCCCAAAGCTAGACAGAGCCAAACTTTGCAGTGGAATCGGAGCTGAGTATTCCCTGACTCTGATGGTCAGCATTTCTGAACTCTCAGACCAGGTCTACACTACAGCGTTTTGTCGTTGCAGCTGTGTGGAAAAACCACCCCTCCTAGCTGACATAACTATGCCGTCAGAACCCCCAGAGAGGAGACACAACTCTGCTGGCAGAAGAGTGCTTCCGTCTGACGTTGCGGGAGGTGATGTTATGCTGACAGAAAACTCCCTCTGTGGGTGTGTGCTGCGTCTACACTAGGGGGCTTTGCCAGCATAACCTGTCAACCATTTGTAGCGTACACAAGCCCTCAGTATGGTTGGTCGTCTTGACTTTTGCCTCATTAGCACTATTATGCTCTAATGTTTTAAACTGGTCAGTAGTTCTCTGCAACCTCCACTCTGACTTCAGTTGTTTGGCTGGGATTCGTAGGTGACTGTCTCTGCTGTCTGTCGGGGACCTGCCATGTAGGAGGGATCAGCTCCTTGGCATTAGATCGCAGCCCTTCGTCCTGGGTAGATCGACCTTGCGATGCCCCTTGTTGAGCCTTGGCAGAACAGGGCTCTGTTGTGACTGGCACATGGGTGCCTCAGCCATTGTGTGTCACTGCAAGGAGAGCACCACAGGGGCTACTGAGTTTGAGGGTTGGAGGGCAAGCCGTGATGTCGCCAGGCTCTCAGCCGTCTCTTCCAGACTACGCTCCTTTACCGCTACAGTCCCTGGGACATTTACTCTTCGGCATGTGCTGACTAGCCTGAGTATTTATAGACCAAATTAAATTAAACGATATGTCTTTAAATTGTGCATATTGCAACACTCTAAAGAGTTTATCCGGCATTTCAAACCCACCTTTTTATCTCAATCTTTTTTTCTCAACTTTGCCATGAATTGGAACTCCTCCATCTCCTCCAGGGAGACAATCCTGCAGCACAACTGGCCCTTCTGTCTCCTCTGGAGTAGAGGGAAGGCTACTTGCATGGGTCTGATCACATCAGATGACTGTAGCTGAGTGGAGTTTGCCAGTCTGTACAAGAACTAAAATTAACCATTAGAAGAATTTTGTATTTTAATATGAAATCAAAATGCCGGTAACATTTTTGAACATTTGACCTAATATTGATTTGAAGCATCTAATGTAACCAAGCTAATGTACATGGTTCTGATCCAATCGAAATGGACAGGCTGCTTGAGGCTTGAGGCTCTCACAACAAAAATAAATGCACATGAATTCTTTCCGTGTTGATTTTTATAGCAGGAACATCCCTGGCAAAGGGTATTTCCTGTGTCGTAACAATCCCTTCAGAAGTAGTACTTTGGCCTAGCGAAAGGCCATTAACTCCATTTAGACACCACAGTGGTGTCTGACTCCTCCCATGTGGTTGCTAATCTGAAGCAAATGGTGTGGACTGGGGCCATTGTTTCTTAAACAGGGTGAAAACCGCTTTGCAGTTGCCTCCATGGGACTCTTGCATGGCTGGTGGCACAAACTGTCCCTTCCAGCAGTGCAGCCAGCTGCTCCTGTAACTTTGAAATACTTGGCATGGTCTGTCTGCCTTAATGGGGTGTGTTGCTGCAGTGCTGAACGGAACACCCTGAGCTGGCTAGTCGGGAGCAAAAGTTGTTACCAACTGGTAGCCAGTGGTTGGTCTCAGTGCACAAGTGCCCACAGTACAAATGACATGAATTGTCACCCTTGGCAGAGAAGCCAAGCGCTGAAGAGCCATGAAGACTCAATCTTTCTTGCCCCTAGCTGAGGTCTTTCTGTTCAGATTTGAGATGTAAGAGTAGGTCTGGGGCGCAGCTGCTGGGAAGTTTGTGCTACCCCTGCTCAGGCTGTGCTTCTCCAGGTGATCAGGGATCTGAACTCTCTCAGAGAAGAACAGCAATGGCCTAATGCTCCCCAAAGTGCATGGGACACAGAAATATGGACTTCGGTGCTGCGTGTGCGCAAACCAGGAAAGCAGAACTGAAGGAGGACTGTAGAAATGTATGCGGCCTGCCCATCCAGTGAGTGCTTTAGTGCTGCTGTACTGGCTGCACTCACATGTCCCATCAAGACCAAGAGCTTGCTTCAGCATGAAGGTGGTTGAACACTGGTAGTACGTGCACAGCGCGGAGGCAGCCAGTGAGCCGGTTATCTCAACCTCCCAACAGCTCCAGAGGAGTGAGAGGATACATCATTCTTTCCCATTTGCTCTCAAGACAATGGAAAACGATTTTCATGGCAGGTTAAACTGCAGCAATCTGGGCTGGAACTGGGGGCTCAATACAGAATAGAAGTCCAATCAGTTGATCATTGCCTTCAGCAGGATATTATACCCTGAATTTATGGCTGTAACTGTGTCAGCTCTAAGTGGTTATGAATAAATTGTCTCTGTCTCTCTGCTGCAGCTTCAGTAACCATGGCTCTAGGGCTCAGGGTTGTGATCCTCTCAGCTGATCATGGAGCTCCAGCAGAGTATTGTTGGGCATCTCCTGGTGGCCCTGTCCAGCCAACTGGCCACTCACTAGGTGATGAGAGAACCAGAAATCACTGACAGCTAGTAGGACAATGATGCAAAACTATAAAAAGGAATAAACAATTGAAACCATCCCCTCCCCCTCCCGGTGGTGCTGGCAGTAGCAATGACAGATTGGCAAGAGCTGACCGGTGCAGAGGCAGGGTATATTGCTGGCATAAAAGCCCCAGTGTGTGTGACAATCTAATCAACCAGATTTCTACAGCAGGGAGACTCTGATTAATTGTTCCTCAGTAATTGGCTGGCCAGGCCAGCCCAGCCCCGACAGAAGGGTCAGTCGGGAAACACAGTCAGTTGGTGACTGGGGAAATCTGGGTTTATTTCTAGGGACCATGCCATTCAATCTGTACCGTACTACACACTCCCTTGTTTGACTTGCAGACGGTGGAGCTCGAAATCTTGTGGATCCACATGCAGCATAGACCAATTAAATGGCGACTTCTCTCCTTCCCCCTCCTGCTGTGACACAGCTGGTGTCAATTATGGGACAGACTCAGCTGACTCGGAGAAACCGTTTGCGCTATTCTGCTCGGTTAGGGCTGAATTCTCATCTTGGGTAGCAGGCGCATCTCACTGCTTGCCTTGAAAAATCTCCTGTGGTGCTGAACTCTACAGGAGATGCAGCGCTCGGCTGCTTATCTATCTGAGGTCAGGGCTGAGGCCTTGGTTGTGGGCGGTTGTGACAGTTGCCACTGCCTCAGACCGTGTGGCACACCAACTTCCCACCCAATGAGTGCTTGTTTGCACCAGCTTCAGCTCGTTGTCTCAGCCTTATTATAAAGTAGCATTTTTGCTTCTGGCGCCTGGCAGCAGATAGTTCAAGACAAGTTGAGATCTGTTAGTTGGCTGAAAGTACTAGCAAAGCGAACAGAATCTGTGTAACCTGATGCTGGTGTGTGTGTCACATTGAATCACTCTGGCTGCACCCTGCTTATCAACAAGCCCCATTTCGGATGGGGCAAGTGGGGAAAAAGCTCTTCCCTTCCCTCTCTGAGGTTTCCTGAAAGTTTTACATCATTGCAGTGAGTTTTCATCACAGGCACATTAAATCTGCCAAAGCTACGTCAGGGGAGACATTTCCTCTGGTTAGTCAGGGATTATCCGCCCTGCTCTGCGGGGGGGGGGGGGGGCGGGGGCTGCTTTGTTCATTCAAAAAGCAACAGAATCCTGTGGCACTTTATAGACTAACAGATGTACTGGAGCATGAGCTTTCGTGGGTGAATATGTCGGACAAAGTGGGTCTTCACCCACGAAAGCTCATGCTCCAATACGTCTGTTAGTCTATAAGGTGCCACAGGACTCTTTGTTGCTTTTTACAGATCCAGACTAACACGGCCACCCCTCCGATCCTTGTTCATTCAGTAACTAATCCACCAACCGGCCGGTGCTGTCACTGGCTTTAGCAAGAGAGAGCCAGAGTAATTAGCTTTCCCTCAATGGCCTGGTCCTTTCAGTGCAATGCTGGGGAGATGCCAGCCTCCCATTGCTGACCAGTGCAAAAAACCCTACACTGTTACCTCCAGGGGTATAGACATCTTTGCTGCATGGCACAGTGTGTGAATTCCAGAACAAGGAACGTAGCATTCTTTTATTTATTATTTGTATTAGCGTAGTGCCTAGGGACCCCGGTCCTGGACCAAGACCCCTTTGTGCTAGGTGCTGTACAGCCACAGAACGAAGAGCTGGTCCTTGCCCTAAAGAGCTGACAATCCTAAGTATAAGACAAAAGAAACAGATGGAGACAGAGTCAGGGAAGTACAGGGAGACAGTGCTGATCAGCATGACAGGTGTCGTCTCAGCATACCCAGCAGCCGAACCGTTGTCAAGTGTTTTTAGCTGTGCCAGCAAAGGAGAGTTTTAAGGAGAGATTTGAAGGGGGATCATGAGGTATCTTTGCAATGTTTCCAGGGAGCTCCTCCAAAATGTGAGAGGCAGAATGAGAGAAAGCACCAAGGGGCTTGTTTGAAAATGTAATGGACAGAGAAAATATTACAAATGGGCAGCTATGTAGTGCGAGGGCACAATTGCTTTAGTTTATGGTGTTCCCAGAACTCTGCAGAGGTGTTAACCCTACTAGTAACTGGCTGAAGTCTGTCTGTGTAGAATTGGAGGATGCCAGTGAGCAGTCCAGGCTGTGTGACCTTGATACAACTGTGACGGGTTGGATCACAGAGACCCCCTTGGGACTGCCACCTGATGTGCTGAGACTACCTCTGTGCCCATTTTCCCTGGCAGCTTGGGACTTCAGTGCCCTGTCTTGTTGAGCCAGACACGCTTGCCTGCTACAAACACAGACCCAGGTGTGAACCATGTCCCCCAAAAGCTGCGGATTTAACTGAAAACGGCTTAGAAAGTGCTCCTGTCTCTAGCACCCAGATACCCAGTTCCCCATGGGATCCAAATCCCCAAATAAATCCGTTTTACTCGGTATAAAGCTTATACAGGGTAAACTCATCAATTGTTCGCCCTCTGTAACGCTGATAGAGAGAGATGCACAGCTGTTTGCTCCCCCAGGAATTAATTACTTGCTCTGGGTTAATTAGTAAGCAAAAAATGATTTTATTAAATATAAAAAGTAGGATTTAAGTGGTTCCAAGTAATAACAGACAGAACAAAGTAAGTTACCAAGCAAAATAAAACAAAAACATTCAAGTCAAAGCCTAATACAGTAGGAAACTAAATGCAGGTAAATCCCCCCCTCAGAGATGTTCCAATAAGCTTCTTTCACAGACTAGACTCCTTCCTAGTCTGGGCCCAGCAATCACTTACACCCCTGTGGTTACTGTTCTTTGTTCCAGTTTCTTTCAGGCATCTCTTTGGGGTGGAGAGGCTATCTTTGAGCCAGCTGAAGACAAAAAGGAGGGATTTCCAGGGCCTTTTATATTCTTTCTCTTGTGGGCAGAAACCCCTTTGTTTTCCTGTGCAAAATCACAGTAACAAGATGGAGTCTGTAGCCACCTGGGCAAGTCACATGTCTGTGAATGATTCAGCTTTTTGCAGGCCAACGCCATTGTTTACATGTTAGTTTGAACGTTCCCAGGAAAGCTCAGATGTGGATTGGCGTCTTCCCAAAGTCGGTTGCTAGTTAAGTTCTCCCAATTACTTGAATAACCCCTTCACACTATGTTGACCAAATCTGCCTTATGTGCTTCCTACAGCACACACTTTAAATACAAGCATAGAGCCAATGCTCATAACTTCAGATATAAAAATGATACATGCATACAAATAGGATGAATAGATTCAGTAGATCATAACCTTTGCAAAGATCTGTTACATGGCATCTCGAGCATAAAACATATTCCAGTGATGTCATATTGACACTCATAAGCATATTTCTATAAAGCATTATGGGGAGCAGCGTCACAAGAACGCTGTGTGTTCTGTGCTGCTGTCTGAACTGGGAGGGAATCACTTTGAATCCAAAGAGAGGTGAGGTTAAGAATGACTTGGAAATGCATCGAGAAGCACTCTTGAGAACACCCCACCTCTGGTCCCCTGTTATGGAAGCCAGTCCTTGGTACAAGCCATCTGCTGTTCAGAACTGGAGAGTGCGTGGACTTATGGAGAATGTGGTTGGCTTATGTCTGGCAGCAGAAGCCCGGGTTTATCCAGCCTACTGTAATAGTGGATGTTCTTCTTGTTCTTCATAGAAACGTTAAATCTTTGTATGACTGCTGCTGAGCCTGTGGTATCTTGTGGCAGCTAGTCCTGCACAATAACTATACTTGGCACATTTTTTTTAATTAAAAACCCCCTTTTTATCAGCTTTAAATTTTGGTGTGTTTCAGCTCTGTGCATCCCTTGGCCTTGTAGTATGAAGGACTAGACAACAGTGGCTGCTTTTCCCACTCTGAACCATTAATTCTTCTTCGAGTGATTGCTCATGCACGTTCCAGTAGGTGTGCGCACCGCATGCATGATCGTCGGAAGGTTTTCCCCTAGTGGGACCCATCAGGTTGGCTGCAGAGCCCCCTGGAGTGGCATCTTCATGGCAGTGTCTATAGGTCCCTGCGGACTCACCGCCTGCTCAGTTCCTTCTTACGACCAGTGACAGTCGTTGGAGCAGCTCAGTCTCTTGCATTCACGAGTACCTACCTAGTGGTTCCCCTTTTCCTAGTTGTAAATAGTTTCACAGAGTTATAGTTACAGTAGTTTGTAGTTTATAGTTAGCTAAGCTTACTTTGGGGGGTCATCCCCCCCCAGTTTTCCCCAGACACCGGGGCAGGCCTCTGCCGCAGGGGTTTAAGTCATGTGAGAGGTGTGCGAAACCTATGCCCAGAGGCGACGCTGCTTGTCTTAAGTGCCTAGGAGAAGGTCATCAGACAGACCTGTGCTGAATTTGCAGGAGCTTTAGACCTAGGACAAGAGGGAGTGGGACTATCGTTTGAAGCTTCTCCTGATGGAGTCGGCCCTCAGCCGGTCCTGGAAATGGCACTGGCTGAGACCATGCACAGCAGAGTGAAAGCCCCAGATGTGGGTCTCTGCTTCAGATTACCCAGAATACTGATGATCCACTCTAGGGACTAGGTTTGCAGAGCCCCTGTCTCAGAGACAACACAGTGGTGTGTTGCCAGTGAGAACACAAGTCATTTAATAAGAGCTGATCACTGGCTCACCTGCATTATCTAGGAGAGAAGCTGCTTAAGTGCTACATCCTGGAACTCTATAGGAAAGCATGGTACAGCCATGAAGGGGTTAAAACTATTCGATCCACTAATGTCTAATGCCAGCAACTAAAAAGACTGAATTGGAGAAAAGGCTTTTCAATACTGCACCAGGAATGGGCTCAGCATAGCGGGAAAGGAGTTCTGAAAAGTCCTTCCCACTAGTGGAAGCATCTCCTGGCCTTTAAACTGTTTGCTTTTTAAACCTGTTAAATCTCCTTAAACCTCCTGTGCTTTCTCCTTCTCTCTCCTGCAGGGGACATGAGCTGCCAGTACAGAGCTCCTCTGATTCATGCCTTCCTGAGAGGAGCAAGAGACCCGGATAGCACCCTGAGGGCTAGCAGTCTGTCCAACTTGGGAGAGCTGTGTCAGAAACTTCACTTCCAGCTGGGCTCCATGGTTCAGGAGGTATTAATGCTGTACATCTCCCCTATATAATAGACACTTGAGCTGTATCTGTTGCCACTGGAGAGCGGTCTTAATGACACAGTTACAGGGGTCTTCCTGCTGACCCCTCTCCCACAGAGTGAAGGCATGGGATCGGTGGAGGAGGAGCCTTCCTAGGGCTGCTGCATATCTTGCAGGTGCGTTTGTAGGTTCCTAGTCTTAGAAACCATTTGTGCTGGCTGAGATGGGAACGAGGAGGCCTGTTTATATCCTTTGAATCAGGTCTTCGGGAGCTCACATTTCTGTCTGTTTTATATATTATACATGCAAAAGAATGTAAAGGTTGCAGAGTCAAGCACTCAGGTTAAGAAATGCCAGAATTAAGGTTGCCTATAACTTTGATTTGGCCTCCTTGTGTGTATGCATTATAACATAGTCTTTAATTAGGTGACCCCATGCTGTTGTTTCCATAGGACCCGCCTCATTCAGTGCACAGGATGGATGGTGCACGCTGAATGAGCAGCTATTCGAGATTTTGTTTTATCCACATTGTTTCGTGTGTGACTCCAGGTCCTATTTACTGCATGCTGTTCAAGTCCGGTTCTGAATACAGAATACAGCTCACCTTCTGAGTCCCAGCTCCCAGTCGTCTCCCACCCCTGACACTGTGTCTAATTTCAGTCTTCTCCCTACCCCTTTCCGGGCCGGCTCCAGGCACCAACACGCCAAGCACGTGCTTGGGGCGGCATGCTGCGGGGGGCACTCTGCCGGTTGCCGGGAGGGCGGCAGGCAGCTCCGGTGGACCTCCCGCAGGGACGCCTGCGGGAGGTCCACCGGAGCCGTGGGACTGGCAGAGTGCCCCCCGCGGCGTGCCGCCGTGCTTGGGGCAGCAAAATTGCTGACCCCTTTCCCCCTCTCCTGGTCCCCAGTGTCTCCCCCACAGCTCCCAGTCACTCTTCCTTGACTCTTCACCTCAGTCTCGTCCCCCCCACGACTCATTGCCTAGGCAGTCCTAGTCATCCCTGCCCCTAGATTCCTTCTCTAATCTGTCTTCCGCTCACCTGTTTTCCCCGTTCCCAGTCTTGCCCCTGGCACTTCGCCCCCTCTGCTGCCCCTCTCACATGTTCAGCTCTTGTCCCCTCTGCATTCAAGTCAGGCAGCTTCCTCCTCCAGCCTGCCTGGCAGATGGATCATTGGAAACACAGGAGAGAGTCTCCCTGTCAGTTCTGGTACCCAGCACCACAGTGCTCCTCGGCAGCTGGGAGCAACAATTACTGGGAAAGTCCTGTTCAGCCTCTGTGGCCCTGAACTGGAGCATGCTCAGTGTAGACAGAATCTTCAGAGAATTTACCTATTGGTCCCTTCAGAGCATGTGCAAACAGAGCATTTCCAGTGGCCTGTCACTTTACCAAATCTGGGCAGTTTTTCACAGGAACAGTAACGTGCACAGCTCTGACACTGGGTGAAGCCACCGTCCCTGCCACGTTTCAAGCCCTTGCTGTCAGACATGGAGGCACTATAGCTTCTCAGTTAAACACAGAGAGAATATTTTAAACATGGGCAAAACAATGTATTTTTCCCTAATCTTGTTCTCTGAATCAGCTGAACAATTTTTGTTGGTACTTTAATTCAGTCTGAGACAGACCCCTGGCTTGGAAAATTTCAGCCCAAATAGTTAGTTTGGCAACTGAAAACACGGTCTTATAATGGGAAGTGTCGGGCTACCAGCCCTGCCTCTAATAATTTCACTGTAGTACAAGACCTTAAAGCATGTTTTGTACCTGCTACAGGCACCTCCTCCCAGTTAATAGCATCTCATTATGCTTTTCATTGCTGCAAAAGAGGAGAATTCAGTGTCAGTTTTATCCTAGTGGCTGGGGTGCTGCAGTCTGTGCACTTTGATGAAAGGCTTTAGGCAAGGTGTGTTTATATCAGAGGCACAACAAAGGTGGAGTTTCCCCAGCTGCTGTTCTCCCTTGAAGTTTTTTCAGGGCCAGAGGTGAGTTTCTCATTTTTCCCTGGCTGATTGTAACTGTTTGGTGTGTTGGAGGCAATGAACCTGCTGCTCTGGCGCTAAACCCAGGAACACCGTGTCACTCACTCAGCCATGAACGCTGCTGAGGCCCAGAAGACTGTGCTTGTACAGCCAGTGTGTCTGCAAACAGGCCATTCCCAGAGCTGTTCCCTTCCCACACATCACTCCTTTCTCTGGAAGGCACGTGCAGCCCAGGTGTGTGCATGGTCCAGGGCTTTAATTGTTTCGGAACAAACAAACCAAAAATGGCCTCTCAGTAGGCATGTGTGAAGAACACTTTCACACACAGATCAAGTAGTGAACTGGCAAATGTCATTCCACGTTAGTGCCCTTTGCACACGAGGATTCGGGGAGCTGTGTTTCCTTCCCTTCCCATTTGCCGTCACCAGCCCTCACCTCCCTTCCAGTTGTGCTCACACACCTCTGTGGCAACTGGATTAATCACGTACATGAAATATTTTGCTTGTGTGTTTCTCACTGTATCCAGCTGCTGGTCTTTATTGCATTGGAGTAGAAGAGCCAGCCCCATGTGACCAGACAGCTGTACACTCCTGTCCCCCGCCCTGGTTTGGGAACGGCTGCACTACAGACTGTAAGCTCTTTGGGGCAGGGACCATGTGTTTGTACAGTGCCTAGCACCCTGGGTCCTTCCTCCATTGCTGGGCCCCAAGGCACTGTGGTAATATAAATAACAGAGACATGTTCCTGCAGCTTAGAGCCCCGTGACTAGCTCCGTGGACAAGAGATGAGGACATTGGGTGCAGCTCTGTAGCAGTTCTGATGCCTGCTCACCCAGTGTCCGTGAGGTGCCCTCTCTGACCAAAGGGCTCAGGTGTGTTTGGCAGCCCAGTGACATCACAGCCTGCCCAGAGAGGTGTGGCCCATGAGTAGATAGTGAGGGTGGGCCTGGTAACCGGCCAGGATCCCAGGGATCAACCTAATTTGCATAAAAGCAAAGCTCCCTGGTGGCTTTGCTGAAATGGAAGTGTTGCCCATCAAGCCCATGCCATGCTCCAGCCTCTCCTCCTCTTCACACACATTCTTTGCATCCAGCAGCTCCATATTAAAGGCCAGGGCACCTGCCTCTGCGCCATCCAGTGCAAAGTAGGGACACTCCCAGTCTGGTGGCCTGTGTCTGGGATGATACTGAACTGAGCTCTAGTCTCCCAGGGTGCTGAGAACTAGGAATCTCTCCTCATGGCCTAAACCAGGTGCTGATACTGCTTTATCTGTGCTTCCTAATCAGAAGCTGAGGTACCTGGAATAGTGCACTGCAGTCTTCAGGGCCTCTTTTCCTAAGGCAGTGTGTTGGGCTGACAGACATGAATGTGATTTATAACCACCACCCAGGAGCAGGGAGGGGCCGTATCATTGTGAGCCGCTCCGCTACTATGGCGACAAGTGCTATGGAAATGCTGATAAATGAGCCCACCTGGCAGGGCACCGTCAGCCACACACGGTCAGTGGTGTGCGCTGTAGGGTTCTGCAGAGACGTGTCAGTGCAGTCGTTAGGCAGCGCCGGGTTTACAGAGCAGAGATGGGGCCTGCGGTAATGCTCCTGTGAATGAGCAGACTGTTAATGAGTTTAAAAGCGATCTACATCAGGCACGCTGAGATCAGCACCATCCCCACTGAGTGAGCAGAAGGATGTGGCTGAGGCAGGTGCTCACTAGGAGGCAGGCAGAGGTGTGAGCACATGCCAGAGGACAAGCAGGTCACCTCTGTTCTGTGCCCAGTTGGTCTGATCCCTTTTCAGACCCGAAGGCAGGTGGAAGTGCTTCAGGGAAGGGAGAAGCACAGCGGCAGCCACGGGAGGCTCTCTGCAATCCCCTCTGCTTGTGAGGTGCTTCCCAGCAGGGGCTGTTCCTGGGGATTGGCTGGGTTGGTGCCAGCCTGCGTGAATTCTGGATGTAAGCGTAAGGGCTGGGAGCAGTGCGGAGACACCGCCTAGGGGCCGGGGCATTCCCACAGTGCTCGAAGAAGCTGCTTTTCCAGGGTTTCTGTAGAAATACACCCTGTGAGCTCTGTGGTCCCATATGAACCAGTGTTGGCTTAAACCTGGGCTGTGCCTTCCCACACGGTGCTAGGAGCAGGCTCCCATCTCCCTGCCAACTTCAGAAGAATCACTGGGGCAGCTAGTCACAGGGCTGGGAATCCGGGGGGATCTTGTTACTGTTCGGGTAGAGCTCCAGGAGTTTTGTGTTTAAGGTGGTCCAAGGGTGAAGGGCTTGTGTATTGGCAGAAAGAGAAGGCTGAGGAGCTCCATCCAGAGATTGCACTAGGGCTGAGTCCTGCAGGGTCACAGCCCCCCACCCCGCCCCCCGAAGGTGACCCACTCACTGCTGAGTGAGTGGGCACTATGAATGTGCCTGAAACAAGCTGTCAGAGCCCTACAATTGTGTGAGACTAGCGCAGGCCTGTTGTGGGTGCTTCCAGATCACTTTAAGCCCTGGCTCCAGCTCCATTCTTCCCTGAGCGCTTAGTCTCTGGCATGAATAAGTATGTGGACAGGTCTGGTGCAGCCCCTCTGCTGCTGCTGTGTAAATCCCTTCTGGCTCTGCAGCAGGCGGGAGTCCAGCCGAGTTGAGCAGGCATTGCAGCAGCCAGCTCCTCTGTGAGATGCACTCTCCAGGGCGCGGGGACTAGGCACTGTCCTTGAACAAATTGCTGATACTCTCATGCTGATACAAATTGCTGATACTCTTTTCCCATTCTGTTTGGAAATGAGCCAACCAGCCACGGAAAGTGGAGCATGTCTGTTAATGTCAGGTAGTGCTTTGCAAAGCTGGGATCTACTGGAGGAGAACAGCTTTAGGCTCAGGTGCAGTGTGCACTGGATTTTGGGGATTTGGGTCTGTCTCTGCCCCAAAGCAGGAGGCAGGTGGGTTAAAATCTCCCAGGAACTATTGCAGCACATGTGAGGAGGAAGGCAGGTCATGCTCCCAGGCATGATTCAAAACAAGAGCACACCTAGCCAGGGCCATTGAGACACACAGGGTCGTGGACTGGGATAGGATTTGTAGGACTTTGCTGTTCAGCTCTCTGCTGGTCCACCTGTGCCAGTGAACTGCTGAGACAGTTTTCCCACCACTTGTTCACAGGCTGCTCTGAGAAACCCTTCTTAGCCCATACAGTTCTGGGTGACTGGCTAGTGTCAGAGGCAAGCAGACGCATTGGTGTGGCTAGAAGCTGTGAGGTCCGCAGCAATGCCAAAAGCAGAGTGAATGCAAGCAGGTGGCAGAGCACGCCTTCTGCAAGACAGAAAGATGTAATGAATATTTCCCTCCTCTTCTGCTCACGCATCGATCTGGTAGTGACAGCATTTGACAAGATGCCAATGCACCGCATGTCAGCTATTTCAGGAACATGCTAGCTCTGCGAACTCTCCCTGCTGTTGCTGATTATCTAATTAGGCTCTTTAAACTCTGCCTGCCTGCTTAACAGCAGAGAAACACATGGTCTGAATAGCAAATCCCTGTGCAAGTGAAGTGTCTCTCCTCGAGCTGGAGATTCACTCGCTCTCTGACGGCGTGATCCAGGCATGCCCATGTTCTCTGCGTGAGGCACTTGCCTTTTGGGCAACAGTTTCTGCTCTCAGGTTTTGAGATGTAGCTGTTCCAGGAAGTCTCGCTCAGGCAATTTGTGCCCCCGTTTCACCTACTTGATACCAGTGACACCCCCTTCGGGTTGGTCAGTCTGTATTACAGGCCCTTCAGGACCTGTTCTGGGTCAGAATCATCTGCACTGGCTGAAAGGGGGGTTTTAATAATAAAATACCCAGTGTTTGCCTACGACCCATGATATCTGGCACTGCTGCTGAGAGAGCGCCCGCCTCCTGGAGGGGGATGGCAATACCATCCAGTGGCCCAGAGACGGGCCGCACCAGCGCTCCAAGCACGTGCCTGGGGCGGCAAGCCCCGGGGGGCGCCCTGCCAGTCCCTGCGAGGGCGGTAGTCAGGCAGCCTTCCGCGGCTTGCCTGCGGGAGGTCCGCTGGTCCTGTGGTTTCGGCAGCAATTCGGTGGCGGGTATGCCGAAGGCGCGGGACCGGTGGACTTCCCGCAGGCGAGCCACCGAAGGCAGCCTGCCTGCCGTGCTTGGGGCGGCAAAAAAGCTAGAGCCGCCCCTGCCCAGAGAAATGCCGACATTATGGATGCCAGTGCCCAAACAAGGGAATATATGAACCAAACCCAGAGGCCATGAGGTACCTAACAAATCCCTGGGCAAGTAGCATTCCTTCCGACCTTCTACGGAGCGGGAACACCTGACTGGACCATGCTTAGAATCCTTTGATATACAACAGCTTTCTCGTCGCACAGTCTCTGCTGCTTTCCTGGGTCCCAGCTCAGCTTTGCAGCCCCCGTTGCCCTGACAACACACGGAGCAAAGCCCCTCCCAATCCATGGGGAGCCTAGTGGCATCTGCACGTTTAATCAAATCTGGATGCCTAAAGTTAGGTGTCCAAATCCACATTTAGGCCACTAAATTGACCTATGTAAAGGTGCTAAATGACTCGGCTCTCACTGAAGTCAGTGGCAGTCTCAGGAGCTCAGCACCTTTGAGAATTCGGTCACTTTTCTTTAGGATTTTAACTTTAGGCACCTGGGTTTGAAAATGTAGGGAGCCAGCTTGAGAGGCCAGAGGTCTTCTGAAATTGTCAAGAGGATTTCCCCCGGTCCCATCCCCTGAAATCGCAGGCAATGGGACGTCCTCCCCCCGCCCCAGAGAACGCTGAATGAGCAGCCCCAGACCTCAGCTGGCAGAAAAGGCAGGAGAGCAGCATAACGTGGGGCTTCCCTTCTTTCCACTCCTGACACAGCCCCCATTGCCTGCAGCTTCTGTAAAGACCCATGTCATGGGGTGCGCTCTAGCCTGCTGCGCCAGGTCTGCCTTGGTTTCCATGGGCTTGTTTCTGCCAGGAGTTCTCCTGCCCGCTCTGGAGCTGCAGGTGGGCAGGCCCTGGGGGCTGTCGCTGTGGCATTTTCCCTGCTGTGTGTACGCCTGTAACATGTGGATCTGCATGTTACAGTCACTGCACGTCCCGTGTGGGTGTACTGCTGGGTTCCTGACTGCACCCCCACCCAGCCCGGTGACACTGCGGTGGGGACGACGGAGTGTGGCAAAGGCGCTGCGTACACTAACAGAGTTCTCACCCCGGTTTGCCCTGCCAGGTGACCTCCTGTTTGACAGCCATAGTTAAGACGGCCAGTGAGGCTGAAGTCCGAAGAGCTGCCGTCCATGTGGTGGTGGTGCTGCTCCGTGGGCTCAGTGAGAAAGCAACTGAGGTAAGCCTCCCTCCCTGCCCCCAGCAGTGCCACAGGTACCGCCAGGCAGCCTCTTTGCAGACTGACCTGCACTCGTAGCTCAGGCACGCCTCCCGCTTTATCCCTGGAGCGTACAGTCAACACGCTGGCTCCTGCCACAGAGCAAGGAAACTCTCAAGTGTCTCCAGACCCAAGGGTCCTGCCACTGCACCCATCCCAAGCCTGGCGGGCTTAATGTGCTCTCATACAGCAACTTAGTGAACTCTCTGGGTATCTCTGAAGTGATCTCTAGATAGCAGCAGTTCAGGCTCTGATTGTGTGTGTTGAGTCACTGGGAAGGGTTACGAGAAACATTTCCTCTCGATGTTGCAGGCAGTAAAAACCCAAGGTGTGGCTCTTGGGAGCCTAATAACTCAGAAGGTTAAACTTCCACATCTAATGAAAGCGTAACGGTGAGCTAGGAATTCGTTTCCCCTGCAGGGATTCCTGCCTAGCTCCTGTGCTGAGCTCTAAGATTAGTGCACAACGGTGTCTCCTCTTATTGTCTGTGTGTGCCAGTCCCCAGCGGGGAGATCCCCCCCTCCTGCAGTACTCGGGAGTTCTAGAAATCATGAGCCCTCTGTCCTGGTTTCCTGGCTCCTAATGCACAGACCTGTTCAGGAGTCACCAGCATGGATGTGCTGAAATATTAAGAGAACAGTAATTATCCTAAAAGCCACAGACTTCCCAGCACCCACTGTTAATGTTCTGCATTAACACTGATCCCAGCTTCCTCACTTACACAGCAGCTCCTGCATATTGGCCATTCCCCAGAGTGGCTTTAGCACTGGCTTCTGTAACAGAGACTGCCTTCCTTGGAGAGATGAAGAGCAACCTCCCTGCATTACTACAGCAAAGGCTGTCATCCTGCCATGGCCAGAGATTTCACTCCCATCTCTGCCTCAGTCTAATCAGTGCTATTTCTGACATACGAGAGCACCCAGGCCATGCTGCTAGCCCAGGGCTGCTCTGTTCCTTTTCCCTGCTCTTCCATGTGTTTGCAGAGAGTGGGAGAGAGCGTCTGGTGTCCACTGCGTATAAAAAGCCTGTCCTGTTGACGGCGACAGCACTTGGGGCTGGGCTGGCACTGCCAGGGATAGATTCGTCCTCTGGGGAAGTTTAATCTGGCATTGCTGTGTCTGAGGTGGTGCTGGGAGGCTGTCAGCTGGAGAAGCCCCCATGCAGCCCAGCCACCTAGGGGGTGGTTCAGGGACTAGAAGATGTGGACACTATTGGATTCTGCCTCCGTGTAGTGCTTCGGTGGGGATCCAGGGTCCCCATTTGTCCAAGCAGGCGGTGCACTGGGAAAGTCACCCTCTTAGGCCAAGAGGTCATTGGTTCTCCCCATAAAATTGCTTGGACAGACGGAGCAGTGTGACCTCTGGATGAGGTGTCAAAGGGTTAGATAGTGTGTGACTCCAATCCCATGTGACCCCAGGGCCTGAATGTTACAATGGCAGCAGGTCCAACCTGGAACCACCAGCCTCAGAGCAGCCATGTTAGCGCTGGTTACGTCTTCTGAATCCCCTGGCTGGGGTCAGGAGCAGGCCCAGCACCTGGAGAAGGGGCGACACTGCACAGAATGGGCAGCACTTGCTACCCCCCTGAGCTCCCCAGATCCCTCCTGTGCTTCCTGAGCTGAGGCTTGCGCTCTGTGCATGGATCTCTGTTACAGCAGGCTGCATGCAGGGGGAGGTCCTAGCCAGCTGGGGAGTCTGCAGAGCGCCAGTGAGCCCTCACCCAGGTGCCTGCCTCTCCTTGGGTCTGTCCCTGGATGAAAGCCCAGCTCTTTATCACACGCTAGTAACGCCTGTGTGTGGATGACCCGGCCACTCCGCCAAAGATGTCAGAGCAGGGTTGGTTCTTCACTGGTGAGGCTGAACTTTCAGCTAGTTTATCCCCTTTGAACTGTGTGTCTGTGAAGTCAGGAGCTGGTCTGAACCAAGCTCCATCCCCTGTAATAACATACACGATCCCCTTGGGTGCGTCAGCGTGCAGCAGAGAGCCATGGGGTTTCAGGCTTGCTGCCCTTCCTTGCTGTCTGCCGAGGCCCCTTGGATTCTTCCCTCACAATGGGTTTGTAGCCATAAAATCCTGCTGGGTATTGCCAAGCTGCATGTGGGACCCTGTGGGGAGGGCTCACGGGGTCAGTGTGAGGGACCTGCTAACGGAGTGTGATACAGCGGGTACTGGGAGTCCTGCCACCAGAAGTGGCTCAGTCCTGCTGAATGAGCCAGCCCTGTGGGAGTGGCAATAGGTGTGTCGTACAACAGAACTGCCCTGGGCAGAGGTGAGGCATGGCCACTGTGCAGTTCCCTTAGCGTGCTGAGAGCTGGCTCTTCTGGCCATCACAAGGCAAAACAGAGTATTAAGAACATAAGAAGGGCCATACTGGGGCAGACCAATGTCCATCTAGCCCCTTATCCTGTCCGACAGTGACTAGTGCCTGATGCTTCAGAGGGAATCTACAGAACACGGCAGTGTCCAGTCCCAGCTTCTGGCATGCTGGGATCTGTAGTTTCCACCACCTGCACTTCTGTATTTGAGAGTGACATCTGATACCAGGCCAATGGCATGGCAGTCGGGTGCAGTGCTGGCACTCCAGGCAGGTTGTCAGTGCAGCCCTCTGTGGGGCAGTCAGAGCACCCCAGACGTGTGCGCTGTCGTGGTGGGTGGGTATCGCACAGCGCAGTGCTGTAAAGGTAATACGTAAAATCTGGGACGTCTCTCTCTGGGTTCACTAGAAATCCCACGTCAGAGTTTAATGTTTTGGTGGCAAAGAGCAGATCCCATCTGGGAAGCTGCATGTTGTTCGCTGCTCTTACACCAGCACGTTGCACAACGTGCACTGCTGTCAGCAGCTCTTAACGCCAGCCCAGGAGCGGGTCTAAACCACGACGGCTCCTTCGTGTCTGCGAAGCGCGCTCCTCGCTGCAGAGAGCACCTGGGCGACAGGGCCTGGCTACAGAGCCTGCTCCTTGGCAGCTGCTATTGGGGCTGGGAGGGGCTCTGCTTTTGCAAGCAGCAGCTTCCTAACTCGGTGTCTCACTGCAGGTCGCGTAGCTCACACCCGGAGAACCGACCCCCTGGTCCTGTGCAGCCCCCGTTTGTCACACCCCGCATGTGCTGCGCTCACTGCATAGGCTACAAGAATTAAACCCAGGATTTCTGAGTTAACACTGTGCTACTGGCCTAGATTCACCTCCTTGTCCCTGTGCAGCCTGAGAGCTGCCCAGCATCTTCCTGCCTTTTGTTGTCTTATGTCTCCCCCACCCCCAAAGTTGTTTTAACACCTTTTTGAGCATGTGTTGACACAGGCTGCAGAATGGGCTATCGGCTGATCCAGCCTGTTTCCTTTGCAGAGCTATTCCCCCAGCAAGTGCTCCACATACAGACAGAGCCTCACTGTAGTGCACAAATGAAAAGAACATTTATATGAGCATGACTCACATCCAGGTTAGCTTTATTCCTCTGCAGACTTTCCAAGACAGTCATCAAGGTCCTCGATAGGCAGAAAACCAATGGACACAGCCCCCTTGCCCTGCTGCTCCTCCCCCAGTAACTGTCTGCCTCTAACCTTTCTGCTTCCCCCACTTCCACGAGACAGCGGGTGGCATCAGCGAGCTGCCCTGCGGGGACTGGCGCGCACTCTGCTGCAGGCTCTCGGAGCATGGAGTATTGTCACAGTTCTTGCTAGGAATGGAACACTCTCTCCCCTGGGGCTCTCAGCAGCTAGGGCAGGTTTGCTGTGGCTGATACCATTGACCAGAGATTGAGAGCATGACAATCTCACAGCAGCTACATTTGCTTTACTGCTTCCTGTCACTCAGAGGCAGTTTCCCAGTGTGCTTTGGCTGTGTGTATTCACCTGCTCTGTGTGTGGTTAATATGCTTCTCTCTGGAACCTGGAAGGTAGGTAGAGAGCTGGCTGCTTACTTGCATTCCTACTGCAGGTTTGTCTGTATCCACCTCTACCAGGTGTCTGATATTTCTCCTCTTGCTGCTCTTTGTCCCTCCACCCCCTCAAGAGCATCTGCAAGATGGGACAGATTTCTATAGCTTTCCCACTCCCTGAGCCTCCAGTTCTGGTTCTCTCTCAGTGAGAGTGAATAGTACCAGCATCTGCCTCTACTGTTGCCCATATGCCTGCTGCAGAGTGAAACTGACATTCTTATTTGCACTGCTCCCTACAGAATTCTGGATAGCAGCAGTGAAACTGACCAGAGTGGAGTTACTCTCCTCCGCTACAGTATGGGAAAGCTATGAGCTGCAGCAGAGGCACTAGAGCTGTCTGCAGTCTCAGGAAGTTGACACTGCATTGCTTTACATTCTGTTCATATTGCCAAGGTTTTTCCCTCTCCCTCAACTAAGGATTAGAGTTAGCAACTTTTGCAATGGAATATTACTTTATAAAGAAATTGAAGATTCACACACCCCCTTACCTGTGCCCAGTCACATTCCAGTGAATGCTTCCCACTTGTCATGGGTGAGTGGATTTGTCCAGTCCTGGTTATCTGTCCCAGTGTAGCCAGATGTGTCAGTTTCCCTGTGGGGGAGTGCTTGTTCTTTATTTCTTCCCTGATGTTTGGCTGCTTGTGAGGTTTTATTCCTGTGTGAACAACATGCTATATAAAATTTATTATATGGCAATTTACCAGAAGGAGGATTCCAGTGAAGTTGCTGTTCCTGAACAAGCTGCTGGTTAAGGTGGAAGTGTTTTGATACCATCCCAATGCAGCACAATGCCTGTTGAATGACTGTAACTTCAGTTGGTGGCTGGTGTACAAATTACTGAGGTAGCCTGCTCAATTCAGGGAGGCATGTGGCCTAGTGGACTGAGCATAGGCTTGGGAGTCAGGAACTCCTGAGTTCTAATCCCCCTTCTGTCCCTGACTTGCTATGGGGCCTCTGTCTGTTTCCCCATCTGTGAAATGGAGTTAGTGCCTTGGGCACATGCTGGGGAAGGATAGGCGGTTTGACAGTGTGCATGCTAGATGTGGTGTTGCATTGGTTATGGGTTAGAGAGGTTTCTGCTGAGGCTTAGCTGCTGTTCCAAGAATTCCAACATAGGCAAATTCCCTGGGGCCTCACCTTTCCCACCTCCCTCCAAAACACAAACATTTAGAAAGTCACCCCGAAATCCTGCTCCGTGAGTGCAGCAGGTGCATGACGTGGGGTTATTGCTGCAAAGGGGAGTGGAGCGAGTCTGGCATTAAAAGTGCAGTAGGTGAAATTCCCCCCAAAAAGCAGTAGGTGGCGCTCATACAGGCTTGTGATGCCAGCTGCCCTTGGGATTCGTGGTGCAGTTGCAGAAGCGCCGGCCACATGCACAGCAGAGGAAGAGGCCAGGGGTGTGGTGGGGGACACGGACAGGTCTTCAGGGTGAACTGTCACACGTGTGAGTCAGTTGATAAGACATGAACTGAATGGAGTACTGGGAATTCTAATGTATCGCATCCCGGAGAAGTCCTGTCTACACAACAGCTTCCTCCCCCTTCGGCTGCAGGGCACCCTAGGGACCCCTGGGTAGGACTCCCCTGTTAGTAGCTGTGCCAGCGTTCCATTCACACTGCGCTGGATCTTCGTAGCTGGGGGGAGGCAATGGCCAGATCCTGCAAAGCTGTGTTCCTGGCCGTGGCATGCTGGCAGCTTATCCTTGGGCGCTTGTGCGGGGCAGTCGTATTCCTGGGTAGAGATGAGAGCGGCTCAGAGCTCTGCTGCTCAGGATTGGCACTAACAGCAGCCTCTTGGGCTTCATAGTCCAGGGTTCCCCATGTTGCACTGGGAAGACTAGCAGCCTTGTGGTCCCACAGAAACACCGAATTCGAGGCTTGGCTGCAGAGCGAAATGGGGAAAGCCCAGGGGCTTGTACGCCAGTGAGCCTGACCGGTAAAATCCCCTTTCCAAACCCACCCTCTGGCTGGGTACGTCCTTTCCAGCTGCCCTCACTTCCTTTGCAGCACCTCTGCTGGGCAGGGCCTACACAGCTGCAGGTACCTGGAGTTGGCACCCATTTCCCTGTGCATGGAAGAGCCACACCCTCCCTCTGATCTTCAGAGCCAACAGCTGAAACACCAGGCACTGGGGAAGGGAGGGCCAGGCCAGGCCCTTCCAAGTGTCTGGTTCCTTCGAGCCTCCTGATGAATAACTATGGCTCTGGTGAGAATCCAGGGACTTGCCTGTTTCTTCCCTTCCCCACAGGACACCACCTTCCCTTAGCTTGTGAACATGAGGGACTCTGCCTCGGTGGCAGGCCTTCCTGCCCATCCCTCTCCACAGCAAGGGGAGATGGTGCTGATGGAAGGTCCATGTCATTCGTGTTGGAGACGGCAGTGCCCTGGGCTGTGTGTAAAACGAACCCTTCCGGTAGCACATTCTCAGCTGGCTGGCTCCCCTCCAGCAGTGCAGGAAGTCTGCCCCCCTCATGGCCTGTCCCCATGTGGCCAGGGACCCAGGCTGGGCGGTGCAGTGTCAGCTGCAGGTGACCTACAGGGATACAGCCAGAGGGAGAGGTTTTGATAGGTTGCAGGTGGTCATGGAGCCTCTCACTCCAAGGAAGGCATCCAGCCATGTCTCTCTCTCCTTGGCCTTTCCTGCTGATTGCTCGATTCCCCTGCCAAGATGCCTCTTCCCTGCCAGGGGGGTGGAATTCCCCTGCTCAGGAGTTAGACTGAGGAAAGGGGAACTTGGCACAGGAGCCCAGTGGACACGGGTAAAACATGTCAGTGCTACGTCTCGGAAAGCCGTGGGCATTGCCATAGGGGCTTTCTTGTAAATGCAGGGACTGAGGACTGGCCCTTTTATTCAGGGGCAAGGACTTCCCCGCTCTCCTTGCCGGTTATTTGGTGTTCCCAGCAGCAGAATTTGTTTGGGTGCCTTTCCCGTGTTAAAGGAAATAGTTCTCTTGCTCTTGGGAATTCCCAGAGCCGGGCTGGGATTGCGTTGCACTGTGCCCTTGCTTGGCCCCGCTAGAGGTGGATGACACTGACAAGTTCTCTCCCACCCATTGCTGTGCCATCGGGTAACACAGTGAAGACGAGGGGGTGCAGGGGATAAAGCCTTTGGATAACGGAAGGGTGCAAAAGCCAAGGAGGGGAAGGGGATCATTTAAGGCAGTAGTTTTCTGGGCCATGGAATGTCAGGCACTGGGTCACGGCAGCTCTGGTCCTGTTAAAAGTCCCGTGAGTGGTGCTGCCCAGCTAAGGCCGGCTAGTCCCTACCCGTTCAAACACCGCGCCGCACCCTGGAAGCGGCCAGCAGCAGGTCCGGCTCCTAGGCAGGGGGGCCATGGGGCTCCGCGCACTGCCCCTGCCCTGAGCACTGGCTCTGCACTCCCATTGGCTGGTTCCCAGCCAATGGGAGCTGGGGGAGGCGTGCCTGCAGGCGAGCCCCCTCCAAACCTGAAGCCCCTCCCTGCACCCCAAACCCTTCATCCCCAGCCCAGAGCCCTGACCCCCCTCCCCTACCCCAGCCCTGTGCCCTCTCAAACCCCTGGCCCCACCCCAGAGCCTTGTGATCTGGCTGTCCAGCTGCAGGGGATTCAGATCCAGCTGGTCTGGACAAAGCAGTGATGTAGACTGGGAAAGGCAGGCACCAGTTCAGTCGGCCTTGGAGCTACCAACTTGGTGTGTCAGGCCAGCGCCTGCCCTGCTCCCTCCGGGGTGGTGCCAGTGTAGCTGTGGATCTGCGCATCACACAGCACTGCAGGAAGGTGTCCCTGGGTGTGAGCTGAGCCCACTGCTGCTGTCAGCCCGCCCTGGGGGCAGCCCCTTTCCATGACGAGCGTGAACACCAAGGTGTTAGCAGGCTCACTACCAAGGCAGGGAAAGACTTTGTGTTTTCAGGCATCTCTGGACTTCATCTACCCCTGCCACTGGGAGCTGGGATTTTCTCACCCATATGTGCGTCCAGAAAGGCCTTTGCCCAAATCCCAGAGATCTAGAACCTCTTGCTCCAAAGCTGGGAAAGCCTGGTTCTGTGCATCCCTTCCCCATGAACGCCACACGTGCTCCCACCCTTCTCTGGTCCCCGTCCCCCCCTCAGCCTGGCTGGATGTTCATGCATCTCTCTGATCTGGGGGGGCAGCCTGGCTGCCTGCTGCAGCCAACACTCCTATGGAGCAGTGGATCACATGGCAAGTGGGTTAGTAAGGGATGGACACGCACAACCAGACAACTTGGCTAATTTGTACGTGCTTCAGTCCCCGAGCCGAGGAGCTAGAAACCTGCCCCTGGGGACAAAAGCCGCCACCTGCCTGTCTTAGGGAAAATCCAGTGGCTCAGCATCTGCTGTGGGGAGTGAGCACTGTTCAGTGGTAGCGCTCAGTGTTTACAGAGGAGGGCCTGTATCATGGTCCCTCTCTGGGGGGAAACTGAGGCACGGAGGGACAGGGATTTGTCCAAGTGATCCTACTGCTGTGATTTGCTGTAGTGACTTGGCTGAGCCTGGGGTGCTGGACAGAAGGCGACAGGTCTGTGCCCCAATGGGACACACTGGCTTATGGCTGTTCCTAATGTGAAGATACGGGCAGCTGACGACTATCCGTCTCTCCTCAGGTTCTCAGGGACGTGCTGCGGGATCTCTATCGCCTGCTGAAATCAGTGGTGGTCTCTGACCGTGATGAGGTCACTGTGCTTCATGCCCAGCTGGCCTTGGAGGAGCTTGATGACATCATGAGGAGGTTCTTGTTCCCCCCTCAAACCCTAGAGAAGAAGCTCGTGGTCCTGCCTTAGCAAGACAGACGGGCCAGCAGGGTCGAGTGCCCCCAGCATGACTTCCACAGCCGAGTCGCACCTCTTGGTCCGTGCCAGCGCGCCGTAGCCAGGAGAGACTGGGATTCCTGCGTCCCACAGCTCGTCTCGTCCCCTCCTGCCTCCCGGTTTGCTGAGAGCATTTAACACACTCTAGGATGTGCTTAGAATTTGCTAGTCCTCGTGAGGCTCCTGCTCCAGGCTGGGAGACTTGGAGCCTGCCAGCGTGTGTTCTGGCCTGTCTGCCTCGGCTATAAATGAGGCTGTGTGGAATCTGCAAGAAATCAGAAAGTCGCAGTGAGGGCTCCTTGCCTGTGCAGACTGCAGCATTGCTTGGGGCCAGCACAGCTACAGGTGGCAGCGTCTCACAGGGACCAGCAGGGAGTCGCTTTTAAAACCAAAACCAAACGTGTACTGAACCCAAACACAGAGCAGGAAAAAATCCCCACCTGTGAAGAATCCATTTGCTCTGCCCTCCGTTCATGTTTAACGGGACAGCTGCCAATGAAACCACCGGCCCGTCACAGCGAGGAGGCAGTGGCATCGGGGTGGCTCCGGCACAGGTACCTCCCAGAGGGTTCAGCCGGCCTGCCAGGTGCAGAGCCCCCTTGGCTCCCCCCATGTGCTCAGACTGAGGGAACTCGCTGCTCAAAATGCAGAGACCTTATTAAAACGACAGCCCCTCTCCAGGCCCGTGGGACTGGCTCCTCGGCGAGTGGTGAAAGGCAGGAACTGGAAGTCAGCTCTCATCCACTCCCTGCGTTTGACCTGCACTGGGGGCTCTCAGGCATTAGCGCTGTGCTGCAGAGCTGGGTTTAAAAACCCGTTTGGGGTGAAATTATTTACAAAACAGCCCCCGTGAGCCGTCCACTGGGGTGCCTGGTGGGGGTGGGGTATGTTTGACATTGTTTTTAACAATATCTAAACTCTGGGCCAACCTTGTTGTGCCAGGGCGCCTCTACGCTGGCTATAAAGGACCTCTGTCACTGTCACTAGGTGTAGAGTCAGCCTGCGTGGGCAGCGGGAGGGGCGCGGCAGAGCATGCGCTCTTGCTCTCCCTGGATAAAGCTGGCGTGGGGAAGCTGGCCCCCTGTACCACACTGGCGAGCACTGCGCCGTTTGCGCCCGAGGCAGGGAACTCGGAGGAAATGGATTTGTTTTCACTTGCAGAGGGGAGGGAAGGGAATTGACCTGGACAGTGCCCTGGGAAATGCAAAGTAGGATCCAGCCCCTCCTTCCCACACCTCCGGTGCCCCAGGGCTGCACAGTCGGGGGATGTGATGCAGCACGCAGACCGCACTAGTGCTGAGCTGTCAGACAGGCCCAGCCATGTCAAGCCTGCAAGGCCTGTGTTCTCCCCCCCTGCCCAGGGAGCCGGTCAGCGCTCTGCTGGCAGGAAGGTGCAGCTTTCCAGTGGTGAGCTGCTGAGATCTCCCTCCCTTTGTAAAGTGCTTTGGGATCAGCAGGTGGGAAGACCTGTCTGAGAGCTCGGGGCGGTTGCTGCTGGGCTGGGGGCAGCTGGCAGGTGCATGGGCTGCTGCCTCCTACAAGCAGCCTTGGCAGCTCGGCTCTTTAAGCCCCGCTCCTGGAGCCATGTGGCTGCAGGAGACTCAGCTTTGTGTGATTTAAAAGGAGGTTTGTGGCCCTCGTGGCGGGGGAGAAAAGCTGGAAACGCGAGGCCGGCTCAGGCCCCAGAAGGCAAAGGACCAGAGCCAGGTTCAGTCTTTGTCAGACTCTCCTGAATGAAGCTTATCTCGTGTGTTGGGGGGAGGGGGGAGAGTGTTTTCTGACTGGTGATTTTTGAGTGCCTGGCACCAAACAGACCCATTGACCAGTTCCTTCATGGACACCTCCACGGCGGCAGTGGAGGGGCACAGGAGGAGGTGCGGTTCCTGGGCTGGTGAAGGGGCAGGGAGGCCCCCGTGACCCCTCTCTGAGCTGTGGGCAAAGCTTGCGAAGCCCTGCACGCCTCTTTGCCCCGAGCCCAGCCCCTCCACGTCAGCTCACGGGGTGAGTCAGGGAGGGGCTGGCATCATGGGCACGTCCAGCTCCCTAGAGCCTCCCTTAAAACCAATGGGGCCTTCGATTGAAAAGTGACCCGGTGGGGGCTTGTGGCATGTCTGATTCCTCCCTCCTGCCTGGGCGTGACCCAGGGGCCCAGGCCTCCAGAACACGTGGAGAATGACTCGCTGCCCTGCTTTCACTGGCGCAGCGACCGGCCCGGGCTCTCTTGGGAGCCTCTCTGAGGCTGCAGGACGTGCGGGGAGGAGACATTAGCTCTGGGGTGGGGTCTGGAGTGGGCGGGCTTAGGGGAGATCTCTCTGCAGAGCTTCCAGCCGGGGCAGGCACGACCCCCCCAACTCCGCACTGCTGCAGGCTCACCAGCTGCCATGCTGCGTGCATCTTCCTTGCCCCTCTGAGCCAGGGCCTGGCCCTGCAGGGCTCCCCAGGGAAGCCTCACGCTGGCTGGCAGAAAACGTACCCAAATCTCTCTGCAGTGGCCTGTGTCTCCAGCTCCCCACACAGGGAGAGGAGCTGCCTTTGGCTCAGGTTCTGCTGGGTCGGGTGGGGCTGGGGCTGGGGCAGGGGCAGCTGCGTGCTGACCTCTTAGAAATACCTGAGAACAAACATTAAAACCTGGGATCTCTGAGGCTTCTGCCTGGAGCCAGGGCTGTGTCTGTATGAGCCCCGGGCTCCTGCCTGGAGCCAGCACCCTGTCCGTGTGAGCCCAGAGCCCCGGGCCCCTGCCTGGACCCGGCACCCCAGCCATGTGAGCCCAGAGCCCCTGGCCTGGAGCCGGCACCCCCTCCGTGTGAGCCCAGAGCCCCTGGCCTGGAGCCGGCACCCCATCCGTGTGAGCCCAGAGCCCCCGGGCCCCTGCCTGGACCCGGCACCCTGGCCATGTGAGCCCAGAGCCCCCGGCCTGGAGCCAGCACCTCCTCTGTGTGAGCCCAGAGCCCCTGGGCCCCGGCCTGGAGCCGGCACCCTGTCCGTGTGAGCCCAGAGCCCCCCCGGCCTGGAGCCAGCACCCCCTCCGTGTGAGCCCAGAGCCCCTGGGCCCCGGCCTGGAGCGGCACCCCGTCCGTGTGAGCCCAGAGCCCCCCCGGCCTGGAGCCAGCACCCCCTCCGTGTGAGCCCAGAGCCCCTGGGCCCCGGCCTGGAGCCGGCACACCATCTGTATGAGCCCAGAGCCCCCGGGCCCTGGCCTGGAGCTGGCACCCCGTCCGTGTGAGCCCAGAGCCCCCGGGTCCCGAGCTGGAGACAGCAAAACACTTGTGTGAGCTACAAGGTCCCTAGATGTCCCGTCACACCCAGTCCTGCTTCTGTTGCTACCCCCCAGCACCGGTACCTAGGGCGGCTGCTGGCATGCAGGGCTGGCCCCACCCCCCTGGTGATCTGCAGCCAGGCTGGCTCAGAGTGGAGTCTGCCAGAACACCTGCCCCACATCCACCAACTCAGCACCTGGCACAGGCTCCTCGCCAGCGGGGTGATCGCAGGGCACAGCCCGACTGCTCCCTGCCCCGGGGGCTGGGGGCCTTTACACAGCAGCAGATGGATGTGGGTAGATTTCCCAGGTTTCCCTCGGCCCCAGACGTCCCTATGGGTGAAGGTGTTTCAAACACGCTGGCTCTGTGGCAAACACTGAGCCCTTTCTTTGCCCATCCCCACGGCTGTCTAGCTGATGGGCCAGCAGCCTCCCTCCCAGCTGGGAAGTGCCATTGTTGCCTAAAGATACGGGATCAGGTTGAGGCCCGGTGACCGTTGCTATGCGCGGCTCCAGCGATCCCTGGGGAAATGCAATTCTGAGCTGTACTCAGGTCCAGGTACAAGGACTCCCAGTGTTGTGTGGCTGAATCGCAGCCCTCGCTGCCTCCCCCTCTCCACCCTCAGCAAACCAAACGGTCTCTAATCTCAGTACCTTGATCTGCCCCGCAAACCCGGCTCCCCAGCAGCGCTCTGCCCCAGCCGGCGGGAGCTAGAGAAATGATTTTATAGCGTCTAAGAATAGCTTTATGGTCTGGGCTTTGAACTGAGAGAAAGCGGCAGCCGAGCGCGCGCTCATTGTCCTTGCTGGAGAATGCCAGGTTGCTGCAAGATCAGCTCCCACGAGTAGGTTTTCCCAGCCCTCTTTCCCTCTCCAGATTACACCAGGCTCTGCTGTCCTGCAGCTTTGGCTGGGCAGAGGCCACGTCTTTGGGGAGTTGTCTGTCCTGCGATGTTTATGTCTGAGCTCTGCCTCCGCCTAGGGATCACACCAGGGGAAGATTTTTGAATGAAAAGTCTCTTTTAATGTTTTCTGGGCTTCTGGCTGCAATTCTCCCTGTGCAAACAAGGCGATTTCTGTGCAGGAGGAGACGGAAATTTTATTTATACCTTGGGAAGTGCTTCTGCAGAGAGCCACAGGAAGGGAAGAAAGGTGAGGTGTCTGCGAGCAGCGTTTGCATCAAAAGGTAAGAAGCTGCCGTGCTGCGATTTTTACAACAAATTGGCCATGTTTGTCTGCACCTGTTTAAACGTTACCTGGGAAGGAGCATAAAGGTTAATAGATATTGTGCGTGTGCGCGCACGCGTCCCCCAGCCCCCTGCACCTCCCTGCGCCCGGTTATCACACCAGGCGATGCTGCGTTTGCCCTGCTTTCCAAAAGCAGAGGCAGTGAGAACTCCCTGCCCTCCCCGACCCCGGCAGCTTTAAGCAGACACACAATGGAGCAGGGGCTTTCAAACCTCGGCTTTCTTCTAAACACTCCCTGTTCCGCTAGACGCCAAACCTGGCTGCGGGGGGGTGAGAGGGGCGTGGCAAAGGGGTCTTGGCTGATTTCTGTCCCATGCAGCCGGCACACGGGCGGCTCAGCAAACTGCTCGACCCCCTGCTCATACCGCGCCCAGAGCAGCTGGATTGGAACAGGTGCATCTGCCAGCACGAGGGGCAGCTGCCCAGGAGCTCCAAGGACGTGCCCGAGGGGGGCAGCTCTCAGGCTTTGCACTCACTGGGTCTCTGCCGGGGCGAGGGCAGGCCTGCTGCAGGAGATGGGGGGGGCTGCAGCGCAGGATTCCTGCTGCTAGCAGCCACCTGCCCGGGCAGAGCTCGCGGTCCCCTCCAGGGCTGTGCTCCTGAGTGCAGTGTCTGAAGGTCAGACCCAGCCACAGACCCCACCCCCCCCGGCTCCTTGGAGGAGCTGGGCCCCAAGGCCAGGACGCTCGTCGCTACTGTTCATACTAGGCCTCGGCTCTGGTGCCTTCCCTCAACGCGCTTCCCAAAGGGCAACGAACTCGCTCCCGGCACCCCGGCCCCTGGGCTCCGACGGGCTCGGGACTCGCAGACCTGGACAGCCAGTGGCAGAACTGGGAGATGGAGCTCGGCCCCCGGCCTGTTCACACTCCCTGTGGTAGCATGGTTGCCACTCCCCGCCCAGGGCTCTAGGGGACTGGACTGGCGCCCAGCTCTGCCAGGGCTGGAACTCTGGCTTTGTGCAAGTGGCAAGGTGGGGGGAAGCCTGCGAAAAATAGCAGCTGCTGGTAATTGGGGGGGAGGGGTTACCCTTTGTACCTCAAAATGAGATGGGGCTTCACTGTTCACTGCCCCAGCAGTGTTCAGGCAGGCCAGGCGGTCTCGCGGGGGCCTGCAAGCGCACACACCACAAGCCCAGCCACCAGAGTGCTGGCAATGCCGCCTGGTGCCAGCACCAGAGGGAAGTGCCTAGACAGTCACCTGCTGGGCTGGTCCACCTGGAATGGGAGTCAAGCTGGCAAGTGTCTGACATCCGCCCTAGCCCAGGTCTGTGACTGAGCCAGGCCCCTTGGCTGTGGGGCCGCAGCGGTTAGCTAGGAAACACCATCTCTCTCTCCTGGAGGCTGCTGCCCCGGGGAGAGCTGAGCTCTCAGCCCAGAACAAACCCAACGTGCCCATTCCCTCGCTGCTGCCCCTGGAACCGGGGAAATCTCACCTCTTCTTCAATGATCCCAACAGCAAATCAGTGAGAGGCAGCGGGAGAGGTTGGTTCTGGTGGCCCTGACTGGCCAGGAGGAGGAGGTAGGTGGAGGTGTGTCGAGGGCTAGAGAACTGGTGTGTGCGCCAGGAGGTTATTCAATCTGGGCACATCCTTGGCGCCATAGTCATGCGTCAACGTCCTCTGCTGAGGGCACCCCAAAGCCCATTGTCCTGAATCACAGAACCCTAGAACGGGCACTCAGGAGGGCTCAGCCAGCCGTTGGCACTGGCAGGGCCAGACGGGTTTGTCCAACTTGAGCTTACAGGCCTCCAATGACGGGGATTCGACAACCTCCATTGGACACTTGCTCCAGAGCTTAACTGCCCTTGTACATAGAAAGGGCTTCCTAGTATCTAACCTCAATCTGCCTTGCTGCAGGTTAAGCCCATCACATCTTGTTCCACCTTCAGTGAACGTGGAGACCAATTGATCCCCGTCCTCTTCATAACAGCCCTTCACAGATCTGGAAACTGCTAACAGGTCCCCCTCAGGCTTTTCTCAAGATGAAACAAGCCCAATTTTTTTAACCTTTCCTCACGGGTCAGGCTGCCTAAACCTTCTATTGCCATGTTGGTGGCTCTGTGGCCTCTCTCCAATTTGTGCCCATCTTTCCCAAAGTGCAGTGCCCACAGTTGGACTCAGGACTCCAGCTGAGGCTCACCAGTGCCAAGTAGAGCGGGACAATGACCTCCCGGTTCTTACACGCCAGAACAATTGTAGTCTTTGTCCCAGTACCATTACACTGTTGCCATATTCATTTTGTGATCCACTCTAACCTCCAGAGCCTTGTCTGCAGCGCTGCCGCCTAGCTGGTTATTCCTAGTTGGTAGTTGTGCAATTGTACAGCACTTTCCTGTGCTGAATTTCATCTTGATGGTTTCAGACCAATTCTCCAATGGAGCAAGATCCTTTTGAATTCTAATCCTGTCCTGCAGAGTGCTTGCAACCCTCCCAGCTCGGTGTTATCTGCAGATTTTTTAAGCACGCTGTACGCTCCATTATCCAAATCATTAATGAAGATGAGCCTGGACAGATGCTTGTGGGACCCAAGTAGATACATCCCCCCAGTTTGACAGTGACCCACTACATTTCCCTAGTTTGCTTATGAGAATGTCCTGGGGGACTATGTCAAAAACCTCGCTAAAATCAAGATCCATCATGTCTGCAGCTTCCTCTCTATCCACTACACCAGGAAATGAGTTGGTTTGGCATGATTTGCTCCTGACAAATCCATGCTGGCTATTCATTATCACACTATGATCCTCTAGATATTTACTGGGGCTGTCAAGCAATTTAAAAAAAAACATGATTAATTTGCATGATTAATCACACTGTTAAACAATAATAGAATACCAGTGATTTAAATATTTTTTGATGTTTTTTACATTTTCAAATATATTGATTTAGATAACAAACTTTCTATTTATTTTTAGTACGAGTATTTGCACTGAAAAAAACAAATAGTATTTTTCAGTTCACCTCATACAAAGTACTGTAGTGCAATCTCTGTATCATGAAAGCTGAACTTACAAATGTTGAATCATGTACAAAAAAAACTGCATTCAAAAATAAAACAATATAAAAATTTAGAGCCTACAAGTCCACTCAGTCCTACTTCAGCCAATTGCTCGGACAAACAAGGAGATAATGCTGCCCGCTTCTTGTTTACAATGTCACCTGAAAGTGAGAACAGGCGTTTGCATGGCACTTTTGTAACCAACGTGACAAGGTATTTATGTGCCAGATGTGCTAAAGATTCATATGTCCCTTTATGCTTCAACCACCATTCCAGGGGACATGCTCCCATGCTGATGATGGGTTCTGCTCGATAATGATCCAAAGCAGTGCAGACCAACGCATGTTCATTTTCATCATCTGAGTCAGATGCCACCAGCAGAAGATTGGGGGTTTGGTTGGTTGGTTGGTTGGTGGTTGGGTTCTGTAGTTTCCGCACTGGAGTGTTGTTCTTTTAAGACTTCTGAGAGCATGCTCCACACCTCCTCCCTCTCAAATTTTGGAAGGCACTTCAGATTCTTAAACCTTGGGTCAAGTGTTGTAGCTATTTTTAGAAATCTCACATTGGTACCTTCTTTGTGTTTTGTCGAATCTGCAGTGAGAGTTTGTAAATCAAACAACGTGCTGGGTCATCATCCGAGATGGCTATATCATGAAATAATGGCAGAATGTGGGTAAAACAGAGCAGGGGACGTACAATTCTCCCCCAAGGAGTTCAGTCACAAATTTAATGAACGCACTATTTTTTTAACTAACCTCATCAGCATGGAAGCATGTCCTCCAGAATGGTGGCTGAAGCATGAAGCGGCATATGAATGTTTAAGATATCTGGCATATAAATATCTTGCAATGCCAGCAACAAAAGTGCCATGAGAATGCTTGTTCTCACTTTCAGGTGACATTAAAAGCAGCAGTCAGGTGACATTGTAAATAAGAAGTGGGAAGCTTCTGCCATAAATGTAAACAAACTTGTTTCTCTTAGCGTTTGGCTGAACAAGAAGTAGGACTGAGTGGACTTGTAGACTCTAAAGTTGTACATTGTTTTGTTATGGAGTGCAATTATGTAACAAAAAAAATCTATTTGTAAGTTGCACTTTCAGGATAAAGAGATTGCACTACAGTACTTGTCTGAGGGGAATTGAAAAAAGACGGTTACTCACCTGTAGTAACTGGTGTTCTTCGAGATGTGTTGCTCCTATCCATTCCATGTAGGTGTGCGCGCCGCGCGTGCACGGCTCTCCGGAACATTTTTACCCTAGCAACTCCGGCGGGCCGGCTGGCGCCCCCTGGAGTGGCGCCGTCAAGGCGCCCCTTATACACCTCAGCCGGCCCGTCCGCTCCTCAGTTCCTTCTTGCCGGCTATTCCGACAGTGGGGAAGGAGGGCGGGTCTGGAATGGATAGGAGCAACACATCTCGAAGAACACCAGTTACTACAGGTGAGTAACCGTCTTTTCTTCTTCGAGTGATTGCTCCTATGCATTCCATGTAGGTGATTCCCAAGCCTTACCTAGGCGGTGGGGTCGGAATGAGACGTGGCGGAGTGTAGCACCGCAGAGCCGAAGGCTGCGTCGTCTCGGGACTGCTGCACCAACGCATAATGGGAAGCGAAGGTGTGGACGGAAGACCAGGTGGCCGCTCGACAGATGTCCTGGATGGGAACGTGGGCCAGGAAGGCGGCTGACGAGGCGTGCGCCCTTGTCGAGTGTGCGGTGAGCCGGCACGGGGGGACGCGAGCAAGATCGTAGCACGCCCGTATGCAGGATGTCACCCAGGAAGAAATCCGTTGAGATGAAACAGGCTCGCCTTTCATGCGCTCCGCAATTGCGACAAAGAGCTGGGAGGAACGCCGGAAGGACTTAGTTCGGTCAATGTAAAAGGCGAGGGCCCTACGGACGTCGAGGGTGTGGAGCTGCTGCTCACGAGGTGAGGCGTGCGGCTTTGGAAAGAAGACCGGGAGGAAGATCTCCTGATTAAGATGAAAGGCCGACACCACCTTTGGGAGGAAGGCCGGATGTGGCCGAAGCTGCACTTTGTCCGCGTGGAAGACGGTATATGGGGGACCCGCCGTCAGGGCGCGGAGTTCGGATACTCGTCTGGCGGATGTGATTGCCACGAGGAAGGCCGTCTTCCAGGTGAGATGGAGGAGGGAGCAGGAGGCCATGGGCTCGAAGGGCGGGCGCATCAGCTGGGTGAGAGCCAGGTTCAGATCCCACGTAGGAGCCGGCGGCCGCACTTGCGGGTAGAGGCGGTCCAACCCCTTGAGGAAGCGGGCAACCATGGGGTTGGAAAACACGGAGCGACCATCTACAGCAGGCCGGAAGGCCGAAAGCGCCGCCAGGTGTACCCTCAGGGACGAGATCGCGAGACCTTGGCCTTTCAGGTACCAGAGGTAGTCAAGGACCGTCTGGAGAGGGGTCGAGAAGGGGTTAAGACCTTGCTGATCGCACCAAAGGGCAAAGCGTTTCCACTTTGCCAGGTAGGTAGAGCGTGTGGACGGTTTTCTGCTTTCAAGGAGAACTTGCTGCACCGCCGCAGAACAGGTCCTCTCCGCGTCGGTCAACCACTCAGGAACCAGGCTGTAAGATGCAGCGACTGCAGGTTCGGGTGACAAAGCCTGCCGAGGTCCTGAGAATGAGATCCGGCCATAACGGTAGGGGAATGGGATCCCGGATCGATAGCTCGAGGAGCAGGGTATACCAGTGCTGCCTCGGCCAGGCCGGAGCGACGAGTATGACGCGGGCCTTGTCCCTCCGTAGCTTGAGCAGTACTCGGTGGACTAGCGGGAACGGCGGGAAGGCGTATAGAAGGGGACCCGTCCAGGACATGAGGAACGCATCGGAGATGGAGTCCGGAGCCCGACCCTGGTACGAACAGAACCTGTGGCACTTCCTGTTGGTCCTGGAGGCAAACAGGTCTATTTGGGGAAATCCCCACCTTTGGAAGATGGTGTGGGCTACGTCGGGGCGAAGGGACCACTCGTGGGCAGCGAAAGACCGGCTCAGACGGTCGGCCAGCGTGTTCTGCACCCCTGGTAGAAAGAACGCTTCGAGGCGAATCGAGTGGGTTACACACAGGTCCCATAGGAGCATCGCCTCCTTGCACAGCGGGGAGGATCGGGCCCCGCCCTGTTTGTTCAGATAGAACATGGCTGCCGTGTTGTCCGTGTATACCGCGACGCAGCGGTCCCGGAGGTGTGCAAGAAAGGCGAGACAAGCCAAGCGGATCGCTCTCAATTCTCTGACGTTGATGTGCAGGGAGAGCTCCTGGGCCGACCAGAGGCCCTGAGTGTGCAGGTCTCCCATGTGAGCCCCCCATCCAAGCGCCGAGGCGTCTGTGGTCAGGGTGACCGACGGGCGAGGGGGGCGAAACGGAACCCCGGCGCAGACCACCTCCTGATGCAGCCACCAGGTGAGCGTCTGGAGAGTGGGGTCCGAGACCGTGACCACCAGATCTAGAGGGTCGCGGTGGGGCCGGTACACCGAAGTCAGCCACATCTGGAACGGACGGAGCCTCAGCCTCGCGTTCGCGGTCACAAAGGTGCACGCAGCCATGTGGCCCAGCAGGCGAAGGCAGGACCGGGCCGTCGTGGAAGGGAAGGCTTGTAAGCTGCGAATGAGCGAGACCATTGTCTCGTGTCGAGAACGAGGGAGGCAGGCCCTGGCGAGGGTGGAGTCGAGGACTGCTCCTATGAACTCCAATCGCTGTGTCGGCCGTAATTGGGACTTCTCGGCATTGACGAGGAGGCCGAGAGACTGGAACAGGTGCAGTATCTCTGACACCTGGGCTGTCACCAGTTCTTGAGATCGCCCACGGATCAGCCAGTCGTCGAGGTAGGGGTATACGTGGATTCTGCGACGACGGAGAGTTGCGGCCACGACCGCCATGCACTTGGTGAACACCCTCGGGGCAGTGGAGAGGCCAAAGGGTAACACCGCAAACTGGTAGTGGGTCGCGTTGACCATGAAGCGCAGGAAGCGTCTGTGGGGGGGGTAAATCGCCACATGAAAGTAAGCGTCTTTCATGTCGAGGGCGGCAAACCAGTCTCCCGGATCCAAGGAAGGGATAATGGACCCCAAGGTTACCATCCGAAACTTGAGCTTGCAGAGGTATCTGTTCAGCTCCCGGAGGTCCAAGATGGGACGAAGACCTCCTTTCGCCTTGGGGATGAGGAAATATCTGGAGTAGAATCCCCTGCCCCGCCTGCAGGGAGGCACCTCCTCGATAGCACCCACGCTCAACAGAGCCTGCACCTCCTGTATGAGGACTTGCTCGTGAGAGGGGTCCCTGAAGAGGGACGGGGAAGGTGGGTGGGAGGGGGGGGGCGAAAGAAACTGTAGGCGGTAGCCGTGCTGGATGGTGCTGAGGACCCAGCTGTCCGATGTTATAGCAGACCACGCCGGAAGGAAGCGGGCAAGGCGATTGGAAAACAAAAGGGGTGGATCCTGGGGGGAGAGTGATGGGCCGTCCTCGGGCGTCCCGTCAAAAGGCCGGCTTTTGGCCTTGCGGAGCCTTGGACGAGTTCTGCGCCTGGTTGCGCCGCCCCCCTGACGGTCTACGGCGGAAGGGGGCCGTTCGGCGGTTGTTAAACGGCCGAGACCTGGCCTGGTTGAAGGGACGGTAGGGCTGTTGGCGGAACGAACGCCTCTGCGTGGCCGGCGTGTGCATACCCAGAGTTCGTATCGCAACCCTCCCATCCTTTAGGGACTGGATTCTGGCATCCGTTTTCTCAGAAAACAGCCCCTTCGTGTCAAACGGGAGGTCCTGGAGGGTGTACTGGACCTCAGGTGGGAGGGTGGAAGATTGTAGCCACGCAATGCGGCGCATCGTCACCCCGGATGCTACCGTTCGAGCCCCTGAGTCTGCTGCGTCTACGGCCGCTTTGATCAGTGTTCTGGAGGCTAACTTGCCCTCCTCCAGCAGCGCTGAGAATTCAGGGCGGGATTCCGGAGGGGTTAGCTCCGTGAACTTCGCAAGGCACCCCAAGATATTAAAAGTGTATCTGGATAAGAGGGCCATCTGGTTGGCGACACGGAGTTGGAGGCCTCCCGCCGAATAGATTTTACGCCCTAATAAGTCCATGCGCCGGGCGTCCTTCGCCTTCGGCGCAGCGGCGGGTTGACCGTGTCGTTCGCGGTCATTGACCGATTGGACCACCAGCGAGTCCGGGGTGGGGTGGACGTACAAGTATTCGTAGCCCTGGGGCGGGACGGAATACTTCCTTTCGACGCCTCGTGCCGTGGGGGCAACGGAGGAGGGCGACTGCCAGATAGTGGCACTGTTCTTCTGAATGGTGCGAATGAACGGGAGCGCCACTCTGACAGGGGCGTCATCTCCCACAACGTCCGTAATCGGGTCCTCGACTTCTTGCACCTCCTCTATGGGCAAGTTAATGGCCTTTGCCACCCTTCGGAGAAGGTCCTGGTGTGCCCTGAGGTCGATGGGCGGGGGTCCCGATGGCGAGGCCCCCGCTACCGCCTCATCTGGAGAGGACGACGAGGAGTGGCCCGGGAGCACCTCCTCCTGCTGGTGCTCGCCCACCTGGTGATCTGGCCGCAGCGAGTCCTGGCCCAAAGAAGGGTCGTGGGCGGCGGCTTGCGTCGGTGGGGACGGGGGGGCTCGACTAACGGTGGCCACCGGTACCGATGGTGCCGAGCCCGGCTGCCTGGGTGGCAGGGGAGGCCCCTGTTCATATTGCGCCCAGGGCACCCAATGTCCCCAATACTGGGGTCCATGATCCGGGGGAACGGAACCGGCTCTGAAATCCACCGCACTGCCTTGGGGTGAGGCTACAGAGGGTTCCCTGGAGGGCCAGGGTGGAGCCGTGGCGATGCCTGGGCGGGCGTCCAGCGCCGGCGTGAGACGATCCTCCGGTGCCGAGGGTCGGTGCCGGGCGTCTCGGGGGTCCAGTGGCGAGCGGGACCTGTGCTGCGCACGGTGCCGGGAGCCGGATCTCCGGTGCCGGGAGCCAGATCTACGGCGTCGGGAGCTGGATCTCCGGTGCCAAGAAGGGGAGCGGCGGCGGCGGGAGCTCGACCGGCGACGTCGGGAGCTCGACCGGCGGTGCCGGGAACCGGACCTCGAGCGGGATCTGCGGCGCCTCGAACGGCTGCGCGAGTCCCGATGTCCGCGGTGCCTGGACGCGGACCTGCTGCGGTGCCGGTGACTTCGTGACCGGGACCTGGAGCGCCGCCGGGAGTACGACCGGCCCCGCGATGGAGAGCGGTGCCGGGACTGCGACCGGTGCCGGGACGCTGAGCGGCGTCGCGATGGCGATTTACGGCGGGATGGGGAGCGGTGCCTCGGTGACCTTCGCCGGGAGATAGACCGGGATCGAGACCGGATTCTGGAGCCACGGTCGCCACGGTCGCCCGGAGATGAGGGGCGCACCATCGCTGGCTTGCCGAGGGACTTGAATGTCCGCACCAGTGGTGCCGGCGGCTGATATGACGGGGCCGTCGCCTCGATCAGCTCTCTTGCCGTCGCGAACGCCTCCGGCGTCGACGGGATCCTCAGCTCCTCCTCGGTGGGCACCGGGGAGCTGGGCGGAACCGGACTCGACGGGCCAGGCGGCGCCGGAGTCAACGGTGCGGTGCACTTAGCGTGCACTGCCTCAGCCTGCACCGTTTTCGTCGGAGGCGGCTGGGCTGACGGCTTTCGCTGCTGTTTTGCGGCAGCCGTCTTCGGCGCCTTGTGCTTCCTCCCCGGGGAGAGGGAGCGGTGCCGGGTCTTTGGTGCCGGCTCGGTGCCGGAGCGGCTCGGTGCAGTCGGAGCGCTGCTTGTCGAGGCGGTTTTCGGTGCTGCTGGAGCTGGCGCCGGAGGTTGGAGCGCAGACTCCATCAGTAAGTGCTTCAGCCTAGAGTCTCTCTCTTTCCTCGTACGAGGTTTAAAGGCTATGCAGATAGAGCACTTATCTGTCCGATGCGACTCTCCGAGGCAGCGGAGGCAAGAGTCGTGCGGGTCGCTAACCGGCATAGGCCGCTGGCAAGCCGCACAGGGCTTGAAACCCGGTGCTCCGGGCATAAGCCCGCACCGGGGCGGAAGAAGAGGGGCAAACCCTCTAATTCCGTAACTATTGACACTATTAACACTAAATATATATATATCTACAACAAGAACTGAACTAACTACTAAAACTATCTACACTAGAACTATGGAGAAACACTAGGGTTGTGGAGGTAAGGGAGCACTCCACTGTTCCAACTGGCCGTCACGGGCGGGAAGAAGGAACTGAGGAGCGGACGGGCCGGCTGAGGTGTATAAGGGGCGCCTTGACGGCGCCACTCCAGGGGGCGCCAGCCGGCCCGCCGGAGTTGCTAGGGTAAAAATGTTCCGGAGAGCCGTGCACGCGCGGCGCGCACACCTACATGGAATGCATAGGAGCAATCACTCGAAGAAGAAATACTGTTTCTTTTATCATTTTTACAGTGCAAATATTTGTAATAAAATAATATAAAGTGAGCACTGTACACTTTGTATTCTGTGTTGGAATAGAAATCAGTATATTTGAAAATGTAGAAAAAAATCCAAAAATATTTAATACATTTCAATTGGTTTCTATTGTTTAACAGTGAGATTAATCACAATTAATTTTTTAGTTAATCATGTGAGTTAATTGTGATTAATTGACAGCCCTAATATTTACCAAGTGTTTGATTCATCATTTGTCCCAGTATTGTTCCAGGCATTGAAGTTAGGCTGGCTGGTCTATCATTCTCCGGGTCCTCTTTGTTCCCCCTTTTAAAGAGAGGTTCTGTGTTTGCCCTTCTCCAGTCCTCTGGGACCTCTCCTGTCCTCCGTGAGTTCTCAAAAATAATTGCTAACAGCGCGAAGGTTTCTTCAGCTAGTTCCTTCAATACCTAGGATGAATTTCATCAGGCTCTGCTGATTTCAATACATCTAACTTATCTAAATAGTCTTTATCCTGTTCTTTCTATGTTAGCTTGTGTTCCTTCCCCCTTGTTGTTAATATTAATTGTGTTAAGTATCTGGTCACAATTTACCTTTTTAGGGAAGACTGAAGCAAAATAGGCAGTAAACACCTCAGGCATCTTGAGGTTGTCCATTAGTAGCTCTCCTTGCCTTTTATGCCCCTTGCTAGGGGTAACTCATGTTCTCCCTACATGCTTGTGCTGTTGGGGGTTCTTTGTGCTCCTCCTTAGCAGTTTGTCCATGTTTCCACTTCCTGTAGATCCCTTTTTGGTTTTCAGGTCATTCAAGATCTCCTGGTGCAGCCGGACTGGCCTCTGACTAGTCTTCCTGCCTTTCCTTTGCAGCGGGATAGTTTGTTGTTGCACCTGTAATACTGTCTCTGAGAAACTGCCAGCTCTCTGGAATTCCTTTTCATTTTGATTTTCTTCCCACGGGACCTCACCTACCAGTTCTCTGAGGTGGTTAAAGTGTGTGTGTTTGTAATCCACTGTCCTTATTCTGCTCTCACACCTTCTAAAACGACGGTCCCCCCGGTTACAACCTGCCCCTTCTGAAACCAGTCGTTAGCCCCAGGACATTCCAAGAACTTATTGGGCAGTTTGTGTTTTGCTGTATTACATTTCCAGCAGATGGCTGGCCAGGGCAAGTGCCCCAACTACTAGGTCTTGTGTTTGGGATATTTGTTTGTTCTCGAAATGCCTCACCCACCTCCTCTTGCTAATTGGGTCCCTACTGCAGTCACCCCTATTTCTTCACCCAGAGCCTGTCAGCTGCTCTGCCTCTCACCTGGACCTCAGAACAGGGTCTATGGTCTTGGCATGTAATGCAGCCCCCCCCTTTCCCCGGTTTGTCCTTCTGAACAAGCTGCACCAGCGTTCCAGGCAGGAGACTTATCCCCCCTCCCAGTGATGCCAGTGAAGTCAAAACCCCACAGAGCAGTTTGCTCCAGGTGCTGCGCTGGCAGCCAGAGCAGGGACTTTCCAGTGGGGATTTTGACTAATCCTTGGGGGACTTCAGCCAGAGGAAACCACCCGCGGTGCCAGTCCTGCTACAGACTCATGTAAAGCAAAGTCTGTAAAATGGGACAATCAGATGGGTCAGTTAAACTGCCACTGCTGGGGATTCCAGTCAGCTGCTTGGTACAAAGTGAGACCCATCTCCGTCCGCCTGCACCTCCAGCTGTCGCGTGCAGGAGGCTCCAGCTGCCTGGTCAGAGGAGAGGGATCCATTCCCCCTCCACCTCTGCACCATACCGGGGGCGGGGAGGGGGCAGCGTGTGGAGCCTCAGTCTGCCCAAGGTTCTGGTCAAACCCAATGAAATTCCAGCAGGAAGCAGGAGAGAGTCTCCTACCCCTCCCTAGGGAAGACACCCAGCACCCTCGGCGGAGCACACAGGCCTTTGCAGGGTTCTTTTCTGTCCTAGAGGTAGGTGGCTTTTTTAGTGATTTTATTCCCCCAGCTGGCCCGGTCCCCCAAAGCCCTGCTCTGGTTTAGCAGCAGAGGGCAGGAAGTGTCATCTCCCAGCATAATCTGTCCTTAAAACCCTGGCTGGATGGGCGTGTAGCCAGGGCCTACCCTTGTTAGCTTCCAGCCATGGCTACATCTGCTCCAATCAGCTCTGACACGCCCTGTTGCACCAACTCCTGCCTAATGTGTTTGGCCTTGAATTCTGCTACTACTAAGCACTGGACTTTGAGAGGTGCGAATCGTTGATGTCACAGGCACCCCCATGGACACCCCCACTCTCCCCTCACCCCTCGGGAGGGGCCCCAAGGAGTGCTGGGGTGGCGGTAAATAAAGCACTGGCACCAACGGGGGCTCGTTCCCCTCTCCTACCCCAAAAGGCTGAACTGGTTCTGCTGCCGAAAGCCGAGCCCAGCTCTGGAGAATTTCAGCCCCAAGGGTCAGAGTTTGACACTAAGCCAAGAGCTGGAAGCCGTGCAGGGCCCGGTGCTCTCTGATCTCTGTAACTTCCCCTCACACCTGGCTCTGGGGCGGTTCACTTTGTGCCTCCAGGAGCGGAGGCTGCGCGCCAAGAACCGGGCTCCCTGGGGAGTGAAAGCCCCTTCCTAGTCTGGGCGCTGCGCTCGGGGGATGCACAGCTCCGGCTCCCCGGCTGCCTCCGCCACCCCGCTCGGGCCCAGGAGCCAGGAGCACTTGGCTCAAGCCAGCAGCGATCTGTAACCTGCGGGCTGCTCCGGAGCAGCGCTTGCATGTGGCTCCGAGAACCAGAACCGCAGGCAGCTCCGGGTCTCACTCCGGCGTGGAGGTAACCAGGTTCCCCCGTCCCCACTGCTGGCATGGGCGCCGCCCCCGCCCTGGCTCCAGACCTGAACGGCCCAGCTCCGAGGGGCCTCGCCGGGCGCTCAGGTGGCCGCTCGGCTGGCCGGGAAAGTCCATCTGCATCCTGCAGCCGTGCGAGCCCTGCCCCGGCGCTGCGGGCGGGCAGCCGCTGGCCAGCGCCGGGCCGGGGGTACTGAGGCAGAGGGAGTCAGCGACTTGCTGGGTCCCGCGGCAGCCGGGGCAGGGGCAGAGCCCGGCCCGGCTGACCGGGGGCTGGGCGGGGAACGAGCCTGCTGGGCTCCGCCGGCGGTTCCTGGTCGGAGCCGGGGCTCCCCGGGCCGCTGGTTCGGCTGGACGCTGCCGGCCCAGCGGTGCCAGGGGCGGCGGGAGCACGTGGGGGGCGGGCGAGAGGGGCTCCCCCGTCCGGCCTCGGGGCGCCTCTCCCGGCCGGGCAGGCGGAGCCCCCGGGGGCTGCGGGAGGTGCCGGCTCAGCCGCGCCTTTAAAGGCGGCTCGGGGGGGCCGGGCCGGGCTCAGAGCGGCGCGGGAGGCGGCCAGCCGGCGGCACGGTGAGCGGGGCGGGGGTCGCCAGTTCCCCCCCCCCGGGCTGGCGGAGCGCGGGGAGCCGGCCGGCCGAGGGCTCCGGAGCTGCGGCCCGGGCTGCCGCACTGCAGGGTGAGAGGCGCCTCGGCCCGCTCCAGTCCCGCAGGCTGCTCCAGGGTCCTGCCGGCCCCAGCCCGTCTCCCCTCTCCGGTCGCTGGGGTACCCGGGGTACCCGGGGCAGCCTCTCGGCCCGGCTTTGCAGAGCTCCCCTGGGGGCCGGAGCCGGGGCCTGCCTCGCAGGGTGGGGAGCAGGCGGAGGCGGCTCGCAGGGCGCTGCACATCCCTGGGCGGGGAGCCCGCCCTGTGGCTCCCCTGAAACCCTCCTCCGGGCTCTCCCTGGCGCGCTCCCCGCCAAGCGAACCGAACCGAGCGGAGCCTGCCCCCCACCCCCCCGTCAGTCGGCCCTGCCCGGATCCCTGCAGCCCTGGGGCAAAGGGCCCCTCCGGCAGCTCCCTGGAGTGCACCGGGGCCGTGCCAGCTGGTGCTGGGCTGATGCTCACAGGGGCCAGCCAGCCTCCCTTACCCTGGGTCTCAGGCCCTGGGTCGCCGAGGCTGGTGGTTTGTGTCGCCCAGCTGCTGCCTGGAGCCGCCTCCTCTGGCCTGGCACGTGGCCGGAGCCAAGGGCGACACTTAGGTGGAGGAACAGAGACACCCCCCCCCCAACCCGGCCGCCTTGCAACCTGCATGTTCCCTGCGTCTCACGGGACACCCCCAGCGAGGCTGGAGAAAGCACAAGCCAACGTGCTGCAGGGACCTCTAAAGCCAGGGAGCACCTAGCACCTAGCAGCCTCTTCCCGGGAACCAGGAGCAGAGAGAGCAAGTGAGGGCACTAAGACAGAACCTGCCTGGCTTGGGGGGCAGCCGAGGGCAGACTGGGTTGGGGGCCAGTGGGAGGGACTATCTGAGCCTTCCGGGCTGGGACCTGCCTGCTCCACCCAGCAGGTTAGCCTGTGCCTTTGGCAGCTCGCACCTGGTGCAGAAACAGGCCCGCAGCGCTGGTGGGTCCCTCCCCCTCCCCCAGGGTGCTGGGAGAGCTGTGAAGTGCTATTGGCAGGAGAGGGCTTGGAGCTGGGTGGGAGGGTCAGTGATTCCTCTCCTGTAAGCCCATGCAGGCCAGGGGCTGACTGGCCCCTTCCCAGGAGCAGAGACTCCTCTTAGGAGTGGGATTGCCAAGCAGACAGGGACTCCCTGTATTTATCCCCCTCCCCCCCACACACCCCAAAGACCCAGGACCTCTGTAAGGGCAGTGAGCACCTGGCTGGTCTGTTGGTGCCTTGGGTACCAGTGAATGCCGATGGCATCCAGTCTGTCCTGCTGCAGGGGCAGCTGGGAGTGGGACGAAGGCATCCTTCATGCCCTTCGGTGTCCTTCAGCAGAGCCCAGCTCCGCTCCGGCGGGGCCTGGCACCCAGCAGTCTGGGTGTGCAGGCTCCTGGGGAGGAGCCTGGAGATCAGCTGGAAAGGCTCCAGGTGCCAGAGCCTGCATGGCTGTTGGCAGCTCTGCAGCAACCCCTCTGGCTCTCCCCCTCGTACACCCTCTGTGATCGGAGAGCTTCGCTCACCCGTGTGACTAGGAATGAAAGGCCGTTGGCCAAGTCGCCAGCTCTTCCCGCTGGGGAAGCATGGCTCTGTGCTTTCCCACCGGTGACTGGCTCCCTGGGGCGAGACCACTGTCTGCAGCCCCCTGCCCAGGCTTTTGGGGGCTCTGGTTTCCTGTAGCTTGGGGGCCCAATGGAGTGTCTCTGGCTGCTGAGCTTCCTCGTCCCTCTGACACAGCTTGGTAGCTGGGGATGGCCAGTGCAAGTGCAAAGCCAAATGCAAGCAGGCCTGTGGCCCCAGGATATGGGGCCAAATCCCTCCATCGCGTTGGCTTTGTACTAAGCTTTGGGATTTGTTCCAATAACAGTGCTCAGAAAGGAGCAGAGGAAAAAAATCCTCCAGGTGAGAGTGAGACCCTGCGTCCTGCCCCCAACCACCACTGGGTGACCGGGAGTCTCTGTGTCCCTGATAGAGACCTGGGAACCTCCCTCTTCCAGGCCTCTGTCGTGGTCAGCAGCCTTGTGACTGAGGAGGCTGTAGCTGGTCTCCCAAGACCCCTACGAGTGCTGAGTGTCAGGGGAGCAGAGAGGGGCTCTCTGGCTCCACCTGTTCCCTTGGCTGGGCCCGTCCCGGAGGAACAGAACGTCATCTGGCTGGCTGGGGAAGGCAACTCTTCCCCATTGTAGGGGCATGGATGGAGCAGGGGAGCTGCATTTGATCAGGAAAGGGACTGAGAGCCCAGCCCCTCCTCACTAGGGATGGCGCGGGACAGACTTCTTCCTCTTTGCTGCAGGTCTGGGGAGCGTCTGACTTGGGTGAGCAGTTGCTGTGATTGCTTGTACAAATGGCTGCCTATGCACTTTTGCACACTTGCGCAGTCCCCGTGTCATGCACCATCAAGCAGTCGCACGCTCAGCTCTCTGAAGTGTTTGGCCCTGAGAGCCCAGAGCCTGAAGCCTGTGTTCAAATTGTGTGGGGTTTTTCTGGCTGCTGGGTGACAGGATTTTACACCCTGCAGAGAGGAGCTGTTCCAAGGGCCTGCCTTTGAATGGCCAGCAACAGCGCACGAGAAGAGGGTATCTGGCTGGGGTAACAGACACAACTCTGTGCATGAGGCCAATATGTGGTGTGGGGGGGATAAACCTTTCCTCCTGCATTTGGAACGCTGTGGGCCAGCCTGGTTCCTGTATACAGAGCCAGTGTCCAGTCAGAGCCTGGCTTTGTGACAAGTCTTTGGCCACTTCTGGGGAGAGGATGCTTGGATTTCTAGCACTAGTTTTGAGGAGACCTGAGACTGACTGGGATTCACATGCAGAAACTGTAGGGAGAGTAGCCAACCTCTCTCTCCCCTTGACAGGTCACCTGCAGCATGGGTTGTGAAGCAGGAGAACCAGCTGCAGATGCAGTAGCACTTGGTGTTTGGTTGTGTGAGTGGCTGGCTGTGAACTGCTCCTGGGTGGCTCAGAGCTGAAGGTCTCTGGGAAGGTGACTCCCACATAACCCACTAGGCAATCTCACAGGGGTGGGATCCCTGCAGAGGGGGTTAGCCAGCACTTCTGGCAGCTGCTAGAACAGACCCCGGCTCCTTCACTACTGGGGAAAGTGAGTGCGTGTCCTGAGTGTTTGAACAGTGCAGCCCTGGGTGTGGCGACAGCCGTGTGCACGGTGCTTTCCAGAGTGCAGACAGAGGCTGCCGCAAAGGGCTTGCCAGCTAAGCGAGGCACTGAGCGATGGCAGGCCCTTCTCTGCAACCTGGAGAGCAGGAGGGCAGTGGGGGGCTGACTCAGCAATCCCCATTGGCCTGAAGGGGTGTACGAAGTCTCCAATGCACTTCAGGCTGGCCCAGGGCTCTGGACTGTTGCTTCATCCTAGCTGGAGCTGGCCGGGAATGGGACCCCCTTCTGTAGCACCCTTCCCTGGTCCTGCCTTCAGTACCCAAGTGACCCTTGCCCTTTGGCATGCTGCCAGAATGAAGGCCCCCTGCTCTGCCAGCTGGGTGACTGGAGGAAGGGTTGCTTGGGGGCCCCCCGGGCAGCACCATTGCTTCTGTGGCGTTGCTGTCCTGACCTCAGCCTGCCCTGTGGGCTTTGGGTTGCACCCCTAACATAGCCTCTGGTCCCTTCTCTTTGGACAGATGCCAGTGAGCTTTACCACGGCCCTTCGTGTTTTTGGTACCAGCCTCTTCGCCTTGGTGGTGCTGGGAGGCATCCTTGCAGCCTACATCACTGGCTACCAGTTCATCCACACCGAGAAGCACTACCTCTCCTTCGGCCTGTATGGTGCCATCCTGGGCCTGCACCTCTTCATCCAGAGCCTCTTTGCCTTCCTGGAGCACCGGCACATGCGGCTTGAGGGACGGCCCCTGAAGCTGCAGCGCTCCGTGGCGCTCTGCATCGCTGCCTACCAGGAGGATCCCGACTACCTGAAGAAATGCCTGCACTCGGTGAAGCGCATCTCCTTCCCCGACCTCCAGGTCGTGATGGTGGTGGATGGCAATGGCCAGGATGACACCTACATGCTGGAGATCTTCAATGAGATCCTGGGCTCTGAGAAAACGGGCTGCTACGTCTGGAAGAGCAACTTCCATGAGAGGGGCGAGGGGGAGACGGACAGCAGCCTCCAGGAGAGCATGGGGCACATCCAGCAGCTGGTGCGGAACAGCACCTACTCCTGCATCTTGCAGAAGTGGGGGGGGAAGCGCGAGGTGATGTACACAGCCTTCCGAGCACTCGGGGACTCCGTGGACTACATCCAGGTGGGTGGCCAGCTCCTGGGGGCGGCTGGAGGGTGGAACGGCACAGGAGAGGGGTGACACTCCTGCCTTGGCGGGCACGGCGCCAGGAGCGGTGACCACGCAGCTCTCGCACTAACCAGTGTGGAGCCGTTTCATATCTCTTGGGAAGGAGGGGCAGGTGAGAGGGGCTGGGGCGGGGGAATCTGCTGCCTCAGGACAGGGGCAGCACAGCCTTTGCTGTACCTTGCCTGGGCGGGAGGGAACGCAAGGCTAGGCCAAGATCTCTCCCAGCCGATGCACCGGGGATTGGCTGGCTCAGGCAGACTGGAGAGCCAGAGCAAGGAAGGGTTAGTGGCGAAGGCTGAGAGTTGGGATGCTGCACTCCCAGCTGACTCATGGCAGGGCCCGGGCCCGGCTCCGTACCCACCTTCTCCAGATCCAGCCCAGGCCCAGCCTTCCTGTGGGATTTGTTTGTGCTCAAAGTGTTTGAGATCCTCTACCGGGCAGTGCAAGAGCAGGGAGACTGGGCTGGCTGATGCACTGCTACATACACAGCCACAGAGGGTATCAGCCAGGCTGCTCAGGGCATGGGGGGGACGCAGCAGTAGCACAGTCACTGTCCTCAATCCTGTCCCTTTCCTTTGTGCAGCCCCTGCCAGCTCTCAGTCCTGTCCTGCCTCTGCTTGGCGCTGTGTGCAGGGAGCCTGGGGCTCTGCTCCATAGGGCTCCTCCAGCTTATAGTTATTGCCCGCTGGTGGGTCGTGTGTTCCTGAGTGGGACTCTCTCCAGCTCTGTTCTGTACAAAGCCCCCAGGGATCCCCCCGCCCAGCGAGAACTGAATTATCCAGGGTAGTTAATGTGAGCCATTGGAGGGGTAACCCTGGCTCAAAAGGCTTAGTCCAATAGACAGATGCCCAGGAGTTTAGATGCTCTTGGGTTGCAGATTTGGTCTGGAGCTCTCCCAAGAACAGGATTTGAATTTTCCCGCCCTTCCTGCTTCCTATTGGGGTCCCAGAAGCAGGCATGAGGTGTGAGCCTGTGAAACCTGCCTCTGCGGGATATACAGCTCCTTAGGCCAGGGTTAGGGAGAAGCTAAGGGAAGGAAAGGAGGTGAGATGCCCCCGCCATGTAACAACTTCCCCCTCCCCCCAAGCATCCGGGGGAACAGCACTCAACCAGGGGCTAACCCATTAAACTGACAGCCAGCTTCAGAGTGCATCCCCAGGGCTCAGCAGAGTCCAGCTCAGGAAAGTGAGGGCACATGCTGGGTCTGTCTTCACAGGGGGAGAGAGGCAGAAATTGGTTCTTTGGGGAAGGAGGGTGCTGGAGCTCTCTCTGCAAACCCTTGGGCTAGCCAAGCACAGGGGAGTGCAGCCCTCTCTTCCCGCTGGCTTGAGAGAGTCCAGAGCAGCTGGTGCACAGATGATCCTGCCTGGCCAGCCTGCCCTGAGTGGGCAGTGGCCAAATAGGCAGATTGGGTCCCTCCCACTCCTGCCTTGTGACATCCTCTCCAGGAATGGGACTTGGGAGTGCAGGGCCATCGTCCCCGGGGAGGGCTGTGGCTCCTGGGATCACTGCTCCTCTTTCCTGGCAGTGAGGCACTAGCAAAGGGCCAAGTGCACTGGAGAGCCAGTGTTCATGCACCAGTTCTGTAGTGCCACAGATGTGCAGGCCACTCTAGGATGGTGGAGGCAGCAGGATGGGCAGGGGTGGAGGGGGGCAGGGCTGTAACCCGGGTGGCACAGGGGAGTGGAGCTCAGGATGGCTTCCTGCTTGCCACAGAATCCTAGGTGGAAAAGCCCATCTAGCCTAGACCCTCCCTGCCAGGCTCTGCTCCAGGTCTTTGTGCAGCCCAGTGTTCAGTGGCTGGGGCAGCAGGCCCTTCCCGCGGGAGATGATTCCACAGCCCCCATTAAGAAGCGTTCCCTGATCTCCGTATGAGCGAATCCCCCTGGCTGGCCTGTGCCCAGGCTCGCCAGACACCCAGCTAGGTGAGACCGGACCAATCCCTCTCCTGGCTCTTCTCTGACCTCCCTTCAGTTTGTCACCCTCTTTCTGGCATTGAGTTGCCCTGCACTGATCCCTGCTCTGACCCCCCTGTGCTGTACAAAGAGGGCCTGACTCTGCTGCAACCCCTGTGTGTGTGTGTGGGGGGGCTCCCTTGCAGGTCAGGCTTTGCCCTTTCCTCGCTGCTGCAGCTGAGGGGGGCGCTGCTGAGGAGCCAGCGGGGTGCAGGGGCTCTCACCAAGGTGTTGGGCGTGAGAAAACCACGTCAGTACATTGAGGAAGCCCTGCACAGGTGTTCGGAGGTCTTGGCAGGCTCCGAGATGCTCATTGTTCTGGATCCATACGTTAGCCGGAATGGCTGGAGGGTGCTTTGGCCCGAGAGAGAGGCCGTCTCGGTGCTCCCCTTGCCAGGCCAGCAGCTTTGCCAAGATGCATGGCATTCTTGTGCACTGCCACAAGCAGGAACTGCTGTTCCCCAGCAGGCACCGAGCAGTTCCCTGCTTGGGGCTGCATGCCCCAGCCATGGCCACTTGCTCTTTGGGCCCTGTGAGACACTAACCCTGCAGCAAATGCCTTTGCCTGGACTGTGCCAGGTCTCCCTACTGCTCCTCTGGCACTGCCACTTCAGCTCCTGCAAGCAGAACTACCTCATGACATCTTCCCCCCACAACCCCTTAGTGAGACCCTTCACCTCTGCCCCGTAGTGCACCCCTGCCCCCTAACGGCAGACTCCTTCCCTGCCAACTTCCTAGCATAGAGACATTCTCTCTTCCCTCCAGCCCCCCTCAGTGGCTGGCACAGCCCTGCCTGGGGCTCAGAACCAGGGCCCCTGTGCTCTGCATGGTTCTGTGAGCCCAGAGCAAGGAGGAAAGGTGATCTGGGCAGTACCATGCTGCCCCCCTGCTGGAGCTCCTGAGTCAGGTTGTGTCCATCTGCGGCTGTGTACGCTCCGTGCAGCCTCTCAGAATGGTCTCCTGGAGCTGCCCTGTAGGCCCCAACGTGTCTGTGGCAGGATGGGCCTCTCCCCTGGGCTTGCTGTGCGGTGCTTTGTCTAGTTCTAAGTGACTCGGGCTTTGCTGGATGCAGGGTTGGAGGCTGGGCTCCCGCGGCGTGCGTGGAAGGGAGCAGGAGGCTTAGGCCGAGCAGACCGTGATGTTCTCTCTCTGCTCGGTAGGTGTGTGACTCAGACACGGTCCTGGATCCAGCCTGCACGGTGGAGATGCTGCGCATTTTAGAGGAGGATCCACGGGTGGGCGCAGTTGGTGGGGACGTTCAGGTACGAACCCCAGGGGTGTAGCCAATGGCGCGTGAGTCAAATGAGACTACCCTGAAATCCCAGAGCCAGCCGAGCCCAGGGAATGCAGGCCACCCGGGGCGTAGGGTGAGGGGATCGTTTGGCTCCTCTGCGGTTGGGCGCCAGGTTCAAAGTGAGCCTGGCTGTGCTGCTGCTGAGTGGGCGGGGAGCAAGTCCCTGTGCCAGTGCTGGGAGGGAGGGGTTAGTGCCATATCCAGGCCTGGGATGCCAAGGCTCTCTCAAATCCTAGGGAGAGGGAACATCCTGGAACAGGCCAGGAAAGAAGGCTTTCACCGCGGCTCAGAGCCAGCCTGCACGCTGTGCTGAGCCTGCTGCCACATGCTTTGGCAGTGATCGTGAGGCACACCCGGGGCAGCAGCTCTGCATGGCAGTGCAGGCTCTGTCCTCACCCCATAGGCGCAACCAGTGGGGAGGGGAGGGACAATGTCCCTCGGCCCCCATCATACTGCTGCCTGCTGTGGGGCTCCTCCCTCACTGGTGGGAGGCTGGCAGGTGCCTAGTGAAAGTCAGGGAACCGGCTCCCTGAATAACTGGGCAGCAGGGCTGAGGTCCTGGAGGCACCTCTCCGAGAGCCCCATTTCTCCTTAGAACAGCCACAGTGCCTGTCTGTGCACTGGTCTCTGCCCTGCAGGCCTGGCCGCGTGCACAGGAAGAGCTGGCTACTGCTGTTGCTCTGAAGGCAAGGGCCTCTCAGCCGCCCTCCGGCAGCAGGGCTCCCCTGCAATGGCAAGCCCTGTGGTGAGGGTGCTGCTGGATGGGAGCCGTTGGGCCGCAGTGCGATGCTGCTCTCCTTGCCTCGGCTGGGGAGGGAGGCCCTGCAGGGCTAGGTACTAGTGGTGTCTCCTTATGTGTGTTGCCTTCCCAGATCCTCAACAAGTACGACTCGTGGATCTCCTTCCTGAGCAGCGTGCGGTACTGGATGGCCTTCAACGTGGAGCGGGCCTGCCAGTCCTACTTCGGCTGCGTCCAGTGCATCAGCGGCCCCCTGGGCATGTACCGGAACGCCCTCCTGCAGCAGTTCCTGGAGGACTGGTACAATCAGAAGTTTCTTGGCAGCAAGTGCAGCTTTGGGGATGACAGACACCTCACCAACCGTGTCTTGAGCCTCGGGTATAGGACTAAGTACACCGCCCGTTCCAAGTGCCTGACCGAGACTCCCACCAAATACCTCCGCTGGCTCAACCAGCAGACTCGCTGGAGCAAGTCCTACTTCAGGGAGTGGCTCTACAACGCCTTGTGGTTCCACAAGCACCACCTCTGGATGACCTACGAGTCCGTGGTGACTGGCTTCTTCCCCTTCTTCCTCATTGCCACGGTCATCCAGCTGTTCTACCGCGGCCGCATCTGGAATATCCTTCTCTTCCTCCTGACTGTGCAGCTGGTGGGGATCATCAAGGCCACCTATGCCTGCTTCCTCCGGGGCAATGCGGAGATGATCTTTATGTCCCTCTACTCCCTGCTCTATATGTCCAGCCTCCTGCCAGCCAAAATGTTCGCCATCGCCACCATCAACAAGTCAGGCTGGGGCACCTCTGGCCGCAAAACCATTGTGGTCAACTTCATTGGCCTCATCCCGGTTTCTGTGTGGGTCGCTGTCCTGCTGGGAGGCCTGGCCTACACGGCGTACTGCCAGGACCTCTTCAGTGAGACGGACCTGGCCTTCCTCATCTCCGGCGCCATCTTGTACGGCTGCTACTGGATGGGCCTCCTCACGCTCTACATGGCCATCGTTGCCCGGCGCTGTGGGAAGCAGCAGGAGCAGAGCAGCCTGGCTTTTGCCGAGGTGTGACAGGCGGGGGTGCTCTGGACGGAGCGGGGAAAGTGCAATGGGAAAGGATTAGTGCTGCCGCCATGCATTGTTCGGGGGCAGCCGCGGGTTGGGGTGGGGAGGAGATGGGATTTTATTTGTGGGGTTTTAAATTGCTGTCCAAGGAGCGAGTTCCTGGGCTAGTGAGTCTGAGTGCCGCCCGAGGAGCAGCTGCTTGTTGCCCAGCAGAGAACGCTCCAGGTAGCCTGGGCCACGCACACCTGCCCGCAGGTGCAGTGACGATGGCTCCTGTGAAGATTCCTGTCTGCCACCTGCCAGGGCCCAAAATCCTGCTGTGGGAGCTGCACTGAGCTCCATTGGTGTGGGAGAGGCCCTGGGCCGGAGGCAGGACAGGAAGCGTTGCCTGCGGACTCCAGCCTGAGCAATAGGCTCCACGGGAGGCCTGAGCCCCAGGAGCCAGTGAGGGTGCTCTGTGCCCCCTGCCCTCCAGTAGGGACGGGAGTGCTCACAGAAATGAATTCATACGGCAAAAGAATCCAAGTTTGCAAACTCTTTGTCCTGCCCTGTAGAGCAGGAGCTGTCTGGCTGCACTGGCCGCATGGTAGGTGACACAGTAAGTTGGCTGCAATGTGTGCCCCTGGAGCCTGGGGACTTGATTCCTGCCTGGGGAGGAGTGCCCCAAGGTCTCTGCAGGCAGAGCTGTGCTTGGCAGGCTGTGAGCTCCCTCCCTCTTGTGCTTTAGCGTCCAGACACTGGATTCCCTGTCAGTTTTGCATTCTCCCCAGGCAGGAAAATGGTCCATAAATATTCAATTTATTTAAATGGGCAGAAATCTCCCCCCCTCCGCACACAGGACTGGCTGCCTGTGGATTTAATGCTGTGAACTAGGGAGGGTTCCCTGTGGCTTTGTGCCGGGGCAGGTGGGCTCCCAGTGCTATGGTGCTTTGCTAAGGACACTGCAGTCCTTTCCCTGGTGCGGTGAAGAGATGTCTCCAATTTGACATGAGAGTTTCCAAGGCAGGGGGAAGGATCCTCCCCTGTGAGGGCCCAGATGGCAGCCGTTGGGCCGCCTGAACTGGACCATTCTTTGCTGTTCTGAAGTGGCTTCCTCAGTCAGGTACCACGTCCTTTTCCTTGAGCCACTTGAAAACTCAAATGATCCTGGCCTCCCGCAGGGATCTGCTGCATGTCTGTGTGGCCCAGCTGCCTCCAGGGCTCTCCCATGGCTCCTTCTGATCCAAAGCCCTGGGCATGAGGGCAGCGTATGCCCATGGTGCTGATGGTGGTATGAGCTGCTGCTCCTCTGTCCCCTCTGCCTGCTTTGCCACTGATCCCCAAGCAGCTTTTCCGTCTCATTCCACACAGTGGGGCTGCACCCTGGGGTCACTGCAAGGGGGCAGTGTTGCACGCTCTGCCCAGCCCATGGCCTGGCTTGTCTGCTCCTTAAAGGCTGAGGCAGTACAGCTCCAGCTTTAGCCTTTGCTGTGCTCAGAGGAACATCCCCCACAACTGCCAGACCAGCAGCAAGAGCAATAACCCGACCCAGCCTGCTGCTGGGGCCATGGTGCTGTGTACAGCTCCAGTGCCCTACTGTGCCAAAGCCCATGGCAGGGTCACCTGGAGCCTCTCTCGGGATGGCTGCCTCTGCCCCCAGTCAGCATTACCCGGTGCTTACGAGCGACCCGTGCCAGCAGCTGAGGGTGAAGGCAGAAAGGTGAGTGGCTGCATTAAGGTTACATGGCTCTGAGCTTTCCTCCTCCCTTGCCTGTCCCCATGGCCCCCTGCACAACGGGGAGCACCTTTGCCATGGAGCGAGGCCAAGGCTGGCTGTCAGGGCTGGCAATAGGAATGGGGAGGGGGCAGCATCAAGATGGAGTTAGAAAGTGCTTATTACTTAGCCTCTCAGTGCTTCCCCTCCTTCCTGCTTCTCAGGTCAGGGCTCCTGGTTGTCCTGTCCACACCACGCAGGAGTGCCAGATCCCCTCTCATCAAGGTGAGGGAACTCCGTCTTTACGGCTGCTCAGTGCAGTCCTGCCCTGCCTTAACTGCGCACAAGCAGGCAGCATGGCCTGTGCCCTGGGAGGCAGGACCCTGGGTACTATTCCTGGCTCTGCCACTGATGCAGGCAAACTCAGGCAAGTCTCTTCCCCAGCTGTGAAAGGGGGGGTATGTGGGTACCCTCCCAGGGCAGTTAATTATGTGCTGTTTAGTCCAGGGGTTAGCACCCTTTGGTATCTTCACTGTGGGCCCCACTGCTAAGCTAGACTCCACCAAGAGCCTCAGTCAGAATCCCTGCTCCATGCTATTGTCTGCCGCTGGCTGTGGTTTTATCCCACGTCCTCTCTGGTGCCAGCCCTGGCTGTAGCTCTAGCATCCCTGTGTGAGGCTAACGTGCCAGAGAAAGCAGCGAAGCGCCGCTCTGCGTAAGGGCGTCTGTGGCCAGTACAGCGAGGGGGCTCGGGGCAGCGTGGAGAGAGGCAAAGGGATGGTGAGGGATGCATGGAGTGAGCCTAGCCAGAGCGGGAATGCAGCAAGTAAAGCACTCGCCCCTGTTCTGCTGGCTGAGGCACCTCATGCAGGGACCCAGCGATGCCAGGGGCGGCTGAGGCAGGACACCAGGACTTAGAGCTTTGGGAACAGCCACCCAGCCTGTGCAGATGGGGTTTGAGAGGCCCCTTCTGCTGAAGAAACACCACAAAAGCCCCTTAAGCCCCCTCCAGCTGCCACTCCCTGGCCCCTGGTGGGTGTTGGGAGGGTCTGAGGCTTGCCCCATGGGAGAACAGCAGCTAATTCTGGCTCCTTTGCCAAAGAACGGAAGGGCAGTGAGAGGCCACAGTCAGCGGGAGCCTGCCCAAGAATGGCTGCCAGCAGCTTCTTTGCCTGCCCTCTGCTGTGCCTGAGGAGTGCTCAAGGGGCTCGTGAACCCTTCCAGGGCCTGCAAGGGTGGTTGTAGCCAAAAGCCGTATTTCGCGCTGTGTCCCGGGGAGCTGGGTGCTGCCCCACTCCTCCAGCACAGCGCCTCTGCCATGAGCTAAGGGGACACCAGTAATGCAAGGTGCTGTGCTGGGCACTAAGCTGGGGGCCAGCTGCCCTTGCAGGGGCCCCAGCCCCATGGAATAGTTTTGCATGTTGGCTTAAGTCCCTGTGCTGCTCTTGGGCCAGGCTTAGTGGGCTGGGGGTTCCCCTAGTCTGCAGGGCAGAGGTTCCAGTACCCACCCCCCTCCCATACCAGAGGGACAGGAGTCTGAGCTGAGGGCCTGCCCCACATTCCGGGGTGGTGTGCCACAGCCGAGTGGTCACTCCAGCTGTGGGCAGCACATCCAGCCTGCAAGTTGCTGCGGCAGGAGCTTTTTGGCTGTATGGCTCCTTGTGCCTGAGAGGCTGCTCAGCTGGACCTGTTAACGAGAGCACCTAACAAGGCACCAGCAGGGACTAACCTGCCATGGCACCAGGCTGCTCCTGGCCAGGCAAATGCTGAGGGCTGGGATTCCAGCAGCTTGTCTGAATCAGCGCACAGGTGTGGGCAGCTCCCTCCGGAAAGGGGATGCTCCCAGTGCTGTAATCAGCAGAAGGCTGCTTGCTCTGCACCCTGTGCTGAGCTAATCCCGGCTGCTTTGCTCTTGGGCTGGGGCCAGTCAGCTCTGCTCCCAGACTTCTGTGCTTTCTTGTGAGGGAGGGCCCCCGGGGGTGTACGCCTATGGGCTTCTGGAACAGGTGCCTCCCTGCAGCCCCCCTCCCCTCCGGTGCTAGGGGGAGGGAGCCTGGCCTCCCATGGCATACGTGGAGGCCTGAGCAGGGACCTGGCTTTGGATCTACACCACAGGTATGTGCTCCCTCCTGGGCCTGGGAGGGCCTGGGAGAGCAGCTGCCACCCCTGCCCGGCCCAACAGTGTCCCCACATTCCTTGTGTCTGGTCTGGCTGCACCACAGCGGTCTCCCCAGGCCCTCTTTTCAGGGCAGAAACCTTACGCCAGGTGACTTACTCCATTGAATACAAGGTTTTTAGGAGACTTTTGTAGCGCTTTGATATTTACACTTATTGCTACCATTGTTTGTAAATCTATTTATTTTTTACCTGCATTTTTTCATTTTTTAAAAGGTCTGTTTTTATATCGCAATGGATGTCATAATAAAGAGATTTGCACACAGGAAGGCTGGGGGGTATCTTGGAGGGGAGGGGGGCAGCTGCCTTCTTGGCCCTAGAACTGAGTGTCCCCCCCCCGGCCAGAGCAGCTCTGCCAGGAGCCTGGCTTGGTAACTGAGTGTTCCCCCCCCCCCCCCCCGGCCAGAGCAGCTCTGCCAGGAGCCTGGCTTGGTAACTGAGTGCCTCCCCCAGGGCCATGTTCATGAGCAGCAGGGCCACCTCAGCCTACGCTCCTGCCACCCAGGCAGGGCCACTTCCGCCCCAGCCTTGCCCTGCAGGGGCCCGAGGGGGGCAGAGTTCCCACGGGTTTGCTCCAGTAGCTGAATAGCAGCTGCTCCATGCTGCAGTAACGAGGGTTCAGTGTCCAGCGTGGCCCTGTCCCTCCTGGCTGAGGCAGGGTCGCTGTTCCTATGGCGCTGGGATGACACAGGAGACAGTGCAGGCCCACTGACCCTCCTGTCACTTTTATTCAAGGGGCAGGAAGAAGGAACACAAACCCAGAACAAAAGGTCAGTTGGCTCCTGGCTGAGCAGGAAAGGTGATGCCACCTGCTGTCTCCAGCAGCAGCTGCATGGTCGGGGTTACACCAAAGGGCCTGCTTCAGAACAGGCTCCTGTGGCTCATTGTTCCAGTTCCGGGCACTACTGCCAGACAGCGATGGGGGCTCCTGGATTCCCGGCTGTGCAGGCAAGGTGGTAGTGCTGGAGTCGCTGGGCCTGAGATCTGCATTCCCTGAGGAGTGCGTCACCCAAACACAGTGCTCCATCACATCTAGGAGGATGAGGGGCTGCTGGCCTACGAACTCCTGGAGTCCAGAACCCAGCAAGGCTCTAGGAAAAGCTAAGACTGTGCTAGGTCCTAGTTTGTTGGCAAGGCAGGTGGCAGGAGTATGGCTGCACTCTTGATCTTCTCTCCAGGGTAGGGGGCAGGAGAGAATCAGCACCACCGCAGCCTGGCTGTGTTGTTAATGGGAGATGACAATGTCCCATTAGGAAAGAGGACAGCTGGGTTCACAGCCATGGGGCCAGCTGGCGTGGGGAAGGGAGCTGCGTTTGGCCCCAGGGGGCCAGCTGGCCTGGGGCAGGGAGTTGGGTTTGGCCCCAGGGGGCCAGCTGCTTTGGAGAAGAGGACTGGGTTCATGCTCTGGGGCTCACCCACCCTGGGGAAGGGAGTCCGGTTCACACTCTGGGGACCAGCTGCCCCGGGGAAGGGAGATTGACCCAGGGGACCGGTAGGTCTAGTGTCCAGCATGGCAGGCCCCTGTGTGATGGGAGCGGTGTTCATGCCCAGGGAGCCAGTTGTTCTTGGAACTGGGCTCATACCTAGGAGGCCACCAGCCCTTGCGCTGGGAGCCAGGTTCATGCCCAGGGGTGAGCCAATCCCTGCAATGGGAGCTGGGGTTGCACTTGAGGGTCCTCCTTCCCTGGGAAAGGGGAATGGATTCATAGATAGGGTGTCAGCTCGTCTAGTGGTGAAGAGGCCAGTCCCCCTCGGCATGGGAGCCGGGCCCGGGCCCGGGCCCAGGGCTCCAGTCCCCCTCGGCATGGGAGCCGGGCCCAGGGCTCCAGTCCCCCTCGGCATGGGAGGCGGGCTCAGGCCCGGGCCCAAGGCTCCAGTCCCCCTCGGCATGGGAGGCGGGCCCGGGCCCAGGGCTCCAGTCCCCCTCGGCATGGGAGGCGGGCCCGGGCCCAGGGCTCCAGTCCCCCTCGGCATGGGAGCCGGGCCCAGGGCTCCAGTCCCCCTCGGCATGGGAGCCGGGCCCAGGGCTCCAGTCCCCCTCGGCATGGGAGCCGGGCCCAGGGCTCCAGTCCCCCTCGGCATGGGAGCCGGGCCCGGGCCCAGGGCTCCAGTCCCCCTCGGCATGGGAGCCGGAGCCGGGCCCAGGGCTCCAGTCCCCCTCGGCATGGGAGCCGGGCTCAGGCCTAGGAGGCCACCTGCCCTCACGATGGGAGCTGGGCTTGGGCCCAGGGCTCCAGTTCCCACTGGGATGGGAGCTGGATTCGGACCCAGAAGACCACCTGGCTTGGGGATTGCAGCTGGGCTTGGGCCCAGGGCTCCAGTGCCCCTTGAGATGGGAGCCGGACTAGGGCCCAGGAGGCCACCTGCCCTTGTGATGGGAGCTGGGCTGAGGCCCAGGAGGCCACCTGCCCTAAGAATGGGACCTGGTCTGGGGCCCAGGGCTCCGGTCGCCGTCGGGACGGGACCTGGTCTGGGGCCCAGGGCTCCGGTCGCCGTCGGGACGGGACCTGGTCTGGGGCCCAGGGCTCCAGTGCCCCTTGAGATGGGAGCCGGACTAGTGCCTAGGAGGCCACCTGCTTTAGGGATGGGAGCTGGGCTGGGGCCCAGGAGCCCACCTGCCCTAGGAACGGGACCTGGTCTGGGGCCTAGGGCTCCGGTCGCTGTTGGGACGGGACCTGGTCTGGGGCCCAGGGCTCCGGTCGCCGTCGGGACGGGACCTGGTCTGGGGCCCAGGGCTCCAGTGCCCCTTGAGATGGGAGCTGGACTAGTGCCTAGGAGGCCACCTGCTTTAGGGATGGGAGCGGGGCTGGGGCCCAGGAGCCCACCTGCTCTTGGAAGAGTAGCTGGGTTCTGGCCCACAGCACCAGTGCCCCTGGGGGTGGAAGTTGGGCTAGAGCCAAGGAGTCCACCTGTCCTTGGGGTGTGAACTGGGCTTGGGCCCAGGAGCCCACCTGCCCTTGGTAGGGGAACTGGGCTTGGGCCCAGGGCTCCAGTTCCCAGCAAGGTGGGAGCTGGGCTAGCACCCAGGAGGCCACCTGCCCTTGGGAAGATAGCTGGGTTTGGGCCCAGGGCTCCAGTGCCCCTTGGGATGGGACTCGGGCTAATGCCCAAGAGGCCACCTGCCCTGGGGAAGGGAGCTTGACTTGTGTCTTGAGGTGGGGTCCCCCTTGTGCTAGGAGTACAGTTCTGGCCCAAGCACATGGCCCCACCTAGCACGGGAGCTGGAGTTGTACCCAAGAGGCCACCAGGCCTTGGCAGGAGAGCCTGGCTCATGTTTTGGAGTTCAACCCCTCTCGGGATGGTAGCTGGGCTTGTGCCCAGGAGTCCGGATGCTCTAGGGAAGGGAGCTGAGTTTGCCCCCATGGGACCAGCCCCTCTTGGGAACGGAGCTGAGTTTGCCCCCATGGGACCAGCCCCTCTTGGGAACGGAGCTGAGTTTGCCCCCATGGGACCAGCCCCTCTTGGGAAGGGAGCTGAGTTTGCCCCCATGGGACCAGCCCCCCGCCCTCGGGACAGAAGCTGGGCTCGTGTCCAGGGGGCAGGACGCTCTCTGGTATGGGGCCGGGGCTCTTTCATACTTTCTTGGGCACGTTGGTGATGATGGGCTTGGGGCGGGTTTTGAAGAGGAGCTTGGTCTTGATCAGAGCAGTCACCAGGTAGTGGGTAGCTGCCCCTGTGGGGCTGCGGTCACAGCCGTGCTCACTGGCACTACGTTTGGTGAGGACGGCGAAGGGCTTCTCCAGGCGCACTACCTTCCCATAAAGAATGTGATGGCCCACGATGAGCACAGGGACCCCCTTGGGAAAGAAGAGAGAACAGGCACAGGGTCAGAGCCCTGCAGGGACCAGGCTCCCTTCCTTTCACTACAGCCTCCTTCCCCCTTCCACAAGAAGATGGAGCTCAGAACCAGGTGCAGCCTTGGTGGGAGCTGACTTGGCAGAGGACTCCCTACAGCTGCTCTCCCCAGCCTGGAAGGAAGGGAAGGAAAGCTCCCTCACCTCTCTGGTGTAATGCAGGTCTCCCAGGAGGTTTCCAGCCAGTCCGGTGCTGTAGCGAGCCTCAATCTCTCCCTGCAGCTCCATCAGCACCCACTCTGCCAGGCCATCAGCCCCATCACTGAAAGCAAAGGGCTGGCGGTTACAATGTCCTAAGCGTCGAAGGGCCAGGAGGGGGATGTCCAGACAGAGGCTCCACTACAAAAAAAGTGGCAAGCCAGGTCCACCAGCTCTCTGGTTTCTGTGCAATACCCGGGTTTAGACGCTGCCCTAGGGCCTTGCTGAAGCATGTTCAGACCCCAGTGGGACACAAGCTAGCTCAGAAACTGACAACTCATCACTTCCTAACACTAGCACAGGAAGGAGTCGTGCCACACTCACCTGGAAATCACAATCTGCACCATGCTCCGCTTCTCCTCTGCAAAGCGAAGGAGACACAGATTCATCAGCAAATGGGGCTGAGGGACCAGGCACCTGCGCTGAACCTCCTGGGCCACTAGTGTCTCACTGGGCGAGAAGTGACCCCCCAGCCGTACCTGGGGAGGGGAGGAGTCCACTCTCGCCTCACTGCGAAGGCTCAGTGTTTGAACCACTTATGGCACAGCCCCAAGAGGCCCTTTGACACACACGCTCCCTCTGTGCCCTATGCAGCCCTTCTGACGGGAGCGCCCCATTGATTCGCAAGGGGGAGTGGTGGGTTGAGCAGATTATTTTGTATTTTACTGCCACCTACTGGCAAACTCAGATAATGTTCCTTTACAGCTACAATGGACAATGAGTTGTGCACAATAGAAGTGGCTCAATGTTGTGCTCCCCAAAACAGCCAGAGGGAGTCTCCCAGAAGCAGGGAGAATCACCAAGCACATGGCATAATGACCTGACTGCAACGTTAATAAGTGGCTGGCACATACCTGACCCCTGAGGTTACACTCCAAACCACAATATATTTGTTTGATTGTAACAAACAACTGAAGAGGCTGGACTACCAGATGGGATGTTCCAAGATCATTTTCACTGGAAACAACAGATGGGATTTGAACACAGGCAGACGAGTGACTAACACGTGGCTCCAGCAGGCCTCCCTTTTACACGGCACCACACTGTCTCAAAGCCAGTTTGCTTGGATGGTCAATGTCATGTCAGCAAAGTGCTTAGAAGAGGCATTCTCCAAATACCTTATGGATCAGCAAGATTGTGTAGTTTCCTTGGCTGTAAATAGTTTGACTCCTGTCTTTTACTTCATTATAGTTAGCATGGTGGGCCCTGGATCCCAACACCCCAGAAACTGAGCTCAACCAGCCCAGACTGTGAACATTCTCCTGTAAAGCTAGAATTAAACATTCTTATTGTCTGTAATTCAGGTAGCCTGAAGTGTGTGATGTGAACTCCCCAAAACTATTCAGCAGTGAAAGCTGAGTCCATGGGAGTTTGCAGGGGAAATGAATTTGCACTAATATCTCAGACTTCCAAGTATTAAACTCTACAGAGGCTAATTCATCATTTCTTGGAGATTTATTTATTGGGATAAACTCAAACAAGAAAATAAACTGTTGCAAATTAAAACTGGAAAAGCTCCTTTTGCTCCCACTGAGTCCATCTCCCAAGGGCCATGGCAAGAGTACTCCATGCAGGACATTCTCTAGTGCTTTGTCTGATCTAATTTAAAGTTTCCCAAATGACAAGGTTTCTGTCCCTTCCTTGAGAGTCTTCCATGGCCATCTACATCTCACTGTCACTAGCTTTTCCCTTACAGTCAACTTAAATTCCCCCTTACTTAATTTCATCCTATTCCTCCTATGTAAATCCACCTGTGCGTAGGAAAGTAATTTCTATCCCTCCTTGGTGTTTACACTGTTTAGATACATGAAGATTCATGTCCCTCACCTTTATTGTCACATAGCCAAGTTAGTTCCTATATTCTTCCCTCATAAATTAATTGCTCCAGCCACTTCTTTTTCTTATCTGAATTCCCTCCAATTTGTTAATATCTTTTTGACAATTTGGTGCTCAAAATTGAATGGAACATTCCAGGTGTGCTTGCATCAGAGTTGTGTAGAAAGGGGCTATTTTAAAATTATTATTAAAAAATTAAACAGATCTATCTTATAGCACTTTCCATCCTGAATCATTCCAGCCTGCATTACAAATTTTAATTACATACACAGTGGAATCACAACACCGGCCACTGCAACACAGCCACCTCTTTGGTGGAACAAGTAGATGTTTGACTTGATTAGTGAAAATCTTTACTTTCTAAAATGTAACTTACTTTCACAGAATATCCTTATTCCCAGGAAAGAGAGTTCTGTTACTAATAATTCTCCTTTCCTCTGCCTCTTGATGGCATTCGCTACAGCCAGACTTGAAACTCCTGCATAGAAACACTCCCTGTTTGCAACTGCACATGAAACATCAGACTCCCAAACCCTCTCATGACCCGCCTCCTATTTAATCCTCCAATACAGTCATTCTAATCAGGAGCCAACCGTCTTGCAATGAAATTAAGGCTGTGTGGGGAAATGATACTTCCTGTGGGGACAGTACAAAAAATGGATGTGTCCCATAAAACTCAGTCAATAGTGTGACTGGGTCCATGTAGTGGGCGAGGTGCTCTACAGGCTGCTGTCCTGAGGCGTACACAGGCTCAGTGTGACACAGGATAAGGGAGGGCTTTAGACCTCAGCCTGGGAATGGTGGCAACAGGCTGCACAGTTCTCTTCATGCCACACCCAAGTGAGGTTCTACCCAGCTGTACCCTCATGCCTCTGCTCTCCTTCCTGCAGCCTGGCTCAGCCCCCTGCTCCTGCACCAGCTTCCCTAGCCCTTCCCTCACCACCCTCCCTGATCCTTCACCAGAGCCCCTTCACTAGCCCCTCCCCCACCACCTTCCCAGAGCCCCTCCCTCCCCATCCTCCCCCAGAGCCCCTCCCCCACCACCTTCCCAGAGCCCCTTCCCTAGCCCCTCCCCCACCACCTTCCCAGAGCCCCTCCCTCACCACCCTCCCCCAGAGCCCCTTCCCTAGCCCCTCCCCCACCACCTTCCCAGAGCCCCTTCCCTAGCCCCTCCCCCACCACCTTCCCAGAGCCCCTCCCTCCCCATCCTCCCCCAGAGCCCCTTCCCTAGCCCCTCCCCCACCACCTTCCCAGAGCCCCTTCACTAGCCCCTCCCCCACCACCTTCCCAGAGCCCCTCCCTCACCACCCTCCCCCAGAGCCCCTTCCCTAGCCCCTCCCCCACCACCTTCCCAGAGCCCCTTCACTAGCCCCTCCCCCACCACCTTCCCAGAGCCCCTCCCTCACCACCCTCCCCCAGAGCCCCTTCCCTAGCCCCTCCCCCCACCTTCCCAGAGCCCCTTCACTAGCCCCTCCCCCCCACCTTCCCAGAGCCCCTTCACTAGCCCCTCCCCCACCACCTTCCCAGAGCCCCTCCCTCCCCATCCTCCCCCAGAGCCCCTTCCCTAGCCCCTCCCCCACCACCTTCCCAGAGCCCCTTCCCTAGCCCCTCCCCCACCACTTCCCAGAACCCCTCCCTCCCCACCCTTCCTTCTTCATCCTTCCCCAGAGCCCCTTCACGAGCCCCTCCCCCACCATTTCCCCAAAGCCCCTCCCCCGAGCCCTTCCCTCGCCACCCTCCCCCTTCGCTAGTCCCTCCCCCCACGCCAACATCCCTGTACCACGGCCCCTCCCCCCGCCGGGCCCCACCATCACCCCTCGCCCCAGGGTCCCTGGTCCCGACCTGCAGGAGGGGCCGTCGACGCAGCAGGGCCTGGCGAGGGAGCCGGGGGCTGCGTGGTCTCCCGGCAACAACCGAACCTCCCGCCGCTGCGCACTTCCGCCCGGCCGGACCCTTCCCCTCGCTTCCGGTTCCGGGGCGCAGGGCGCGCACGTGGGGGGCGCTGGGGGAGGCGGGGCTGCAGCCGCGGGATGGGGGAGTTCCAGGTGCACCGGGTGCGGTTCTTCGCCTACGTGCCCGCGGGGATCCGCTGCCTGGCTCACAGCCCGCGCTCCGCCCGCCTGGCCCTGGCCCGCACGGACGGCGCCCTCGAGGTCTACAACTTCGCGGCCAACTACTTCCAGGAGAAGGTAACGGGGCGCCCCCGCCGCGAGCGGCCATCCCGGCCCGAACCCAGCCGGGGCCTTGCGGGGAGCCGGGGGCGGAGACCAGCCCTCGCTGGAGCGAGCGTGGGGCCGGGAGAAGGTCCCAGGCTCCCCCCGGAAAGCAGCCCCCCCCCGGCAGCTCTGGGATGTCACCTGCCCTAGACGAAGCCTGGGCTCCCTGCGCGGGAGCTGTCACCGCAGCCTCGCGTGTCTGAGCGTCATTGGCTTTGCTGGGCTTCAGCTTCTCGCTCGCTATGGGGCGGGGGCGGGGGCGGGGGCTCTCCAGCTAACCCAGCCACCCCCTCCAGTGGGCGAGACTTCATACAGGGATGGGCAAGGAACAACCCTGACCCCCGGAGGGCCCGGGAGCTGCTCAGGACGGTGTTCTGGGGCCGATTCAACCGTCCGTGCTCGCCCAGGGCCCAGTGGCTTCGCTGATCTGGCCACGCGTTAGGGGCTAGTGGAGGAACTTGGGGCCCGTCCCAGCAGGCAGCACTATAGGGAAGGGTACAGCAGTGCTGCCTGCCTGGGAGTGACTAACCTCTGCTAGCTGGTGTATAGGGAGCAGTGGAGGGGCCCTCAGCCCTGGCCCTCCCATTGGGGATTGAGGTAGGGGAATTCCATAGGAGCAGAGGGTGGGGGGGACAAAATGAGACTTTGTCCTTATATGGTGCTCAGACGTGGGCTGTCTGAGCCCGGGTGGGCTCCAGGGGAAGCGGGATGGTGTGATTCATCTGTGCGTCTTTTCAGGGTATCCCAGGCCATGAGACAAGAACCACAGAGGCGCTGTGCTGGGCAGCTGGGGATCGGCTCTTCGGAGCAGGCCTGGGCGGAGACATCAGCGAGTATGATTTAGAGAAGCTGCGAGTCAAGTACTCCCTGGATGGCTTTGGGGGCCCCATCTGGAGCATGGCGGCTGATCCCAGTGGCACTCAGCTGGCAGTGAGTACCTCTGGCTGGAAAATCCCAGGGAAGCCTGCCAGCTCTGTAGCTTGGTTCTGCCATTGGGCCAGGATGTCATTTCTGGCTCCTGCTGGCCTATGGAGCAGATGAGGTCTGCCTCCCTTGCTGCTGCTCCCAGCTAGCAAGCTCCCTGGTGTTCTGAAACCCAGGTGCATACTCGAATTGTCTTCAGTGGCTACGCTCCTGTCCAGCCTCACAAGGCATGATGGACTGGCTCTGTGCCGGGCAATGGGACTGCTTGGTGCAAGCCGCAGACAGTGCTGAGATTAGGGGAGGGGGAGAATCATACATGTTGGTTCCAGGGAATGATGGAGTGGAGACTGCAGAATCTTCTTCCCCCTGTTGCGGGTGGGTGTGCTGAGCCCCTTCCCATTACCACAGATCGCAGTGTGGGGTAGGGACTGTGGGGCTCCCCGCTGCTGGTAGCTGATGGGCTGTGAGCAGTGCATCTGGGGGGGGGCATAGAGAGCCGGGTGGGTGGCGTCATAGTTGAGTGGTGGTGAGATGTGCCCACGAGGCCCAAGGGCAGTTTGTTCTCAGAACTACTTCAGCACAGAGTCCGGGCTGCCCAGCCCCGGGCCCTTCCCGAACGCAGAAGAGGCTGATTGTAAATCTCTGACAAGCAGGAAGCAGAGTTGTGGAGATGGAGGTAAAGGAGTTCTGTGCGCTAAGCAATACTCCTCACCAGACAGTGGGGCAGGCCGGGCTGGCAGTGCGGAGCAGTCCTGGCCTTGCTGGGTCGCTGTGCCAAGCACTCTACTGTGCTGGGAGCTGGAACTGACTTTGCTTCTGAGCGTCCATGTTCAGGCAGTTGGGGAGCCCATCGCTGCCTGCCCTTGGCAGCAGACAGATGGGACGTGAGCCAAATAAGGGCTTTAATCATCTCTCTCTCGTGTTGTCTCCTCGCTCGCCTGCCCTCCATAGGTTGGCTGTGAGGATGGGTCAGTGAAGCTTTTCCAAGTCTTGCCTGATAAAATCCAGTTTGAGAGGAGCCTGGACCGGCAGAAAGGTAGATTTGATGGGGACAGAGCAGGGCAGAGGCTGATGGGGGAAGCTGTGGTTGGGGGGAGTGATGGAGGGAAGGCTACAGAATCTACTTCCCACTCCCTTTAAATGCCCCAAGCCTGGTCCTCTGCAGCTCTCTCGGCCCTGGGTCAGCTGTGGGACTTGTGTTCTCCATTCCGAAGAAGCAACTAAGATGAGTTGAATCTGCTCCAGGTGGGACCCGCTGCCACCAGGGAGCCCTCCAAAGGCCCCACACTGAGCAGCGGGAGTCACAGCCTGCCCTCTTCCCCAGTCAGGTGCCCATGGATGGGGTCTTGTGGGCAGAGGGCAGTTAGAAGGGACAGTGTGGTCACTCAGGAGTCCAGGGTGTGGTGAAGGGGAGGCTGGTGCACACCTCTCTGAGAGAAATGTGCCAGCCTCCCATGGATCCAGCTAGCCCTGCTTCTGAACTGTCCTCTAGCTTAGCCTGTCCTAGCCCTGTACCCTCGCCCCTATTGGGAAGGCACAGCACCCAAGGCTGGGGTTTCTGCCCCATGGCACTGCCAGGCAATCGCTGAGTGCAGGCTTGCACTGAACGTTGGGGGTGAGGGGCATTGGTCTGGGTTGGCTCATGTGAGATCTCTTTCCCTGCCGTGTAATTCTCCAGGGCGTATCATGTCCCTCTCCTGGCATCCCTCCGGCACCCACATTGCTGTTGGCTCCATCGACCTTCTCCGAGTCTTTGACGTCAAATCAGGTGACTAGGAGCGCCCAGCAGAGGCGTAGTGGAGAGGGTTAGTGTCCAGGTGCCCCTGAGTGCTGGATGTGCTGGTGGGCTGTCCCCTAAGCACCTCCTGTCCACGTGGGCTGCATGCTCGCCCTCCCATTCTCCCTTCCCCCAGCAGAGTTCAACTGCCCCAAACGGAGCCAGCTGTGCCCTGTGGACTCCAGGCCAGGTGGGGTTGCTGGTCCATGTACCGGGCATTCCTGATGCAGCTGAATGGGGCTTCTGAGCAGATTGCCCTGGAGGAGAGAGACTCGGAGCCTGGCCTATCTATCATGTTAGCAAGGGGCCCAGCTCACGCACCCTGCCCCGACCCTGAGCTGTAAGCTCCCCATGGCCCTGTCCCCCTCTCCTCTGCTATCCGGGGTTGTCTGATTCACAGGCCATGCCATCCAGCGGATCCTGGTGGACCGGCGCCCGCAGGGTCTGTACAGCCGTGAGTGTGTGGTGTGGAGCGTGGCATTCCTCTCCGACGGCACCATTGTCAGCTCTGATTCGGTGGGGAAGGTGCAGTTCTGGGACTCGGAGAAAGGAACCCTCCTGGAGACCCACCCAGTCAGCAGCTCGGCTGTGCTGTGTCTTGCTGTGTCTGAGGTAGGAGGGGCCTGGCGGTTCCTGGGAGACCCCGTGCGTAGGCTGGGCAGAGGGGTGGTGACTGTGTGGGCTCTGCGCAGGGATGCTAGTAATCTGGGATCTCACCCCTTATCTGCAGCATCTTCTGTGACACTGGCTGACCCAGAGCGGCTTGTCCAGGAGCCATCCCCACCTGGTTAAAGGGCACTGCAGGCTGCTGGGGTGGATGCTGCCCTGGCTGACTGGCTTGGAGCTCGCCCATCTCCCACCCTCTTGGGCCAGGGTGCAAGGAGCTGTTGGGCTCTGTCCAGTACCTAGTGGGATGGGGGTTCACATCCCCACCCTTCCCTTGGCACTGCCCGGCCCTGCACTGTGGGCACGGCGAGCGATGGCTGTTTGGTTTCCTCCCCAGGAGGAAGATAGCATCGTGGTGGGCACTTCGGAGGGGGCGGTGTACCAGTTCCAGCTGCTGCCGGTGAAGTGGGGCAGTGCTGAGAGCAAGTGGGTGCGGACGAAGCCGTTCCAGCATCACACCCATGACGTGCGGGCCGTGGCACACAGCGCGACGGCACTCATCTCTGGAGGTATGGGGTGAGGAAGCTGCACCAGCCTAGAAGTGGGGCTCTGATCGCGCCTGGGCTTGGCTCAGCACAGTTTAGCCACCTTGGTGTCTCCTCCTCCTCTTTCAGGTCTGGATGCCCAGCTGGTGATCCGCCCGCTCATGGAGAGGGTGCATGGAAAGGGCTATGATGCTGCCCTCCGGAAATTCACCTTCCCCCATGTAAGTGCTGCACCCTGTGAGCTCTGTCTTGGTAGCCCTGCTCACCAGGTCCCCTTGCCGCAGCCACCAACTCCTGTTTGCAGGCCTGTGTCACTCCTGCTCTTGGGATTGCTCCAGAGTGGGTCCTTCCCTGTTGGAGTGGCAGCCTGGTCCCTCTTCACCCTTCCTGGTTCCAGTGGGGTCACCGTGGGTGAGCTGGCTGGGGAGTCCCATCGCTGGGGATGGCCCGTGCTGCTTGCTGACCTGCTGGGGAGAATGGGCATCAGAATGTGCTGAATGACAGTCTGGAGCACAAGAGGTGCCTGGCCGGCTTCCCACGTGCCATGCGCCGATCCTGTGGCATCTGGGTGCCCATCGCCCCAGGGGGTTCTGCACCCACAAATAGGAGCTGTGCGTGCTGGGCTGTCTGCCCTCTGGCCTGTCTGGCCTCGCCCTGCCCCGTTACCCAGGGGTCTCGTAACTGTCTGACTCTTGGTTGGTTGCAGCGACGCCTCGTCTCGTGCGCTAAGAAGGCCGGGCTCCTCCTCTTCCAGTTCCCCCAACACCTGGAGCTCTGGAGACTCGGAGCCACCAATTCTGCAGGTAAGACCCCGTGAGGGCTCCCAAGCGCTGATTGAAAACCGAATCTGTTCTTGGGATCTGGCAGAGTGAAGTGCCCGAAAGGGAATTTCTAGCAAATCCATGAAACAAGGCCAGTGCAATTCCTAGGGGACAGGTGTCCACGTCACCAGCCCCCTCCTCCCCTGCGGTCTCTAACCGGTCCCCTCTTGGCAGCCTTGGCAGAAAGGGCAATGATGGCTGTGCCTTGCCAGCATGGCCCGCAGGAAGTGCCCACTGCTGCCTGTGTCTCTGGAGAGTGTCAGTCTCCAGCAGGTGAGTCCAGCCTGAAAAAGGTTCAAAAAAGAGAATGGCCTTGGCCTAGGAAGTCGAGATGTAGTTTTGTGACTGGAGGGTTAAAGAGCCCCTGCCTTGGCCCCGCTGGGACTCCCAGAGCCTGGGAGGGGCCTGAATGGATTGGCTCCAGCGTAACAATCGGCTGTTTCAGCCACGTGCAGGGGCCTGGGTAGCATCCTGACAATTGACACTAGGAAGCGTTCCCCGCTCTGGGCACAGGCTGGTGCCACTCCTCTCTCTTGTTGCACGTGGCCAAGCAGAAATCATGTACTGCCCACACACAACCACTGTACTCAATGTCACTCGACACACCAAATCCCTGGTGTGCCAGCATGTGTCACGCGGGGTGGGCACAAGTGCTGGGAATGGTTCCGTAGAGTTCAGTGTGGCAGAGCTGAGTCATGGGGTGGGCACCTCTATGGGTAAAGCTCCCCCCTCCTGCTACGGTTCCCGGCATCTTGTGGGAGGTGCTGGGCTCAGGCCAGGACGGATCATCAGCCAGTTTCTCCCCGTCTGTGCCGTGGGGGAGTCGGTAGTGGCCTGAGTTGTGCAGAGCTCCTCAAGCAGTGTCGGCACTAAGTGCTCTTGGTTCTTCTCCCAGGGAAGGATGGTGATATCCTGCCAGTTTCCCGTGCCCCTGAGCACTTGCTGCAGCTGAAGAGCAAGGTAAGGCTGAGCAGCCTCTCCAGAGGGGGTGCCACCTCCCCGTTGCCCAGGTGGCTAGGCCTGGCCTAGGCCCCAGCTGTCCCCAGCTATAAGTTTTCACATGTGCTGTGCCTGCCTGGCCAGATCCCTGTGTGCAGGGACGCCCTGGGTAGCGTGAGAGTTACAGGAGAGTCAGAGAGAGTAACAGCCAGCCTTGTTCGGTCTGTGGCCTCCCCGGTCAAGGGCGCTTCCAAGTCGCTGGTGGGTGCTGTGAGGCAGGAGCACTGTGCTACCGGCCCATTCTCTCAGAGCCCTGCTGCACTGCGCTCCCTCGCAGCCGTGTCTGCTGTCGAGCTCCCCTGGGTACGGGAGCTAGGGGGTGCAGAGTGGGTTACTCCGGCTGCCGCAGGCTCGCTGAGGTGCAGAAATAAACTTCCTGCTTTGCCCACGGCTCAGCCGCAGGGGGCAGGTTGGGGGCTGGAACGCTCTGTACAGAGCGTCGGGCTCTGACAGCAAGGGGAGACCTGGGTGGTGGGGAAAGCAGGCCCCTGCCATCCCACTGGCAGCTCTCTCTCTCTCTGGCTGGCCCTGCCTACTCCCTCTTGCTGGGACGAGCTGCAGCTGATTTGTCTGGTTACTGAGAATCCTGGTCCCAGCATGCGACAGTCCCACAGCGAAGGGCAGACGCACCCCACACTCCCCAGGATGTGTGCGAGAAAGCATGGGTGCTATGGGACTCCTTCCTGTGGGGAAAGCCCCTCTGACCTCCGCAGTGCAGTTCTGCTGGCAGCTGTTCTCAACCGTTAAATGAGGGCACCTGTCTGCGTGTGGGGTGCAGGTACCTTTGGGGCTAAGACAGAGGGTGGCTGCTGGCCAACCCAGCCTCAGCACTCTGTGTGGTTCCCAGGGCCCCGAGCACATCTGTTGCAGCTGCATCTCGCTGTGTGGCAGCTGGATCGCCTATTCCACGGCCTCCAGGCTTCATCTGCACAGAGTGCACTTGGAGAACGGCAGCGTCAGTGTCAAGAGGGTGAGTACAGGCCCTGCTGTCGGGCTAAACCTGGGCGTGGGGGCTTGTTCCTGCCCTGACTGACGGTCGCTGATGGGTTCTGTGGGATGGAGTGGGGGAGGGGAGACAGTGATGGGAAGGGAAGGACCTCGGTCCAGTGCCCCCTTGGAGGGCCATGGAGCCCTGAGCAGTGGCCGTGCCTTGCCAGCTGCACGTAGGAAGTGAGCGCTGATTCTGCTCTCCTGCCCTCTCCAAGGTCTCCAAGGTGCCCAAGCTGCTGTGCTCCGCCCACCAGCTCCTGTGCTCCGCCGACTCCACCAGCCTGTTCGTGGCCTCAGATGAGGGTGCCGTTCATGTCCTCAAGCTCCTGGAGCCAGGGGGCTGCGGGCACCTGCAGACCCTCCGCCCAAACTCAGGTATGCGCTCCCTGCAGCTCCTGTGTGGCTGCAGGTGGGAGCAAATTTCAAAGAATCCCCAGCCCTCCCCAAACCTGTGCCTGAGGCAGTAGGGGAGGCTGGCCCTGGGCTGAGCCATTCCAGCCCCACTGCCTTCCCTGGGGTTTTGCTGGTGGGGGGCATTTTTCCCCTGGGGCAGCCTGTGAATGCCTGCCCCCCATTTGAGATGCCCAGAGTGCCCTGGAGCCGCTCCCCCTTGCTCCTGAAATGGAGCGTGTCTCGTCCACACTCCCTTGGACTCTGCCGGGTTTGCTCACCAATCTGCCCCCAGTGCCCTGATGTGACCTCTGCACAGGTCACTATGACTAGGTGTGTGCACCCCTAGGAAGAGCCTGGTGGGGGGCAGCGATCCCTTATGGCTTTGGACTGGGGTTGGATTTGGGGTGCCTTCAAGTGCCCTGCACCTCCATGGGCGCCAGAGAGGAAACGACTGGTGCTGAGCAGTGCGGCCGCTCTGACTCTCCTGCAGGCAGCGCCCAGGCTGTGTACCTGCTGGCAGCAAGTGCGGATGGGGACTGGCTGGCTGCCGCTGGTGGGGACTGGGAGATCAACGTCTACAGCCTGAGACACTTCAAGGTGAGAGCTGTGTGAAGGGTGCCTCCTGTGGTGGGAGGGCGAACCTGCATGTGTTTAGGGGTCGCCGTAGCCGGGAGACTAGCCGGCATGGTGCATGGGCTCCTTTGGGGCGCTCTAGCTGCATCACTGCCTTCCAGAGGGCAGAATCCTGGGAGTCTGTGCTGCGATGGGTTCATTGCCGCTCGGACTGTTCCGACACAGCGAGCCTGGCCGTCCAGTCCCGCAGACGTCCGTATCTCACCCTGTCTTCTCTTCTCAGCCCCACTGCACGGTGCCTGCATACAACTGCGCAGTGACTGCCCTGGCCATTCACCCTGTGACCAATAACCTCGTCATCACCCACTCGGACCAGCAGGTAGGAGCTGTCTCCTGCACAGGCTTTCCATTCTCGCCTGCTGCTCCGCTTCCTGTTAACTGCCTGTGCTTGGGCAATACGGACTCCATGCCCCCAGGGCGCCGTTCCTTGCGTCCAGGCTCTCGGGAATGAATGCACCCCGTAGACTGGTTTGTGGGTCACTGTTGCAGTCGCTGGAGTTCCGGTTTAGGGACGTTGGTATTTAGCAGCCGCAGCCTGGGTGTGAAGTTGGCAACGTCTGATGTCAGTCCCGTGACAGGGAACTCTTCCCATTGTGGGCACCATCCTTCTCGCTGCCAGCAGAGCGGTTTGGGGGCGAACTGGCCGGGACAGGCCACCAGTCGCCTCAGTCCTAGAGGAGAGGCTGGGTCAGGTCAGCTCGGGCTGTGGGGTGGTGGAGCAGCCTGGCGGTTCCTGTAGCTTTACACTGAGGTTGGTGCCGACTGCTCATCTGGCCTTCAAGGAAAGGGTGGAGGAGGGACTTGGCCAGGGGTATGTCCAGCTGTAATCCTGCTTCTTCCTGTCCCTCCCCGTGCTCTGCAGGTGTTTGAATTCAGCATCCCCGACAGAGAATACACCACGTGGAGCAGGAAGGTGCAGCAGCACGGGCTGCATAAGGGTTGGCTGGAGCGGGACACGCCCATCACCCATATCACCTTTAACCCCAAGCAGCCAGCGCACATCCTCCTCCATGACACACACATGTTCTGCATCCTCGACAAGTCACTGGTGAGCCCTGGCCCTGAGTCACTTCTGGGAAGCAGCTTGTGGTACAAGATGGGGCGAGCAGGGAAAGTTGTTCTGCCCGTTAGGGCCTCGCCCCACTGATCAAGGGACGTTCCCTGGAGCGCAAGGTGATTGGCATCCCCATGGGCATGCAGCTGCGCAGCAGCTCCTGTGACTTGCACAAGCTGCCTTGTTAGCAATGGCCAAGTCTGGCACCGGCAGCTGGGGCCTCCTGGCTGTCTGGGAAGGGGAGCAGGGCAGGGTGGGGTGCAGGGGAGTATGTGGAGTGTGTGTCCCCAGGGGCTTTCCTGATACCTTCTGAAGTGGCTCTTGTAGCCGCTGGTGGTGCTCGGCCTTAGGGTGGCAGATTGCGGCCCTGGCAGGCATGGGGCTGTCACATGGGCCTGGTGCCTTAGCCTGGGATGTTAGTTTGCCTGTTGGTTTGGGAGGGGTGGCAGCAGGTTGGGAGTAGTGCGCTGAGTGTGCACCCGCACAATACAGGGGCTTGTCCTGTCGTGCGCAGGATGGGGAGCGCTCCCCGTTTGCAGATTCTCTTTAGCATAGCCTGTGCCAACAGACAGCTCCCCAAGGGGCTTTGATCTCGATAGAATGGCTGTGCCCGTGCGGTCGGCCTGTCCCACCAAAGCCCCTCCCCCCGAAAGGATCCTTTGTTGGGTGGGAGCAGCGGGAGGAATGGACCAAACAAAGGGATGGGGGGCTCTGTGGAGTGTGCTGAGTCCCTGGAAGGCTGAGATACACACTGTGGGCTTTCTCCCCAGCCCCTCCCTGATGATGCAACCCCGCTGATGAATCAGACGGCCTTGAAGCAACTCTCAGAGAAGGCCAGGCGGGGCTATGCTCATGCCTTCAAGATCTGCAAAAAGTACCAGGCGAGTGTGCTAATGTGAGGGCCACCTCTGGGGGGGGATGGGCGGCCGCCTGCTGGGCCCACAGTTCACCCCCTGCAGCCGAGTACAGGAGCCAGGAGAGCTTTTCCTTGTGCTGAAGTTCACACACGTGTGCTGGGAGGTGCTGCACTGCAGTGCTTCCCTAGTAGGATGTTTACTCCCCGGGGGACTAATGCCAGAGCTGAGATTCCAGGCTAGCAAGATCAGCCCCTGGGTGCCCTGCTAGCTGGCCGGCTCTGGAAACAGCAGGATGGTGCCAGAGAGCTGAACTTGATGCCCATGGGTTTTGGGGTGGGAGTCACAGCTGCTCCAGCTGGCTGACACATGGAGGCTGGAGCAGGCTGGATACACCCGTTCCCTGTCAGTCAGTGGAGGGAGGTCTGGGATCTGTTGTTGGAGGAGGACTGGGCCTGTCTAGCTCCTGAACTCCCCCCAGGGTCAGTCAGTTCTCACAGGGGACGTGATGCTGATGGGACAGCATCCATACCCACCCCTCCCCCCCCACACACACACTCTCTCTCTCTCTCTCTCACTCTGGTGCTTCGTATAAAACACAAGTGCTTGAAATGTGCTGCCAGCCATGGGAGTCGTGTGTAACTCTCACTCCATGCCTGACCCTCCCTCCCTCCTTCAGGGTCTTGGGCGGTAGTGGCAGATGCTTAACTCCCCCGGGGTCTGGTGCTGTGTTGGAGCTGCTTCTGTTAGATGTTCTGACAAGCTTGTGGCTTAACTCTGAGCAGCCATCCCCACCTGCAACTGATCCAGACCAATTCTTTGGCTCACTTGGGTGCCTCCTGGCGAGGAACGGAATCCTGCTGAGAGGGCCTGAGACAGCTCTTGTGCCCAGGTGTTTCTGACCTGAAATCTCCCATGCTTGGGAGGGTTAGGGGGGTGGTATTGCTCCTCCCCAGCAATACAGACCTCTGTGATCTCCCAGGCTCGCTTACCAGCTGCTGGGTGTGTATTTCCATGATCAGCGTCCCTTCTGCCTGCGCTGTTGCACAGATCTCTTGAACCAAGCCAGAGCTGCCTTGCTGGAGGCTGGTCACTAGGGAGCAGTACGTGCCCATCCCATTGACCTTACACAGCAGTAGGTTGAGAAGACTTGATCTGAGGTTATGGGGCTGCCTGGTGTAGGGAACTGCAGGGTTTCAGAGGATCTTAGGCTGACGACTGCACAGGGGCTCACTGTTCCTGGACCCTGTGGCTAGGACCTGGTCTGGCAAGGCTCCTGGAGAGTTGATTCATGTTACTGCAGAGGCTCCGGGATGCACTCGGCAGAGCTGCTCATGCTGTTCCGAGAAGAGTTTTAATCTTGTCTCCCTCTTCCTGTCCTGCAGCCCCTGCTGTTTGTGGACCTCCTGGAGGAGGGCTCCCTGGTGGTGGTGGAGCGGCCCCTGATGGACATCAAGACACAGCTGCCCCCACCTGTCCAACAGAAGAAGTTTGGCACCTAAGAGCAGAGCTGGGTGCCCTGCCCATGGAGACTCTTTGTACTGTTGCTTACCTGGGGACCCTCGTAATAATAAACCCCTGCTGTTCTGTAGGCCTGTGCTGGTGAATCTCCTCTGCCCTGTGGGGCTCCCTGCTTTCCTAGCAACTGAGATGGCTCTAAGGTCAGTTTCCCTAGAAGGGATGTGTGCTGGAGGGATGGGCCCATCAGCTCTCCTGGGGCTTCTCTCATCCCCAACCGACCCAGCAGAAGCTGGACCTGACCCCAGGCCCCACTTCCTAGAGGGTGACACCAATCTCTCCCCCTTTTTGGTAATCGTGGACCCCCGGCTCACGGTCGGCAGTGGCTTTATTACTCTAGATGCTGGTGCTCTTCCTGCGGCACTGACAACCAGCAGCTGGGCTGGTGGGTCTCAGTCTGATCCCAGAACTGAGACTGGAAAGGAACTCTTCTCACCGTGTTTAATGGGAACAGCAACACCCACTGGTTGCTCTCGGGACTGGAAGCCCATTGAGCCAGGCTCTGCGCAGGTGTAGGAGGAGACGCGATCCCTGTCCCAAAAGACCTTCAGCCTAAATTAGATGCTGGGATCCATTTTGGTGGCACATTTTGGACCTTCCCCTCCACTCCTCTGTGTCTTGCTGCTGGGCTGCTTGCTGTGGGGGGCGGCTTCTGCCAGATGTAGTCAGTTCTTGCCGAAATTCATACTAACAAATATAGCCACTTCAGCTGGTGCCAAAAACCCTGCATCGAACCAGCTTTCACACCCAGTTCTCCCTTTGGACAGTGACTAGCCGTGACGGGAGGAGATCGGGGTGATTGGAAGCAGACCAGGCCAGACTTCTTTTAGCTGGCGACCTGTACTCAGTAGGTGCCTGTACCTGGGGAGTGGGTTTGAACTGCAGTTTCTGGTGCATGTTACTGTGTTTGTGGCTCTCGTATGGAACGCAGGTGCTCACTCAATTTGGGTTTGGTTTGTGCCCAGTTCGCTGCTAATGCCATGATCAGAGTCACTGCAGTGTGCCTTATTCTGTGGAACTTGCACATATCAGTTGGCCGCTTTCGTGTGCAGTTGCAGCAGTTGCCTATGCAGTATTTATGGGCAAACGTACAAATCTGGGCCTAGACGGAGCTGCAGGCAGTTACACAGTAACTCAAGAACACGGACTGGCTGGTCTAAGCGGCTCTGGGCTAACCAGACTCACACATCTACTCCGGGCACTCACACACAGACTTCCCGGCCGGTGTGAGTGCCCGGAGTGGATGTCGGTGCTGCACGTACAGGTAGTGACTTGTTGCTGTTGTGTACATGCTGTAGCTACCTGGCTCTCGCTGCCTGTCTGTGGGTGCCTGCACTCACATGTCCCACCCCAAAGGCAGCTGCAGGCAGCTCCTTGTCCCCTGCAGGCCTCTCACCCCACCTCCTCCAAGCCCGCTTCCCTCCCCCTCCCTCTGCGTACCCTTGCACCTACATAGTTCAGCATGGCCACATGCACCTTGCCTGGTGGTAAAAGACCCAGTTCTCTCCACAGTGGGCGTCGTATGAGGCAGAGCTGGCCTGAAATGTTACCAACTACATTTTAAAAGGACAGTCTGGTAGTAGCTTCTGTCCCAGACCATAGACAGACTTCCATCTTGCCCCAGAACCTGGATACCGATCTGACGTGTATCTGGCTCAGTAAGTGATTACGAGCCATTTGAACCCCATGTTGGACACCCCTGTTCTACCCCAAAAGTTCAGTTCTTCGTAGTGTGGGTTGTGCTGTGAATGCCTCCTTTCCATTTATCACGCCACCCCCCCCGTCCTCCATTTGCCATCATTTAGTCTCAGTTCCCATCCCATAACCTTCCTGTGCCAACTCCAGCAGCTATTTACATGGAAGAGAAGTAGTAGGAAAGTGTTAAGGGATGTTGGTTGTCTCTTAATATGACTTAACAGCTGGGCTGAAGAGCCAGCCCCATGGCAGCAGCCAATGCTTTGCTGACCAGTCTGAGACCTGCTGTTCTGCATTTTCATTGCCGTTAAGGATGATATTTTGAACTCTGGTGCAGAAACAAGCAGAAAGATGCCCACTCAGCCTTTATAGATCATCAAACAGCACCCTGGTTTTCTTTGCAGGCCTCTCTAACACTGTGCCAGCAGGGGGCACTGTTCCCTTAGCTTTTAGGATACCACTAATGAAAGCGAGGAGAGGGGGGATTAAGTTGCTCTCTCCTGAGATGTACTTGGTCCTGCCTCGATGCAGAGGGCTGGACTAGATGACCACTCGAGGACCCTCCTAGCCCTGCGCTTCCATGATTCTAAGATGCTGCAAAACTGAACTTGGGTTTTCTAGCCAAAGCAACAGGCTTGTGCGAGGCAGAGTAAAGGACTGCGTGGGTGGCTCCCTCTGGGCAGTCAGCTTGTTACAGCTTGGTAGGTGTCAGAAGGAAAGGAAGTTAATTCACAAAATGTGATGAATGGAGGTATGCTCAGGCTTGCAAAACCTTGATCACTGTGAGCTTGAGTTTCCCTGCTGATCCGTGAAGTGAGACAGAGCCCAAGCCGGGTTGCAAATGGGGCATCATCTGTAGGGCTCCATGACCGCTCCCTTCTCCCCCAAGGGGATGATACTTAGCCAGACTGTGACTGCTGCCCTCTCCACTCTGCTGTGCTGGCATTTCCGTTCATCTCCTTTTTCAGAGGCTCTTGTTTTGGCTATTTTAATTCCCCTCCTGCTGGAACTCAGTGTGGTATGTCACCTTTTAACCAAGCACCATTGCAATCCATCTGGTCTTCCAGCACTTGCGATTATTGTGCAGCTGTGTTGGTATGGGTGTAACAAAAGCCAGCCCTTGGATTGAGTTACAGCATCATCTGTCCGGAGGAGGAGGCAAGAGCTCTCTATCAGAACTCATTCAGCAGGCCCTGGTAAATTACAAAATAGCAGCTTGTCAGATGTCAGCAGTTCCAGTAAAATTAGATGATATTTCAATTCATCTGCAAGTCCCATTTCAAGGCAAAAGCTCATGTGTGGTGAGAGCATTTGTACTAAATAGTGAATCAGATCAGGTCTCTGCCCACTCACACTCTTCAGCAGGAAACCATAGTTGCAAAGAATTGCTTTGTAGTGTAGGTTGTTCCACCTACAGTGGAAAGCAGCCCCCTCCACCGCCCCTTGTAGGCTACCGCCCTTTAGTACTATTTATACATCTGATCAACAGGAAGGATGCCTAAAACAAGCCTTCAGTTACACAGGGGCAGTAGTTGCTTTTCCCAGCTTTTTTGGTCTCACAGAGCAATTGTTAACATTCAAACCCTGCGATGCTCGTAATTCTGGAGTAGGCAGTCCTGATACATTGTAAGTAATAATATCCCCCATTATAATTTGTTTGTGATCACTTCACCATGAAGCACTTGACATACCACCTATTAAACATGATACCTGTCTTATAAAATAGTATCCCCAAATCCTAGTAATGGACTTTGCACCGGTTATTGCTGTTTGTTGCATGAAATATTTAGCAGAGGTCTGATGTGCAAAAGCACCTGACTGCAAGTAAAACTTGTATCTGCTGCTGTTTGAGCAGTCAACAGGGCTAGAACACGGGGGGGGGAAATGTAGCTTAGTCTTGATAGATGACATCTTTAACTGAGTTTTTCCTGGTACTTTGGCCAATTGATTTCTAAAGCAACAATGCCTGTATCCTGCTTCTCCCCCCACCCTCCAGAAGCCTTAGAACTGCTCTAATTCACAATTCCCTTAATTCTCATCAATGAGAATGGGGTGTCAATTTAGTGTGGTTATTGCTTCCCGAACCACCTTCCCTGACCCCTGCAATCACAGTGCACTGGGCCTGAGTGCTTAGAGCCCAAGGGCTGGAAGGAGTTTATTATATTTCCCTTCTCTCAGGAGGTGTCCTCAGGAGTCTGAGGATCACCAGTGATTACATATGCTTGAGTTAAAAATAGTGCTCCTGGTCTGAAGGCTCAGCAGCCAAGGCCTAGCCTCAGGCAGGAAGTTAGCAAGCTCCAGGCTGCACTACTCTCAAGTGGACCTGCAACGAAATTTCTGTCTTAATATTGGATCTGCTGCTGAACTAATGCCATCTATGTAAACCTGGTTATGATCCCCTTGCTCAGGGCTAGCTTTTTCCTTAAGCAAGAAATTGAAGCAAAGTAAGGTGATCGGGAAGCCCCTTAGGTGTTCCCCTCTAGGCTTTGGCTACACTCTGGTTCTTCAAGAGGGAAGGACCTAGTGGCTATATTCATATCCCTATTTTCCCCTATTATTAATACTGTTTAGCCTTGTTTCCAACCCGTGCTACAGCTTTGACCTCTGGTAGCTGGGTCTTATCTCACTTCCACTCGGAACTGCCTTTGGGGTAAGAAGGGCTCTCTGGACTTCCACAGCTGGGTCTCCAATTCCAGCTCTGATGTGCTCCACTCTCCAAGGGAGATGGTATTTTTTCTGCCATAGCTGTTCCCTGCCCTGGACTCAAGTCCATCTTGGTTCTTAGTGCCTTGGGCAGGGCTAGGAGGACAGAGGCAGCGACTCCCATGTGGGTGCTGAAGGCAATGCCCTGGGCTGTGGGGTGGCAGCTCAGGTGTGACAGAATGAGGGAGGCCCATCTAGTGCAGTTGGGGGGTCTGACCTACAGCATGGGAAGGGCCCCTGGTGCCCATCTGCTGGGTATGGTGCCAACAGCCCAAGCTCTGTGCAGGCCCCACGGGATGGGTGGGGTTGGGGCAGCTGCTGCCCCTGGACCCAGTGTGGATGGGACCCCTGCTGGGATGGGGGCCTGTAGCTCTCCTCCCCTTTGCCCTGGAGCAGGGATGGGAGGAGCCTGCAGAAGCCCCGCCCCTAGCGAGCTTGAGGCTTTATTACTATAAGCCCCGCCCCTTATAGCCGTTCCGGCGGGGGGAGCCCTGAGCTGCGGCACCCCGCCCGCTGCTGCCTCTCGCTGGGGGGCGGAGCTCAGGCCTGCAGACACGCCCCTTCCCGCTCCCCACCAATGGCGTGCTCCCGTCGAGGCACTGCCCCGCCCCCTGCGGGAAGGAGGCCGGACGGGAGCGCGAGCCTCGCCCCTCCGCCAATAGCAGGGCCGCGCCCGCCCTCTCCTCAGCGGGGCCCGGCGGGAGCGGGCCGGGTGCCGGCGGAGGAGCCGCGCGGCGGGATGGCGGTGTGGACGCGCGCCGCCAAGGCGGGGCTGCTGGAGCTGCTGCTGCGGGAGCGCTGGGTGCGGGTGGCGGCGGAGCTGAGCGGCGAGGCGCTGAGCCTCACCTCGGAGCCGCCGCCGCCCGAGCCCGCGGGGCCGCCCAACGGGCTGCCCAACGGCGCCGAGTGGGGCGCGGCGGGGGGCGGCCCGGAGCCCCGCCCCCTCTCGCCGCCCCCGGCCGAGCCGGCGCCGCCGGGCGTGCGGCGGGTGCGGGTGGTGAAGGCCGAGGCGGGCGGGCTGGGCATCAGCATCAAGGGCGGGCGCGAGAACCGCATGCCCGTGCTCATCTCCCGCATCTTCCCGGGGCTGGCGGCCGAGCGCTGCGGCGCCCTGCGGCTCGGGGACGCCATCCTCTCGGTGAACGGCACCGACCTGCGCGACGCCACCCACGACCAGGCCGTGCAGGCGCTGAAGCGGGCCGGCCGCGAGGTGCTGCTGGAAGGTACCGGGGGCGGCGCGGCGGGGCGGGGCGGGGCGGGCGGAGGTTCCCCCCAGGTGTGTGTGTGACACACACACCGCGCCGGGACGAGCTCCCCTCCCCGGGGCCGGCCGCCCGGTGCAGCGGGCCTAGGTCCCCGGAGCCAGGCTTCCCCCTGCCCGGAGCCAGGCTGGCCTTGCGGGGGAGGCACCGGGCGAGACTGGGCTCTCGGTGTGACCGTGGTCAAGTCCCTGAAGCGGGTCTGCGGCTTGCATGGGCCGACGTGTCTGTACAGCGCCTCGCACATGTGCCCTCCCCCGCCTGGTCTGGCCTCTCCAGGCGCTGCTATAAGACGGATAGTATCGCTGTTAGTGTATGTCTGGGCACGGAGGGTTGTCCGTGTGCGGTTTAGAGCAAACGCTGGGGGTGAAAAGAGCCTTTCTGGGTTATGGTACAGAATGATCCCCAAAGTGGTGGGATCTTGCAGGGCGGGAGTATGTGTGTAGGAGGAGGAGCAGCAGCAGCCCGGTGTTTACATCTGAGCTAGCTACTTGGTTACTTTGGCTTGGTCCAGCAGAATCTTGCTTTCCTGCAACTGTGCTCATTTATACCCCGCCCCTGAGCAGGGGAGCTCTGTTCACAGGTGCAGCTCTGTGGCCAGGAGAGATGGCCTGTTAGTGCCTGAAAACAAGCTCCTCCCGCTGACTTCGTGTGTGGTCCTAAACTGAACAGCTCTATCGCATGCAGTTTTCCTTTATTTGCGTTTCAAAGCTCCTGCTCTGTGGCATTTGCCCCGGCTGGGTTCTCTGTAATACAGAAGCAGAGCAGTGGGGATAGCCATTGAGTCCTCTTTGGAGATGTTGCTGTCTGTAGGGCTGCTAGAGTGAAAGCTCCTGTTTCGTAGTCTGTCATCTCTAAGTAGCCCAGTGTTAGAGGGGACAAGTCCTCACCCCAGCCCTTGTAGTGGATCTGCTATATTGAAGTGTGCTTGCATTCTTGGGGTTGGAAGATAGCCCTTTCTCATAGAGCTGGAAGGGACCCCGAAGGGTCATTGAGTCCAGCCCCCTGCCTTCACTAGCAGGGCCAAATACTGAACTCACAACCCTGGGTTTAGCAGGCCAATGCTCAAACTGGCAGTGGGTGCAAGTCCATGCCTGAGTTGTCTGTTGTTTTAGGGGAATTTATGAAAAGTAGCCGGGGAGCTGCAAACTGCAAGTGAAGGTGTAATCTGGCTCCTCCCTTCCTTTCTTAGGGGAATCATTCACTGCCTGGTTCACATGCTAGCAGCAACATCTGCTCACTGCTAAGCCCCAGCCCATGGTGAAAGCTTTAGTGCAATTCTAATACTCAAGTCTGTTGTTGTGGCTTTGCCTCTAGTAGAGATGCTGCTGCTATTCTGAAGTTGCTGAGTGGGCAGCATCTGCAATTGAACCCGCAAGATAGTATTTGTGGTTGGAAGTCCCTTATAGCTGAGGGCCTGTAACTGAGAATGCAGCTGTACAGTCCATGGGTGCTTGAGCAGTAAGGTTTGTGAGTGATGTGCACCAACGTCACCGGAACAGACTAAGGGCTGCAAAGCAACTGGCCAAAGTTTTCTGTTTGCATGGTGTTGGAGGCACATGCTGTCAGCTATTCAAAACAGTCCTCCCTTAACTAGAGCCCCATGCTGATGTCTTGGTTTTGTGGGAATAAGTCTTCTCCCTAATGGAAAGTTATTGGTGGCCTAAAACTTTTATGAAGGAAAGCAAATTGCAATATTAGGTGATGGATTTGAATATGTTCTGTAAAGTTACTGGAATCAAACTGCTGATTGCTTGTGGGTGGGTGGCATTCTGCAAAGAACATTGAGCTCTGGGGCTCACAGCTTGGGACTGCAGGTTGGATGGGATGATCTGGGACAGGTTCTCAAACTGGGGGTCGTGACCCAGGTTATTACGTGGTCATGAGCTGTCAGCCTCCACCCTCCTTCTCCTCCATCATTTATAAGAGTTAAATATAAAAAATGTTTTTAATTTATAAGGGGAGGGGGTTGCACTGAGAGGCTTGCTATGTGTGAAAGGGGTTACCAATGCAAAAGTTTGAGAACTGGTCTGGAAGAAGCTGGGTTGGCTTCACAGCATTATTTCCTGTGCCCTGAACATCCTGGCTTGGATAGACTGCTTATTTGTTAAGAGCCTTGTTTTATGAAGGTTCTTGCAAACCTGTTTTCTGAAGCAAAGCCTCTACATGCTGGTGCAAAGAAGGTGATGGGAGAGGTGCTTGTGATTGGAGGCAGATCCAGAGGCTCTTAAAAGAGGAATTTACCTGTGGAAAGCTGATGCAGCAAGCTGACCCACTGTTGGTGATGAGGGTGACTGCATTATCTGGAAGATTATAGCAGTAAGAAAACCATAAAGCTACATTCAGAAGGGTTGTAATTATCGGGGTGTGTTTTATTTCACTGTCCTAGCCATCCAGTGCACTGCTATAGCAGGCAGGCAGAATTCAGCTTACACATAATTTAATACTGTGAAAGGATTTGATTCTTGCTGGAGGTAAAACATGGTCCAGGTTTGCTATTCCTTTGGGAAGCTGTTTCCTTGAAGTCTGCATGCTGTGGTATGGAGATGTTGGTATTTTTAGAGTCTTGTCTTTTTATTTATTACACAACTTTGTGATTCAAAGGAGTTGAGAGCATAAATTATCTGCTGGTCTAGGGAGTGACTGTCATTAGTAATCTGTGGTAGCAAGTAGGGGAAACTGAGTAGTTTCTCTTCTAAACCGAACAGAAAAATGAATCTTAGCTTGCAAGATGCATCAGGAAAGCAGACAGAGAAACCTTGATTTCTGGAGAGGTAACTCCATTTTAAGCCCTACAGTTCCTGTGTTGAGCTGTTTGGGTAGCTGCAGAGCTGTGGAGAGCCAGAGGGAGTGAATCTGCTCTTCTACTGCCTTCCCTGGGCTGCCCTTTCTCAACGACATTTATGATTCTAGTGAGAACTGATGCCTGAAGCTGCCAATAGAGCTTCCTTTTAAAGTCCATCAGCGGCTATTAGCCAAGATGGTCAGAGATTCAAACCTGTGCTCTGGGTGTCCCTAAACCTCCAACTGCCTGAAACTGGGAGTGGATGATGGGATGGATCACTCGAAATTTCTCTGTTCTGTTCATTCCCACTGAAGCACCTGGCATTGGCCACTGTTGGAAGGCAGGACTCTGGGCTAGATGGACTTTTGGTCTGACCCAGTTTGGCCGTTCTTATGTTCCTGTATTCTGACAGATGGCTGCCAGAACAGGGGTGGGTTTGCAGTGTAGCTGCCGCCTCCGGAATCTACCGTCTTGCAGCAGGCCTGAGGTTGTCGGAGTAAATCCTGAAGTACTTAGAGGCTAGATGTTCTAATTCTAGTACAGCTTTCTAAATCCTCCCTGTGCTCATGTGGCTGATTCAGAGGTACCTTCTTCCAGTGATTGCTGCTAACGATTACATTAACCCTTTAAAATGTAAAGCCTGAAAGTTGCTGACATGTGGTAGAGTCCTGAGTCCTCAGTTTGCAAATTGGACTAGAAATCTCATGAGACTTTGCTGGGAGATTTCCAGCACTTCCTGGGCCTTTCTGTCCCAGCCAGTGACTGGTAATAAGAATTCAGTCCTGGTGGAAGTAATTGGTGTAAAAGTGATCAACATGACCAGAGACTGCATAATGATCTGTCGTGCAAAGCAAATATGACTCTAGCTCTACCATTATTTGACACGCTCGGACAAGAAATATAAAATAATCCAGCCTTCCAAGAGCTCAAATGAGTAATTCTAGGTGGATGGTCAGTGCTTTGGGACTGCCAAGATAGAATTGCTGCATATAATGGGATTCCATTCAGAAGTCAGTGTTGTAATACATTACAGTATCAGGCTGGAAATGCTGAGCATAATGCACTGATTCCCGTCGGGTACAGAGACGTGTAAGAGCTGCCCATAGGCTGTAGTTGGGTGCATTCTGGGCATTGGCAATGCAGGTGCCTCCTTCAGTAGCAGAATGCAGTTCAGCACATTTCCCATCTAGGCATTTGTTTGTTTTTGCTATGGTTGCCCACAAATGTCAGTTTTTAGGTTGATTTTTGGGCTGTGGAACTGGCTTGAGAACACACACGTTTTCACATACAGCACCAAACAGCTGTTATGTGGGGTCTACTGAGGCCATGTTCAGCCTGGACTGCATTAGAATTGGTGACCTAGAGTAAAAAGGGTATGCAGCCCATTACCCATATCCCTGAACCCCCTTCTGCGTTTCGAAGGGACTCGGTAGTGCTGCTGCCGGGTTGCTAGTTATAACACGAGGGGCTCCAGCTGGTGCACAATTGTTGTGAACCCCAGCATGAAGACTAGAGCTGCCAAAGGGTGCCGATTTACCCCAGCTCAGCTGTAACCTGATAATTTGAGCCTTTGAGACCTCTGGAGAGAGAGTCAGCGTTGCTCTGCAGTGGCTGGGAAAAGATTTCACGTCAGTTCACTAGCTCCAATCACAGTTATTGCTTTTAACAAAAACTGGACTTGTCACTTACACTCTCCATGGCATTACATTTCAGCTGATGGCATTGCAGGCTGGTCTCTAATTATTGGCTGAGAAGCAGAGAGAGTTTTCATTCAGGTCTTGTGCGCCAGACTTAATATTTCTCCTCCTCCATCTGTTCCCCTTTCACTCCTTGTCTCATATTGGAAGGTTCCTTTTATCCTCTTGTACAGAAGAACAAGTAACTGTACATTTTTAGAAGTTTGTACTGTACATTTCACCTCAGTCATAAGAGAGACAGCTCTGAGATGCCAGAGCTCAAAAGACAGACTTGCTCACTTTACAATCTGGAATGCATTACAAGATGCTTCTTGCTTTCTAGTGGGGATTGTAAATCTACTAGTTCATCAGGTGTACGTTATCTAGTGACCCATTGGTACATAGCTCAAGTGAGAGCCTCTTTGGGGTTTGTATATGCATGAAACAAGAACCAGGGGTCACCCAATGAAATTAATAGGCTGCAGGTTTAAAACACACACAAGGAAGTACTTCTTCACACAACACACAGTGAAGCTGTGGAACTCATTGCCGGGGGAAGTCATGAAGGCCAAAAAGGAATTAGATAAGTTCCTGGAGGATAGCCAAGATGGTCAGGGCGGCAACCCCATGCTCCGGGTGTCCCCAAATGTCTAACTGCCAGAAGCTGGGACTGGATGACAGGATGATTAACTTGAAATTGCCCTGTTCTGTTCATTCCCTCCGAAGCGTCTGGAACTGGGCATTGTCAGACAGGATATTGGGCTAGCTGGACCATTGGTCTGACCCAGTCTGGCCGTTCTTATGTTCCAGCATCTCTTATGTGGAGGTCTCATGAGATGTGGGCAAAGGGCAGTTAGTGTGTGGACTGGGTAACTGGTCCAGTCAGTAGGCTCATCATGCTCCTCTGTGCTGAGCCCTGCCAAAGTGGCCTTCTATAGAAAGGCCCCTGTAATATGATGATTAGATACCTGATAGAATCTGTGCAGTAGTAGTATTTGGGAACAAGACTCTAATCTTGGATGGACCAAGCACCGTGTATTGGCATATCACAGAAGTGCCATCGTACCAGGAAAAGAAAATGCCATCCAGCTGCTTTGTAAAAGCCAGAGCTAGTAGCTGCTGTAAGATGCATCCAGGGGCAAGAAGGCATCAATTAGAGGTGCTCAGCTGCTTCTCACGCTTGGGAGTGGTAGCCAGTGCAATGCTTGCAGGGATTGGGCTCATCTGTAGCACATTGCTTGCCCCTCCTTTGCTGGTTAGCTATGGGAGCTGTATAGAGAGGCTGCATTTCTGGGGGGTGGACCCATGCTGAGTGTTTGCCTCCCAGGACTGCCGCTAAAGGGAGGCTGTGTGTGAATGTGTTCTAGTGCACTATTTGATCAGAAGGTTTTCTGAGCTGGGGGATGGGAAGCTCTTCCACGTGTTAGTTCTAAAGCAGGCTCCTGGGACTTAAGAGCAGAGCTTCCAGGGAATGGGGCAGGTTAAAATTCAGCCTGTGTGGCTCACAAAGAGGAAGGAGAGCCGCAAGACAAACGCAATCTAGATACAATTCTGCATGTTCCTCAGCTTTCCCTGCCCAAATCTCGCTGCTTTGCTGGCAGCCCCCAGGGATGAGGGTTTTCCGTGGAGGGGATAGTGGGGAACAAGCTGCAGCTTTTCTAAGACATGTTGGCAACCCCATGTCTCTAGTCACCTCTGGCCATGAGGGATGCTAGGGGAGCAAGGGCTGGTCTTCGCTGAGGCATTGGCTCATGGTATAATGCAAGTGCTCCTAGTGCCGCTGGTCCCGCGCCTACGGTGGAGCTTCCGGAGTCATGCCTGCGGGAGGTCCACACGAGCCGCGGGACCAGCGCACCCGCCACAGTCATGCCTGCGGGAGGTCCGGTTGTCCCGCGGCTCCGTTGGACCTCCCGCAGGCATGACTGCGGAAGGTCCGCCGGACCCGCCTGCTGCCCTCCCGTTAAAATGCCGCCCCACGCGCGCGCTTGGCGCGCTGGGGTCTGGAGCCGGCCCTGCTTGAGCTAACACTGTCCTGAAGAGAAGCCCTAAGAGCCTGTCCTTCACTGCAAAAAAAAAAAGGGGTGTTCTTGATCTTGACTTGGGTTAAATAGCAGTGAAGGCACAGCAGTTCTGCCTCTGACTCAGGTTGTATGCAGTGTAGTTGTAACCATGTTGGACCCAGAATGTTAGAGAGATTTTTGTCTCTAACTCAAGTTAGCAGCTCAAATGCAACCATGGGGGCTGCCCTGTAGGCTTCTATCAAGCTGCAGTGTTGCCATGTCTTCACTGCTGTTTTAACCCAAGTCAAGAGCACTGCATTTTTCTGCAGTGAAGACATAGCCCAAGTCTTTCTTCTCCCCTTCCCAGCAGATTGTGGGTAGGCCTATCTTCCCTGTAATGGAGTGTTAACAGCAGAGGGGCGAGGTCTCCTCTGTGACCATTACTCCTGTGGTTAATGCAGCGCTGAGCAACGCTGGCTACTGATGGAGGTGAAATGGATGCTGTGCTCACTCTGAGGCCTGGTTCCTGATGGTTCTGCAGACATGGGAAGAGGGTGGAAGATGGGCGCACAGGTAGTGCTCCGGATTGAAAGCAGAATGTGAATCAAGGCCCTGGTTCCTCTTTGTTGTTCCAGCTATTGTCTAGTGTTGTCTCTGACCTTTTTGGCTGCCTTTAACCGTGAATAGAGGACATGGTTCAGGAGCTTGGAATGCTAGTGTCATGAGGCTCTGCAGCAGGAAGAGCCATGTAGTGTCACTCTAGTCCCCATGAAGGTTAGCCTTGTTGGTATACTGCAGATATACTAGCAAAATCCTCCCATTTTTGTATTGGCTTCTGCAGCTTTGACCACTGAGGGTATGTAATCAACTAAGCATGACAAGTGTTCTAAGGAATCTAAAAGTACCAGGGGTGAAGTTCAGAGGCTCCTCCTTGCAGGCTGTGGCAGTACTGAAAAGTGGCACTGAGAGTTCTCTATACTTTGTCTCCTGGATATGTTTCCTGCCTGGCAAAGCCACGTGCCAAGGCCCCCTAGCCATGTTGCCCAGAGAGTAACGTGCTGCACAGTCTTCCCTGCAGGGTTCTGCAGTTGATACTGCTTTAGAGAGCTTGGTCAGCTAACTGCTTAAAAGAAACTGCCCTGATGATGCCCCCTTCCTTCCCCCCCCAGATCTCCTACCTGCTGAGGCTCAGTATCTTCAAATCTTCCTTGTTCCCTTTAGTGCTAACTGTTGCTGTCTTTGTGCTTGTGTGCCACCTTGTTAACTAGCTGCTGGAGGGCATGCCCACTCATGTAGTTTGCCAGCAGATGCATGTTTGGCTTGTAGCCAGTGCTGAAACACTGCAGTTATTGCCGCGATTTGGCAAGTGAGTCTGCAGAGGCCTAATTCTTCTTACTAAAGCTGGTTAACAATAAACTTAGTGTCTGAATGTTTGTAACATTCTGTGTTCTAGGGACGACCTGCAGCGTCACCGTTAAGCTGTAGTATGGCCTGGTTTTACAATATCACTGCCTACCAGTATGAAGGAGACCTGTGAAAATCTGCTCCCCAAGCAGCCTTTGGGAGATAACTGACTCGTGGGGTGATGGTAGCAGTTCAGCTTGAGGGGTGAGAAGAGCCTGTTTTTAAGCATTTAATTCAGGACTCAGTAATTGGAATGAAGTAACTAACCAAGGTAGATCTGGCTCAACAGCAGCTTTTACAGCCCCCCTCCCTAACATCTGGCATGGGCAGAATATTCTTTCTGCTCGTACCAAGGGCCATTTAAATAGCTGGGGATGAATCAACCCCTGACAGTGACAGGTGGAGTTAGGGGTCCTCATCAAGGTCTGTGAGAGGGAAGGAACAAGTGGGGGGAGGGGTTAAGATCCTAGTACACTTGGTGGAGAAAGTCTCAGCCCTAAGGCAGCTTCCATTGCATCAGGGGATAGAGCTAACCTGGGTTTCAAAACACACATGACCACTTCCTCATTTGTTAAACTTTATCTTAATTCCCAGGCAATGAACTTTAAGCTGGAGTTGAGGTTGGTAGAACACCTTGGTAACTTACAAGTGGTGAACCCTACAGGAGAGCTGTAGCCATACACCAAACAAGCAGCAGAAACCCAAGACGTTCAGAGTTAAGGTGCAATTTAAGGAAGCCCAAACACTTGCCAGGACAGAAATGCACAGTTAAAATGTCCCCAGACCATATATCTTTCTCTACAGCAACCCCAGCCTCCAGTGTTTCCTTTGACCCTTTCCCAGCAAGGGGCCAGAGCTTGAGAACCCCTTACTCAAACAGTTAATGGTTTACAGGATCAGGGTTCTTGTTGTAAGGTGGGGTTTGTGGATCAGACTCTTCTGAAGGAGTTGAGAAGTTCAGACTGCACCTGTGGATGCCTTAACTTTGGAGAAGTCAATGTCCTGTTGCAGCGTGCATACCATGGCACCTTCCCACTTTCCTACTGTCTCTTCCCACAAGCTTTAAAGAGCCTGGGGTCTGTGGAAGTTCTGAGGGCTGTTCTGTATAATGTCACTAGTGAGTGTGAGGCTTTGTCACTGCACTAGCTCGTTCCTTTTGAGTAAGTGCTCTACTTTTCTGGCCAGGCCTGGCAGGGTTGTGTGCGAAGATGCACTAGCTCAGGAACAAGGTGCTTAAGGAGAACTAGATGATTGGTATGTGTGTTCCTTGTATTGTGGTAGCACCCAGAGGCTGCAGTCGGGGATTGGGTCCCGTGGCGCTAGGCTACAACAGCAGACACCCCAGATATACTTTGATTCAAGATAAGTAAACTGTTGGGAGTTTCTTCCCTTTCCCAAATGATCCGAAACCATTACAATGGCCAAGCTCAGGGCCTGACTTCAATTATTTTTACTTTCACGGGTATGACTGCATTTCTGGCTCAGAGCTGGCTAGCCATGCTCACCACAATGCACCTTTAAAATGGCAGCTGCAGCTTGTTGGGGTCAGACTAATTGACACAAGGCAGCTCTCACAATAGATTGGAATTAGAGAAGATAATGGGGCTGGGGAAGAGGATTAAATGAGAGAAGGGCATGAAATCCTCTGACGCAGGGTTTGCCTTGCTTTTACCTTGTTCACTTGAAAGCAGAGAAGGAGTTTCTCTCTCGAAGTACAGGTGTGTTTAGTGTGTGTAGTGTAGGAGGGAGGAATAATTCATTGGGCTACCAGTCATTATTGCTCCCAGCTGACAGCAGTGTCACTGCTGAATGCCTTTGTCCTGGAGTTTAGCAGGTGAGTGGCTTTGGTGTCTTCCAAGCATTGCACTAAAGGAGGGCATGGCCAAGGCTGCTTCAGAACCACTCTCCTGAAAGTGCAGCCATCTGCCTTGCTGCAGTAGTGAGAGAGCCAACAGCTGCATAGACCAGTCTCTGGCTTTTGCAGCTTTATATTAGTATGTCAGTAAGCTCTCTGAGCTTCCTTCTGGACCTGCTCTGGGGGTCTGCTGCTCGCCAGCGCTTCCAGGTTGGTGCTGGACTTAAACCTGCATTGAATGCTGCTGGCAATCATAGATTATTAGGTTGGAAGGGACCTCAGGAGATCATCTAGTCCAACCCCTGCTCAAAGCAGGGCAAATCCCCAGACAGTTTTTTTTTATTTTTTTTTACCCCCATTCCCTAAATGGGCCCCCTCAAGGATTGAACTCACAACCCTGGGTTTAGCAGGCCAATGCTCCAACCACTGAGCTATCCTTCCCCCAGACTGCAGAGCACTTGTCTTTCTGTGACCATCACTAGCTCACCCCACCCTTCCTCTCTGGTGATGTTTCCTCTGCTGGTGTCAGACTACTGGGCTGACCCTTGCTGAACCAGATGGTGCTCTAATTTCTTATGAGCAGATGCAGGCATCAGGCCTGATATTCCCCAGGGAGCAGTGGATTGACTGGCCTCAGAAGTAGGAGGAGGAAGGGGCGCATATATGGCAAAATGGTCTCTCTCTCATAATTAGAGAGCGCATATGGCATCTGTTCATATCACTGAAATGAGTCCAGAATCTTTTGTCCAGATGTCCAGCCAGCATATCAGGGGAGAGAAGCACATCTTGTCTGCAGAAGGATGCACTTGTGTGGGGGAAGATCAGTCTTCTCGAAATGTCTCCTGCATTCTTGTCTCCTCCGTTTGGGTTCTTGTTAACACATTCCTGTTTAGTCACCTTTGCCATCTACAATGCAGCCAGTGCCCTGTAGTTCCTGTAGGCTATGACCTCCAGTGTTTGAGTAGTCCCATATATTCCCACTCTGGGAACAGTTCAAAACACCAGACTGCTTGGGTAGTTGTCCCATGGATTTTCACCTTTTGAAGAGCTTTGTTCATACAGAGCAATAGCTGGGGCTAGTGCCTGACTGTCGGGGCTTTACGGCTTGAGGCATGCAGCAGAGATTTCGATGGGTTCGTTAGGTAGATGTTTAACTAGTCTCGCACCACGTCAAGTTATGATTGGTTCAGAGTAGCTCATATGTGGGGTGGTATTTAGTCACTGGGGGGATCTTGGTCACTGGTTTCCTGCTTTCCTTTACTCCTTATCCTTTTGGCTAATTCCCTTTCCAAAGCCTATCAATGGTCCACCTGGTATTGGGCCCTCCCCCCCCCCCAGTTAGAAAAGTGGCATTGTGCAAAGTTCTCCCTGAAAACCTGAGAGTTCCCTCCAACACAAAGTATATCACAATGCTTGATTCTGCCTTTTTTAAATGAGGTTAAAAATCCAACCAGCCTTGGCAAATCTTCCTTCATTTATGCTGCAAAAATAAGCATGTGGAAAAGCTGCTGAGGCCAAACCACATTACTCCATGGTGTATTCTTGGCTATGTGGCTAGGAAAAAGCCTGTTCTTACTGTGTCTTAGTTTAGTGGCCTAGCAGAAGTAAAACATAGGTGTTTAATACTGTTACAGCATGGCCCTTGTTGTGCATTTAAACTTCTTGCCTTCGACTTTGCTACGATTGTTTCATCATGACTGTGTTTATAGTGCAGAGGCCAACCTTAGTCTCTTACGCTGAAGCTCACTTGCTTGCTGTGTAGGCAGCTTTTTCATGTTTGTTTGTATATTTTTCCTCTCCCAGTTAGAAGTTCTGTGTTCACTTTTGGTGGCTCCTTTCTGTATTTCCATCCATGCAGTTCATAGATTCATGAATTTGTAAGGCAAGAAGGAACCACTGATTTGGGGCTGTTTGCGTGTCCCAGTGAAATGCCTATTAACATCAGTAAAACAGGGTGCTAAGTCGTAGCCAATTCCATGACTTCAGTAGCTTGCACACTTGAATGATAACCAAGCTCCCAGTTTTGTCCCTGCTGGGATTGTGGGCTCCAGCTGTTACAGGGCAGCAGTCCCTCTCTCAAAGGGCTGTGTTGGCTTTTTCCTTTTCTGTGAATTTAATCTGTGAAATGCTGTAACGCATCCTTCCTCAAACACCACGTTAATCTGCAGGGTTAGAATCTTTCACTGAGGGTGGCTTATAGTTGAGGCCCAGATGTGATCCTGACAGCAGCAGTGTTAGCAGACATGGGCAGGGCACAAACAAGGCATTCTGGCCCATCCTGAGAGGGATGGATCTTTCAAGCTCTGATTCCATGCTGGGCATATTGCATCCGCTCCGGCCCTTCTTAAAATACATTATGCAACTCTTGAAAGTGATGATTACAAGCTCTGACTCTTCTCCTTCCCTCCAAGAACTGGTCATGTTACACCGCCTTTTATTGGTCCTCTTTGGCTCACTTTTAGCTGGGAGGAGAGCTGCAGTAATGGAAGCACCAGGTTTCCATGTGCAGAGGGGATGTTGTGCCAGTTGCTGAGGCCAACCCTTCACTGACATGGGTTTTCAGTTACCAAATTCAATTCTAGACCTTTTTAGAATCTCAGCATTTGTCAAAATGTTTAAAATGTTTTCTTTGAGTTCTAAGCGGGCTTGGTTGGCCTTTTCTGTAAGTACAGTTCCAGCTGCACCTGGCCAATCCTGAATGAGGCTCCCCCATCTGGAGCTGCATTTGGCAGAGTCAGATGTGATGAGGTTCTGGCTGTGCACATGCTTTGCTGCCATGTTCATAGCAGCCTTTGGGATTATCTGATCAGGTTAGTTTCACTCACTCAAAAATCATTGAAGGCTCAGCAGCTCACAGATTTTTCCTTTCCGAAGAGTCAAGCCTTTAGCCCTTCCTTGAAAGTTAGGGCGAGGTATAAATGACCCACCTGTGTTCCACCATGTGGGTTATGCTTTGGTGGTATTTAACTTCCTGACTGTATTGGAAAGCAACTTAGAACAAGAACACCAACATCCACATCTGGTGGCCAGCTGTGTAGCAGGCCCCTTTGCAGAGTTCTGGATTAGTGCTCCACCTCACAGGGCTCGCCCATCTACAGCAGGGAGGGGGAAGATTAAGGTGCATGGAGCTGTGTAATCCTGAAATAAGTGCTCTGACTGCCTGCAGGAGGCTAATATTAACTCTAGTTTGCTGCCCTCAGCAAGGGCAAGCTTCTCCTCAAAGCATGGATCTCGGTCTGTCTGTGCTGCTCAGTCGAACTGATCTGATGGGAGCACAGAGCCGAAGGGGAGGGGTTATTGGCTTGAAGCTCATATAACCAGATGAAACTTTTCTGCATGGCTTTGGCTCCTTTGCTCTTTGCCATGCTAACACTCAACACCCACTGCTCTGACAGCTTAACAGCCTCTGGATACAAAGCATGGGTCCCGAGGAGGTGGGCACGGCTAACCATGTCTATGCACCTGTCACAGGTAGAGACCTAATCCAGAGGTGGAGCTGGCTGCATTAGTGCTGCTTTTTCCCCTTGTGCAGCCCCTGGTACTTCATTGGCTGTGTAAGGAGATGCTACAATGCAGCGTTAACCCTCTGGTAACAGACTTTCTTCTTCCTGGTCTGTTGAAAATGTTACTATGATGATGCGGTTCTGGCGGGACCCAACTGAGAGTGCCAATTCAGGACCAATTGCTCAAACAGGGCAGTCACAGCCCAAGGCTGGGGTTTTTCCACCTCTAAGGCAAACCAAACCAGCCAGACAAAAATGACTTCGGTTTCACCCCACTGGCTAACCACAAGTCACACAAGCAATTTCCTTAGACACTCCAGTCTCCCAGTATCACCACCAGTGCCACTCGTCCTGGGGATGAATGGTTATGAAAACCAACACCCCAATAAAAGAAAAAAGGTTCTCTCGATCCCAAAGAATCAAGCCCCAGACCCAGGTCAATATACACATCAGATCTTACCCACAAATCACGCTGTTGCCAATCCTTTAGAATCTAAAATCTAAAGGTTTATTCATAAAAGGAAAAAGGTAGAGATGAGAGCTAGAATTGGTTAAATGGAATCACTTACATACAGTAATGGCAAAGTTCTTAGTTCAGGCTTGTAGCAGTGATGGAATAAACTGCAGGTTCAAATCAAGTCTCTGGAGTACATCCCCAGCTGGGATGGGTCATCAGTCCCTTGTGTAGAGCTTCAGCTTGTAGCAAAGTCCCTCCAGAGGTAAGAAGCAGGATTGAAAACAACATGGAGATGAGGCATCAGCCTTATATAGGCTCTTCCAGGTGTAAGAACACTTCTTTGTTCTTACTGTGGAAAATCACAGCAAAATGGAGTCTGGAGTCACATGGGCAAGTCCCTGCATACTTTGCTGAGTTATGTATCTGCCTCCTCTCAATGGGTCAATTGGGTAGCTGATGGTCCTTAATGGGCCATCAAGCAGGCTAGGCAGAGCTAACACCAACTTGTCTGGGATTTTTCCCAGAAATACAGCACAAATTTGAAATACAGACAGTATACAGCCAATACTCATAACTTCAACTACAAAATGACACAAGCATACAGACAGCATAATCATAACCAGCAACCCATAACCTGGTCTTAGACACCTTATACGACCCCCTTTACATAAGATTTGGTGCCACTACAGGACCTTGGTTGCAAACCATGTTCTATATGGTCCCAGTTTATATCAATAATGTCACAGTTACCTTTTGGAAGGCAGCTTTGGGGGGCTGTGATCGAATGCTAAATTCTGATCTAGCACCGTGAGAGCCTGGCTTTGTCTCATGCCACCTTGGGGTGATGTATTTGAGCCTGGGAATCCAGTGAGTAGTAATGCAGAGGGATGCTCCTTCAGCAGAAGTCTGCCCATACCTTGCTATCAGAACCGAGATTGGAACAGTCTGCAAAGGCTCTGTGGCCTGTTTTTTAAGAACTCCCCTTGTGTCCAGAGAGAGGCTGGAAGGGCCTTGCTTTAATGTCCCCTTTGCTGTTGAGGGGTGGAGCAGCACCTGCTGGTACTGAATTCAGCAGTGTCAGAGCTCGCTCTGAGCCCCTGGCCTGGCCTGGTGACTGAACCCCTTCCTGGCCTCTGCGGCTGATGGAGCCTCCTGACAACCTGCTGCACTGTGCATGTGATGGCTGGAGGTGGGTATGGCCTTGGGAAGCGGGAGAAGCTCAGACTTCTGAGGGTGACAGAAGTGGGAGAAGGTGTGGTGGTCATCGTAGGCAGGACTAACAGCAACACCTGGAATGGAATGGGCCAGGGGAGGGAGCGATGACCAAGGGTTTGAGCTGGAAGGACGAGTGGGGCAGTGTGAGTGATGCTGAGGCAAACTCTTCCCAAGGTTGGAGACCACCTGGGCGCTGGGGAAGGTGAGTGAGAAGTAGATAATGCACTGCGGTGCTAAGCCAGGACACATGAAGGCTAATGGCCTTGTCAGTGGTGCTCAGCGGGGCAGGGGTTCTGAGTTGGAGGATTCTTCATTCCTCTCAAGAGTTGGCTTTGGCTACTACAAAACTCATTGCACAGAGCATTGCCAGTAAGCGACACACCCCAAGGGCAGAGGTCTCCTTATCTGCTGGAGTTCCTGTTACAAAACCCCATTTTTGAGACATTTGAAACTTGATCACTGAGTGAGACTGAAACTTGGCAAACGGGCTTAGACCAAAGAGGTGAAATAATCTGTTCTATTAATCAGCTTTGCCAGTTTGGGATTGCTTCCTTTTAATGAGCATAAAAAAGAAACTGCTCTTCAAAGGAACTGAAGGCGTGGCATGTTCTCCTGGCATGTCCAGAGCAAAGGGCTGGCATTACTACTATAAGGCTGACTCCTGCACCTGCGCAGGCAGGCAAGGGGAAGTGGGAACTGAAAAGCCCTAGTATAGGGGTGGGCAAACTATGAAGGGCTGGATGCAGCCCCAGGGCCAGATGTTTTAATAAGGCCCTTGAGCTGTTGCCAGGGAGCAGAGTCAGGGGCTTACCCTGTTCCACGCGTGCCATGGCTCTGTGCAGCTCCTGCAGCTCTCATTGGCTGGCAACTGCAGCCAATGGGAGCTGCAGGGGTGGCGCCTGTGGACAGAGCAGCGCACAGCGCTGCCTGGCTGCACCTCCGCATAGGAGCCAGAGGGGGGACATGCTGCTGCTGCTTCCGGGAGCTGCTTGAGGTAAGCGCTGCCCAGACTCTGCACCCCTGACCCCTTCCCACACCTCAGCCCTGATCCCTGTCCTGCCTTCTGAACCTCTCAGTCCCAGCCCAGAGCTGCCTCCTGTACCCCAGAGCCTGCACCCCCAGCCGGAGCCCTCACCCCTTCCCACACCCCAACCCCCAATTTAGTGAGCATTCATGGCCCATCATACAATTTCCATACCCAGATGTGGCCCTCAGGCCAAAAAGTTTGCCCATGCCTTTCCTAGCATCTTAATGCTGCCGCTTCTCCTCCATGCTGGACAGCTCTGCTGCCTCAAGCAGTCCCATCGGGATGCTCCCTTAGCAGAGGGCATGATACCAAAAGCCTGTTCTTGCCCTCTGAGAACATGCTACTATCCTCGGGGGGGGGGGGAAACGAATTTAAAACCTAATGTGTAACACTTCTAAGCATAAATTACAGGAGAGCCTGGTATTGGATCATTCTGTATCGATTGTTACACAGTTCCAGCAAAATGCCAGAAGCCTAAATCAGAGGATCAGACAGTCTGGCTAATGTGTAGGTAGTTTAGAATCCCGACTAGTGGAATCAAATGGCTGCACAGCCCCGGTGTAATCCCTCTACTATTTATCTCTCAGCCCCTCTGCTGGCTTGTCATCACAACTCATTGTCTTTGCGTTCTGCGTCCTGTCTCAGCACAGAGTGTTGCACTCGCCTTGCTGCTGTTGGTTACATTCTTATCTGACATGATTGGGTTAATTGCAGGTGCCCATTTGGATCAGATCCAGACAAAAGTCAGATGAAAATAGCCACACAATTTTCACTTCTCTTGACACACAAGCTCAAGGAGTGTGGGTGCTGGTGCCACTAATGTAAGCTGGCGAGCCTTTGTCAGCAGCTCTGTTTGGGGAAAATAATGGTCAGAAACAAGATGGTTAGCACAATTCTCTGTTGAGTGGGGCTGAACAAGGCGTGCAGGTTTTGCTGTAATACCAATTTCTATCCTGTTTGTATTCAGGAGAGATGTAAAGGGGCGTCATCCCCAAAAATGTAGTGGGCAAATGCTCCCTTGTGCTTGAGACTGTGGGAAAGCCACTCTCATTACTGAAACCCTCAACTTCTAAACAAAGCAAATCGTTCTGCCTCACAGGCTCTGAATGCCTGCATGTCCTGTTTTATGTTAGCAGTGCACATTGTCTATTGTGTGTGTGTTTTATTGGAGCAGGATGGCATATTGTTTGGGTTTTAATGGTGCGTTCATTAATTGGGTTGCAAATATTTGATGTGGAGAGGACTAAGACTTTGAGGGCATTTCAGATATTTTCTCTGAGCTGTAGACCGTTTGAGTTCATAGGGGCTGTAGCTTGTTCACTTTTTTTATTTTCTACTCTCTGCTGACTTGTAGTTCATTAGTTATTGCCTTCAGCTTTGTTCCCCTTATTCAAAGATGTATAACTAGGATTCACTGTCAACTGACTGTTTTCAGGATCCGGGTTCCTCCTATTCTCTACCTGAAAACATGCCTATCACCAGCTGCTCCAGAGCTAGGACATTAAAATGTGAATGCTGAGATGTTTTCACTATTTCCTTGCCTTTTAGGTGGGCATAGGAGGATTAGATTTTTAACGGTGAATGTCAATTTCATAATAAATACACAAATCAACAAAGAATATTCCCATCAATTACTGAAATATACAGATAGGCAAAGTAAGAAAAATGCTGCTTGAAAACATATTGAAGTTTGATTTAAGGATATTTACTTTGAGGATTTTGACATGTGAGGTTGATAATATGCATTAAGTGATGAGGCTTTCATTTTTTGAATCTCAACATGTACTGTCATTAATTTCCCACTGCTGTGAAAATTTAAATAGATATAAAAAATGCTTGAATATGAACATTGATGTTATCAGTCAACAATTGGGGGGGAAAAAAAAAAGAATTCTGCCATGCCTACTTGCATCAGGAGTGTTCTTGACCTCAGAAACATCTATCTGTGCCTTTCCAGAGCCCCTAAGGTCAATGGTTAATGCAGGGAGAGCCTCTCTGAAGGGCTGGGGAGAGCATGTGCAGAGCTACACAGGTGTTAGGACCTGATCCTGCATCTGTTGAAGTCTCAGTAGGAGTTTTGCTGCTGACTTCAGTGAGCACAGGATTAGGCCCTCAATGAAGTCTTTCACAATGTAGCTTTTAAACAGGAACCACTTCAGGGGTCACCTCTTGTGGCTCCTGGTAATGCTGGCTTCAGAGGAGCTGCCATGTGAAGGGCTGGTGGTCTCAGTGTGGCTCTTCTGACCACAAGAGTTTGTTACAACTGATGGGGCTATAGAAAGAAAACAATGTGTTTGGCCCCGTCCCCGAGAGGGGACTAGGACAAAACAGCCCTGCCCTAAGTAGCTGTGGCCAGAGCTCTTGCACTGGGTGCCTAAAGCCACAGTAGGCCCCCTGCTGACAGTGGGTCACTTATCGGTACTCAGCACCAACAGCTCCCATTTCAGTGGGAGTGGGCCATGCATGGAAAATCGGACCATTTTAGTAGGGTGCCTAATTTTGGGCACTTAGATGCAGGACAATATTTTCTAACTTAATTCAGGTCTAGGTGTGTCCGTCCTGTGGAGACCAGATCAGTGCCTACTTAGGTGGATGCACGCTATGCCTCTGCTATGAGAGGCAGGCTTCACCTATGCTGCAATTTAACATATTTAATGTTAAATGGTTGGCACTTAGTGGGTTATCCCTGAAAGGCCTTGCAAAGGTCTAAGTGGCAAAAACCCCACCAGACTGCTTCTCCCAGCTTCAGAAAGATCTCTGACTACTTCCACTCTAAGTTTTGGGTCATCCCTTCACTGCCTCTGCTGGAGGATTTGGGCAGGATCTTTGGAGAACATCACACAAGACTGTAATAACCCAAGCTACTGCTTTGGTGAGTGGAACAGCATGAGGCTGTAAAGTGAAGGGCTCCACCAGTGTTGACCACAACTTCGTCTTGTGTTGATGATAAGAATACTTACACGAAACAGGTTTTGCATTTAAAACTAACAGAGGAGGAAGTAGTATCTGTAGATAGTGAATTGAGCTGATTTGTTTCTGGTCACCATGTTCTTTAAAATTTTAAACTAGATCTTATCCTCCTGAACCTCATTTGTATTCATAGATTGGAAGAGGAAAAAGACCTGTCCTGACCCCTCCACCTCCTAGAGAAGTGACTACTGCTATCAGAAAGCTGGCTTAGCGCTTTCAAGCCCTGGTCCAGGTGCTTAGCCAGTGACTTCCCCTTGTTCAGTGGCTTGACTTCCTTTAAAACTTCAATAGCAAATGTATTGCTTGATTTTTTTATTTAAAAGATTATATATAGTAAGTTGAGGCCTTAACTTAGGTTGTCATAATTTCAAATTTAATATTTTAAATAGGTTTATTTTACAAAGAAAAACCCAATTTAAATACATACATTTTTTAAAAATAATCTGTTTTAATCCACCCTTGTTCATAGGGCTTTCCCCCCTGTGTGTTTGGCAGGGGACTGGCCTTGTCTGTATTAGAGGAAACTTGTGAAAAAATGTTTCCCTTGCATTGCTTCTCCCTTCCTTGGAGTTACTGATGTTGGAAGCCCTAATGTAGACAGCCCACCTGCTGCTGGTACATTTTTCAACCCTGTGTCACCCATGCCTGCTGGGAGCAAGTCTAACTGATTTGCTAGTGCTGGTTCTTCTGGACTGACAGCAATACTGAGAAATCTTTCCAAAACGTCCTTAGTGTAGGCAAGGCCAGTGGTGAGTCCTTTAGCTTACTGTGAAAGAGCTCCTTCTCAGCTGTACTCCTTAGTCATTTCTTCTGGGGGGAGGTGATCTGGCTGGGGGAAATGTACAAATGGCTCCCCTTTCTCCCTCCTACTGCTGACACTGGAGAAGCCTTTGGAGCTGTGCCAACTTGGCTAGAAAATCCCCCAAGATGACCGAATCCTGGCAGCTGTGAACAGCAGATCCTAGGCTGGTGGTGAAGGGTCGAAAGCTTTGGAAACTTGGATAGCGTCGTCCTTCCGCAGGCATGGCTACAGATGAGATCCAGGATGGGATGGCAGTTGACCCCTTGGTCACATTCATTGTGCTGGTTTCTATTCTCTTTCCTGCTTCAGTTCCGTTCCTTGTGCTGCCAGTAACTGGGGATGAGCTATCCGGTCCCTCCACCCTTCTAAGGACATGACTCCTAGGTGGAGGTATTGTGCAGTCGAACTTCATATGAAGAGCCCTTGTTTTGAATGCAGAGGAGTTTCCCCAGGTCTGAAAATTCTTCACTGCCCTTAGTAGTGGTGATAGTCTGAACCAGGAGGAACTGGTTGCTCCCCTTTCCTCTTTGAACAATTCACTGTGGGTCTCTGTTGTTTCACTCCAGCAGGGCTAAAACAGCAGATGTCAATCAACCAGCCATTAGTCTCTTGCTCTTTGAGTGCAGTTTGCCTGGGAGCGGAGGGAACAAGGAGGCTATGCCTGCTATGGAGATTCTGCCTCAGATAGTTTTGAAGCTTCAAATTGCCCAAAAATGAAGTCTGAATCCACCCATCTGAGTCTTTGCAGGGAGCGTGTTATAATGTCATTCTTCTCGACACCATTCGCTTTCGGCACCACTGGAGCCAGCTTACCCTTCCTCCTTGTTTTGTAATCTGTAATGAGATTACTCTAGGGCAGTCGTGCAATATTCTTCGAGAGGAAGCATGTGCAAGGGAAAGAACCTTGCACTACTATAACGTGGTGCAGAATGCATTGTAGAGAAGAGCTGGACTGGCTAGGCAACTGTTAGCAATGTGGAGCAATTCCCTAATCGGTGTGGTAACTCTGGACGTTCCGTTTTTCCCTGACAATACTGCATTCCGTTGTCCACTTTTTAGTAGCTTTGGCAAGTTCCTCTTTCTGACCAGGGATAAAGGATAATTTACTCATTCCATGCAGAGCATGTCCCCTGCACAGTCATTCGCTGATTTGACAGAGCTATCTGAGCCCTTGGTGGCACAGGTTCCCACACCAACGGGATTTGTTCCGATTTCCTGCTTAATGAAGCTGTTGAGATTTTGCAGCTTTTTTGTGGAGTCTTTGATCGTCCAGCCCAATTCTACGTCTTGGTGTGCTCTGGGCAGGTGCCAGGGGCTTCTCTCGGTCAGCTCCTCTATTGTTTAATTAGACCACATCCCAGTCTGAAGCGCAAGGCGTAGCTCTTCGGAGCCAGCATGGGGGGGAGTTAGCTGGCCATCCTCAAGGAGCAGGTTTAGACTCCTCCTGCCTGAAACTGGTTTGTTCAGGCTTGAGCCTGAAGTCTGATGCTGAGAAGGGAGGGATGGCCAGAGAACTGAAGCAAGGCAATGTAAATGGGTACAGTCAGCTTGGGAAGAGACCGGAATTGTGCTCCAAGGTCCACTCCCGTGCAGGCCAGTTTGGGGTGTCTTCTGGAAGCTCCATTTACAGAGTTTGGTTTGGATGCTAGTTGGGAATTGCAGACCCGCTCCTGAAGGATCGAAGAGCATGAACGCAGGATTGATGGAGTTTTAATTGTGTTGTAAAAGGAAATTAGTGGTTTCTGGGAACCAGCTGACGAAAGCTTTGTGGCTGTAATAAATAACCATCCTCATGTCTAGATGATTAGCACTTACTCAGCCCAGCCAGGATGGTGGCTTAGTGCACAGAAGGCCAGGGCGGAGAGAGCCTTCCCACTTCATAGAGCCTAGTCACAGGGAAACACAGTGCTGACGTTGAGGGGGAGGAGGGTCTGTGCTGCTCTTTCCCAGGAGTTAGCTGATCTGGAGGGGAGGCAGTAGAGGGGACGTTCTCAGTTGTACCTGCAGGGTAGCTAATTATATAGCGCACTGTGTTTTGTGGAACAGTCTGCCTTGTATTAGTCTAGGTAGCCCAATACAATCTGCTCCCCCTCCTAGACTGTGGGTATGTCTATATGAACACTTAATTTGTGGAAGGCTGGGGTGTAAAGCAAACTTGTGCTAGCCTGCTGAGCACTAACTGTCCATCTGGACCCTGCTGCAATGCGCTCAAAGTTCCCTAGTGCACTTTGACCCTGCTTCAAAGCAGGCACATCAAAGTGCTCTTGGGAACTTTTAGTGTGTGGCGTGGTAGTGCGGGGTACACTTATACCCTGGCTTGCCACAAACTTAAGTGTTCACATAGACGTAGGTTTTCCAACTTGGTAATATTTAAAAACTGGACACCCCATCAGAGTGCTGAAACCTTCCCTGCCCCACATCTTTCCCTGGGGCTCCATCTCTTCCTCCCCCTCCCCAAGTCCACTCTTCCTCCTCCAATTCCCCCTCCCCCATCACTTGCTTTTTTTTCCCTCCCACCTCCCTGCCTGGGTCAGGAGGGATTACCTGCGGTGCTGGGGAGCCCTGGCTTTGTAGGGGCTGATGTGGGTGATGACCCAGCATCTCCCCATCCCACAGTAACTGGACTTGGGTGTTCGGTCAATAGATCTGACCGGACACTGTCAGGTCCCCTTTTTGACTGGACTTTTCAGTTGAAAACCAGGCACCTGGCCACCCTACGTAGGCAAGCCCTGAGCCATTCATGAGGCTAGTCCCATTCTAAATCTATATGCCACTGAAATTCACTTCTGGTTAGAATGTGGCCAGAGGGTTTGGTCCTTACTGGAACAGCACCTGGAGCAGTGATTACAAAAGTCTATTTAGAAGCACAAAAAGTAGTGACTAAAGTCCTCACATTCTGGAGAGTGTCTCAGCAGCCATCCCTTTGTCACGGAAGCTGGAGCCCTCTTCACAAATAAGCAGACAGCTGATGTATGCAGTAACTTTCCAGAATGTTGTGTATCAGGAATTGGTGTGTGCACTAAATGTGGCTTCATGCAGCTTCTCTGGGTCCAGGAAGCTGCTGAGACAGAGAGACAATTAAATGATTAAAAAATCCAATAAACCCCAGAACTCAGTACCCCTTCCAGCCTCTGACACGCTCGTCCCTGAAATAAACAAAGCAATTAAATACCAAAGAGCTGCGTTTTCCAGGTCACTCAGATTTTTCTGAACCATAACTCAGCTGTCTGGACTCTGCTCTCCTCCTCAGCAGAGAGTGTCGGGGACCATATTGGCCTGAACCATGAATTTCCTTTGGTTTTAAAAATCTAAACTACTACATTGTTTAAATGCTGTATCATATGCTGAACCCAATTTCAGAGAATATCCTACGCAGTGTATGGTGAATGCTAGTGTAGTCATTGGCAGTCCCACAGCTGCAGAGCCTGCATTTGCTTTGGGAAGCACATCCAGAGGTTCAGATACTTATCCAAACTTTCTGCAGCTGTATACTTTCCGTGTCCCAACTCCCCCCTCCCCACTGCTTGGTTTTAGGAAGGGAAGGGAACAGCTTGCTCTTAGCACTTCCCTATGCAAAGCCCTGGTCACATTTTCCAGAGGGCTGACAGGCCTGCTTCCATTTCTTTGTGCAGCTGGCATGCAGATAGACCATTCTCTCCCAGATTCCCAGAGCAGCACAGTTCTGGGGTGGGTACCTTGCCTGCTGGGCCACCTGGGAGCTTGCTGCTATATCTTTAACCATGTGTCACTGAGGTTGTCTGGGAGCTGCACTTCCTGGAAGTGATCAAAGTTTCTGGGTAGCCCATGGGTCCCAGGGCAGGTTCACAACAAGACCTAGAAAAGAGGCCATCTAGACTGAGCCTCCTGGTTTGAACCTTCCCTCCTCAGGCTCCCTTTTAATAGTGGCTCGTCTTGCATGAGGCCATTTGAAAGAGACATTTTTCTCCTGTGCTGCTGTGGTGGTTACTCTCGGAGCTGCAGCCACCTGGTCGCTGGGGCAGTGGTCGGGCTATACTTCAAGCAGATGGCTCAGTTTATTACAGAAATGTGCCTTTTTGGTTCCTTTACTAGGACAACTCTAAACACCTTGGAATTCCTCAACTGAATCCCCAGCACCCCGGTAGCTGGCCCGTTACATTTGGGGGACACAGGCAACTGCAGCTGTCAGTGTCTGTCCTGCATCTGGCTGCAGCTTGCTGCACTTCCTTCCTTTCCAGCTGGATGATATTCTGAGCTCCTGTTTTCCCTTTCATTCCTGAGGAGATGGCGCAGTCACACAGGCAGTGAGTGAAAACTCAGGGCTGAGACTGCTAAAGCCCATGTGCTCTGCTCTTCCCTTCAAAGCAAAAGGGGAGTGGAGGGCCATGCACTTAAATGCTTGGGTCAGCTGCTCAGGGAGAGAACCAGCTTCCCCTAATGGGAGCACTGTGCATGACTGCTCCACTCCTGATCACCTGGGGAAGAAAGATCCTGTTTGCTGCTGCTGCTGTTTCTCCTTCTTGCCAGCCAAATCCTGATGTCTGGAGGATGTTTAATATGTAGCTTGTACTGTCTCGTGCTGAGACAAGAGGCTGAGAATTAAAGGCGGAGGCAGCTTCCAGTTATAAAGCAGGTTTTTGATCCCTCTGTCAAATTTTACCCAAAATAAACTGACCCACCTGTAAAACTTCAGATGGGTTCTACCACCAGGCTAGTTCCCCTAGGAATCCTGTGAGGCAAATTGGAAAAGAGGGTTGGGTGACATGAGGGGTCCAAAACTGAGCTGATTCATTTCTTGAGACGTTTCCTACTCAAAACTCTGAGGGGAAACTCAAACTTGTTCTGGTTGGCTGGGCTTGTGAGGTCATTCACTCTGGTTCTGTCAGTCTGTGGGGTGGTAACTTTTGAATGCTTCCGCCAATCCCAAAATTGCAGGGAATGTTCGAGCCAGCTTCACTCTGAACTAGTATTCCAGCTGGCGAGGTCAGGTAATGGCAGTACCACCTCATTGATCAGTGCTGTAGCTGATGGTGATGTCACTAAGCATCCAGGCTGTAGCATGTGCCTGCTGGAGGATCTATTCTAGAAGTGTCCTGATCTGTCTCTAGGGTACTGACACGGTCTGCATCACCATAGTATGTGAGTGTCTGTATTTCCTGTCTCTCTCCTCATGCACCCTGTGCGGCAGGGCAGGGCAGTTATCCCCACTGTACCGCTGGGGGAGCTGAGGCTAAGTGACATGCCCAAGGTCACAAAGGGAGCCTGTGGCAGTGCAGGGAACTGAACCAGTGGGCAATCCCTCATCTCTGGCAAATGACCAAGGTGGTGTTTTATGGAAGCGTCCATAAAACACCACCTGTGTCTGGTAACCCTCTGGCTTCACTATCCAGAGACCATTGCTGACATAGCTCTGAGACCCACCCTGCTCCCCCTGAGGCCATGAGTTGGGGGAGCAGAGCACTAGGACTGTATTTGCAGAGGCAGCAGCAGTCTGATTTCATCTGACAAGCAAGTCCTTTCCTGTCCTCACAACATGCCTAGAGACCAGCTTCCTGTCACCCACAGTCCTGAGGAACCCTCCCCCTGTGGAAATAGTGAATAAATGTGTTTACCGTTTCCATCCTGCTGCCAGACAGCTGAGAGCTTGTCGACAAATGGGGGTGTGAAACTACATCCTCCTAGGACAGTTTAGGCAAGACCCCCTCCCCCCCCCCGACTTGCAGAGGAGAGGGGCAAAAGCTTGCACACATCCATATGATGGGCTAGCTGGGCAGGTTCACTCATCTGTCCTCTCTGGAAGGTGAGAGCAACTAACTCTAAGTCTAAGCTAGATCCCTAGCAGCGGACTTCTGGTCCTCGCAGGAGACCATGCTCTGAGGCCTGCTTAGTGCCCCCCCCTCACCCTCACCGCCGCACTGGCAGGCACTGCCCTCACAGTCAGTGCAGACCACTGCTCCCTGCTGGTGGGGGAGTCGGCACACTGCCCTGGGATGCACAGATCCGCAGGTGCTGCCTTACTTTTCTGTGCAGGTGCATGCAGTGTTTTGTGCACCCCCTCCTGAGGCAGCCGAGGTGCTAACTCTCCTCTCCCATCTCTGTTCTTAGTGAAGTTCATGCGGGAAGTGACTCCCTACATTAAGAAGCCATCGCTGGTGTCAGACCTCCCATGGGACGGGGCAGCTCCCCAGTCACCGAGCCTGAGTGGCAGTGAGGACTCCGGCTCACCGAAGCACTACAATGGCACCAAAGACAGGAAGGTGATCCCTCTGAAAATGTGCTTCGCCGCCAGGAACTTGAGCATGCCGGACCTGGAGAACAGGTGAGCTGGAGCCTAGGGAGACAGAGGCCTTGGGGTGCAGCAGGCTGCTCTGGGCCTATGTGCCTGGCATTTTGGGTGTAGGGAGGAGTGTTGACAGTGCTGGCCGGACATGCAAGGTGAGAAATGATCCCTTTTTTGCTGCTTTGCAATGTGTAAAGGAGTCTGGAAGACTTTTAAAAAGCTGCTTTTTCTGCTTGGCTTCTATCTGGATGTCAGGAATGTGGAGCCTCATGTGTCTGTTTTCCTGGAGGGCTCTTGGGAGGTCAGAGAACTGCAGGAGAGTCCCAGGCCCTAGTTATTGGGGTAGGAGTGTCTGAGTCTTTGAGACTCTTCTCCCAGGTGCCAAGAGGAGCTGGAGTTAAATGGGTGCTTACAAAGGCAAACAGGGTTTGAATCCCCACACACACACACACACACACACACACTTGCAAGCCCTTGTGAGGTAAAGTCCTGCTAGATCTATTTGTTTTGAATCCTCTAGCAAACAAAGGCAGATATGAGACACCTGCATTCCCGATGCAAAACCAACCAGGAAAAGCACACCAGACTTTGGCTGTATGTCAGGAAAGGGCATGTTTCTCTTCCCTTGTAGGCCCCCTTGCGTGCAAGAGATCCAATGGCATGGGTTTGTTCCTTCAGGCAGGTGGGGGGAGCTGTTGTGCTTATCACTGTGATGAACAGGTGGGAGTCGGTCTGCGCTGGGTCCCCCAGCAGTGCGAATGCCTTTGCAGCTGACCTCGTGGCAGCAGCCATGGTGCTTTCTACAAGAAAGGCTGACACTGCCTTGAGCGAGCTGTGAAGCTGGTGGCCTGACTGTTTGTGGTGCTTCCCGACGTTTGAGGTGGTAACCCTGCCACTGGTTCGTTCTTGGCCAGGTAACTTCACCTCAAGGGGTGCAGATCCTGCCTGGGTAGAGGATAGAACTAGGAGTCTGGAAATCTGCATTCTAACGCTGCCTGCAGCTCAGACTCCTCTGACCTAGCACAGTCACATCACTTCCCTGGGACAGTTCTTACCCTACTGCGCTTTCAGGGTGATGTGAGGGTTAACCAGCCCAGTTTTGGAGAGCTGAGCTCCTCAGCTGGAAGGTGCTATAAAGGGGTCATTATTTCACATGAGTCCCCCCTGGCAGTTCCAGCAGGATCTGGCAGTGTTGACTTCCTGCCCCAAAGCGTTCAGTGAGAAGCCTGCGTTCCACCCCAGAAGCAGCTGTTTCATAGGTGGGTGTGGTTATTCCTTATCTGCCACAAAGTGAGGGTTGGGAGCCTTAACTAGTGCACGTGACCCAAGTGGATTCAGTCAGGTGATATACAACTGCCAGGCTCCTCCTTTGGCTTATTAATTTGCACCCAGGGTCCCGAACACAGTTAGGGCTCTGTTGTACCAGGTGCTGTACACCCACAGGAAGGCCTGTGGAGCTGAATGACCCAGCGCCTGACACACACGGGGCGGGAAGGTGAGGGGAGCAGTGAGGTCCATGGCCACAGGGGCCTTCTGTGCAGATAGGTGCTGCAGATCCTGCTGCCGCTCGTTCTCAGTCACAGCAGAGATGGGTCTGGAGAAGCGGGGTTGTGATCCATCTTCCAGGCATCTAGTTCAGCTGTGTCTCTGCTTGCAGCCAGGTTACGTGTAACGCCTGTGTGTTCAGCGTCTGGGTTGAAGACAAAGTGTCCTCTCCTGGTGCCTTTTGGGAGGTGCAGGCTGGCTGACCGGGTGTCCACAGGATGTTTGGCTAATCTGTGTGTTGAACTTTTTCCATGGAGAAGATACCTGGCCTTGTGCCACACGCACGCTCCAGTGGAAATGGCAGTTCCTCTGCTGGTCCGTGTGCCCGGGATCGGCTCTGGAGACGAGGCTCGGGCTTCAGCTAAGCAGCAGAAGATGGACTAGAGGAGACTTAGGGTGGGAACAGCTGCACCTCAGGCCAATCTCCTGATTCACTCATCAAATCGTAACTGCAGCTTGCAGGAAATTCTCAGTGGTTTGGCTGCCAGCCAGGTCTCTCCACTCAGTGCCCCTCCTCCCCCCAGGCCTCAGCGAAAGCTGGCTGGCTGCCGTGTGGGACAGGCAGTGTTTGCATTTTGCTGTCCTCCTGGGGTAGAAGGCTCCAGCTCAGGGAAGAATGCAAACCCCTTCATCTAAATTGCCTTTCTGGCAGTTCAGCTTTCTTCTAAAACAGAGTTCAGATGGATTTGGGCTGAATCTCACCGAGGCCTTCCCCTGCTCTGGTAGCGCCTGTCTGCCCTGTCACACACCTGCTAGGTGGGGGCGGTATTGCGTGTAGTCCTGCCAGTGAGTGGTGGTTGGGGGCAGTTAGAGGCTATTAGTGATCCTGTTGGGTGCGTGTGTGCCGGGGGGAGGGGGAGGGGGAAATCTTGGTTGTGCTTATTTTCATTCTCTGCCCTTGCCACCTCTTCTTTGTACCTTCCAAGTGGCTGTATCCTATGTCCAGCCGGGGGCAGAGTTGGAATATCACACCTAGTCCATGGTCCCAGAGCAGCTGCATCTTCCTGTTGGAAAGAGTTGACAACTGTGTATCTGTCCAGTACTTATCAGGGTTCAGAGTTAACCTGTTGAACTGGCCCTTGGACCTGTAGTTCACCCTTGCATCCTGCAGATTCTGTTGGGTGCATCTGGAAGGATTTCCTCAACCACCTGGGCTTTATTAAAAGGAAAGGTTAAATTCTGTAAAACCAGGTGAGGCCTCTGGAGCCAGGTTGGCGTGGCCTGTGTGAGCGGGCTCTGGCATAGAGGCGGGGCAAATGAGCATCATTGGTTGGCAGTGCTGGGTAAGCAGTGATGTCCCAAACTGCGCTCTGCTGCTTGGAACTTGCTTCTCCTCTGTGTGTTGCTGAGCATTTGAACTGATTCCCCATTTGCCCAGGAGGTGGCTGGGCCCTGCCATGCAGAGTGGGGTTGCATTGCTGAGCTCTGAGAGTTGGGTTTGTCATTAGAGGGAGGAAATGACACTAATCACTTCCCCTTGTTTTCCTTGTATCTGTCATTACCTATGCAAAGCCCTCCCCTGGGTGCTAGGGACCAGGGAAATGCTGACAGGCTCTCACTGATGGGGAAGTTGCTATAGCTAAAAGCACTGAATCTTCAGGGGGTTGTGCTGCCCCAGGACACTGCTGTAGGGCTGATTACCTGATCTCCTGGGCCAAGCAGCTCTGACACTTGTATTGCAGGACCAGTTTCCAAGGTGGTGTCCCTTCACCGTCCCATGCTCCCCACATACACCTGCTGGGAGGCTGCCTCCCCCGCAGCTCTTGGGAACAGGCGTGGCCAAGCTACAGGGTTTTTGCAGCATGCAGGCTGACTTTGCAGGACTCTCCCTCAATGCTCCCACAAGAAGATCTTGTCCAGGAATAGTTTGACTTGGTACCTTTGCCCCACCAGCATCTCTGTCCTGGCACAGAGTTGGTCCGCGATGGAAATGACTAAGGTTTCCGGCCTGCGCATCCCTTTCTGAACAGGGCAGACTCTCCCTTGCAGACTCCTCTTAACTAGGTGGTGGGGAATGTAACGCCATCTCTGCCGAGTCTTCTGCCCCTTTGCTTTAAGCTGCACAACTTGGCGCGCTTTTGCGTTGGTGGGTGGACATGTGAAAGAGCTGTAATGGCTTCAGTACTAACATGCTGGGGGGGAGGGGGGGCAGGAAAATAGTATGGAATTAAATTGCCGGAAATGTACATGGATGAGTAAGAGCTAACTGCTCATATGTCCTGAACTCAGAACGGTATTTGCTCTCAACTGGGAGAGACCGCTTCCACGGAGCAATAGGCACACCCGAGGCTAGCGTGTCTGGTGTAAGGTGAGCCACCCTTCCCAGCACTGCTGGCATTTGTGCCAGCATAGGTGCTTGTGCAGGCATTTTCAGCACCATGTCCTAATGCTGGGAGGTTTTCCTGGGGCTGAGCTATCCAGGGCCCCTTGGCACTGGCACCAGTGCCAAGAATGGGAGTGGGATACTGTAGCTGGAAGAGAATGCAGTATCAGTGTAAACAGTGGCCAAGAGCATAACGATGGCTTTGTCTGTCCTTGGAGAGCCAGCAAGCAACCCAGTCTGCAGAGCTGTGAAAAGCCAAGTGAGCTCTGACATGCACGCTGCTGATCTGGAGGGCTTGATGATCTGTGCCGAAATGCCTCCCCTGTAGCTTGTGTGGGATGAGGAGCGTAGTCCAAGGGTACAGCTACACTTCAATCAAAAACCCATGGCACAGAGTCCCAGACCCTAGGGCAATTGGCTGTGGCACTAAGAACTGCAGTGTAGACACTGAGACCCCATGTATGGGGAGGGTCTCAGAACCTGCCTTCCAGCCTGAGCCCAACCAACTAGACTGCAATTTTTAGCCCCACAAGCCATAGTCAGCTGACCTGGGCCACAGGTCTTTTATTGCAGTGTGGTGCACCCCAAGTGTCTGGGTCTGCTGTGCTGCTTCTGTGTCCTTGCAAGACTGAATTTCCAGCACTGGAGCATGCCCAAAGCTGCGGCCTGGTACCAAGAAAGCGTTAAAAGTAGCAGCAGTTCACAAAGGGCTCAGGCCAGGATTGTCCCTGGGCTAGCACGATAGCGATGTTTGCTGAGATCATGGGCTTCCTGGCATCATTCACAATTCACTGCATAGTGCTGCTGGTTACTAAGCAAGTCTGTATCCCTGGGTTCCCAGGCAAGCGGCACCCTGGCAAGTAGAACTTTCCAGCCAGACTCAAGCGCAAAGGCTCCCTATCTCCCAGAACTTGACAAGGAGGTGAGCCTCTGAGGAGCTGTGACACCAAAGGTCTGAGCCATGCTCTGGACCTGGACAAAGGCAGCACCAATTCCCTGTCCTGCAGCATAGGCAAGTGGGAAGGGCAGAGAGTTGTCCTGGGGTTCCGATCAGGATCAGAGTGAACTGCATTAGTCTTTAAGGTGCCACAAGTACTCCTTTTTTTTGCGGATACAGACTAACGCGGCTGCTACTCTGAAACCTGCATTTAGTCGGTGTTTGGAGAATGGAAATCCAATTACCCAACCCCCGCTCATCCAGGTGGAAATAAGCTGCTGCTGCAAAAGGCTTTTGTCACGCTGTATCTGCTGTCTCTCCAGAGTTCTGCAGCAGGATTTCTGCACTGCCTTTGCATGCTGGTGGCTTCCCGCAAGGAGCGGTGCACACGCTCCTGTCTCAAAACTAGCCAGCCCCAATGTACTTTTAAGCACAAGGACTCGTTTCTACATGTTCTGTGGTCTCACGCCTGCTTCTCTGTTGTGCTAAGAGGGTGGTAGGCAGCTTGCCTTTGGGTGGCATTCGTGCAGCTTCCATTCCACTTAACAGCCCATCTCGGACATTTTGCGGTTACAATCTTGTCCCTGTAGCTGCTTGTCAACAGGTGATTGTCCCCAAAGTCCAGCTGGGCTCCTGATTTGCCGGCAGTCTAATTAATAGCTCTGTACTATGCACGCATCCCCAGATCCAAGAAGGTAACTGTGGAGAAAGGACCGTTAGCTTTAAATGATTATGGGAATTGTTGGCTTTCAGAAGGCTCCCGTTGCATCCTGAGTTAGGCATCAAAAGGGCATCATAAGGAGCAGATGTGTCTGCAGCAGTTTGGCATGGCTAGTCTGTTCTGGGTTCTGTAGCTACTGAGTGAAGGGCAGAGGAGATGAGTTGTGTGTGTGCTGCACCTGCATTCCAGGGAGGGAAGAGATGCCAGCTCGCCCTTTAGTATCTGTCTATCTCATAGCCTGTGGCTGAGCAATCGGATGAGAAGCCAGGCAGGGATCTGGGCTGGGCACCCCCGCTGCTCTGAGGGATGCTGAGCTGCTGCAGGAAGGTTCCTGCAGGAACCTGGGTGCCCTTACTGCTCCCCAAACCCTCTGAGTGCCGGCAAGCTCTGGGCCAGTGCTTGCTTTCTTCCTAAGCTCTCAGATGTTGCATCAGCTCCTGGCAGGGCTTCCTGACAGCTAAGATTAGGAAGCTCTGTAATCTTTTAATCAGTGGCACAGCTTCTCAGCCAGCTGACGGAGAGAATGATTCATGAGGCATCCCCCTGCTCTAGCAGAGCGGGAATCATCACTGCCTCCGACGCTGCGGGTTTCATAAGCACCTGAACAGATGAGTTTCCAGACAGTGCCCTGCCACGCAGCACTGGAATTCCATCCTGCCACGGAGCCAACTTTGCCCTACCCTCCGTCCCTGTGGTGAAGTCTTTGTGAGCGCTGCCTGGGCTGCTCGTAGCTGACCCCAGCCAGGGGCCCTCCCTAGCAGATACCAAAAGGTTTGAGTGTTTCATGTGCACTTTTCTTGGGGAGCCAAACCCCATTGATGTAGGGAGTGTCTGTTGCAGGGCTTCCACGTTCCCCCTCTGCCTTAGCTCTGGCTGCACTTCTCAGCCTAGCTCTGTCTCTTCCTATTCAGGTTGATAGAGCTGCACTCACCGGACAGCAGAAACACCCTGATCCTGCGGTGCAAAGACACAGCGACAGCACACTCCTGGTTCACGGCCATCCACACCAACATCATGGCCCTCCTCCCTCAGGTGCTAGCTGAACTCAGTGCCATGCTAGGTGCCAACAATGCCACAGGAAGTAGCAAGGAGGTCAAACACATCGCTTGGCTGGCGGAACAGGTATGCTGAGATGGAGGGCCCCTGATGTCTTGACCTTATTTGGGTAGAACTCATTTTTACAGGTGTGGTAAGAGTGCAGTCTAGCACTCTGCTTAAGGTGTAGCTGTGAAGAGATTAGTTTTCATTGGCAGGCATGGGAGCAGGTCAGCACTGCGGAGATTACAGCACTTTGGTAGTGGCTCGTGTGTTTTCAGTTCTCCTTTCTCCACTTACTACTGTGAGCCTAGAAGCCAGCTCAGTAATGGAATCCAATGGCAGCTGGAGCTGTGGGAGAGACCTGTCCAGGGAGGGATTTGTGCCAATCCAGTTTTGAAAATGTAACTTCTACCTAAAAACATCCTGACCCAATTAACGTTTCAGAGATGGCTTTCATCTCTGCCTGGCAGGCCACAGCTCCAGTAACCCTCCTTTCCTCTGGAGATGTGGCCCCTACCAACCCTGCAGGGGCATGTGCTGTAGTAGTGTTTGCCTGTTGTAGACAGGGCTGTAACCTTCTCACAGGCTTCCCATGCCTGTTGTGGATGGGTTGTGTGCAGGGTTTGTTCTGATTCTCAGCAGTGTCAGTGCAAGCCTGATCTCATTCCTTGCAGCACTAGGATGGTACTTCAGTCAGCAGCTTTGCGTGCACACAGGGCTCCAGACTTTCCCATCCGAGTGTCTGTCCTCTCTCCTTCCCTCAATAATTCATTTCCCCTTTAGTCAAAACCTCACCTGATGCTCTTCCTCTTTATTTAAAGGCACTAGGCATATGCAGTTGTCTTACTGGCCTCCACATGCGATAAAACACCTCCTTTCTCGGTGGGAGTTCATGCTCCAAGTGCCAATTTCACACTTGATCCTAGGCTGGCAGAGCTTTCTAGATCTGATGCTTGGGTATCTGTGCACCATTGTACATGCACCCCTTGGGTAACTAGACTGGCAGGAAAGGGGTGGCAATGCCATAATCTTAATGGGGATGAAGGATGGTTAAAGCAGAGACCTGGGGTCTGTGCACAGCCCTGTCACTGAGTCACGTGGCTGGGGCAAATCTAGTAATGGGGTTGAGAACCCTCCTTGGAGCTAGGAAAAGTAACTTGCTTATACTGAAATGCTTTGAGATCCTTGGGTACCAGGCGCGATACAAAGCAAAGTAGTGGTGTGGGTAGGAAGACCTGGTAAAGCAAAGGCCATTCCTCATGGGCCAATGGGAGGGACAGTTGAGGTTCAGTGAAAATCTCTGACCCATGGACTTCACAAGATTGCTGGACTTTTCTTGAGGTCCCATACTTGGTGCTCAGCCAGGCTCACAACTATGTTGCTGTGAAACTGGGCCCTGAAACTAATGCAGACAAAGCTACGTGCTGAACCATTGTGAACATGAACACCTCCCCCCCACACCCCCGTGTCACTGAGCCTGCACTTCCTTCCCGGGTCTGTGTTCGGTTTCCAGTTAAAGATGTTAAACCTTTGACAGCTCCAAGCTTCCTAGATCCTCTTCAGAGTGACCTGGAGTGTTTGTTTCTGCAGATAAGAGGAGACAAAGGAGAGTCTGTGTGGGCGGAATGTCCTGTGTATTTAAGCCAGTCACTTGATGTCAGCTGTTGGACACGTGGGCTAGTGGCTAAAGCACATGGCCAAGAGTTAGGTCCGGAATCTGCCACAGACCGTGGCTTTGGGCAAGTCAGTGACTTTCTGCCTCCACTTCCCAGTTTGATGTAGGGGTCATGTTGACCTAACTCCCAGGGTTTGCAAAAGTTAATTTCTGTTGTAAATATTATCAAGCAATGCACTCCTCCTGCGTGCAGTATGAAAACCACAACCTTGCAGAGTTAAAGGGCTGTACATTGTGCAACAGTGCAGAAAACCCAGCAATGGGAATAGCTTCCCACAAGGTATTCAGGCAGGTGAGTTTTTTAACAGCTAAAGGAAGATAGGCCTATCTCCGCACGGGGCAGAACACTTCCAATGGGATGAGCCTCATAGGCCAGTGGGACTGTGTCCTGTGAAGTGTTGCTGTGACAACAAGGAATTAGTTGTAACATCAGGTCAGGGTCCACTGTGCTCACTGTCCCGCTACTGCAGGAGGCACTGTGGCTGCCCGTGGTCCCCACACTTGGAACACTGGGATGGCTTTGCCAGAGGAGTCTGCGACTCCAGAAGCACTTGTGAAGCACTTTGCGTTCCACCCCAGGAGCCCAGAGAGGGCTGGCCAGGTTCACAGCAAGCTGGGCTTATACCGCTCTGGGCTGTGCTCCTGTCCTGTTCCCTGCCCCCACGTGATGGGTCATAGCCTGAGTGGGTGGAAGCCAGCGCTCGCCCGGCGCGGCTTTCCACTGGGGTGGTGAATCCCGTCGATAGGCCTGGGCTCTCCCAGCTGCTGTGTGATAGGACTGACTGACCGCATCTAGCGGTGCCCCCGGGGAGGGATCTGTGCGCAGGTTCTGAGTGTCAGTCTGATGCCCACACAGCATGAGCCCTCAACCATGGGATTTGCCCAGTCACCGAGGAGTTAGAACTATAGTCCCAGACTTGCCCTTACCTGAATTTGCTGATCCCAAAGTTAGTTTATCCTTGACCTTGTAAGTGTTTTCTTGGCCTGATAAGAGCTGGGCTGTGGCCGTCCTGGGCATGGGATCTCCTGGATGGCTGGACCCATTAGTGCCTTGCCGGCATTCCTCAGATGATGAGTTAACACCATTCCCACAGGGTCAGATTAGACTCTTCGGTGCCTGCTCCTTAGGGTGCCACTACCCAACCAGGTTATTAATACGGCGCAACAATATGCTGCTTGCTTCAGACAGGGCCTGGCTCCAGGCATGAAGGGAAATCTTCTCTCGTTAATTTTCCAGATTATTTTTTGCCCTAGTGCTGTTGATCTCTGAGTAGCTCGCCTTGCCCGGGGAGGGGAGGCAAGCACAAGCATCATGGATTGATTCCACATGGGGTCAGACGAGAGCACTACGGCACATTGCCTGATCCCCGAGTGCCCCACAGAGAGGAGAAGACACTGGGCTCTGCTGCTGGGAGGGAGGGGGAGGCAGGAACTGAGGATAGAAAAACTCCGAACTCGGCTCACTACTCCTTTCCTCAGTCTGCATTGCCCCGTCTGCTCTGTTACACGGACTCCTTCCCCCTCTGCCACTGGCACATTGTGACTGACTTAACAGATGCACTAATCAGAAATGTCCTTTGGCCCCAGACTGCAGATCTTAGATGCTCTCAAATGAGGATCCTTTGCCCCCAGCGGGCAGCACACACTGCTTCCTGGACTGCATGTTAACAGCTCTCTCGACTTCTTGCAGGCTAGACTAGATGGAGGAAGGCAGCAGTGGCGCCCCATCCTCATGGCTATGACAGAGAAGGACTTGCTGCTCTATGATTGTATGCCCTGGACAAGAGATGCATGGGCATCACCTTGCCACAGCTACCCTCTTGTTGCTACCAGGTAAGATCCAAGCCTCCAAGTTGCCTGGAGGGACATTTCTTTGATGACCTAAACCCTGCCCCGTAGAGTGAAAGCCTTTCCCGCTTAGCGCTTTTCACCCACCAGGTGCCAAGCGCTTTGTAAAGCTGCAGCTTTCCAGGGGAAACTGAGGCACAGAGTTGGGACGTGACTTCCCCAGTGTCATACAGTGAGTCTGACTGCTAGGATCAGACCTCTGGCCTCTGCCCAGTTTTCAGTCTGCTAAACCACAGTTGCCTCAGCCCACAGCTCCAGCCAGGGCATTGCTGGAATAACCTGGCTTGGGTCCTTTCTTGTTTTGCTGCTGCATAGTCCTCTCAGCAGCTCCTTACCTGGCTGCTGGAAGTAGGGTTGCCAACTGTCTAACCACACAAACCCAAACACCCTTGCCCTGCTCTGTGGCCCCGCCCCTTCTCCGAGGCCCCACCCCTCTCACTCCAGCCCTCCTCCCTCCGTTGCTGGCTCTCCCCTGCCCTCACTCAATTTCACTGGGTTGAGGCAGAGGGGGATGGTGCGGGCTCTGGGCTGGGCCGAGGGGTTCAGAGTATGGGAGGGGGCTCCGGGCTGAGCCTGGGGCAGGGGATTGGGGTGCAGGAGCTGCGGAGTTGGTGCTTGAGGCATGGGCATGGGCAGCGCACGGACAGACAGACACGCACCCCACGGCCTCAGGAACATGCCAGATGCTTCTGGGAGTGGTGCGGGGCCAGGACAGGCAGAGAGCCTGCCTTAGCCCCTCTGTGCTGCCAGACTTTCAGTGGCTTAAAATCTCCCACTTTGGCTTCAGTAGCCTCTGGGAGATGGAGCCTGATTCCAGGAGACTCCCAGTGAAACCGGGAGGGTTGGCAACACTAGCTGGAGCATGAGAGCCCTGCTTCTTTCTGTGCTGAGCCTGAGATGAGTGCCAGTGCCAGTGCCAGGATGTGAGCATTTAAATACTAGCCCAGTCACTTCCCTAACTGTATTATCAGTCGGCCACTTTGCTCCAAGCATTGGGCTGCTTTTCCTTTTGACTGCAACCTGGAACTTCTTTCCATTAGTGTAGGACGACTTCCACCCGGTCAAACCCCACTGCTCTGGCAGGGGTCCCACCTGCAGAGTAATTGTCAGGTTTGGATTCCCATTCCAAGGGTGATGGGTGGCACTTGTGATTGGCCAGCGACAGCTGGGGGAGTGCTAATCAGAGCAGCTGAGGCAGCCCTCCCACAAACATTGCTCAGCGGCAGGACTGCCAGTAGCTGTTACCCCTCTGGCAAATCAGCAGAGACTGGGCTGCTCTTCCTGGTAGCAAGTGGGAGAGTCAGGGGAGGGCTAGCTGTGCTCAGGCCATCCCTCTCTCAGCCACCTCTGATAAATCACCTGGTAAAAGGCCACTTTCTTCCGGTTGCTCTTGTTGGGCCCATACCTCTGATTCTTTTTCTAAGGCCTGGTCTACTCGGGGGGGGGGTGTCGAACCAAGGTACGCGACTTCAGCTACGTAAATAGCGTAGCTGAAGTCGAACTACCTTAGTTCGACTGACTTACCCGTCCTGACGCCGCGGGATTGAACTCCGCGGCTCCCCCGTCGACTCCGCCACCGCCGTTCGCGGTGGTGGAGTTCCGGAGTCAACGGGAGTGCGTCCGGAGTTCAAACTATCGCGTCTAGATTAGATGCGATAGTTCGAACTCTGAGAAGTCGAACTCTCCGCGTCGACCCGTGCGGTAAGTATGGACCTACCCTTAATGTGGCCAGCAGCCCAGAGTAACCCTGTAATAAGCCAGTGTGCGTGTCCCAGCCCTCCCAGGAGCCGTAAGCCAGCAAGGCACTGGGCATTGCTGGGGGAGAGAGATCGCAAACTCCCAGGGATTCTGCAAGACAGTGACGTTCTTCGTAAATGACACGGAATGCTCAAGCTGAAGGATGAGACAGACTTAGCAGTAGGCACTCAGCACTAATACAGAGCTGCAAACATTCCAGCTCCTGAGGAGTTTGCTTACAGTATAAGAGCCTTTCTGTAAACTAATGCACTCCTGCTTTGAGCACTGAGAGAATGAGTCCCTGCCTCTCCCAGCCCTGCCACGGCGTTCATTCCAGTCCACACAGAACCCAGCCCTGTGGCCCAAGCACAGACCAAGAGGCAAAGGTGGCCACCATGAAGCTCTGGCTACCAGAATACCATGAACAGCCAATGCTCACCTGGAAACCAGGCTGACCAGTGTCGGTATCCCCGCTAAGGACTGCGAAACCCGTCTTGGCTGCCTGGCAGCATCTGCAGAAAGCCTGTGCTGCTGCTGGAGTCCATACCAAACTTTAGCCTTCTCTGTGGTGACCTCAGTGTCGTTATTGCCCTGCTAACTCCTTCCATGATGATCTATGGGGCAGGGTGCATGTGTGTTCTCCTCCCAGGCCCACTCTTGCCACCTGTCCTGCAAGTGAAAGGGAGCAGAGCATGGTGTGCTGACAAGCCTGTATTTCAGACAGCCATTACAGCCTCCAAAACAAGAGGGTTTTGTTGCTGTTGGGGCAGGGAGCGCAGCTGCTGTGATCAGAGCGGGGGTCCCCTGACATAGGAGGGGCTGCAGGCTCTCGGCATGGTGAGATGTCTGCATGCATCTTGCGTTGGGCTGCCTGAGTGCTGGGAGGGGGCTCTTGGCTACTTACCTTTTCATTTCTAGCCCTGTCTCCCTGAGAGGAGTCCTGGCTTTGCGGCTTTGCTAGCAGCCTGAATCCAGCCTTGCTGGGAGCTGGAGGGGCTGTCCTGCTGCCAGAGGAAAGGCTTGGCCTGCCTGAGCAGGCTGCGTGGGGCCTTGGTGTCGTGTTCGCATCCGTTGCTCAAGCCTTCCTGTGACGCCCATAGGGGCGTGTGCAGGTCCTGCCACTGGATCAGTTCATGTTCCCTGCCAAGCCTTCAGCAGCCAGCACCATAGGAGGGAAACATTCCTCTAGCCTGAGCATTTCTAGAACATCTGGCTTGAGGCCTCCTGGAACAGGCTGATCCCTGCTTGGCATCTGCAGGCTCAGGGTGTCTTGCCCATTGTGCCATGTGGCTGCTCAGTTTGTCACCTGCCACCTCCACAGGGCTGGGCTCCAGCTGTCTGGTTCCAGGCAGCCCTTGGCTGCACCAGCTGAGAGGACGGAGGGGAGCTAGCTGCATCTCTCTAGTGCATCTGCCCAGAGAACCCCCAGCCCTGTGCACTAAGGAGTATGCCTTTGCCAGCCTGCTGCCCATGGAAGGGGAGAGCAGTTTAACTAGTGTTAATTGTGTTACTGCCCCATGTATTTCTAATGCCTCGCTCAGCCTGTGAGCAATGTCTCCCTAGTCTGCTCTGACCTTCTCCATCGCTGCCTGGCGGCTGCTCTGGTGGACAGATTTCTGAGGCGCCCCGGATCCATTGACAGAGAGGAGGCTGTGAGATGGGAGGTGGCAGCGGATCGAGCTGGGAGTGGCTGGTCTGGTTGGTGCTGGGTTTTCCCCACGTGACACATGACTGGGTGTTGGATGTGTGCACTGGGGAAAGGTGAGTGTTGTGTGGCCCATGCATGTGGCTTCCCCGGGTCACTGTCCAGGAGCAAGTTTGCTCAAACAGTGGCTTACGAGCAGCATAAGTCACAGCTCGGCCACTCACCAGCCAATAAATCTGAATGAATGAACAAAAGCAGCATCCTCCCACGGAGACCTCCCTCCCTCCTGGCCCCATGATAAAGGTTTGTTAATGAACCACAGCTTGCTCCCCCCCATGTTGGGAAGCAGCAGTGTCCTGGAACGATGTCTCCCTGGCCACTGTGCAGTCACACTGGTTTCCCTCTTCTCTCCCATGTGATCCGCAGGCTGGTTCACTCTGGCTCCGGGCGCAGATCACCTTCTCCGGGATCCGAGCTCACCTTTGCAACGAGGACAGGCTCTCGCCAGGGCATTGAAATGCACGTTTTCAGGGTGGAGACGCATCGGGACCTCTCCTCCTGGACCAGGATGCTAGTTCAGGGCTGCCACACTGCTGCGGAGCTGATAAAGGAGGTGTCCGTAGGTACGCTGGGGGGCAGTAACTGTCTGCAGCCCCACTGCTCCTTCCTGAGTTGCTCAACTGCCAAGCAATCAGTTGATCACCTACCCTCTGGGACTGGGTCTCAGCAGCTCTCCCTAGCTGAGCAGAGGCAGGCCTGTGAGGGCTTGGATGGGGGGCTGCTTAGCTTTCACAAACACACGAGAGAGTTGTGGGACATGGTTTGGAATTAAGACTCATGAGGGACACAAGAAAAGTAAGTGTGGGAAACTTAACACTAAGGCGCCCAGTCTGCATAGCCTGGAGTCTCGGCTCAGTGACTGCGCTTCTGGAGGTCATGGTGGGGCCATGTGGACTGCACAGAGCTCTGGGTCTTGGATGAGGGGTGTCCTCTGCTATAACCAAGGTTCTCTTGCTAGTCTGTAACAGAGCCCAGGTCCAGTTGGAGTGAATCCCTTGCCCTTCTGTACCTCTTTACATGGGAAGATCTGAATGCTTTCATGTGCTCAGAGATGGCCAGTGTCCCACCGGAGCTGAGGCTAGTGTGAGGTGATGGTAGTGATAGTGCAGTGAAACTGGAAGGCTGATTACAGTTCACGCCTAACTGGTTGGTGGAGCAGCCTAATCAAAAGGAAGCCAATTATCTCTCCGCCCCAGGTGGTGCACAACATATCTTCATTGCCTCGGCACTGCCAAGTTTGTGCTGATTTCTTGAGTAATGTGGAATGTGTGGCTCTCTTGGTAGGCAGACAAGCCTGAGTGGAAAGTTTTAACCATCTGGACTCTGGCCATTGGTCCATCTCCCCAGTGTAAGGACAGCATCACTAATATCCGGAGGTGCCGTGACCACAGTGTGATTGGCAGAATCTGTAATTCTGAGACATGCTTCTGGCATGCAGCTGGAGCGGAGTGCTGGGAAAGCCAGCTTTGTTCCTGCATTCTGAACACGTGAGGCTGCCCGTAAATTTGAGAACAGAGAGGAGCTGGGCAGTACGGCCCTGGGCATGGAAATCATTTCAGCCAGTGGGGGTGTGAAGTGGCCCATGTGCACTTAGAAAACCCAGTCTCAGCCTTGTAGCTGGAGTCTTCCAGTTTGGGGGTGGGAGAGGGCTCAACAGCAGAGAGATAGAAACAGCCAAAAATGAAGTTCTAGGCCAGGGGTAGGCAACCTATGGCACACGTGCTGAAGGCGGCATGCAAGCTGATTTTCAGTGGCACTCTCACTGCCCGGGTCTTGGCCACCGGTCCGGGGGGCTCTGCATTTTAATTTAATTTTAAATGAAGCTTCTTAAACATTTTAAAAACCTTATTTACTTTACATACAACAATAGTTTAGTTATATATTATAGACGTCTAGAAAGAGACCTTCTAAAAACGTTAAAATGTATGACTGGCCTGCGAAACCTTAAATTACAGTGAATAAATGAAGACTCGGCACACCACTTCTGAAAGGTTGCTGACCTCTATTCTAGGCTGAGAGGTTTGGGTCAGTCTGTTACCTATGGCTTAAAAGCTCCCTCTAGTGTTCAGAAGAGAATAGCACCCATTCTACAAGTCCTTCCCCCTTTTGAAGACTCTAATTTTTATTTCTGAGCCTCTTGCTTGTCACAATCATCTTACTGGGAAAAGCTAATGTGAGGTGGCAGGCCAGCTTCCATCCTGCTGCAATAGCAGCTTAATTGCTGCAAGGAGAATATTGGCTTGGGAGCCAGCACCTTCCACAAGCACTACTACAGCCCTCTGCATGATGGTCCTGCGAGTTTTGTGCGAAGGGGCCCTTCAGCCAGTTCTTTCCATCAGGAGCCCTCTCCCTAAAGGCCATACTCTCGTGCAGTCTGCCTGCTCCCCCGCATGCCTTATCCTTCAGCATCTGTAATGGCAGCTGTCTTGTTGGCAGTAGGCGCTCTGTGATGTATCAGGCACCCTAGAGCCCTGTATGGTGCCAGTTGAGGTAATAAAATTGCTGCCACAAGCGGAAAGATTCCAGATGCCACTAGGCATCAAAAACAGAGCATCTGAAAAATAGACTGTGTGCTAGGGAAAGCTGCTCACGTTGGGACCATGCAGAAGTGACGGGCTTCTTTTGAGGTTAGGCTAAGGAGCAGTTGTTAATCTTGTGTTGGTTGCATGATATATACTCCTTCAAACAAAACCCAAGAATGTGATGCTGATTGGTTTAGCAATAGAAATCTGGCTGGTGAAAACCAGGGCTAGACATGGTAGCAAAAGGAAGACTTGGTGGGAGAGCAGGCTTGGCTGCCCTTGTAGTATTTCACAGGTGAACCAGAAACACCTGAGTGATGTCACACATTTCAGATTCTCCCCCCCCACACACACACCCTCTGTTATAGACAAATGCAAGTCCCCTGATACTGCACACAACTGCTTGAAGTCTTTCAAAAACAGGACCTGATGCATGACTGCTGACAGGGAGTGGCTCTCAGTGAGTGAACAAGTTCCACAAGCCTCAGATGTGACAGGCAATCTGGGCAAAAAGTAAAAATCTAGGGGGGAGTGATGGACTTGTCCCTTTTTGGCTGCTTTCTAATCTGTTAAAGGCCTGTGTGGGGAGGGGGGGGGGAAGTTGAATCTACTTTGTTTTTCCCCATTGGAAATTCAAGTCTTACCTACCCTGGTTTCCTGGGAGACTTCGAATGTCTGGAGAACTGGTAGGATTGATATGCCATGCAAGTAAACTTTGGTTGAGGTGGGAATGGATTTTTATTGAAACTGTGCAACAGTTTTATTAACTCAAAGGCCTAAAAATAGTTGGGAGAAAAGCATTTTTTGAAGATTCAGGTCCCGCTCTAACATAAGGCCTGAAAAAGGTTCACATTCTATCCTGAGTCCTCCAGGAAAGATTGAATAGCCATGATAGCATGACTAACAGTAAAAGACAAGTAGAAAAACAACTTTAAAAAATGCTTTCAGGTCATCTTTATACATCCCAAACCTAAGTCTTGTCCTTCTCAGGTTCCCCTTGATAGGAGAGTCCAGAACAGACTCATAGTCTCTCTGATCCCTGATCATTACTGTGAGATCTTTGTCCACAGTGAGCAGAGAAACCCCAGAGAGCTTTCTTTTCATGTTTAAGTATTGGATGAGATGGGTTTTGGAAAGGGACTGGAGAGCGGCAGGCAGGCCTAGACTGACAGGCTAAGCCACCGCCCTGTGCATTCTTGGTGAGTTAGTTCATCCTATGTTCCCCGCCCCTCTCGCTGCCAAGCTGTGAAGGTACAAACCGAGCAATCATGCTCTTCCTGGGCGCAGATCCTGTGTCATGCTGGTGCCTCAAGGATGTTCCAGGTTGAGCTGCCCCCATGCTGTCCTGGGACACAGCCAGAGTGGGTCTGACAGATGCACCATCCCAGGCTCCAGCAGGATATTAGTCATCCTGCACCCATCTAGTTACATGATTGAAATCCCAGGCTTTCTGCTTTTCTGAGATGCTTCCTCTGCTAGTGTCCTCACCATGCTGCTGCTTTGGCTTTCCTGAGGTATTTCTTCCCTCGGCGCCATCTGCCAGTCTCTGCTCCTTGGTTCTAGCTGTAGCAGGTGACAGCATCCCTGTCCCAGAGATGTCTGCTCTGAACCCCGCACGGTCCCCAGTCCCTTCCCTTTTTCTGTGCAGTGGTTCCATTTGTGTGCTCTCTGGGCTGTCAGCAGCATGGTGAATTTCCTGGCTCCACAAAGGGCACTGCCAGTCTCATCCAGGAGCCAGGAAACACCCTGGTGTCCCTTGCTGATGCTTTTATATGCTAGGTACACAATGGCATGGACTCAAATAATGCTCCTGTGTGAATTCACAGAGCAGCAGATGTGTCCCTTGCAATTCCGTGGGCAGCCTGATTTCACACTGGCCCAGCCTGTAGCATTAGTGGTACAGCTGATGCACTAGTGTGGAAATGCTTCACCTTCACTACACACATCCAGGTCAGTTTGGTCACTCTCCTGCACCCACCCAAGGGCGAGTAGACCTCTTCTCTGCCCTTGTGCTCACAATGAGCACAGAAGGAGCACTCAAGGATAAGGCCATTGCAGAGAAACTAAATGAATTCTTTGCATCAGTCTTCATGGCTGAGGATGTGAGGGAGATTCCCAAACCTGAGCCATTCTTTTTAGGTGACAAATCTGAGGAACTGCCCCAGATTGAGGTGGTGTTAGAGGAGGTTTTGGAACAAATTGATCAATTAAACAGTAATAAGTCACCAGGACAAGATGGTATTCACCCAAGAGTTCTGAAGTAGCTCAGATGTGAAATTGTAGAACTAACTGTAGTTGGTAACCTATCATTTCAATCAGCTTCTATACCAAATGACTGAAGGATAGCTAATGTGATGCCAATTTTTAAAAAGGGCTGCCGGGGTCACCTCCTGAATTACAGGCCAGTAACCGTGATTTCAGTACCAGGCAAACTGGTTGAAACTATAGTAAAGAACAAAATTATCAGACACATAGATGAACGTAATTTGTTGGAAGAGTCAACATGTTTTTTGTAAAGGGAAATCATGCCTCGCTTATCTACTAGAATTCTTTGAGGGGGTCAACAAGCATGCTGACAAAGGAGATCCAGTGGATATAGTGTACTTAGATTTTCAGAAAGCTTTAGACAAGATCGCTCACCAAAGGCTCTTAAGCAAAGTAAAATGTAATGGGATAAGAGGAAAGATCCTGTCATGTATCGATAACTGGTTAAAAGATGGGAAACAAAGGGTAGGAATAAATGGTCAGTTTTCAAAATGGAGAGAGGTAAAAAGTGGTGTCCCCCAGGGGTCTGTACTGGGCCCAGTCCTATTCAACATATTCATAAATGGTCTGGAAAAAGGAGTGAACAGTCAGGTGGCAAAATGTGCAGATGTTACAAAGCTACTCAAGATAGTTAAGTCCCAGGCAGATTCCGAAGTGCTACAAAAAGATCTGTCAAAACTGGGTGACTGGGCAACAAAATGGCAGATGAAATTCAATGCTGAGAAATGCAAAGTAATGCACATTGGAAAACATCATCCCAACTATACATATAAAACGATGGGGTCTAAATCAGCTGTTACCACTCAAGACCGAGATCTTGGAGTCATTGTGGATAAGTCTCTGAAATCATCCACTCAATGTGCAGCAACAGTCAAAAAAGCGAACAGAATGTTGGGAATCATTAAGAAAGGGATAGCTAAGACAGAAAATATATTTCCTATATATAAATCTATGGTATGTCCACATCTTGAATGCTGCGTGCAGATGTGGTTGCCATATCTCAGAAAAGATATATTGGAATTAGAAAAAGTTCAGAAAAGGGCAACAAAAATGATTAGGGGTATGGAACAGCTGCCATATGAGGAGAGATTAATAAGACTGGGACTTTTCAGCTTGGAAAAAAGACAACTAAGGGGGGATATGATAGAGGTCTATAAAATCATGACTGATGTGGAGAAAGTAGATAAGGAAGTGTCATTTACTCTTCCTCATAACACAAGAACTAGGGGTCACCAAATTAAATTAATAGGCAGCAGGTTTAAAACAAACAAAAGGAAGTATTTTTTCATACAATGCACAGCCAGCCTGTGGAACGCCTTGTCAGAGGATGTTGTGAAGGCCAAGACTATACCAGAGTTCAAAAAAGAACTAGATAAATTCCTGGAGGATAGGTCCATCAATGGCTTTTAGCCAGGAGGGGAAGGGATGGGGTCCCTAGCCTCTGTTTGCCAGAAGCTGGGAATGGACGACAGGGGATGGATCACTTGATGATTCCCTGTTCTGTTCATTCCCTCTGGGGCACCTGCCATTGGCCACTGTTGGAAGACAGGATACTGGGCTTGGTGGACATTTGGTCTGACCCAGTCTGGCCGTTCTTATATTCTTAATGTTGGGACACAGGGTCCAGTGCAGCGGTTGCAGGCTCTGTCTTTGAAGGGTGTGGGGGGAGAGGCTAGGGGGCATGTTCTCTGAGCTGGCTGGCTGCTTCTGAGGTTCTGTGCTCTGTTTCTGTGCAGGCTGCACTTTGAATGGTCAGGAGGTGAAGCTCACAGTCCATTATGAAAATGGATTCACTCTCTCCAGGGAGGAGGCAGGCTCCAGTCGCACCCTGTTCCTCTACCCCTTTGAGAAGCTTAGAGTGTCTGCAGATGATGGCATCAGGAACCTCTACTTGGATTTTGGAGGCCCTGAGGGGGAGCTGGTGAGAATGGGGCTGGGGATGTGCCGTGATGTGTATTTTGTGGAGTGGGAAGGATTCGGGCTTGTCTGTTATCAAACTACTGTGTGACTTGAGTTAATTTCAGGTGCTCAAAGCCTGCCTCTCCCATCCCACCCCCTGTGGCCCTCACCTGCCCTGGGAGATTCCACTCTCACAAGCTGGGTACCATTGGGCCAAAGGATCCCTGTCTGCTTAGACATCCAGGAAAGCCAGTTCTTCCCACACCATGCTGGTGGCTGATCCCTAATCATTACCGTGCAGACACCTCACTCCCAGATCCCAAGGGGCAGGTGGATTGAGAGTCTGTTGCTTGTTGAAGCCAGACTGAGCAGTGTGGCCTCATGGTGATTACAGGGCCCTCGGTGCTTTGGGCCCAGCTTTTCCATCACCTTTGGAATTGGGGGTGTGGGATTGGCGGTTCCCAGGGGGAAAGCCCAGCTCAGGATCTGCTCTTCCCTGCTGTGTGAGAAGCTCTTTGTAACCATTGGGCTCTGTGGTTGAGTGGGAGCTGAAAACCCTGTCTTGGGGTGGTTTGTTTGCAATCTACACTGACACTTCTGCTCCAAGTAGAGCCCTGTGCTATGTGTGGGACTGACAGCATCTCTTGTGCTTTCTCTCCAGACCCTGGACCTGCACTCTTGTCCAAAACCCATTGTTTTTATGTTGCACACTTTCTTGTCAGCCAAAGTCACCCGTATGGGACTGCTTGTGTAAGAGGTGAAGGGTCCCAACAGCCCTGAACAACACATCTACTGTCCCAGCAGCAAAAAAGCACAAAAGACCCTAGTTTGTGGTGTCCTCCTGCAGTACCAGTGCCTTGACAAAGACTGACTCATGCCAGAACCATGATGGTGTGGAAGGAAGCTTCTGCTCTCCTCAGAGCCATAGCCAGAAACTCCAGCCTCTCCACAATTTCCTGGAATAACTGCTCCACATGCCTAGAAAATGCTGAGGCCAGGCTGCTGCTGCTGGTAGCTGAATACTGAGATCAGGGGAGATGTGGTTCTCACATTCTCAGTTTCCAGCCACTTCCTGGCTGCTGGCAATTTGAGACTCTTCTTCCTGACACTCCTGGGATTCAGTTGTCACCCTGAAGACTCAACGTAAACCGAGCATCCAGCACTCATCTGTTGCAAGAAGAGCCATTGGCATGGGACTGTGAGGGGGGAGGTTAGGGGCGGAACTATAACCAATCTGTATGACGCCATTTTTATTGCTTACCAAATGTGCCTTTGGTGTAAGGTGGGTGGTGCTTTACTGGAGATGTGGATGAGGAGACTGGGAGTTCAGCGCTGGTCGCTCTGGAAGAGTGTTCCATGAGCCCCCGCCCTCAGCTCGTTCCAAGCTGACCCAGCTCCCTCTGTTGCCACAAAGCCACTTTCCCAGGGGTCCTTGGTAAGGAAGAGGCCTGTCCTTCTCACTAGCCAGTGGGTTTAGATCCCCCTTGCCGAGTGGGATGGATAGTCAGGGAGATTTCAGTCACTTTTCTGACTTGCTTTGGGCACCTGGAAACATCCTAAATACAGAGCACTTGGTGCTTTTCGCTGATGCTTCTTACCGAGGCCCCCGATGGTCAAATGTGACAGGACAGATGCTACGTGGCTGGATCGGAGGCACAGAAAGGCCAGCTGGTTGCGTGTTCTGAGATGAGCTGGAATGTGTAAGGCAGCTGATGTCCATATAGTGATGCACACAGCCTCTGGGCCTGGCAACTTCCTTCTGAGACGCTAGCAGCACCCTCTCCTTTCCTAGTGCTGGGCTGCCTGTCCCTCCGCCTGTGCCAAGCCCATGTGCCCAGGTGTATGTGCTGCAGAGAGGTGGGTGACGGGGGCCTGTGAATGACTTTGAAATACCTGGGAGACAAGGTAGGGGAGATGGTATATTTTATTGGACCTACTTCTGTCGGGGAGAGGGACCAGCTTTCAAGCCACGCAGAGCTGTGTGCATGCTTGCAATGCTTGTTGGCACAGCCTGTCCCATTCCTAAAGAAGGTCTTCTGAAGCATCTGCAGGACCGAGGGGAGACAGCTCATCCACCAGAGGCGGGGAAATTGCAGTGCTTCCTTCACTCTGGTGGCAGAATTTGAACACAGGGCTTTTGGAAGCCCCCTCCCAGCACATCACTGACCTCCTCTTCCCAAAAGGACTCAAGACACCCGGCAATGGAGCTGGGCTCAGAACTCTGAGAAACTGATTTCACTGCATAACCCAGACTTTCAGCAGGGCCTGCACCCTCCAGCTCTCTTCCTAGATTCCTGGTCTCTCTCATGCTTGGGAAGAGCTGTGCCTGGGACACCCAGAGATGGGGGGCAGGGACTCCAGGAGCCCCACTGCGCGCACACAGCAGGTGGCTTGGACAGTCCTTTGAGGCTCTGCTTGCTTCCTTGGAGCGCCTCTAGCACCCGCTGTTGTGAGCGTTTCATTCCCAGTGTAGGTTGCTCAAGATTAACTCCTGGGATTCAGCTTCGCAAGTTACCAGTGTACTGAGCTTTCCGAGACTGGCTAGAGCCATGGGACACTTACGCCATCTGCAGACCAGTACGGTAGCCCATCTCCTTAGCAGCGCAGATCGACAGCTTGATGTAACTAGACTTAGGGTGAGAGTTCACAGCACAAAGCTTTTGAAGGTGAACCTAAGAGCATGCTGCCTCGAGCCTGGCCTTCCCCAGAACAGGCTCGCAGTGTGTGAAGAAGCTATCCTGGAGGGCACACTTCTCTTAAGTGAGGTATGAAGCAAAGCTGATTTGCCCAGATTGTCCTGCCAGCACAGCAGCCTGCTGAAACCCAAGGGAGGAGGGAGTGTTCTTCATAGGCCCCTCACAACCATGTGGCCTGTGCCTGATGCCTAGCAGCTCACTTCCAAACACAGTTTTAGCAACCAGCAAAGGCCAATCAGTTGAAACGTGTTTGTTTAAACAACAAATCACACCAGGTTATAACATACTTAGAGTAGTGTCTTAGCTGATTGGGGTTTATGAAGTGAATATAAGGTTAATATAAAGTGTGCGTTCCCGCACAGTACTGATTAGGATAGGTTTGTGTTCACCCAACAGACTGTTATCTGGTCTGTGGACCAATCGGAAGAGTTGTCATTCCAACGCAAGGCTGTTAAGCTCTTCAGTCTATTTTAGCTGCTCTTAAAGTGGATATTTCAGCTCTAGTATGGTTGGGGGTTTGTCCCATCAGTACGGCGAGTGCTGGAAAGCACGTAGTCTGCATGGTGAAAAATCTACTCCAGGGACAGTAGACTAGTTCTAAGCCTCAGTTCTTAGACAACCCATAAAGAAGTACTCCTAACGCCACAGGGTGATTAAGCTGTTACCATGTTGGACTATTTTCTTATCTAAATGTCTGGTTGTTTTTTTTTAATTTGCAGCTTCACCACATTGGTGGCTGTAAAGCATCTGGAATATTTTTACAAGTTAGAGGCTAGGCCAGTTTGGTCTCTTACCAAAAGCCACAAGTCGACTTAAATTAGAATTCTGGACAAGGTCCCTCCTTCTCCCAGGAAAACATGGCTTGCTAGGAACCAGGTTTACGAGGGTAAATGTGGGGTCCATCAACAGGGGAATATTCACACCTGTTGTACTGGAAAGTGAGTAGTGTCAGTATATCACATAAAATGGGACAGTCCCCCCACACCTCATATTATTCCTTCGTTCTGCAAACTACCTAATAAGCTGCTATTCAAATTCTGTTGTGTCCTGACTGGTTTCAAGGGGTTAGATATCCCTGAGGATTTCAGGGAAGAACTTGTAGACTTAAGCACTTTCTCTGCTTTTTTATTTTGCTCTGACACTTAAGGTTGAGTGGTTGCTATTTTGAGCTCCTGTGGTGGCCACTGATTGTCAGTACTGCTCATGATCTGTGCAAAACTTCAGTGTAAATGCCTTGCTGTCAGTGGGGTGAACTCTTCCCAAATCGCCTGTCACTAGCAAAGCTCTGGTTGAGGTGGCAACTGAAATGTCAAGAATAGACGCCAAATGGAATTGCACGTGATGGAGGTTTGGCTTAACAGGAGGTTATTTTCACTCATTTCGATTGGATTTGGATTTCTCTGGGAGGTGGAGGAGTACTTAGTACTGCCTTGTCATAACCACCCACTACAAGCTGAGCTGGCACCCCTTGTGCACGGCCAGCTGGAGTGAAGTACAGTATGGTCTGTCTTCCCCTTTGCATCAGACATGGTATAGTTAATGTGCAGAAAGGCTCATGCTGCCAGCCTGAAACTGTCTCCCAACAGATGCAGGTTCCTTCCCAGGCTTCGCTGTGTTAGGAATGACATTCTGTCCTGTTTAAGCAATCACATTTGAGCCTTTTGCCACAAAGCCTGAATTCAATCCTGACTTGCTTCACCAGTGAAGCCCCTGAGATCTCAGCCTAGTTCCCAGAGAGCCTGTGTCCAAACCAGACCCGTCTTCTCATTCGCGTGAGCGTCAGTGTCCACTGAATGGAGGCTCAGGTCTGTTGCGGATCAGAGGTACTTGGGGGAACTTGCCAGTTTGCACTCTGCGTAGTTCTCCCCAGGGATGCCTTTCATTCATGCCAAATACCTGCCCTGTTACAGAATGCTGCATGCCCTTTTGGAACACCGCGAGCCATCGCTTACTCTGGAAGCTCAGGTCCTCTTAGCTTTTAAGGTTTTTAATGTTTTAACTTGGTATTAAAAGCCTGTTCTGCAGACTGAATTTCTGATGCTCAAGCCCCCACTGTGTCCCAGCTCCTCCCCAGAAGTGTTGAGGTACCAGATTTATCTGCAGTACATTCACTATGTGCCTCACCTGGCCTCGTTTGTTTCTGGTGGCAGCAGGCTCCCCTCTTCCCAGAGCCTGTGTAGAGATATGGGGAAATGTACAAACGCCTGGGAGCTTGCCCTGTCTTTTCCCTGTAAGTGGGGGGGAAAGGGCCCTGGAATGTCTGCAAGAGACTCTGCTCCCACCCCCTCCCACATCTATGCAAACCTCTGTATTTTGAGTGAGGTGGTATGTTGGAAAGCTAGAAAATGCCCCATGTGGCGCTCCAGCTCCGCAGCTGGAGAGCTCTGTTACAGCATTCCATGTGGAAGATACACCACTGAGAGGCATCCCACATTATCCTTGGAAACCAGAGAGAGGAGAGGAGAATATTTATGCTGAGCTTGTCTTTTCTATCCGGAATAAGAGCAGGCAAGTGTCTTAAATATGGCCCTATTAGCCTGGATGACCATATGGTGGTGTGTAATTAAACTAGTGAATGGTGTTTACAAAACCTTACACAAGCTGTGTAGATCTTAAAAGCTATTGGTCCCCTCTAGTCAGTCAATTCCTCCTACCAACTCCTCTTCAAACAGCACTTGTGGGATCGACTCTCAGCATTAATACTCTGCAAGATCTTTGGAGATTCTTGTGCTTTCCCCAATGCAACATTTCTATGCCTGTGGCTAATTTCCACAGCTGAAAGCAGACATGGCATGCAGGGCTTAATTTGTAATGAAAGAGGTGCCAGGTTTCAAGCAATTTTTGTACTTTCCTAACTGACATGCCAAGCCCAAAGGTGCCCAGGTGGCTCAGCCCTGGCAGAAATTAAGCACTGCTTGTGTGTAGAAACCAGGCTATACTTTTCTTTAAAAGGAGGCCAGTAGCCTCTTCGCATTAGATATTAAGCAATAAAGAAAATGGATGTGAAACTAGTAAAAGCAAATGTTCAAGTCTTTGGCTGTGGATCCCACTCCTGGTGTGCATGTGCTTTGTGGGATCCACATGGACAGAGCATCTTGAAGCACCATGGTTGCTGTAAGGCTAAGTAACCGTTCTCTACAGCCAGCCCACCTTTGCCTTTATGCTGCCAGGATTTTGCTACATGAGTTAATTCTGTTTCTGCTGCTGATCTTACAGCATCCTGGCCTGCAACACAGTACATCAAAACATTGATTGCACTTTCATGTTCTAGAATTTGGGGGAACTACAGGGCTAGTTCTACCTGGTTTTAAAAATAATTTGCATTGACATCTCTTCTCTGTCGAAGAAAATTAAAAAAAAATAAAATCCCGTTGGCACATCAATGTTTGTGGTGCTCCATTTTCCTTTTAGCATATTTTCCTGTCTGGGATCAGCCAGTGTAGGGGATCTCACTACAGTGATCAGTGTTAAGTTTACAATTTGGGTAAATAGAGCATTACAAGCCCCAGGTGCTAAAGACAAGAACCCTGTAGGTATAACTGCCCCAGGTCATCTGAATAATAAATTGCACCGAACCACTACAAGTAAACTGTTTTTTAACCTGTGCAAACTCTGTGCTGTTTGATATGATATAATCAAGGCACAGACTGTAACACTCCCATGAAAAAACTAAAATAACATGCAATCAATTCTATTTTTGTATTCTTTGTAGTTAACTATTTATACAATTCTTCCTTTTTTGATGTTTTTAATCTCAAGCTTTTGGAACTTCCAGGTTACCAAATCCAAATAACCCAAGTGGTGAAAAGCAGGGGAGTTTGTGTATTTTACAATCACATTAAAGCTTTATGTGTACTCTATAAATATAGATGCATAGACAACCTATTGTCCCTCGAGTTGCATGTTAACTGTATAGTATTGTACATTACAATGAAAATGTAACCTAAGGGCAAGTGTAACCTTTATACTGTAAATAACAATAAAGGCTTTTATGCTTTTAGATTTTTATATTTGGGTTTTTCCTCTGTGGAAAACGTTTTGTCTGGGGTATGAGATGCAGATGCAATTTTGCCATTCAAGATGGAAAACAGTGCTCCCTGTCCTCCTCTGCCACAAGCAAACAAACAAAAAAACAACCCCAAACCCCAAGCAGTGCAGTGGTGCAGCACCCCTGGAAGCTGGCAGCCAGGGAGACCACCTGATCCTAGAACAGGAGACTCTCTGCTTTTCCTGCCACACACGGTTCTGTGTTGGAGGGGAGGGGGCTTGGCAGAACCCCCAGGAGAACAGTGGATCTGTGGTGTTCGTGCTCCATTGAGATTCATGAGGTGGTTCACCCATCTGAACCATTGGCTCTCCGCAGGCTCAAAGAACTGTCCCTGCATCAGTTACATCGAGCTTTTCTTCACCCCCACGATGGCAAGAAAGTGTGGTGAGTTTTTGGGGTTTTTTTTTGTTAAAGCTGAAATTCCCACGTAACTACCTGATTGGAGGAGCTGGAACCTTAGGCATTGGCCTCCAGAACCTATAACTTAAAGCAGCCCTGGATGAATGGGGCTGCAGTGATAGGCCCACGGCCCAATAAGCATCTATTTGTTGCTGTGATGTGCCAGGGGGCAGAAATCTCACCCAGACAATGCACTATTCCAAAAAGTTTTAGGGTTTAAGAATGGAACTGTCTGCCTACTCTGGAAAGGCCGGGGTGTACAGACAATCACACAGGACTAGACAAGCCTCACCCACTGAAAGGCAGGGCAGGTCTATCTGGAAAAAGGAAAGGTAAGGCACTGTGGTGTCCATTATCTCTACATGGTTATTAAAGCGCCAGGCCTGTGTGTGAATGGATGTATGCATTCTTGGGGGCAGCACAGTCCATTAGAGGGGGCTCCTTGTTCAAGGTTGACGGTAATGAGGTAAGAATGCCACTTTAGGAACAGGAGTGCAAAGCCCTGGATTCTCTGTGTCAGCAAGGAGGCAGGTAACCTACCTCAGCCCCTACAAGGGACCTGCCAAGGAAAAATCTATGGCTGAGTGACCTCTTCTCCAGAAAGCGACAGAGTCCTGAGGTAAGGTGTCACAGGACTGTTGCTTTTTACAGATCCAGACTAACACGGCTTCCCCCTGCGCTACTCTTCTCCAGAGAAGATGCTGTCTCCTGAAGTGCTGTGTAGCAGAGGAAGCTGCACCAGACCTGCTGCCTGAAGCCAGCCACGTGCAAATACAACTTAGCCTCAATGGATGACACGCCCCTGGAACAAACGTCCCAGGGAAGTGGCACATTCTCCATCTCCAGCATCCTCTGGTCCAGCCTGGACAACTTTCTGGAGGAGGCTTTAGCCAGATGCAAGTTCCTGGGCTCAGCACCGGGCTAACTGGGTGTGAACGTGAATAGCCCCTGTTCTGCAGGCGATCAGAGTCGATGAGCTAATGGTCCCTTTAGACTTAAAGCTGGGGAGTCGGTAGGGGAAGGGGGGCTGTGCCCATGGCGGGGGGGTCTCGATGCAGGGGAGGTGGACGAGGCTGAGTGGGCCACTTACAGGCGTTTATATCAAACAAAGCCCTGAATCTCGGACCGGAGCCTACTCGCCTGGGGGCGGTGCGCGGGTGTCTCCGAGCGGGGTGGGGGGGGCCCTGAGGGGCCGGGGCGGGATCCCCTCCGCTGCCGGCGGTCGCTGCAGTTCCCGGCGCGGCCGGCAGGGGGCCCCGCCGTCCTCGCTCCCCACGTAGCAGCTGCGCGGCCGGTGGGTCCCGGTTCGGTGCCGCCGCCTCCCGCCCGCCCGCCGCGCCGGGGCCTCCCCGCCCGGAGCCGGAGCCGGATCCAGGCCGCTCGCAGCGCCCCGGGGACTCGGGCGGCACCGGGCGATGAAATGTCAACGTCAACCCTTCAGGTAGCAGGCGGCGGGGCCGGGCCCGGCCCGGCTCCAGCGTCTCCCGCCCCGGCCCGGCCCCGGCCCCGGCCCCAGCCCGGGCTTTGCGGGCCTCAGGCCGGGCCAGGCCGGAGCGGAGCGGAGCGTCCCCCCGGCTCAGGGTCCAGGGCCCGGCTGGGGGCCGCCGCGGGCTCCCGTCCCCGGGGCCGTGGAGAGAGCCGCCGGGCCGGGCCCTGCGTGGGGCCTGGGCACGCGGGGGGCGGCGGCCTGGCCCGGCCCGGGCTTTCCCGTGCCCCATGGCCTAGGCCGGGCCCGGCCCGGGCCGTGTCAGGGGAGCTGGGCCCGGCCCCGCTGGCGGCAGCAGGTTTCGAGGCGAGACTGTCCAGGGGCCGCCAGCGCTGGGGGGGCGCAGAGCGGCTTCTTCCCCTCCCCCCAGAGGGGTGCCCGGCCCCTGGCCCCGGGTGAGTGGTGCTAACCCAGCTCCCGGCCTGTGGGCAGCGGGAGCTCTGCGCCCAGGGTCTGCATCAGGTGCAAGTTGGGCCGTTTCTTTCTTTCTTTTCTACCAAAACACTTGTACCGGCACCGCCCCTCTGGTGAGGTGAGGGTGCCTGGTACCGTATCCCCCTCCCCGCACCAGAGTGGCTGTACTGGGATCAGTACGTTTATACCAGGGGAACTGTCCACATTAGGGAGCTGCCCTGCTTTCGCTAAACAGGTGCTACGACTTGTGTGTGTAGACAGGGCTTTCCCTGCAAGGCCCACGGGTGCCTCTGTTTCTCCTGCCCTTGCTCTGCGGTGGTGGCGGCGGCATTGGTTAAAGGTCCCAGTGGCACAGGAGCTGTCTGCTTGCGCTGCCCCGACCTGGCAAATGGAGATGGGTTCTGGGCTTGGTTTTTGCTCTCTGGAATCAGTGGTTTTGTCCAGCCGAGAAGGAGCCACTTGTGAGTTTTGTCTGCTGTGTGTGAGCAGAAGGTTCATATGAGAAACAGGAGATGACTCTAGGCGCCAGGAGTTTGTGGTGCAGCTGCTGCTTCTCAGAGGTGTCCAAAAACCCGTTACCTCTGTGGGAAACATTACCTCTTTACTCTTCCATTGACATGGCCGGGGCAGCTGTGTCACTGGAGCTGCGTTCTCTCCTTGCAGAAAGCTATCGACCTGGTAACAAAAGCGACTGAGGAGGATAAGGCCAAGAACTATGAGGAGGCGCTGCGGCTGTACCAGCATGCAGTGGAGTACTTTCTACATGCCATCAAATGTGAGTCGGGCTTCTCTCTCCCTAGGCCAGCCTGTGCCAGATCTTTCCCTCGCTGTTCCTCTTAGGATCCTTCTTCCCGTTTCACCCTGCTGGGAGTCAGGCCCGCCCAGAATAGCACATCCCCAAAGAGATCAGCCTGCACCTGTTGCAGAGCGAGGTGGCCTGCAGAGAGTTCCCACGAGTGCATGCGTTCTCTGGGGAATGAGCTAACTGTAGAGCTGGGCTCAGAAACCCTGAAGTTGTGGGATTATCCGAAGGGGGGTGGGGCTTCCCCGGCTGTGGGTTTGTGCTGCGTCTGTCTCTAGGAGCAGCTTCTCCTGGGGGATTCTCTCCAGCTGCCCACCCGGTGGGAGCTGGTGAAGGGAGACGTTGGTGTCTCATGCCCCTGGAGAGGGCTTTTCTCCCCACTGCTGGCTCTAAAAGGGAGGGTGCTGTAGGGCTCTCCTCACTCCATGCCCATGGCGAGCTGCTCACTGTGTCTCGGGTGCCCTGACAGATGAGGCTCACAGTGACAAGGCGAAGGAAAGCATCCGGGCGAAGTGCATGCAGTACCTGGACCGGGCGGAGAAGCTGAAGGATTATCTACGCAACAAAGACAAACAAAGCAAGAAGCCTGTCAAAGAGTCTCCAAATGATAGCAAGGGGTACGTGTGCAGCCTCCATTGCACCCCCTAAACATGCTCATGCCTGTAACGATGGGAGAGGCCAGCCACAGGCCCTGGGTGCCCCCTCTTCTGCTGGGGGTGACTCCGGCAGTGGGTTTCAAACCAGCACTTCTCCCTCTCTGCACTCTGTAGTTTGTGAGTGCGCGTTGGGGGTCTCCTGTTGGGGCTGGCAAGAGCCAGCACTGCGAGGCTTCGACCCTTCTGGCATGGCCAGGCCAGAGCCTCCCTTCCCCCAGATAGCAGGACCTGGACCTTCGCTGGCCTCGCCATGACACTGCGTCCTCTCCACAGGAGCGACAGTGACAGCGAGGGCGAGAATCCGGAGAAGAAGAAGCTGCAGGAGCAGCTGATGGGTAAGAGGCGGGGGCTGGGAGCACGGCATTGCCCTGCAAGGTCGAGTTCCTGACTTGGGAAGCGGCTGGTGCATGCTGCTTGGTGCAGGGTCGGTGGGACTATACATGAGCCACTCCTGGAGCGGGATGAGGGGCTGCAGGGCCGCCTCCTCTCTAGCTCTGTGGCTGCTGGGCAGCTCTGGAGACTCCTCGTGAGCCCTAGCGAAAAGGAGACGTCCCTCATGCGTGATGACAGCCTGGCCCGGGCGGGTGGAGTTTGACAGCTGGTGCAGTGGCTGGAGGGAGGCTCGGGTGAGCCCCGAGGCGGGAGTGCTGTCATCTCTTGTCCCGCTAGGGAGAGCTGCCTTCCTCTCGCAGGTGCCATTGTGATGGAGAAGCCCAACGTGCGGTGGAACGATGTGGCTGGCCTGGAGGGTGCCAAGGAGGCTCTGAAAGAGGCTGTGATTTTACCCATTAAATTCCCACACTTATTCACAGGTGAGGGTTGCTCTGGTAGCTCTGGGGAGAGGCTGGGGCAGGGTGGATTGGCTGCTGCTCCCTCCGAGACGGACTGTGGCCATTGTGGTACTGGTTCCAGGTGGAGACCACGTCCTGGGATCTGAGTACTGAGCAGAGCCCAGAAACTTCCTTGGCCAACAGCCCTAGCAGAGCCCTGAGCAGCGAGGTGCATGTGAACTGGCCAGTGCCCCCCAGCACGGCAGGAGCAATACTGCAGGGGGCTGGGGCAGAGGCCTGCCCGACTGGAGTCTGGTACCTAATTCCCTCCATTCAAAGCCAGGTCTGCCCCTGCTCATTGCGTGCTGTGTTCCAGAAAGCCTATGACAAGGTCCCTCACCAAAGGCTCTTACGTAAATGAAGTTGTCATGGGATAAGAGGGAAGATCCTTTCATGGACTGAGAACTGGTTAAAGGACAGGGAACAAAGGGTAGGAATTAATGGTAAATTCTCAGAATGGAGAGGGGTAACTAGTGGTGTTCCCCAAGGGTCAGTCCTAGGACCAATCCTATTCAATTTATTCATAAATGATCTGGAGAAAGGGGTAAACAGTGAGGTGGCAAAGTTTGCAGATGATACTAAACTGCTCAAGATAGTTAAGACCAAAGCAGACTGTGAAGAACTTCAAAAAGATCTCACAAAACTAAGTGACTGGGCAACAAAATGGCAAATGAAATTTAATGTGGATAAATGTAAAGTAATGCACATGGGGAAAAATAACCCCAACTATACATACAATATGATGGGGGCTAATTTAGCTACAGCTAATCAGGAAAAAGATCTTGGCGTCATCGTGGATAGTTCTCTGAAGATGTCCACGCAGTGTGCAGCTGTGGTCAAAAGAGCAAACAGGATGTTAGGAATCATTAAAAGGGATGGAGAATATTTTATTTTAAATTGATGGTACGCCCACATCTTGAATACTGCATCCAGATGTGGTCTCCTCATCTCAAAAAAGATATTCTAGCACTAGAAAAGATTCAGAAAAAGGCAACTAAAATGATTAGGGGTTTGGAATGGGTCCCATATGAGGAGAGATTTAAGAGGCTAGGACTTTCAGGTTGGAAAAGAGGAGACTAAGGGGGGACATGATAGAGGTCTATAAAATCATGAGTGATATGGAGAAAGTGGATAAGGAAAAGTTCTTCTTCGAGTGATTGCTCCTATGCATTCCATGTAGGTGTGCGCGCCGCGCGTGCACGGCTCTCCGGAACATTTTTACCCTAGCAACTCCGGCGGGCCGGCTGGCGCCCCCTGGAGTGGCGCCGTCAAGGCGCCCCTTATACACCTCAGCCGGCCCGTCCGCTCCTCAGTTCCTTCTTCCCGCCCGTGACGGCCAGTTGGAACAGTGGAGTGCTCCCTTACCTCCACAACCCTAGTGTTTCTCCATAGTTCTAGTGTAGATAGTTTTAGTAGTTAGTTCAGTTCTTGTTGTAGTTAAATATATATTTAGTGTTAATAGTGTCAATAGTTACGGAATTAGAGGGTTTGCCCCTCTTCTTCCGCCCCGGTGCGGGCTTATGCCCGGAGCACCGGGTTTCAAGCCCTGTGCGGCTTGCCAGCGGCCTATGCCGGTTAGCGACCCGCACGACTCTTGCCTCCGCTGCCTCGGAGAGTCGCATCGGACAGATAAGTGCTCTATCTGCATAGCCTTTAAACCTCGTACGAGGAAAGAGAGAGACTCTAGGCTGAAGCACTTACTGATGGAGTCTGCGCTCCAACCTCCGGCGCCAGCTCCAGCGGCACCGAAAACCGCCTCGACAAGCAGCGCTCCGACTGCACCGAGCCGCTCCGGCACCGAGCCGGCACCAAAGACCCGGCACCGCTCCCTCTCCCCGGGGAGGAAGCACAAGGCGCCGAAGACGGCTGCCGCAAAACAGCAGCGAAAGCCGTCAGCCCAGCCGCCTCCGACGAAAACGGTGCAGGCTGAGGCAGTGCACGCTAAGTGCACCGCACCGTTGACTCCGGCGCCGCCTGGCCCGTCGAGTCCGGTTCCGCCCAGCTCCCCGGTGCCCACCGAGGAGGAGCTGAGGATCCCGTCGACGCCGGAGGCGTTCGCGACGGCAAGAGAGCTGATCGAGGCGACGGCCCCGTCATGTCAGCCGCCGGCACCACTGGTGCGGACATTCAAGTCCCTCGGCAAGCCAGCGATGGTGCGCCCCTCATCTCCGGGCGACCGTGGCGACCGTGGCTCCAGAATCCGGTCTCGATCCCGGTCTATCTCCCGGCGAAGGTCACCGAGGCACCGCTCCCCATCCCGCCGTAAATCGCCATCGCGACGCCGCTCAGCGTCCCGGCACCGGTCGCAGTCCCGGCACCGCTCTCCATCGCGGGGCCGGTCGTACTCCCGGCGGCGCTCCAGGTCCCGGTCACGAAGTCACCGGCACCGCAGCAGGTCCGCGTCCAGGCACCGCGGACATCGGGACTCGCGCAGCCGTTCGAGGCGCCGCAGATCCCGCTCGAGGTCCGGTTCCCGGCACCGCCGGTTGAGCTCCCGACGTCGCCGGTCGAGCTCCCGCCGCCGCCGCTCCCCTTCTTGGCACCGGAGATCCAGCTCCCGACGCCGTAGATCTGGCTCCCGGCACCGGAGATCCGGCTCCCGGCACCGTGCGCAGCACGGGTCCCGCTCGCCACTGGACCCCCGAGACGCCCGGCACCGACCCTCGGCACCGGAGGATCGTCTCACGCCGGCGCTGGACGCCCGCCCAGGCATCGCCACGGCTCCACCCTGGCCCTCCAGGGAACCCTCTGTAGCCTCACCCCAAGGCAGTGCGGTGGATTTCAGAGCCGGTTCCGTTCCCCCGGATCATGGACCCCAGTATTGGGGACATTGGGTGCCCTGGGCGCAATATGAACAGGGGCCTCCCCTGCCACCCAGGCAGCCGGGCTCGGCACCATCGGTACCGGTGGCCACCGTTAGTCGAGCCCCCCCGTCCCCACCGACGCAAGCCGCCGCCCACGACCCTTCTTTGGGCCAGGACTCGCTGCGGCCAGATCACCAGGTGGGCGAGCACCAGCAGGAGGAGGTGCTCCCGGGCCACTCCTCGTCGTCCTCTCCAGATGAGGCGGTAGCGGGGGCCTCGCCATCGGGACCCCCGCCCATTGACCTCAGGGCACACCAGGACCTTCTCCGAAGGGTGGCAAAGGCCATTAACTTGCCCATAGAGGAGGTGCAAGAAGTCGAGGACCCGATTACGGACGTTGTGGGAGATGACGCCCCTGTCAGGGTGGCGCTCCCGTTCATTCGCACCATTCAGAAGAACAGTGCCACTATCTGGCAGTCGCCCTCCTCCGTTGCCCCCACGGCGCGAGGCGTCGAAAGGAAGTATTCCGTCCCGCCCCAGGGCTACGAATACTTGTACGTCCACCCCACCCCGGACTCGCTGGTGGTCCAATCGGTCAATGACCGCGAACGACACGGTCAACCTGCCGCTGCGCCGAAGGCGAAGGACGCCCGGCGCATGGACTTATTAGGGCGTAAAATCTATTCGGCGGGAGGCCTCCAACTCCGTGTCGCCAACCAGATGGCCCTCTTATCCAGATACACTTTTAATATCTTGGGGTGCCTTGCGAAGTTCACGGAGCTAACCCCTCCGGAATCCCGCCCTGAATTCTCAGCGCTGCTGGAGGAGGGCAAGTTAGCCTCCAGAACACTGATCAAAGCGGCCGTAGACGCAGCAGACTCAGGGGCTCGAACGGTAGCATCCGGGGTGACGATGCGCCGCATTGCGTGGCTACAATCTTCCACCCTCCCACCTGAGGTCCAGTACACCCTCCAGGACCTCCCGTTTGACACGAAGGGGCTGTTTTCTGAGAAAACGGATGCCAGAATCCAGTCCCTAAAGGATGGGAGGGTTGCGATACGAACTCTGGGTATGCACACGCCGGCCACGCAGAGGCGTTCGTTCCGCCAACAGCCCTACCGTCCCTTCAACCAGGCCAGGTCTCGGCCGTTTAACAACCGCCGAACGGCCCCCTTCCGCCGTAGACCGTCAGGGGGGCGGCGCAACCAGGCGCAGAACTCGTCCAAGGCTCCGCAAGGCCAAAAGCCGGCCTTTTGACGGGACGCCCGAGGACGACCCATCACTCTCCCCCCAGGATCCACCCCTTTTGTTTTCCAATCGCCTTGCCCGCTTCCTTCCGGCGTGGTCTGCTATAACATCGGACAGCTGGGTCCTCAGCACCATCCAGCACGGCTACCGCCTACAGTTTCTTTCGCCCCCCCCCTCCCACCCACCTTCCCCGTCCCTCTTCAGGGACCCCTCTCACGAGCAAGTCCTCATACAGGAGGTGCAGGCTCTGTTGAGCGTGGGTGCTATCGAGGAGGTGCCTCCCTGCAGGCGGGGCAGGGGATTCTACTCCAGATATTTCCTCATCCCCAAGGCGAAAGGAGGTCTTCGTCCCATCTTGGACCTCCGGGAGCTGAACAGATACCTCTGCAAGCTCAAGTTTCGGATGGTAACCTTGGGGTCCATTATCCCTTCCTTGGATCCGGGAGACTGGTTTGCCGCCCTCGACATGAAAGACGCTTACTTTCATGTGGCGATTTACCCCCCCCACAGATGCTTCCTGCGCTTCATGGTCAACGCGACCCACTACCAGTTTGCGGTGTTACCCTTTGGCCTCTCCACTGCCCCGAGGGTGTTCACCAAGTGCATGGCGGTCGTGGCCGCAACTCTCCGTCGTCGCAGAATCCACGTATACCCCTATCTCGACGACTGGCTGATCCGTGGGCGATCTCAAGAACTGGTGACAGCCCAGGTGTCAGAGATACTGCACCTGTTCCGGTCTCTCGGCCTCCTCGTCAATGCCGAGAAGTCCCAATTACTGCCGACACAGCGATTGGAGTTCATAGGAGCAGTCCTCGACTCCACCCTCGCCAGGGCCTGCCTCCCTCGTTCTCGACACGAGACAATGGTCTCGCTCATTCGCAGCTTACAAGCCTTCCCTTCCACGACGGCCCGGTCCTGCCTTCGCCTGCTGGGCCACATGGCTGCGTGCACCTTTGTGACCGCGAACGCGAGGCTGAGGCTCCGTCCGTTCCAGATGTGGCTGACTTCGGTGTACCGGCCCCACCGCGACCCTCTAGATCTGGTGGTCACGGTCTCGGACCCCACTCTCCAGACGCTCACCTGGTGGCTGCATCAGGAGGTGGTCTGCGCCGGGGTTCCGTTTCGCCCCCCTCGCCCGTCGGTCACCCTGACCACAGACGCCTCGGCGCTTGGATGGGGGGCTCACATGGGAGACCTGCACACTCAGGGCCTCTGGTCGGCCCAGGAGCTCTCCCTGCACATCAACGTCAGGGAATTGAGAGCGATCCGCTTGGCTTGTCTCGCCTTTCTTGCACACCTCCGGGACCGCTGCGTCGCGGTATACACGGACAACACGGCAGCCATGTTCTATCTGAACAAACAGGGCGGGGCCCGATCCTCCCCGCTGTGCAAGGAGGCGATGCTCCTATGGGACCTGTGTGTAACCCACTCGATTCGCCTCGAAGCGTTCTTTCTACCAGGGGTGCAGAACACGCTGGCCGACCGTCTGAGCCGGTCTTTCGCTGCCCACGAGTGGTCCCTTCGCCCCGACGTAGCCCACACCATCTTCCAAAGGTGGGGATTTCCCCAAATAGACCTGTTTGCCTCCAGGACCAACAGGAAGTGCCACAGGTTCTGTTCGTACCAGGGTCGGGCTCCGGACTCCATCTCCGATGCGTTCCTCATGTCCTGGACGGGTCCCCTTCTATACGCCTTCCCGCCGTTCCCGCTAGTCCACCGAGTACTGCTCAAGCTACGGAGGGACAAGGCCCGCGTCATACTCGTCGCTCCGGCCTGGCCGAGGCAGCACTGGTATACCCTGCTCCTCGAGCTATCGATCCGGGATCCCATTCCCCTACCGTTATGGCCGGATCTCATCTCTCAGGACCTCGGCAGGCTTTGTCACCCGAACCTGCAGTCGCTGCATCTTACAGCCTGGTTCCTGAGTGGTTGACCGACGCGGAGAGGACCTGTTCTGCGGCGGTGCAGCAAGTTCTCCTTGAAAGCAGAAAACCGTCCACACGCTCTACCTACCTGGCAAAGTGGAAACGCTTTGCCCTTTGGTGCGATCAGCAAGGTCTTAACCCCTTCTCGACCCCTCTCCAGACGGTCCTTGACTACCTCTGGTACCTGAAAGGCCAAGGTCTCGCGATCTCGTCCCTGAGGGTACACCTGGCGGCGCTTTCGGCCTTCCGGCCTGCTGTAGATGGTCGCTCCGTGTTTTCCAACCCCATGGTTGCCCGCTTCCTCAAGGGGTTGGACCGCCTCTACCCGCAAGTGCGGCCGCCGGCTCCTACGTGGGATCTGAACCTGGCTCTCACCCAGCTGATGCGCCGCCCCTTCGAGCCCATGGCCTCCTGCTCCCTCCTCCATCTCACCTGGAAGACGGCCTTCCTCGTGGCAATCACATCCGCCAGACGAGTATCCGAACTCCGCGCCCTGACGGCGGGTCCCCCATATACCGTCTTCCACGCGGACAAAGTGCAGCTTCGGCCACATCCGGCCTTCCTCCCAAAGGTGGTGTCGGCCTTTCATCTTAATCAGGAGATCTTCCTCCCGGTCTTCTTTCCAAAGCCGCACGCCTCACCTCGTGAGCAGCAGCTCCACACCCTCGACGTCCGTAGGGCCCTCGCCTTTTACATTGACCGAACTAAGTCCTTCCGGCGTTCCTCCCAGCTCTTTGTCGCAATTGCGGAGCGCATGAAAGGCGAGCCTGTTTCATCTCAACGGATTTCTTCCTGGGTGACATCCTGCATACGGGCGTGCTACGAACTTGCTCGCGTCCCCCCGTGCCGGCTCACCGCGCACTCGACAAGGGCGCACGCCTCGTCAGCCGCCTTCCTGGCCCACGTTCCCATCCAGGACATCTGTCGAGCGGCCACCTGGTCTTCCGTCCACACCTTCGCTTCCCATTATGCGTTGGTGCAGCAGTCCCGAGACGACGCAGCCTTCGGCTCTGCGGTGCTACACTCCGCCACGTCTCATTCCGACCCCACCGCCTAGGTAAGGCTTGGGAATCACCTACATGGAATGCATAGGAGCAATCACTCGAAGAAGAAAAGACGGTTACTCACCTGTAGTAACTGGTGTTCTTCGAGATGTGTTGCTCCTATCCATTCCAGACCCGCCCTCCTTCCCCACTGTCGGAATAGCCGGCAAGAAGGAACTGAGGAGCGGACGGGCCGGCTGAGGTGTATAAGGGGCGCCTTGACGGCGCCACTCCAGGGGGCGCCAGCCGGCCCGCCGGAGTTGCTAGGGTAAAAATGTTCCGGAGAGCCGTGCACGCGCGGCGCGCACACCTACATGGAATGGATAGGAGCAACACATCTCGAAGAACACCAGTTACTACAGGTGAGTAACCGTCTTTTACTTACTTGTTCCCATAATAGAAGAACTAGGGCCCACCAAATGAAATTAATAGGCAGCAGGTTTAAAACAAATAAAAGGAAGTTCTTCTTCACACAGCGCACAGTCAACCTGTGGAACTCCTTGCCTGAGGAGGTTGTGAAGGCTAGGGCTATAACAGGGTTTAAAAGAGAACTGGATAAATTCATTAATGGCTATTAGCCAGGCTGGGTAAGGAATGGTGTCCCTAGGCTCTGTTCGTCAGAGGGTGGAGATGGATGGCAGGAGAGAGATCACTTGATCATTGCCTGTTGGGTTCACTCCCTGTGGGTCACCTGGCATTGGCCAGTCAGAGGACAGGATACTGGGCTTGATGGACTTTTGGTCTGGCCCAGTCTGGCCATTCTTGTGTTCTTAGGTAAGCGCACCCCTTGGCGTGGGATTCTGCTCTTTGGGCCCCCTGGCACGGGGAAGTCGTACCTGGCCAAGGCTGTGGCAACTGAGGCCAACAACTCCACGTTCTTCTCCGTGTCGTCCTCGGACCTGATGTCGAAGTGGCTGGGAGAGAGTGAGAAGTAAGTTAGCGGCTGGACTGCGCTGCTCAGCGCCAGGGCAGAGGAGAGCGCACTGTGGCTGCTGCACTCGTCACAGGCACTAGCGTGTCTCCCGAGGAAGGTGACTCCAGAGGCAGTGGGGTAAATGAGAACAAGCTAAGCAGTGACAGCGGGAGAGCTCCCTGCCTGCAGCCCGAGGGTGCTGGTCCTCGCTCCCCCGCACAGGGGGCACATGTGGGTTGCAGGGTCAGGGCTGGAGAGGAGGCTGCCTGTCTGTTAGCGCTGACCCTGTGTCTTTCTGCCCCAGGCTGGTGAAGAATCTCTTCGAGCTGGCAAGGCAGCACAAACCCTCCATCATCTTCATCGACGAGGTGGACTCTCTGTGCGGCTCCCGCAATGAGAACGAGAGCGAGGCTGGCCGCAGGATCAAGACAGAGTTCCTGGTGCAGATGCAGGGTGGGTCATGGCGAATGAGCTCCAGCCCCCAGAGCTCACCCCTCCCCCAGCTGGCTCAGATGGTGCCGGATCAGCCCTGGGGCAGGCGGGTGGAGAATGAGAAGTGAAGAACGAGGGGCTGCTCTCGTCCTCAGCCTGCTCGTTCCCTTTGCCGAGGGCAGCCTTGAAGGGTCTGTCTTGGACTGGCAGCTGGCTGACGAGCCAGTACTGAGCCTGGGCCTGGCGCCATGGTAAACCCAGAGGTGGGCCTGGCGCCCACTCTCCCATAGCCCCACTCCCACTTTGCCTCGTCCTCCTGTGGCCCCATCTGCTGCCCTCTGCCCCCTCCGCCCTGTGGGGGTGGTGGGTGGGGCCTTGGGGGACAGGGCAGAGCGTGGGGTTGGGGCCATGGGCCAGGCTCTGGGGCCCACAGAAGGTTAATCCAGCCCTGTGCTCTTCCGGGCCCCTCCGAGGAGTCAGTCCTGCTCCTTTATCGCTGTTTCTTCTTCCCGGTAGGTGTTGGTAATAACAACGACGGGACCCTGGTCCTCGGTGCCACAAATATCCCCTGGGTCTTAGACTCGGCCATTAGGAGAAGGTGAGTGGGAGCTATTGGAAACCAGCCGCTAGAGCTGCTCTCTGCCTGGTTAGGGGCAGCCACATTGAATGTGCCAGGAGCCACTGCCCCCCCCTTAGGGAGTGGCCCAGAGAACACAGAGTGGTCTGCCCCAGGGCAGGCTTAGGTCTGTCACCAGCATTACTGAGTGCCTCAGCGATCCCCAGCCCCGCCCAACCCCTCCCTCCCTCCCTCCCGCAGCCGGCAGCTCTTGCTGGAACCCGTCAGTGCTGCAGTGATCTGCACGGCACACTGCTTGCCAGCCCCGCCTGGCAGAACGTGGGCAGCTGCTCACCCGCTCTACCCACTGTCGGTGCCTAGGTTTGAGAAGCGCATCTACATCCCGTTGCCGGAGGAGGCAGCCCGAGCCCAGATGTTCAGGCTGCACCTGGGGAACACACCACGCAACCTGACAGAGGCCAACATCCACGAGCTGGCCAGGAAGACGGATGGCTACTCGGGAGCTGACATCAGCGTCATCGTGCGTGACGCCCTCATGCAGCCTGTCCGCAAAGTGCAGTCGGCCACACACTTCAAGAAGGTGAGAGCAGGTGTGCGGGACCTGCTGCTCCCCAAGGACTGCGGCATCCGAGCCTGGGGTCGCTGGTCTGCAAGGGAGGGGGGCTCCATGGCCACCTGGGTGTGTCCGGTGCCCTCGCCCCTCATGGTGAGATCCTTCCTGAGTCCCCCACGTCAGCCCCCAGGGCCCATGTCAGAGAGGCCCCTGCGGGCGGTTGGGGAGCCAGCCCTGGCATCCGCCCTCTCAATGCACTTCCTCTCTGGCATGTGGCAGGTGCGAGGCCCATCTCGAACCAATCCCAGCATAACCGTAGATGACCTCCTGACCCCATGCTCGCCGGGGGACCCTGGAGCCATCGAGATGACTTGGATGGAGGTGCCTAGTGACAAGCTGCTGGAGCCAGTGATCTGCATGGTAAGTAATTCATTAGGGACAGACACGCTGGGCTGGAGGGTGGCTGGGATGAGAGGGATTGTCACTTGGCCCGTGACACAAGTCAGTGTGCAACACTTCTGAGGCCAGCAGAGCCCCTGCTGGTGTGGACAGCCTTGCTCTGCCCTCCCACTTTCCCACTGGGGCTGGGGAAAGGTGCTATCCCCGTCAAAGCCACTGTCCCAGCATAGCTGCATGTTCCTGGGGAAATGATCAGCGTAAAAGAGATCCCTTGTCATCATTAGGCTTCAGAGTTAACCACTGTAGCTGAAAGGGTCAGTGGGCATCCCTGAGTGATTGCTTGTTCCTTCTGCCTGCGGCTTCCCTGCAACTGTCCCATCTGGAATGCTTGGCTCACAGCTCCGAGTGCGAGAGCCCTGGGCCTTTCTCCCTGACCGTTCTATTGTGCTGAGAGCTGAGGCAGCGGAGTGGCCAGAGCAGCAGTGTCATGTGCTGGAGGGGGGAGGGCTCCTCGGGATTAATGCTGCTGGAAGAGGAAAGCGTCCTTCTCCACCTGTGACCCCGGCCCTCCCCGAGCACCCAGGGAGGTCAGTAAGCATGGCCATCCCAGGGGACAGGCTGGAGAAAGCCCACAGGTGGAGGTCACACCAGTGACCAGGAGCAGTGTGGAACCTGAGTCCCGGCTCCCAGGCCTCCGTTCCATGCACCTGCCCTGGGGGACCCTGTAGGGAGATGCCTGTCGTTCAGGGCAGAGAGGTGCTAGCTCCACTGCCTTTGCTAGGGCTGGGGTGTTTAGACCTGGGATTCTCCCCCGCAACCAGAACTCGGGTAGGATTTCCGAGGGCATCAAGGTAAAAGCGACGGAGACTCTGATGTTGCACTTTGGCCTCAGCTGCCCTCTCCCCTTGTTTGCAGTCAGATATGCTGCGCTCGCTGGCCACCACCCGCCCCACCGTGAATGCAGAGGACCTCCTGAAGGTGAAGAAATTCACAGACGACTTTGGACAGGAAGGATAAAAGCTTCTGCCGTGGGGCGTGCGGGGGTGGCCGGGCAGGGCGGGGCGGGCAGGGCACGCCTTGCAGTGGCAGCGTGTACGCTTGCAAAGCCCAAGTGCTGGCAGGCAGACGGTGCCAGGTGGACGCTAATGTTCAGCTCCCTACTAAACCCACCTGCCTGTGGGCCCCCAGCTGGGAGTCACACAGCAGCACGGCCCCTGCCAGCCTGGCAGGCCTGCGGAAGGAGCTGAGCACAGCCCAGGGGCCCACCCTGCCTGCCCCGGGGCTCCGACTCCCCTGCCCGCTTCTTTTTTTTTTTAATTTTTTTAAATTAATGCTGCTTGTTTTGTCTTGTTTATATAAAAATAAAAACGATCCAAAAGCTTCGCCTGCCAGAACGGGACTTTCCTGGGGTAGCCGAGCCCACACAGCGATGCCCCGATCGCACGGGGCCAGCCGGCAGAGTGTAACCCTCCTCCACCTGCTGCACACGCTGCGTAGGGAGGCAGTGTGTGGAAGGACAAAGGCCTCTGGGCTAGGCCCCATGTACCAGGCTCCCCTCACTGAAACGGCCCCAAGCTGGGGCTGTGCTGTGAGGCGCCAGCCTGTCACGTAGCACTGCCAGCAGGAAACGGACCTGGATGCACGGCTACAGCCAGGTTCTGCAGCACATGGGTGGTGCCTCGTCTCCAGCTGGGCCCTGCCCCTGCTGTAGCCACTGTCTGCAGTGCTGCTGACGCAGGGAGCAAGGAGTCCAAGGGAGTCCTCCCCAGCTGGCTGCTTTTCCATAGCTGTGGGACCTCTCCAGCCCGCTGCACAGCCCCTCTGTGAGCCTGGCTCTTTGCTTTCCTGGGTGCTGCAACCCCCCCTCCCATCAGTTCCCGGCTCACCGTATGCTAAGGCTTCGCTCCTGCTGCAAGCTGGGGCCCAGGCCCTGTCACCGAGCTCAGGGCTACTCAGCTTCACCCTCCCCCCCGCTGGCATTAGAGGATTGAAGGTGTGGAGATGGGGCGAGAGGGGCTGAATAACGGTCAAGGGGAGGAGGAGATCTGAGAGTGACAATCCGCAGCCCCTTGGCTGCTGCACTTCCCTGTCCTGCGCCTGATTCCGGTCTCCTAGGAGTAGCCAAGTGCCAAGCCCCAGCGCTGGAGCTTCGGAGCTTTGGGCAGGCGTTAGCCTGAGCTAATCCCACGCCCTGGCTGCTGTTGGGCCAAACTCAATAGCAACCCCCCGGCCATCTCTGCTCCCACTGCAATGACCGGCTGCTGCTCCCGGGAGCTCCCCACCTGCACTCGCTGCGTGTGGGAGCCAGATGGGCCTGCGAGGACGAGCGGTGGAATAGCCAGCAGTGCTGGCAGTAGCAAGGTGGTGGTGGTGCTCCAGAGCTCATGGGGGCAGTTCTCTCTGTGCTGTTTGTGGGCAGGATCCCAGGGCGCCCCCTTCCCGGCCCAGGAGATCGCTTGGCTGGAGCCCAAAATCTTGTGTCCTCACAAAGTGCTCAGATCTGCAGCCAGCTCCTTGGAGTGTGAGACTCCCTGCCTCTCCCGGTCTGTGCTTCCAGGGGGCCAGGTGAGGCTGCCCAGGGCTGGGGTAAGCCCATCTATGGGAAGCTGGGCCCAGGCTTGAGGGGCTGAGTGAGGAGTGCCGCAGAGTGGTCAGAGCACAGGACTGGGAGCCAGGCACTCGTGCTAGTCTGAGCACTGGCGCTGGGTAAAATGGGGACAATGCAGGGCTGGGGGAATGAGACTCCTAGTGCAGGGATTCTCAAACAGCGGGGGCGGGAGGTCATTACCGGAGGGGTCGCGAGCTGTCAGCCTCCACCCCAACCCCTGCTTTGCCTCCAGCATTTATAATGGTGTTAAATATAAAAAAAGTGTTTTCATTTCTTGGGGGGGGGGGGGTGTTGCACTCAGAGCCTTGCTGTGTGGAAGGGGTCACCAGTACAGAAGTTGGAGAATCACTGTCCTAGAGCCTGAGATGCCAATGGGGGGAGAAAAGCAGCAATTGCTCCCTTCCCCCCGCCCCCGGCCAGTTTGACTGTCAACCCCTCTTGGGTTGGAGGTGGGTGATGTGCCTGGTGCAAGGCCCCTGCATCAGCCTGAGGCTCCCACCTATGTCTCCCCACCCCACCACCCCCCACTGCTGCCTAGTCAGGGTTGCAGTATCATGGCTGGGGGCTCAGCTCAGGCCCCAGCTAGGCAGGTTGCTGCAGGGGGTGGATCGGCTGGCCCGGCTGCCTACAGGAGAGGTGCTGGGGGAGGGGGGGGAGAGGAGGGTGCAGATTGGGCAGGCAACGTGCCCAGCGCAGAGCTGCTGAGGGGCAGAGCAGAGGGGCTAGCCCCACAGGGGGTCACAGCTGGAGTTTGCCCACAGGTTACTCGTAACCTGAATGTTTTTCTTTTAGCTCCATGACCCCGGTCTCACGTTGCCCTTTTAGGTGAATATTAATTCCCAAACCAGCCACGCTGCTCACTGCGCCCTGGGCTGGCCACTGGCCTCCTCAGGGAAATGGCTCACCCCTGAGGGCTGCATTTACATGGGAGCCCAGCGCTCCAGGGGCTGTTTTCAATGCGTGCAGCTCTTGGGCAGCGTCTGTAACGAAATCTCTGCAGCAGTGGTGGCTCTTGGGAAGAGCTCCACTTTTCGCTCTGCTCTGCACTAAGATGGCCTGTTCTCAGCATCCATGTGTTTCATTCGATTGCTGCCTGGCTTCTCAGTAGGGAAGAGGAGAACTGCTAGAAGGCCTTGCAGTCAGAGAGCCCCTGCCCAGGTAGACGGCTGCCTGCTAGGGTGCACCGCAAAGCTCTCTGCCGGGAAGAGTCTGCCGCTCGTAGGGGAGCTGCCCCTGGGTCAGGCTTCTCTTGCAGATTGGCTCTGGTGCCCTAGAGGGAACCTAGCAGCCGCAGGTAGTGGGATGAGCCCAGCCCATGAGCAGGAAGTGGCCTGCCCTCGTTCAGCTTGCAGGGGAGAGTGGGTGGCAGTAGCAGGCTGCCGGGGGAGGAACCCAGGCTGGAATTGTGAAAGACTTTCTCTGTATTTGCTGTAATAAAGCTGAATGAGTCTCCCTGGCCCGTGGCTCAGCAAGTGGGTTCTGTCCCTGCTACGGAGGCCTGGTGCTGTGGGTAGCAACAAGCTGTGGGCGCCAGCCCCAGCAGTGGTGTGGTACCCGCCAGCTACCTCTCCCAGCAGGAGGTGACTATTCCCGCTGACAGGAGGAAGGGCTACAATCCACTCGCCTTTCCCTCTAAGGCCTCAGTGTCACATGGCGCATTGACAAAAGGGAAGACAAGTTACTCTCAGCTTGGTCCCTGTGGATGCACATTATAAAACTACCCCTCCAAGTGCTGGGCAAAACTGAACCAGCATGGCAGGACTCCCCCATGCAGCCAGGGGCCAGCCCTAGGCAGGGGCTGCTGGGAAAGCACAGGAGATGCACCTGTCTGCCTGCTCTGGCTCCCAGCAGGGGGGGGGGGGGGGTGTTAGCCATAGCCTCAGAGGGAAAGGGAGGGTTGGCCCCCCACCTGGCCACAGGCCTTCAGAACTCTCAGACTGCAGCTGAGCTGTGGAACACATTTATTTCCCGTGCTATCGGTGGGAGAGCTTCCACCTGCCGCCAGAGGCTCCCAGCGCAGCCATCGTGCCCTTGGTCAGAGTGGAGGACACCACCCATGCCAGTCTCTCCAGCTGCCCATGATGCAGCACGTGAGGGGCTCAGTCGTTCAGCTCCGTCCAGCGTGTATTCACAAAGGTCCGGCTCTCCATTTTGTCGATGTACAGGATGCCCTGCAGGTGGTCCATCTCATGCTGGAGGATGCGGGCCGCCCACCCGCTTGCCTGCCAAGAAACGGCATCTCCTGCCTCATTCAGGCCTGCAGAAGCAAACATGGCCCAGGTGAGCCGCTGAGCATCAGGCCCCCCCGCCCCACTTCCAATACAGCTGGCACCAATCACCCCTCTGGCTAAGCACAGCGTGTATAGCCCCCGCAGGGCAGGGCTCACGCCTCAGCACCAGCTGCCTCACCCTGCCTCGGCGCTGCTCACATGCAAGGGGGGGTGTTTGGGCCCTGCCTAGCGGCAGTGTCCTCTCCCCCACGCCAGCATGAATTCCTGCCACTTGCACAGCTTACCAGGAGCAAAGACCTCAGTCTATCCCCGGCTATGGGGTTCTGGGGCTCCTGCCAGACTATGGGGGATGCACGCGACATGCCAGACTGCCAAGCCACTCGATGCCAGCACGCTGCAGCCTGCCTGTGGCCAGGGGGCTGGACCTACCTCAGGGCATCCCAGCAATAGGCATTGTTGCCACGGGGCTGGTGACTGGGCGGGGCGGGGGCAAGGCCTGGCTTGGGGGGGGGGGGGGGCCCCTGAACCAGGGAGTCAGGCGAGGGGGCTGGGACACGCGGGGCGAGGAGCGGCAGCCGGGCGGGAGCAGGCAGGGCCTGGCCCCGGGCGCTACGGGACAGGCCCGCTCCAGTACGGCCTGGTCCGTGTGACGGGCGCGCCCGGCTTTGCGCGCTGCAGTCCCGGCAGGGAGGCCCGGCGCTGCCCCGCCTACCTGACACCTGCACCGCCTGGTAGCGCGGCACACAGGCGGCGAAGCCGGCGATGCTGGCGCAGCCCTCGGGGAAGGAGACCAGGCGGGAGTCCAGCACCCGCAGGGCCGGGTTCACGAACACTTTGAGCGGGAACGGGGCCATCTGCCTGGCCGCCCGCAGGCTGGGGCTGGTGGCCCGGTGCAGCCGCTCGGGGAGCTCGGCCACGAAGAGCTGCAGGGGCACCCCGAGCTGGGGCGCGCTCAGCCCCACGCACGGCAGCCGCCGCATCGCCCGCACCAGCCGCCGGATCAGGCGCTGTACGTCGGGGCTGGCGATGAGCGCGGGCTCCACGGCGGCGGCCGCCGCCCGCAGCACGGGGTGTCCGGCCTGGCACACGCGCGCGTGGGGCGGCAGCAGCAGCAGCGCGCGGCGCAGGGCCTCCCACGGGGCGCGCGGCGTGGGCGGCGCCGAGCAGCTCTGCCGGGCTCGGGCCCAGGCCGGGCCCCAGCGGCTCCGCACGTGCGCGAGGGGCGGCCTGGCCCCGCACGCGGCCATCGGCACGAAGGGGGCGGGGCTCCGGGCGCTCCCGTGTCACTGAGCCGCCAGCCCCACCCCCGCCGCGGGGCCCAACCGGAAGTAGCGGTGCATGCCGGGAGCTGTAGTCTCCAAAGGTACCACGGGAGAGCGCAGCCCCTGGCGGCGGAGGGCGGGGTCACCGGCTCCAAGCCCACTCAGCCATGCCCTGCAATGGGTCTGTACACCACTGCACCTCCTTCCCCGCAGTGCAAAATACACTGATTTTTCTCTCTGGCCATTGCCTCTAGAGTTACCCAGGGTTTGAGCCCAAAGCTCAGACGGGGTAAGAGCAGCAGCTGAGCATCTGTGAATATCTTCAACAGCTGAGCCCTTGTCAGGCTGGGGAGAGAAATGACAGACCCTAGCAAGGTATGCCCATAGCAGCTGCTTGCAGCCAGGGCTAGGGGGAGAAGCAGGTACAGCACCGCATACACTCATGAGCTTTATTTACACAATGATCAGCCTTTTCCAGAGGTATGTACATCATTGAACCTGCTTTCCAAGTCAGAAAGCATTCACTCTCTTTATACTACAGAGAGCCTGGGTCCAGCCTCCTTCCACCCAGGCCTGGCCCAGGAGACCTGCAAGGGCCCTTGCCCACACTCGATGGTTACAGTGAAGCCAAGGAAGTAGTTACAGATGATGCAGCCTGTAATCCTCTGTACAGTTCCCATCAGCAGCCACAGCCAATGTTCCTGCTCATCTCCATCCACACCCCTACACACAGTGCCATTGTTCAATACCAGCGCTGCTACGTGCAAGACTCCCACAGGCTTCTGCAGAGGCCAGAATCAGCCAGGATATGCACGCAGCACGGCGGGCAAGCTGGGGCAGTCCCCTCCCTCTGTTAGGTTGTGGCTCCTGGGACATCAGGCTGCAGAACAGCCATTGTGTTCAGGCTGCTCTCCTCTCCAGCCACCGGAGGCAGCTGCACACTAGGTTCTACTCCCTGCTCTGGCCCTGGAATTTCTGGTGCAGGTGCAAGGCTCTCCTGGGCCAGTTCCTTCTCGTCTGGAGTGAACGTGGCCTCTCTCTTTGGCAGGATGAAGGCGAGTGGCTCCTTGATCACATTCACGTCCACACAGCCCAGGCTGCCATGCTTGTGCAGCTGAGTGGGAGGAACACCTGGCAAAGAGAGCAGAGAGTTAACTCACCCAGAGCCCACCTGGAAAGGGACATGACAACATCACACAGCTCAGGCAGGGATCCTTGTGGACTGTTGGACTTCACTGGGGGAGCTCTGAGCACTCCAGCCAACGGATGTCCCATGGGATCCAGAGCAGGGCAGTGAAGGGGTCAAAGACAAGGGTCTCTGGGACCCACCCTGCTCAGCAGATATGTCCTGGCTCTGCATGAGAGCAGGCACTTCCCTCATACTTCTCTGCTGAGGGAAGAAGGAATTCTTACCCAGGGTCTGTGCTATCTGGGCTGGGGGAAAGAGCACGTGGAGGCAACGGTTAAGGTAGGGGAGCAGGTCTTCCAGGAACACCGTACAGAACTGAGCAAAAAGCTCTTGCTCCCGGCTGCTGAAAGCCGCCTCCTCTGCCCGGTGAAAAGCCAAGATTGTTTGAGTCACCTGCAGGAGGGAGAGAGAGAGTGAGCGCGTAAGCACTTTCAGTTCCTCATCCTGCAACCTCCACCCTGGGCAGCTGCACCAAACAGCCCCACATTCCCCAAGCTGCTCAGAGTGATGGGACTGGCCCTGGAGAGCAGCCACTGACACACCACCTTGCCCTACACAATTCATCTTCTGATGCTGGACCCCGAGTCTGATTCAGTTGCCCAATTGTAGGGGAAATGCAGGGGAGGGGAAAGGGGCTCATTCAGCCAACAGGAAGTGGGTGCAGAAGGGAACGGCAAGATCTATCCTCGGCATTCTGACAACCCGTACAAAATGCTGAAAGAGAGAGAAACGGCCATGCCCTGTCAGGTGCCTGCCTCACCTTGCCCAGGGCAGCCTCCAGGGAAGTCGTTACATCCTGGGCAAGAGCCACAGGGCAGCAGAGACGCAGGTCATTGAAGGCAACGAGAATATTGTTCAGGAAACAGGCAAGAGGTGGGAAGTCCAGCAGCACCATGGGAGGCTGCAGGGTTCCTGGCTGGGTGGTTGGCACTGCCACAGGGATGGTGCTGCCCAGGACAGCAGGAGCAGAGATCAGCGTGTAGGAGTTCATCTCATCTTGGAATTTGTCCACTGCTTCCTGAATCGCCTTCTTGAAAGTGCCAAATGCAACTTGCTGGAACACTGGGGCCAGCTGGCCCCGGAAATCAGCTCCCACCCTGCTAAAGGACAGGCCAAAGTACATGCACTGACCCAACAGTGAGTCCAAGCGGCTGCCCACCCCCCGCCGGAGGTCATTATCCAGAACCTGCAGGAATTGTGAAACCTTCTGCAGCACCCAGCCATGGAAGATGGCACTCTCATTGACCGCATGCTCGCCGGGAGGCAGCAACGGCTCCTCGTCCGAGAAGATGGCGCGATACTGTGTGATGATGTCAAAGAGATGGACGCGGCAGGCCTCGATGGTCTTGGTGATGTGGAAGTAGGGGTCGTCATCAGGGATAGAGGCCTGGATGGAGTGGAGCCAGGCGTCCCGGGCCTGCAGAAACTTGATGCGCAGTTCGGCCTCTGTGAACACATCCATGCGCCGCAAGTAGCCAATGACACGCAGGCAAGCTGGCAGCTGGATATTAGTGCGCAGTTGCTGGATCAAGTGATTCAGCATCAGCTGTGAAGACTGATGCACTTCGTCCACAATGCCCTAGAGGCAGGGAGAGAGAGACCTCAGCTAGGAGACAGTCCAAACATTACACCCCCCAAACCACACTCCTCTCAGAGCAAGACCCCACCCGCTGCATGGAGGCCAGTCGACCAGCCAGCCACTACGTGAGGAGCTCATCCCATGCCCAGGGGCTGCAGACCCCAGCGTGGGCAGCACTATTGGGACAAACCTGGATGACAGGGATGGAGGAGTGTTTCCTCTCCAGCCGGCGCACGTAGGCAGCGAGCTCCAGCGCCTCCTCGTAGTAGCCGTTACGGACGCAGGTGTCCATCAGCTGCGGGATCTCCAGGATCTCCAAGATCTCCGTGTGCCGGTTCAGGGTCAGGCTGTTCATGCGCCGGCTGGAGGCGATTTCCTCGGCGTCCCGCAAGAAGCTCCTGCCAGAGGGAAGGAGAACTCAGCCCCCCGCAAAACTCCACCAGGCCCCGCCCCCCACAAGCCCCCCGGGCCCGGTGCCCCCGCCCCCCACACGCCCCCCGGGCCCGGTGCCCCCGCCCCCCACACCCCCTACAAGCCCCCCGGTGTCCCCCCTCCAAGCCCCCCGGGCCCGGTGCCCCCGCCCCCCACACCCCGGGCCCACCTGCAGCTCTCCTGGAAGCCGGGCAGCCGCCCCAGGAGCCGGGCCAGGCCGCGCTCGATGCCCCCGAAGCCGCGGCCCGTCTCGCTGGTGCACTCGGCCGAGCGGATGAAGATCTTGTAGTGGGCGAAGGCCAAGTGCCGCGTCTGGGCGGCGGCCAGCGCCCGCTCCTCGGCCAGGCGGCCCGGCTCGCGGCCCAGCGCCTCCAGCCCCAGCCCCGCCAGCTCCGCCAGGTACCCGGCCAGCTCCGGCCCCGGCGCCGGCCCCGGCGCCCCGCGGAACAGCCAGGCCAGCAGGCTGGCCTCCTCCAGGGCCGCGCCGGCCGCCGCCGCCATCTTGGGCAGAGCGCCACGACTCGCAGGTACGCGCTACCCGGGGGACACTCTACCCGCCTCCCGGCAACTCCACTGCTCTGGAGAGACTTGGTCTAGCGCCCCCTACAGCTCCGCGAACCCAACGCCGGAGCGCGGGTCCCTCCGCGGCACCCGGACTCTATGGCACGGAGCGGGGCACGCTGGCCCCACCCACCCGGGACGCTCTATGTTCTAGACTCTACGGGCCCAGGGCTGTTTCCGGTTCCGGGCTTTCCCCTCCCCCACGTGGAGCCGTGCCCTGACTGAGCCCGGAGCTGCCGGGCGCGGCGATGCGGCCCCTCACGCAGGAGGAGACCCGGGCCCTGTTCGAGAAGCTCGCGAAATAGTGAGGCGGGGCCGGGGTGACGCGGGGGGCTGGGGGCGGCTGGGCCGAGAGGGGGCTGACCCGGGGGCGGAGAGGGGGCTGGCCCGGGGGGGAGGGGGATGGGGGGGCTGGCCCGGGGGGGGAGGGGCGGAGAGGGGGCTGGCCCCGGGGGGGGAGGGGGATGGGGGGACTGGCCGGGGGGGAGGGGCGGAGAGGGGGCTGGCCCGGGGGGGGAGGGGCGGAGAGGGGGCTGGCCCCGGGGGGGGAGGGGGAGGGGGAGGGGGAGGGGGGGGCGGAGAGGGGGCTGGCCCCGGGGGGGGGAGGGGGAGCGCCGGACTGGCCGGCGGGCACGGGCGGAGAGGGGGCTGGCCCCGGGGGGGGAGGGGCGGAGAGGGGGCTGGCCCCGGGGGGGGAGGGGCGGAGAGGGGGCTGGCCCCGGGGGGGGGAGGGGCGGAGAGGGGGCTGGCCCCGGGGGGGGGGGGATGGGGGGACTGGCCGGGGGGGAGGGGCGGAGAGGGGACTGGCCCGGGGGGGGGAGGGGGATGGGGGGGCTGGCCCGGGGGGGGAGGGGCGGAGGGGGGCTGGCCCGGGGGCTGGGCGTGGGCCCGGCCTGGCGGAGGGGCTGGTGACCCCCAGGTGGCCTGTCCCAGGGCCCACCGCTCATGGTCTCTCTCCCCGCAGCATCGGCGAGAACATCCAGCTGCTGGTGGACCGGCCCGACGGCTCCTACTGTTTCCGCCTGCACAAGGACCGCGTTTACTACGTCAGGTGGGTGGCGCAGCCGGGCTGCGGAGTCCCCGGGCCACAAGCGCAGGCTCCGCAGCTGCCATTGACGTGACCAGTTCTGCAGACTGGGCCCCTGCTGCCTCAGGGCAGGGATTGGCCCCAGGCGCTCTGTCTCCTGGTCCTTTCCTGGAGAGTGCGGGGCTGATGCTTCTTGGGACTGCAGCTCTTCGTGCCCTGCCCCATCGGTGCCTCTGGCTAATAGTGGGGTCCCTGGTGCTGGTTAAACCTTCTCTTTTAGGTGTTGAGGTTCTCTGAGAACTAATCACATGTTGGCTGCATTTGCTCTTTCCTAGTGAGAGAATCTTGAAGGTGGCGACCAGTATCCCTGGGGACAAGCTGGTGGCACTGGGCACCTGCTTTGGGAAGTTCACCAAGACCGGGAAGTTCCGGCTCCACGTCACTGCCCTGGATTACCTTGCTCCCTATGCCAAGGTGAGAGGCTTGCTAAGGAGCAGCTTTCAGGCAGCAACCTGATCCTTGGTCATGTTTAGCAGCACTGGTGTGCTGTGTTCCCTGTACGCTGCTCGCTTGCGCAGCCCAGGAGCGATTTAAGTGCTCCATTCTGCAGCTGCTCCCAGGACCCTCCGGTTGGCTGTGCAGAGCAGAGCTGGGGTGGGGGAGGAGGGTGCTGATCCCCCTTCCCCAGCACCCCATCTCTGCAGGGCCGATGGGGGACAGCCTGGCTCAGGACTCAGAGCTTATGCAGGGAAGGGTGAGTGACAGAGTGCCTTTCTTAAAGAGATAGTGCACTGTTTCTGAGCCTTCCCCAGCAGCCAGCTCACAGTCTCTGTCTCTCTCCCCACCCATGTGCCCCATCTCCACAGAGCAGGGGAGGGGAGACGAGATGAGACAAGGCTCAGGACAGAGCAGGAGAGCTTTCCCTGAGTGCTGTAGAGACAGCATGGAGCATCTCTCAAAAACTTTCCCAGCAGCCAGCACACACACACTGGCTGCGCCACAGGCACCTCCCAACATACATTTATATTGTTACTTCTTGCAATGCACATATATTCTCTGTAATTTTACTCTTTCAAAATGTGTTATTTTACTGGTTTGACTGGTCTATGCATTTCATCATCTTTTTTTCTCTTACTACTGAAAGAATTAATTTAAGTGCGAGTTCTAAAATGCCTAACCTGTCCTGGCTGGAGTAATTATCCCTATTTAACTTTTTAAAAAATATATTTAGGTTTTTTGTTCCTACTGGTGCACATCACATTTATTTTGCACATGGATGGAAAAAATTAGAGGGAATGTTGGTGGTGAGGGGCTGGGGGAGAAGGGTGTAATATGTCTGCAGCCCCTGTAGCTAAACGAGATGGACCAGTTCTTCCCCGTACTCATTTGCTCTTGTTACCCATATCCCCTACCCTATGTCTCTAGCTTGTATGCATGGGGTGCGTCTAATAGATTTGTACAGTGCCCAGGACAGTGGGGTGTGATCCTGTTTGGGATCTTTAGGTGCTACTCACAACTATTTACTGATGGTATTTCCCTCCCTACTCACTCCCCTTGTGGCACTGCAGCTCTCCGGCCTCAGGTGTCTGCTTTCTGGCTCACCCTAGCTGCATGAAGTAATCTGCTTTCTGTGGGCATCCCTGGCACTAACCCCTGCTAGCCTCAGCCTCTGGTCCCCTTCTATAGCTGCATGAAGAACAAAAGGAAACAATGGACTGTTACAGGTTGTCCCTGTCGTCTCCCATGCCCCGGATACCACCTTATGAAGCAAGGCTCAAGTAGGGTATCACCTGTGTCTCTACCCTTGTGCCCGGTTGCATGAGGAATAACCTTGTACGTTCAGCAATAAGTGTAACTTGTGAAGATCTGGGTGAGCAACTGCTGTGCCTCCTGAGAATGGGTGCTTTTCTCTTGCAGTATAAAGTGTGGGTGAAACCTGGAGCAGAACAGTCCTTCCTTTATGGGAACCATGTGCTGAAATCTGGCCTAGGCCGCATCACCGAGAACACAGCTCAGTACCAGGGTGTGGTGGTGTATTCCATGGCTGATGTTCCTCTGGTAAGTGACAGTGCTGGTAGGGGAGTGGATTGTTCTTCAGAAAAGGGTGATTAACTTGCTTTGAACAGAGTGGTATTGATACAAGTGGGTGCCTGAGTTTCACTATTCTTAATTCCTCAGGGTTTTGGAGTAGCGGCAAAGTCTACCCAGGACTGCCGGAAAGTGGACCCCATGGCAATCGTAGTGTTTCATCAGGCTGATGTTGGGGAGTACGTGCGGCATGAGGACACACTTACTTAAAGGGCTGCCAGCTTCACAGGGCAAGAATGGAGCATGTTATGAAATCAGAACTCACAGCAGCAGCAGGGAGCTCTCCTGGAGTGGGGCTCTGCAGGCTGCTGTGGAGGATTACAGACCAGTTTACCTGTGACTTAGTCAAAACTGTTGTGAGCTCTGAGGAGTGCCTGTCCCAGCCTGAAGAGGAGACAGGGATTATATAAAACTTATTTTCTATCTAATAAAAACCATGTTGGTGTGGCCTCGTGAAAGAACTCAGCTACCTGGTCCTAAGCCCTGCCCAGGAATGGCTCTTACGCTCTCAGACTAAAGGCAGTTTTCTCAGTAGTAGCTGCTGAGGGGGGTAGATCACCTTAATGCAGCTACCTACTCCCTCCATCGGTGCTAGGGCAACCTGGAAGTTCTGTGTAGCAGGAGACTGAGGTGAACACAGCGATTCCTCCCCTCCCCCAGGGTTGTTTCTACCTTTTTCCCCAACAGAGACCCAAGTGGAGCAGGAGCTGACAGGGTTGTGCCACTGGAGGACATGACCACCCAACCAGGGCTAATCAGAAGCAGTGTAGGTAGGTGGGTGCTGTAGCAGTGGCTTCCACAGCAGGGAGCTGCCCTGGTTCCTAGAGGAGGGTAGATTCAGACAGGACAGTGCTTTCACACTATGAACTGTTTATTTATAATGTGAACAGCTTTTTAAGCCATTTCACTATTAGAGCATTGGGCAGATTAGGTCTAAACTAGTAGTGAACCATCCCCTCCCCCAAAATGGATCTTGTACTAGAGGCTGAGTAGAGAATGAAGAGCCAGCTGGACACTAGGGCATTGAGGGGAATTCTGTTCCTGAAAAATGCCCATCCCGGTCCATCCACAGGCAGGATCTCCCATTTTCCCATGGAGGCGGAGGGGAGAAAAGATGAGATGGAGTTCAGTGTGTTCTGCAGTGTTACAGGCCAGTCCTTTGGTCCTCCCTGCTGCATGGGTCCAGCAGTGGTGTAAGCCAGAGGCCTTAGCACCTTGGTTTGTTGGTGGCAGTAGTGGGTTGCACATTGAAGAGCCGCTTTAGGAAATACAGCTGCAGGACACCCGAGAGGACAATGATGAGGCTCTGAGCCAGTGACCACCAGTTCACATAGTTATAGTTGGACTGAAGGATGAAATAGTCAGCCGCTTTCCTCATCCGGGCAAAGTTATAAAAGCGCCACATGTGGAAGACGTGGGCCTGCAGACTGCGGGTGCTCTCCTGCAACAAGCACAAGGACAGGTAATGAAATCCTTCTCCCAACCCTCGATTAGACTGTGGAACTCTATGCCACCAGGTATCACTGAGGTCAAGGACTTGGCCAGATCCAGTGGATACTATTGTTCACGTTAACTGTTTTGGAAGAGCTTTAACTATGTGCTTCAGGGCTTCAGACAACTTCTAGTTGGGGGGGTTGGGATGAAACCTTTGTGGGGACATTATCCCACATCTGCCTTCTGCCAGGTTCCTTGAATATTCCTGTGAAGTACCTCATGCTGGCCACTGTCAGGCAGGATACAGGGGTAGATGGGCCTTTGGGCTGACCTGGTCCGGCAGTTGCTAAGTTCCTATGAGAACCAGTAAGGGGAAGAATGGAAGCCCTGCAGACCTCCCCCAGAGCCTGCAGGAACAGATCTTTCACCATTTGGGATTGAATGACAAGAGCAGAACAGGAGCCTGTTGACTGCATTCCATCCAGATCCCTGGCAGCCAGCCCCATCCAGCTTCACATGCCCCAGTGACCTAGACCTCTCCCTCAGCCACCCTTCCTGTTTTCACAGAACCCCGTGACCAAAAGCACCACTGTAGTCACACGCTACATGTACTAGGTGTTGAACATAGGCCCTGTGAGGTATCATCTGGAAATTAATAACTTGCTTGTCAATATCCTGGTGAGATGTACACGGCAACATATGTAGAGTTACGAATTCCCCAGTATGGTGGTGATAGCACAGCCATGGCTGAGCAAAAGTTGTTTAGAACAGACCTGTTTAACACAGGAATGTGCACACCTCAATTTAGATCCAAGGAGTAAACAGGGTCCTTGAGACAGCAAAAGGGGGAAAATGGCAGGAGACAAGCTGCATTTCAGCATATACAGGGGAGAAGAATGAGCATAGAGCCACTTTCACCACCAGTCTCCATGTCGCCGCCTTTAGAGTTTGAATAAACTTTGCTTTGAGGGTTAATCCTCAGAAGAATCCACTTCAGAAGGGGGCTGGACTATAAAAGCAAGGGGCAAAACCACCCAAAGCTCTCCCTGTCGCGCTCTCACCGAAGGTGACAAAGGAGCCAGTCCTTTGACTTTAGGAGAGATCTGGTCAGCAATTTTGCTAAGGATTTTATCTTCAACCAAGTCTAGCTTGTTGAGTTTTAGCTACTAGACAGTGCTTTATCTTTTGTTTTCTTGTAACCATTTCCAACTTTAATGCCTTATACTTGTACTCACCTAAAATGTCTTAAAAAATAAAACTAGTTTCTTTAACTACAATCAGAACTAATCCAATGCTGTGTTTGAACTGAACTGTTTGGGTAACTCAAGATAGCAAACTTGAGTACTGACCCCTTAGAGGGGCAATGGATTTCTAATACCTGAACTGCTCAGCAGAGGGCTGGACAGCGCAGAACACGTTTTGGGGAAAATTCAGGACTGGGAGTGTGTTGGGGTCACCCTGCAGGTAGTAACCAAGCCAGAAGGTGACTGGAGTGTTGCCAACAGGCTACTGGGCCAGTTGGCTATACACAGTCAGTCAAGGTGTGACCTGCATGCTGTTTGGTCGGCCCAGGTTGGAAGCGACAGCAGCAAAGCATTGTGAGGCCCCCAGGGCTACAGGGCAGGCAGTGACAGCTACTCATTGATCTGGATTGCACCCCAGAATGTGACCCCCCCCCATTCCTGGCTCTCTCTGGAGCCAAGTGTCTGACTGGTTTAACACTACTCCAGTTGCTGTCCCATGTATGTTTCCTGGGAGCAGCAGTTCTCCTGAGCTCCCCATTTACTTCCATGTGCCTCATTTTCAAAACCAAGATGCCTGTTTGAGCTTGCTCAGCCCTGCAATTGATTCCAAGGGAGCTGACAATGCAAATAAAATATTACCTCAATTGCCTCCAGCGTGTCATTAATTTTCTTCCTTTCCACGTCTGGTGAGTTTTGCAGGTCAAAGCCTTCATAGAACACACCAAAGTTGAGATAAACCTGAACGACACCAAAATGGTTGAGCTGATTGCTCAAGCACAGCTGGTAAAAACCTGTAGAGGGAAATGGTTCAAAGCATCAGAGGAGAGCAGCAGGTGCTGTGACAGTCAGACATTACCCCAAATCCTCTACTCTGTTAGCTCCCATTTACCCCTTCTCTGCAGCAGAGACATAATCTCTCCGAGCTTAGCAGCTGCAGAAAAGCTTGGTTGCCTGTATAGTCAAATTCCGAGCTCAATATCTCATGCTATGTCTAGCAAGACTTTAACAGGACTATGGCTTAGATCATTAACGATCTGCAGGCTGCCCTTGGATTGGAGTAGTCCAGCTCTCTTGTGGGCAAGGGACGTAGCAGGGGTGACAACAACCTGTCTCTTTGGTTGGGAAGTTCATCTGTCCTCGTACATCCTGGGACTTGCCCATTTGGAGGCCATTGGGATCATTTGCAGTGGCCAAGACATGTCTGTCATGTCCAATTCCCGAAGTCCGTTGTACCTGAAGCCAAGAGACAATGAGCAGAATAAGGAACTTTGGGTGCAGCTCTGAGTTCTAGCAAAGAACAAGCCTGACTGGTGCTGTCCTCGGAAATTCCCATGGGAACTGATGGGGCCGTGTTGCTTATAAAGGCAGCAAAGCCCATGCCTGTTCTCAGTGGCATCAGCTAAACTCACCTCAAGTGGCTGCCCATGAGCTTACAGGAGCCGCAGCATCCTGAGCAAACCAGACAAGCTTGGAGGAACAAGCACAGGACTGGGAAAGTCCTGGCTCTCCACACAGTGTGTAGCTGGATGGTTCAGTTCCTGTCAGTGAAATGGGGAGAATGCTACCACTCTGCAGGGTGAAAGATAAGAGCCTCCACCTGGCAGCTAAGTGGTTTCCGGTGCACTCAGGCCTAGCTCCAGAGTACGCAGGCTCAGAAAGGAAGGCTGGGGCAAGGAGAACCTGCTGAGTCTGCTTCCTCCTCTGCCCATGTCAGTTCAAGGACACCAAGGATTTTGCCCAGTTTTGCACTGTACAGTGTAATTCTCTCCCGCAATCCCCTTTCTCTCCCCAACCATTTGTGTACTGAGCTGTGCCACGGCTAGTAGAGATCTAGCTAGCGCAGGGCTGGCCCCCAAACATGTTCCATGACTGGGCAGTGGATTCCCTTCCCTCCATGTACAGTCAGCCCCCAGCGGGAGCTGTGGTATGGTTCAAGCCAGCCCTCCTTGCCCTTTACGCATGCAGCAATCAGTACTCCCAAACACACACCTCCCCTGCTTTGGAACAGGCTCAGAGAAGGGCGGGGGAGCACCTTGGGCTTGAACGCCAGCTCAATCCCCTGCCGAATCCTTGAACACCTCCAGCCCCTCTGCCTACTACAGCCCAGCTGCTTTGCTCCACACGCACCACAGATAAGGGAGCAGCTGATAAACACAAATAGTGACAAGAATGCCAGGCACAAACTCCCACATCTACTTCAATCGGCCCAGTGTAAACAGAAGCAGGGAAGTCACAGGGTTTAAGATAAGAGGATTGGAGGGCTCCATCCCAGCCGGGAGCCCAGTACCTAGTACTGGCAATACACAACCACACAGCAAGAGACCTTGGATACTCCTGCCACTCTCAGCCTAGGGGACAGGAAGGTCTCCTGTTGTGAGTGCTCAGCTGAGTCCATGCACTGTGGAACCTCCTGCCAAGTGAAGATCCAACCAACACTGGATGCTGGCTACTAGCTCTCGCCCCTCTACTACCGACTTGGCAAAGTTCTCTAGCAACCTTTGGAACAGCACATTCTCCAGAACCAGGAGAAGTTCTTCTCCACTGAGGTCAAAGCCAAAGCCGGGAGTTGCCTGAAGTAATCACTAGTTGAGCCTCTAATAGTCACCACAATACAATCAAGTTCAAGCTTCCTCAACAGAGGGGAGGGCCCCAGGACCAGCATGGCAGGGCCTTAACCTTTAGGAAGGGGGAGTTTAAAAGAAATTTAATCAAAAAGGCCCTAAAAACAGAGTCCTTAGACTCAGCCTGGAGTGAGGTCACTGGAAGGCAGGCAACTCCCCTTAACAAAACAAACAGGAAGGTGAGCTGGGGGGTGGGGGGGGAAGAGTCTGGCTAATGAGGTTGAAGAGATTATTTGAGCCCCCTCTTGTTCAGGGGAAAGAAATCCAACTCCAGTGAAGTCAACAGACAGGAGAGTAATCTATGGCATGAAGAGTGAAAATGGAAGTCAGGAAGGTTAAAAGGGGATGTTTAAATGGCTGAGAAAAATCAGAGCGTCTGTTCTCCCTCTCATGACATAGGGGACATTCAGTGAAGAAAAAAAAAAAGAGCAAAATGCAAAACTAACATGAAGCAAACACTTCCACCTGTGAGACTAGACTGCGGAACACATTGCCAGAGGATGTTAGTGTGGCCAAGAACTTAGCAAGATTCAAAAAGGGATTGGACATTTATGGCTAACAAGGATGTCCAAAGTTAATAGTTAATGCTAACAAATTTTGGAAGAGACAATAAACCTCATGCTTCAGGATTTAAACCCATCTCTAAGGAATTAGGGACACCTAATCTGTGTGTGGGGAGGTGACGGGATGATCATCCCACACCTGCCTAATACAAGGCTGCTTCATTTTCCTCTAAAGTATCTGGCTCTGGCCACTGCCAGACTAGAGGGCAACTCCTGTGTGCTACCAGGATAGAACACAGTACTCAACACCTTCCTTCAAGGGATACAGCAAAACTAGAGGGGCTCAGACGCAGGGATGGAAGTTTTGAGGACAAGAATGGGACTGTTCAGTTCAAAGGAGACATTAGAAGGTACAAAATAGAGGCGTGGAGAAGGTAGATCGGGCACTCCTATTCACACCCACTCAGCATATAAGAGCAAGCAGACATTGAAAGTGAAAGGCAGCAAGTTGGTACAGAAGATACCATTTTTGAAGATTCTGAAGCCAGAAGGGACTGTTAGATCATTTAGCCTGATAAAAAAAGTCTTTAGCTAGTTGTTTGGAGTGGGTCCCCAGCACTCACCTCATAGCTGAAGTAGAAGTAGCCGCTCTGATGTGCAAACTGCCAGAAGCACTCTGTGCCGCCTGCAGGGACAACAATGGCGAAGTCATAGCGATCAGCTCCACGGAAGAGAGGCTGCTCACTGGAGCCACTCGAGGGCTCTGTCTTTGGGCTCCTGGCAGGGCCTATCAGACTAAGCAGACCCACAATCACAGCCAAAGGAAAGAGTGGGACCATGCTGCCTTGTGAGCCTCCACCACTCTGGCTGGGGCAGAGCAGGAGCCTGGGTCCCAGGATGCAAGGGGATAATCATTAACTTCACTCCTCACTCCCCTGCTTTCGCCAAACACTCTTCCTTCAGCACATAACACAGCTGCACTTATCCAAACATTGGGGCACTTGGAAGTTCAGCTCCTCGAGATAATCTCAGTGTAATTACCAGGCCTGCATGGGCAGCTGTGCAGTTTGTCCTCATTAGAGCTTAACAGTCTGAAACATTTTGTAAAACCCTGAAGTCCACTTTGAAGAAATGTCACTAGGCACAAACGGTCCTTCCTGGGGAACTGCCTGTTCTGGGGGCAGGCTGGGTGTCCTGCACGCAGACTTCTGTCTACAGCCTACACCATGGTCTGAAGGATGCTATTATAGTGATTAGTGTGTTAAAACATTCCTAGAAACTTTATTTAGTACAAGAAATATAGACAGTGATCACAGAGCAGCAATATGCCAGAGAAGACCCAGGGACTTGGCTACATGGGCTGTGCGTATCCTTTACTACCTTATGCTGCCATCCCATCTGGTGCTGCAAGATATGTCCTGTTTCATCTTTGGCTGTGACTTCTCTTCTCTTATGGAGTCCGTGGCAATGTCCTCACTCTATAAATGGGAAAGGGGCACCACTGGCTGGAAAGTGTTCTACTGCATGGAGTGGGAGGCAAAGGGCTGGTATCGATTTTTGGATGTGGGATGATATTTATTCTCATGTCCCGTATGGCACAAGGAAGAAAGCATCCCATGTTTCTCCCACTGACACTTATTAATCTGGCTTACTGTAACTGGCCCAAATGGAAATACTAAACAGGGAAAACATGGCTCCATTGACACTTTGCCAAAGGCACTGCTTCACAGCCAGGCCACTCAAGCACAGGGGAAAGTTTCAGAACAGAAGAAAATATAAAATAAACTGGGCAAAGGGCAGGGAGAAAGAGCCTGGCTAATAGCTAAGTTAAAGAGGTTACTTGAGCCACTTGTATCCAGACAGCAGGTTCCTCTGGCAAGGTTCCTTCCAGCAACTGCTAGTGCCAAAGGACACGGCTAAAGCAAGCAGGGGACTTCTACCCAGCACCAGTGACAACAGAAGCAGCTCCCAGGACCCCTGCTGTTGGGGTATTTCTGCAGCTAGAACTGAAGGAAATTAAATGCATGAGTGTTGGTGGAAGCGAGGGGAAGATGATACATAAGTGCTTCTGAAATCCACCTGTCCCTAATAAGCAGCAGCATCCCACCGGATAGAGGTACAAGACTTTCTGGCACTCCAATTCAGTTAGTTGCTGATGCGATGCTCCTGGCTTCAGCTGGCTCAGGAAGTGAATGCAGGATGAAATTCTGGTTGTTAAAAGGGTGTCCCACTGACTCAGGGATATGCCAAGCTTCTCCCTTTTCAAGGCGGAATATTTACCTCAGGAGGGAATGCTGGGGAGAGGCAAATCAAATGTGTTGCAATTGTTATATCCAACACAGGAACTGCTTTATTTTACATGATGGGTTCAGACATGGGATTGGAATGGCACTAGAAGGCACGGCATGTCTGGTGCCTGCCAGAGATCCCCAGAGACCTTTCAGGGATAATGCACTACTCCAGGAAATAGACAGAAGGAAGGGAATTTTCCAAAGGAGGCAACTCAAACAAAAGTCAAACCAACTGAACACTAACTTTTAACTTGATGACATCTGGCTCCAAACATTCTAGAAACTAATGAGCACAAAGACAAAACATCTCTTTTTAAAGCATCAAAAAAAAATGTGGAGGAAGAAATCCCCACTCAATATAAAAATGTACAAAGCAGAGAAATGTGGAAACAAACGCCAGTCCCTGGCCAAGAAACCAGACTTCTGCCGGTGCAACAGCTCAGCCTACACCGCTGCTTTCCCCTCTGGGAGGGGCTGACGGGCAAAGACAGAAAGCCGATCAGCCAAGTGATTCAAAATTGGTTTAAGAAAATTAATATAGATAAAACAGTCGGTGACAGGATTACCCTGCCATTCAACCAACATCTGAGGAGAGAAAGCTGTGATCCCAGCTACAGTCCACTCAGGTTCCAGCTCTAATGCTCACAGGGTAAAGGCTGCCAGAATCCTCACTCTTTCTGAACATATACAAAATGTCAGCATTGTAGCACTTTTACTAGAGTCTTTCCATAGTTACTCAGGCTGTGTTGCTCCTGATGACAAAGATCTAAATTTAGTGACTCCAGCTAAATACAAGAACTAGGAAGGTTTCCCAAGCTCTAGTTAAACTTTGCTTCTTCCAGCTGTAGCATTCAGCTCTCCCAAGCAGCCATAAGAAGTCTCCACATCATTCCTATCACATTGCTAGGAAGGGGGCTACAAACTTCCTCCCATGGGAGTTGTTGCTTTGGTCCATCTTTTGGAGAGAAATGAGAGCACGTGTCACTCTAAGACTTCCTCAACTGCTGTTTTCAGTGGAGTCCCAGCTTTTTCATGGTCCGCCAGCGATCCTTAATCATCACCGCGGTGCGGTTCTCAAAGGGGAACTTTTTGCAAATGATTTTCCAGTTCCCTTCTCCAAACTTCTTCACTCCTTCTCTGATCCACTCGCTTTCCTGTACTGTCCATCTCTGCAAAAGAAGAACAAGGAGTGCCATGACTCTTAAGGCACAGGTCCTATCACCTCTGCACTAAAGGCTTCTTAGCCTCCTTGGTCCCCCTTACATCCATACTATCACAGCACCTTCTTATAACATAGTAATAAGGCACAGGTACCTCACCAGTAACGCCACACGGTATCCAGTGATCACTCCATTCCAGAAGAATTGTTACAATGGTTATATACCAGGAAAATACTATAGCTGAAGTTCAGGACTAGTTCTGTTTCCCAAATCACAGTGTAGATTACCCAGGAAATTCTCAGGAGTTATTGCTCTTGTATTCTCCAAGTAGTCATGGAGAGAGTATGGAAGTTACATCCCCTATGCAACGTTCACACAAGTAAAGAGAACTAACTACCTGCGGCTCGTAGAAGGAAAGGGCTGTGTTCGAGGGCTCTGTGAATTTCAATGACAGGAGGCCAAGTATAAGGGAAGAGGTGAACCACAAGAAAGCAAACACTGTAAGATGTTACAGGTTGCATAAAAGTGAACAGCCATTCACTTGTCAGAAAGGTGGTTACTGCAGGCATCAGATTTTGGAGCATTTACAAGGCAAATGCTACCAGGTGACAAACTCTAAGTGGTGCCACTGGCATGCACCATGCTTTTTCACTGCATGGAAAATCCGACAGACCCAGCTCCAACCAACTGGCATCAGACAGAAAAGGGGCAAGTAAGGAGGATTCACTCAGGAGACACCAACCCTGGCACCTCCCAAAAGTGTATTTATATTTTCAATACTAGCTGCAGGCTTATTTAGGAATGATGTGGTTTCTAGGGTGTGTTCTGGTTCTCCGCCTCATCAGCTCACTTACCTGCTGAGCAGTTCAGGAAGCAGATGCCAGCCAGGATATTATTTTAGGCCTCTACCACTTTCCTGGCTTTTAGTAGACAAACTGAAGCCAGGCCCTTACAATTTAAAGATCCGTGCAACCCAACTCACCCCTGTCATAGGTCTCACCCCCACTTAGAGCTGTTGGGTTCCAAAATGGGGACCTGCATTGACTCCCCTAAACTAAAATCCTAGTTTAGATCTGGTAAAAGCTGCCACCACCCAATAATGTACGTGTATTGGGACACAGTCCTTCCCCAAAATCCTTGGGGATCCCAAGAGCCCCAAAGCCATGGAGTTCTTACACCCAGGAGAAATAAACCATTCCCCCCTGCTTCCTCCCCCTTCCCTTTTCCTAGGAGAGATACCGGGATCCAACTACAGAGGGATGCCTCCCTCCTCCCCTTTCCCTGAGAATTCACCCAAGGAAAGATTTACCAAGTCCTTAACAGAAAAGATTTATTAAAGAATAAAAAGAAAGTAACTGTCTCTGTAATACCCAGATGGAACAATACACAGAGTCTAAACTTATCAATCTCTGGAGAGAATCCCCCCTCCTTTCTTTCTCAGTAAAAGCAATAACAGTACAGAATTAAAGAAATTCTATAGCAAACACACAATTGCAAATGTAGAAATCAAATTATAAGACTAATCCGCCTTTCTAATTAATACTCACTATTGGATAGTAGGAACTACTCCAGGAGAACTTGGAGACATGACTGGCCTCTCTTAGATCCAAAGAGAGCACAGAGCCAACAAGGAACACAGACAAAGGCTTCCCTCCACAGAGATTTGAAATTATCCTGTCCCTTGATTGGTCCTCTGGTCAGGTGTTTCTCAGGTTACTGAGCTTGTTAACCCTTTCCAGGTAAAAGAGACCTTAACCCTGATCTGTTTATTTATGCCCCTTGTAAGTTCAACGCTTAGATAATGCGAGCAGTGATCAAGGTACTCCAGTCCCTTAGTAAATATCATTTATCAGTGCAGCATCTTGGAGTTTTCTATTCAGTGTGCATCGCTTGGACTCGTCTAACTGAGCTGATACCAGAGGCTAAGAAATCTCTGAACAGCAAAAGGGATTTCCCCTTTCCAACTGCTTCATTGCTTCACTACCCCTGCAAAGCCTTGCTTTGGGCTGCTGAACGGAGCTGGAGGGCTCTATATTACCTGCTTCTTGGAACCGAGGCTTGAAGAGCTGTGGCTATTTCTTCCATGGGACTCTGAAAAATAAACCCAAGGAGAGTCATATTTCAGCATTCGCCTTCTGCTGTGCATGTATTTCCCAGAGAGACTGGCTTTAGCCTGTTCGATTACAGGGAGGAAGCGGCATGGCCACCAGGGGAACGCCCTTGACCAGGGTATGGAAAACAGAAACAAATGCCTTTACTTCCTCTAGCTTCTAGAATTCCACGTACTGAAGGGACACTTGGCCATTCTGATCCAAGCCCTGGTTACCTCATAAGAAGTGTAACTAAAGAAATATAATAACTAAGACTGCATCAAAAGGAATTAGACTTGTCTCAGGTTAGCGAATGTGTCTAAGGAAAAAAAAAAAAGACGGCCTGAACCAAAAAGCTTCCTCAATAGAAATCTCTGTTCATAAATGGAAGCACGTTCAGGCCACAGCAGGGAAGGTCCCAGATGTTAAACAGCACCCAGGAGAAAAGTCTTAGCTGTGATTTATTACACCTTTTGAAACAAGCATGCAAACACTCATCTGCCACCCTACAGCTGTTAATGGGAAGGAACTGCTTTTGGGCTGGGTCTCAAACTAGAATAGCTGACAATGACTAACAGGTAGTTTCATCTCAGGTCTGAAGCTGTAACGAGAGGGTACTTGCTAGATGTTCCATGATCAGGTACACAATAGATTTAGCAACTTCCCATTGTTTGGGCCCGCCTAAGAAAGGACATCATCTCCATTTCTGCAGTCTTATAACAGCAACCGTAGTCCCAAGCTTTCCAGGGTTATGGGATTTCTAGACTTTTGGTTTCTGTCAAGTATTCAAGGCAACAGAATGCGCAAGGGCTAACAGCATGGCTGGGACCAGCAATTAGAGTGTGCATGGCAAAAATAGCATACTTACTCTTGTCCAGGAAGAGCTCATCCTCCTCACTCCAAGTGTCCTTTTCTTCTTGCCCATTCGAGGTGTTCCATCTTGCTTTCAGTGGCCTGAAAACACACCACACACACATTTTAACTGCAACAAGCCAGCCTGGTTAATGAGGGCTGAAGAGACAGTCACTGCAGACAGCTAAATCAAACATCCAAAAGGACCACAGACCACTGACTAATTACCTAGAGGCCACAGTCCAGGACCACCTTGGTAGCAATGAGTCAAGACTAAGATCAGCATGCAGCACTGGGAAATGTGGGAGCTTGCCTGACAGCTGGATTATGTATGTTTGCTTCACCTCCACAACACATGCATCTTAGTCCACTGCCATTTGACTGGTTTGTAGGTAAAGGGTGCCATAGGTGTATGTCTGGCATTCAGAGCCACTCAGTGCCATTTTAATAACTACAGGTAGTTCTCTCTTTGGACCTTGACAGATCCCTGTATCAAACACACAAGAAGCAACTGAGAGTGAACTATGTAAAAACTAAGCAGTTGCTGAAAACTGATACAAACACCTGAGCTACCAAGAAGGTGCCGTGCATGTGGCATGAAACAGACAATGGAATGGGGCAGGAGCACTTAGCAAGAGTCGCATGCTCCACAAGGCTGCTATGAAATTTTTACTACAGGCAAAGCCAGCTGGTTCCAAACCAATTATGTTCCTTATTTCTCTCACTCACATGCATGCACTCAACTCCTTACAGGATAAGGAGAAGTCAGCTGAAATCAGGTGCATTTAAAATACTTTAAAAGGATATGTTGCAAGTAGATTCAATTAGTTTTAATATTACAGCAACTACATGAAAACAAATGTTCCCTGTTAGTAATACTCCTGTGCATTCCATCGCCATAGCAGCATGCAAGCATTTTCACACAGATGTATTTGAGCATTTGGGAAGGGGAAGGTTTAAAGTTGAACTCCTAAAGCAAAAGTTGACATCCTTTGTCACCAGTAGCCATCACCATCAGCACCACTGCCATTTAAAGCATTGCAACCTAGCTAGGATCTTAGTCAACAACAATGGGTGGCAAGAGCCAAAGTCAGGGAGCTCTGGAAACATGCCAATCCCGGGTGCTCCGCAGGGCACTGGGAACAGCTGGAGCCTACTCAACTGCATAGAACGTTTTACACTTGTAGTGGCCAACTTCCAAGCATTTTAGTGTGTTAGCACTTAACATTTTAAGCATATAAAACCTGAAATGCTAAACTCTAAACCAGTATCTTTTCAAGCATGAAAGCGCATGCAGCTCAGTAGGGTCTGCTCTGCAATCAGTACCCTGACGTGCTCCTAAGTCTGAAAACCTTATGGAACTACCATGTTTGCCTCATCTCTCCTGGGGAGCTCAAGTACTGCTCAGGAAAGGGAATTCCCTGCTGTTTCATTCCTGCAGTTCCACAGTACCGCCTTAAGTGTGCAAAAGCAGAGGTCCTCATCTGCACAGCCTCCAAGATGCATTAGAAGGGAACCCTGCTACACCCTCATCAAGTCCTACAGAAAACATGCATCCCAGAAGCCTAGCTCCAGAGAAAGTTTTGTTCCCACATATCCACCCACTCCCCTCTCTAATTTACAGCTAAGTGATAGAATACATATACAAGGTACAAAACAAGTGTGGAAGAATTAAAGTAACTTGCATCAATATTCTATTACTCTTAAAATTCATACATGGTTTAACTTCATCACAGATGTGAAAATTTACCTTAATCTGTCCCACAAAACATATCTACAAACTCCAACCTGTGTATTACTAACTGCAGATTTACAAAGTCAGATGCATACACTGAGAAGCAGTTTGCAAGGATGTCAAGGGTCAGCATTAAGGTCATTGGAATGTAGGAGGTGAGCTTTCCCATTTCCCATGTTGCTAACCACATGTATGAACTACAAGGGCAATAGAACATTTGCTTTAACTATCCATTTCCACATTTTCCAAAAGGGAGGGATTTTTAACATTCTACTTTCGCACTGATAAGGTTATATTGTTTAATGTAGCGATGTTAGCTATACGTTTTCAAAGCATTGCGTCTGTGTTAGAATACAGTGTCATGGATGTGCTTCATACTTGGGACTTCTGGAAGACACACACTGAACATGTGGCTTTTGAACAAGAGTCCCGAATGCAGAAGATACCACTGGCTCCTGGGATGAGTCTGGAGTCTCACTCAGCTCAGTACTCTGGCTGTCCTGCTCCATAATCAGTCTGCTTATAGTCAACAAGCGTTTACTCTTTGGAGGTGATTTAGGAATGTCTGAAGTCTCAGAGGTCTCCAAGGGTGGATTCTCCTCTTCTCTCTGCCTCTTGAGTCTGTGGGATACAGAAGGGGACAATTGCTTGGGGAAAGAAAAGTCGGTTTCATCCAGTTTGGTAAAGGCTGCATCAGAATCTTGGGGATTTGACAAGGTCTTGAAAGCTTCTCTCAGAGCAGAAATCCCATATGTGGTTACAGTTCCAGATGGCTGCCTATAAAATAAATGAAGCTATGCAGGTTACATCAATGATTTCAACAATATAAGGCTCTACTTCACTAAAATCACAGCTGGTCCCCTCACTCTGCCTCATAGCTAAGCGCCTACCAAATTCACATTCATGCAAAAGCACATCACAGACCATGAAATCAGACCTTCCCCTGTGAAATCTAGCTATTAAAGGGGACAGAGAGAGACAGGGCCAGGGGCACCCCAACTGGGGACTGCTCCCATGCACCAGGCTTCCAGCTGCTAGTCCTGTCAGAGATAGGACTTCCTCTTCCCCAGCACAGCCGCTTTCAGGGGGAGGTCAGACCCACCTTGGGTACCTCTCTCGGCTGCAGGAAGCTCCGAGGATGCTGCCTTCAGAGCCCAGCTTTCAGACCTTTCAGCTCTGAAGGCAGCGCAGCCATGGAGCTTCCTGCAGCCGGAAGATCCCAGAATTGGGTCTGACCTCTCCCCAGGAGCCACCGTGCAGGCAAAGAGGAAGTCCTGTCCTTCCCCAGATGGCCCGGACTAGCAGCTAGGAGCCCCCAGCTGGGGCGCTCCCAGAAGCACAGGGGGATATCAGACCCACCTCCAGGAATCTCCTCCGGCTGCAGGAAGCTCTGTGGCTGCTGTCTTCAGAGCCCAGCTCTGAAGGCAGCGCAGAAGTGATGGTGGCAATCCCATCTCACACACACACACACACACACGCATAGTCCCCGTTTGGGTCAGGACCTCCATGGTTACAACACCCTGAAATTTTAGGTGTAAACACCTTAAAATGTGAAACTGACTAATTTTAAAACCGTCTAGCCATGAAACTGACAGTGAATTTGGTCAAAATGGACAGTGAATTTGGTAGGGCCCTATTCAGAGCAAACAATTATGCCTGAAAGATGCCCCATCACAACACAAGGCATTCCCAATCTCTACTGACTCATCTCCCTTCTACAAGAACTTCAGTGTCATGTGCCATCCTGCCACCAGTGCAGGTGAGCTGCCTCCTCCAAGACCAGTGGCTCTCATCCTTTTTTAGTGGTGACCCCTTTCACATAGGAAGCCTCTGAGTGCAACCCCCCCTTATAAAGATATAAAAAAGTGTTTTTAATTTAACACCATTATAAATGCTGGAGGCAAAGCAGGATTTGGGGTGGAGATTGACAGCTCACGAACCCCCCAAGTAATAACCTCATAACCCCTTGAGGGGTCCCAACCCCCAGTCTGAGAACCACTGTCCAAGACAGATATCATTTCTGCTTGGTAATGACAGCAATGATCCTGAAAGCATCCGTGATGCCATATGGAATATGGGTGATCACTTACAATGTTATTGATACCAATATTACAAAATTGCAGTGATTCCTACAAGATATGCCATGTAAGGTATCAGTGGAAAAGTTATGATTTGGTAAGTATAATCATGTTTATATGTATGCATCGTCTTTGTATTGCGTTATAAATGTGAGATATATTTGTGTATCAAACTTGTGCTTTGTTTCTGGGTGACACGCCCAGACAGTTTGGCATCAACACTATTCAGTCTGTTTGATGGCCATCAAAGGCAATCAGCTGTAAAATGAACCCATTGAGAGAAGCCAGGGGCTACCCTATGACTCAGCAGGACATGCCTGTGGACAGGGGACTCCAAGTGCTTTTCCATGCCTATGTGCCGTGAGCTTGTGTTTGGGACAAAAGATATAAAAAGGCAGCGGCATCTTCTCCATTTTCAATCCTGCTTTCCACCTCTGGAGCATCTTCTCTACAAACTGAAGCTTTTAACAAAGCACTGATAGACGCATCCAAGCTTTGGATGTTTTCCAGGGGGACTTTACAAGCCAGCAAACTCACCAATGCTGGTAAGAACCTGATATATGGACTCTGAAGTCATAGGTATGTATCTGATTGCTTTGACCATTTAGCAACTCTCTTCTCATTCTTTTCTTTTATAATAAAACCTTTAGTTTTAGATACTAAAGGACTGGCTGGCAGCATGGTATTTTGGGTAAAATCTAAACTAGTATTGATCTGGCAACATGGCTGGCCCTCTGGGGATCAGAACAACATTCTCTGTAGCGAACATAGTTTTAAAAAACTTCTCACTGTACTGGACCTATTTGCTGTTTGGGAGCCAGAGAACTGGAATGCAATAAAGGGGGTTGTGTGATTTCTTTTTTAGCTTCTTGATAACCATTGTGGGAGATCAGGAGCACAGTTTGGGACTAGCTGGTGAATCTAACTTCAGTGTTAACCACCAGTTTTGGGAGAATCTGCTCCCCTTTTTGCAGCCTGCCCTGACCTTGGCATTTTCAGTGTCGGCTACCATAGGCACCTCAGATCACAGCATCCATCTGTTTTATCCCTCCAAAGAGTGGCAACTAAATGCATTGACCAAACTTATGTCCTCTGTACCATGGACACACCAAAACCCTTCTGTAAACATAAGACCCTCTCTCATTCACCACCTGTCACAAGGGACACCTTCCCTTCCTATAGTCCAAACACTCACCAGGGTACTCTTCAGAAAAAAGATCAACATTTTAATTCAGAGCTAGACAGCCTAGTGAAAAATCCTCAAGTAGTAGTCCCTGGGGCAGCACAACTGCATTGGCACATGGCAAAAAATTACAGTTGCCTGCACAGAGTGAAACCAGTGGGAGTTACAATTCAGAAGCAGAATTCTGGCAAACTTCATTCACCATATGTGGTCAGCTTTCCTCTGTAAGTTGCTAATGCATCACTGTAGTGGCTCACCTCTCAGAGTCCTTTGAAGACATTTCCACACTGTCTGGAGCCACCGCTGGTGGTTGCTTGGCTACTTCCACACTGTCTGGAGCCACCACTGGTGGTTGCTTAGCTACTTCCACACTGTCTGGAGCTGCCGCTGGTGGTCGCTTAGCTACTTCCACGCTGTCTGGAGCCGCCGCTGGTGGTTGCTTAGCTACTTCCACACTGTCTGGAGCCGCCTCTGATGGTTGCTTAGCTACTTCCACAGGCTTTGGAGCCGCTGCTTCCACAGGCTCTGGAACTAATGCCAGCTTCTTAGTTTCATCAATATATTCTGAATTCAAAGTCTTTTTCGCCATCTTTGACAGGAAGAAAGCACATAATCATTACAAATAAAACTCCATGGAACTGCATTTATTTTACTCCCATTCCACAGGCATGGAACATTATTTAATTAATTACTTGCTGTTCTATGGTCAGGGTGCTATTTAGTATATTGGAGATAAGATGACTATGGTCATTTGTCAGGTGTTCTGCAGTAGTTACATGTGCAGAGTTAAGTTATCTTGATTAAGAACTATAACAACCACCAAGTAATTTTATAGCATGGAACCTTAAGAGAAGGTCTGAATTTTAAATGCTAAAAAATTACTCCCTTGGTGTGCTGATCCCAAAACTTTACAGCCAGACATTTGTATCTGACTTCTGAGTACAAGTCAAAAATATTACACGTCAATAAGACAAAGAAACAAATTGGTAACTTCTTTCTAATTCATATCATTTGAGACTATTGTATCAACATTATAAAAGTTATCTGCATCTCTGTGAGCCAGAGATTGTATTCTAACTGCACAGAGGTGGTTTACCAAGTTTCCCCAAGGATCTACAATCACTGGAGGTGATTATTGCACATCCTGGGACAGGTAAACATCACCAATCCAGTATAACCCCAAAGGATTTTACAAATGGTGGATCAGACCAGTTTCCAGAGGCCCAGGAAACAAAGAAAGGCTTTCGGTACAAAAGGTGAACTTAATGCGGGGCTTGGGGGGTTGTTCTTTACCTGAAAACTGACCTGAACCTTTAACAAGAGGGCAAGCCCTGCTGGAAGGATCTGAAAGACTTTGACTCCTACCAGACCCTCATTTGAAAGATGAGTCACTTCTAATATGCACTTAGACTTTTTATGGTTCTATGACAAATTTTCCTCTGTAATTCTTTTGTTCTTAATAAAACACACTTTGCTTTGTGAAGGCTAGCTAGTCCCTTGTCCTTCAGGGGAAAGCATGAAACCATGGGTGGGGAGCTAGGTCAGACTGCTGGGATAGTCACAGAGAACAGCAAGCCTAAATCCCAGATCTGAAGGGAGAGAGTCACAGGACACTGCCTATAGAGAGGTGACAGCTGGAGGCCTGAGACCTAAGGATGTATCCCTTGAACTGAAGCCCAGAGGGGTTAGAGGTGACATGCATCACATGCAATTCTCCTGCAGACCATGGGGGGGGGGGGGGTGACAGCTGGGGTAGGGCTAAAATGTGGGTAGCCAGGGTAGATACATACGGTCAAGAGAAAGGGCTCTGAATCCTCCAGGTAGGTCTCCAAGAACTGGAACGCACTCTGTTGAAAAGTCTTGTAGGAAAAATTTCGGATCATCGTATGAGACAAATTCTTCTCACGGATAATGCTGAGCAACTCTGTCCTCAGTTTCTAGTCAAGAGGCAAGAACATTCTGAATATGTACAAATGATACAAGTTACAAATGCAGGAGCTGGGGGTTTGGGTGGAGAGGGGACTTCCCCACTGACACTACAACATTATCAGCTAATTTACACTGACCTAAATTAGGAAGCAAATGCCAGAAAAGTCTGGATTCTGTGTCAGCATTGCCAACTACATTCGCTTTCGGTGTCAGACAACGCAATGGTAGCAGCAGACAAATTAAGAAAAGGAAATACATGTTTGGGAACATATTGCACAGCCAACAAGATACTCCACCTCAAGCCCCAAAAATTCACATAATCAAACTCACCTGGGTGCTGGGATCCTTTGCCATGTTTTTTTTCAGAATTTTTGAGGCTTTATCAAACTCCCTCTTTTTGATACAAATGATAACAGCCTAAAGAGGAAAAAGAGGATCTCAATTTTTGTGTATCAATTCAACCACATCTCCTAAATCAGCTTCACATACAGCACAATCAAAATGCAAGCAAAACCTGTGACGTTCCTTCCAAACATAATCCAAGTAACATGGAAACACCACTTTTTGCACCAAACACCTTAATGAGCTGCTAACCTGAAATCCTACTATACCCTTCTAACTATCCCATTAATGCAAAGTTATAATTAAGGATTGCGTTACCTAATTTCATTTGTATGGTGTCATTCAATTCAGCAAAATACTTATTGTAAATGTACATGGACACCCCTGAAATTTGAGAATCCATCAGTTCTCACTAGATTTCCTTGGCTTAATTTTAAATAAACAAGTAGCCTTCTACAGGATCACAGAGTTACATGGCATGTCACTACTAAAAGAAGCTGACATGGCCCCTCCCCAAAGAGCTTACAAGTGAAGGCAGACAGCATGTGGATGTAGGAAGAAAGAGAAAATGCGCCAAAGACATTTTGATGTGCCTTGGCAAGTGTCTTGTAGCCTCAGGTTTGCTTATTGTAGCATAATATGCAATAAAACATCATAGTTACATTTTATATTTTACATACATCATACATGCAAACTTTATCTCAAGCCCGCAAATTGAACAGACCAGTTTGCAGGGGATGATTAGTTGCAATAGTAAGTTTTTAGGAGGGATTCTTAGTCTCTATGAGCATTCTGGTTCTACATTTAAAAGGTCCCCCAGTAAAAAGAAGAGAGAAAGGATGCATTATTTCTAATATAGTCAGAAATAGAGAAAATGGTAATAGCAAAATAAATGTTCTGCTTTTCAGTTCACCTGTAATAGTAACCTATTAGGATCTGTAACTCTATTTTCCTAGCAATGGAAAGCTCCCGGAAGACCTGAGAAGGGACAATTGCCCTCAGTGTAAGGGAAGCTTTTTTTTTTTAATTAGATTAAAGCTTATAAAACTCTAAACTATTTGAATGAAAAAGGAGAACTTGACCCTTACAGCTTGCTTCACCATTTTTCTAACAGATTCCATTGCCACCTCAGACACAGGAAATTCTCTCTCAATCAGCTCCAGCACACCGATTGCAGATTCAAGAGGGGTGAGCTCTGATTCTGTATCAAAGGTGCAATCTACAATTAAAAGAAACAATTCATTCCTATTGGTTTTAAAACAGACACACAAATCTACCTGGGACCAAGAAATCCTCCACAGGAAGCAGACAAAACAAGTAGGCTAAGATTTGCTCAGTTAGGCCACTAATGCTGCAGTAACTGACACAGCAGAGAACAGCACATACAAAACAATTATGATCAAGAAAGACAAGAAAGGCTGTCTAAGTTATGCAAGGTCCTCAAAAAGAAACATGACATTTGGTGAGTTTGAAATTAAAAGCAATAAACATTGTGAGCTGAGTATGTGGAGGTTTGCTTTACCTTACACTACAAAGAGAAAAATCAGGAATTAATACACTGAATAAAAATTACAGAAGATTACACTAATGCAGTTTAAATTCTCAAACATCAAGAAATTCAAATGTAAAGTTCTTGCCATATTGAAAGGGCACTGTTGTCAGATCAAATCTGATCCCCAAGTTTAAGTTTTGCTCAAGTATAACTAGATCGAAGACTGATATACATGGTTGCTTTACTTAATGTTTTAATTTCAATTGAAAGCAAAGACAAAGCCTTCTCCACAGTGTTTTCACTCAAACATTGTGTTCTTGGTCTATCACAGGAGAAATAAAGAATGAAATTGGTTTACCTATACATTGTTTGTAAAGAAAGTGGAAGTGACTTTGTTCCAGATGACAGAGAGAGAAAATATAGAATCCCTGCAAAGAAGCCAGGTTTTTCTTAAACAAAAACTTTTGTTTGGGTTTTAGGCTATTAGTAACAGAATGTTTGATGTTTACCCCACATGTTGCCTTCAAGTGACAATGCTAAACAGGGAAAAAGAAATCATACCTCAGTCTGAAAGTTTTACCTATTATTGTTCGATTCCTATTACTGAAAAGAGTGAAAATTACTTCGCTATTTCCCAGTTTGTTTACCCTGAACGTTAACTACCCTATGAAAAGAGTCACTTTCAACTACTTTGGTTCTGGTCAGAGGCACTATCCCTACTATTATCAGGCCTATACCCTTTCCTTTGCAGAAAAGACCCTTATAAACAAAAAAACACAAGCAGATTATTTCAAGGAATTATAACAGAAGTTTCAGAGACCTTTACCCAAACCTGAATTTAAAAAAATCTAAATAGCGTAGTTGGTTTTCCTCGGGCAAACAGTAGATAACAAGTGATTTCAGCAGAACGGTCCCACGCTGCACTGAGCATGGGCAATGCACTGAGGTGAATGACGTTTTGGGAACAGGGCTGAGCACCAGTAAGGCAAATTGTGGCGCTTTTCTCTCGTACCTAGGTTCTCGCCCTCCTCAATTCTTGAAAGAAACTGCATAATCCGGAGCAGCCGGGAGATTGCAGGTTCCTTAACCAGGGGCCGCAGCAGCAGAGCTAGAGAGAGAGAAGACAGAGAGCTTGGCACATCCACGTCAGAAACACCCCCCCCCCCGGCGGGCCCCGAGCGCCCCCCGGCCCCCTCCCTCTCCCCCCGACGGGCCCCGGGCGCCCCCCGGCCCCCTCCCCCTCCCCACGGCGGGCCCCGGGCGCCCCCCGGCCCCCTCCCCCCGGCGGGCCCCGGGCGCCCCCCGGCCCCCTCCCCACGGCGGGCCCCGGGCGCCCCCCGGCCCCCTCCCCCCGGCGGGCCCTCACCCTGCATCACGTCGCGGAACTCGCGGAAGTCCCGGTTCCGGCGGGCCCGATAGGCCCCCACGGCCTGGTGGAAGTAGAACTGCAGCACCCAGCGGTTCACCGCCTCCTCGGGGGCGCGGAGCCCCAGCGCCCCCTTCCCAGCCGCCATGGGCCCCCGCCGGCTCCGGGAGACCCGCCCGCGCGCACCAGCCATCCCGCGCCAGGACTCGGAAGTGACGCGCATAGCACGACGGAAGTGACGGCATCCCGCCGCTGCCCTCTCGACGCCTTGGGGAAAGCGAGCGCCCCCTGCACTTCCTCCTCTTATTGCTACGCGGGGCCACGGGGCGACTACAGCGACCGGCATGCACTGCGGCCTCCGGCTCCCAATATGCCCCCCAGCCCGGATCTCCCGGCCTGCCCTGCGTTGCTCGGCCCCGGCTGGCGGCGAGTCAGGCCCGGCGGGGCGCAGGGATTGCAGGGGATGGGTGGGACCCGTGTCCTGTCCCGCACCCCAGTCGTTAGCGAGAGGGTCCCGCCCTTCCCCATTGTCGGGCCTGTCCCGGGCCATAACAGCCCCTGCTGCAAACAGACTGGCCCGAGTCCCGCCTCCTCGGTGCTGCACCCATGGGGTTACATTGGGGTGAGCTCAGCCTAGTGCCCGTACCAGCCCTCGGTAACACAAACTGCTCTTCTGGCCTAGGTCTTCGTGAGAGACGGTGACCCTGGGAACCCCGGCCCAGTCCCTGGGGCCTGATTAAAAGAGTCTCCACATTTCTACATGTAATCACCGCGGTTCCAGATTCCTTGTACATAGAACTACACAATTGCTAAAAACATTCTCCTAATCTCTAGTAACAAGTTAATGATGATTGAAAAGCGTTTTCAACATATAAAAGCAGGAACTGAGTGGCCACCTCTTTCTCTTAACTGTCCAGAATATAGTAACAACAACTCAGAAGCCCAGAAAATATTGTCTTCTCTTGACACCACCATTTTGAGTCCCATTAATAACCTTGGATGAACTATGATTTGAGTCTTGCTAATGCTAATTTAGTCAAAATATAAAATTAGCCAAACTCTGTCCACGTGCAGAATTCTGGGCCTGTTACTTAAGTCATAGAGACATGTTGGTGCCACCGTCAGTTTGAAGTTGTGCTACTATGGTACGGCCACATCTTGAATACTGCATGCAGATGTGGTCGCCCCATCTCAAAAAAGATCTATTGGAATTGGAAATGGTTCAGAAAAGGGCAAAAACAAATTATGAGGGGTATGGAACAGCTTCCACATGAGGAGAGATTAATAAGACTGGGACTTTTCAGCTTGGAAAAGAGACAACTAAGGGGGGGGATATGATAGAGGTCTATAAAATCATGACTGGTGTGGAGAAAGTAGATAAGGACATCCTTGTTTACACAAGAACTAGGGGTCACCAAATGAAATTAATAGGCAGCAGGTTTAAAACAAAAGGAAGTATTTTTTTCACACAGCTCACAGTCAACTTGTGGAACTCCTTGCCAGAGGATGTTGTGAAGGCCAAGACCATAACAGGGTTCAGAAAATAACTAGATAAATTAATGGAGGATAGGTCTATCAGTGGCTATTAGCCAGGATGGGCAGGAATGGTGTCCCTAACCTCTGTTTGCCAGAAGCTGGGAATGGCAACAAGGGATGGATCACTTGATGATTACCTGTTCTTTTCATTTCCTCTGGGGCACCTGACATTGGCCACTGTCGGTAGACAGGATACTGGGCTAGATGGACCTTTGGTCTGACCCAGTAGGGCCATTCTTATGTACTACCCTTTCTTCTTTTGCATTTAAGAATATGTGACAGAGGGAAGGGAGTAACACTCTCTAGCATACTATACAGTAGTGTTCTCCCAGACCTGAAGATATCCTAGCTTCATCCTAATTTCTTCAGAGATTTCATTCTCTTCTAGCTTAAAATATTTGGTGGTATTGTAAATTCATCTTTCATTGCCAACAATTCTTCTTCTTCCCCTCACATAAAATACTCCTTCCAGGAATTTTGGAAACTGAACTCACTTTAGTAGGATCAATGCTCCTGTCTCCTCTTTTGTTCCTAATGCAAATCCTATCTGAAGACAGCTGTCTTCCTTTCAATATTCTAGTTAACATACTGCAGGATTTATTCCCATAGACAAAGAATTGATGTGGATGATTTAGTTTATAATATTACAGCCAATGACCGCCTTGCCTTCATTATTTCCTTTTTTGTTTTCAATCCCAACATTATTTTTCTATTAGATTCCTTTTCTATGTAATGCCAGCTCTAATCCCCAATGGATCTCAATTATCTTTTTGGTGCGTGCCTCCTATAAAAACATTTCCTGTTGCAAACAATAACCCTACACTGATTCCTAGTACCTAACAGTGACCCCTCTTTGAAGCCCTGCACTGACAGGCTCCAAAAAGGATTGTTCATCCATTTCTACTCAGTTAGAAAAGTCATTACAAATGGGAGTTCTGTTTGGCTTTCAGGATATCCCCACCCTTTTCCTCCCCTCCAGGGGCTCCATAGAAGAGAAAGAGGAGGAAAAGAAACAAGAAAAAATCAATATGTGTCAAAAGGAAAACAATAAAACTGGAAGGGAAAGAAATGCTATTGGCAAACAAACAAAGGGAAGTAAAAATAATTAAAATCTGCAAGAGCAAGAGGATGATGTGTTTTTACCTCTGGACTGAGCTGAGTGACCTCTACAGTGTATACACAGTCATGGGGCAGTTAGAATGGAACTAATTATAACCTGATTGTCACAAGGTTAATTTGTTCGAATGCAGCACTGAAGGGTTAGGAAGGATAGAGAAATCTACAGATCCATACTGTGTCCTGTTCTGTGAGGCAGCAGACAGAATTATGCAGTTTCCTTAGGGTCTCTTACTGTATAAAATGGGCAAGAGCTAATGGAGCAAGCAAGATGACTCAGGTCTCAACCCATAAGACCATGGCAAAACAGCTGATCAGTTTGGTATTAGTGTGCTGTATTGGCTACTCATGATCCAAGGGAAACATTATTACCAAGGGAAATCATCCGTAAGATTGTTACTCTAATTTTTTAAAATACATTCTTAATTTTCAGGCTGGGGCATCCTAAAGCACCCAGGATCTGTTAAACACAACAGCTTTCTCACCCTCCTGAGACACATTGCTCCTACTAGATGCAGCAGCTTTAGCCAAGGTTGATGCAACTGCATTCAGCAGACTATAGAGGTTTCAGGAGCTTGAGCTTCTTTGTTCATTTTAGCTTGAACATCAGAAAAGTGAGATCTATTAGACTACTCAAGGACAATAGTGGAAGCCTCACCATTTGTGTCACTTATACCGAACTGGACAAAGCTCTGGAGACTACAGGGTAATGAACAATCCTGCAATGGCTTCTGCAGGGATGGGAGTGAACAGGAGGGAAAGAATTCATGTGACCTTATAGGTCTTTTCAATTTTTATCTTCTACTATTCTGTGTTCAGTTGGTTAAAATCAATAATATCAATAAACAATGCTTTTTTACATTATGGAGCCCAGTTTGAGTTGTTGGCATCCTTTTGTCTGCGAGAGACGGTGGAAATTGCAGACTATGATGTAGATGGTTTGCAATGTCTCATATGACTGAATAGTCCAGTCTGAGATTTGCATGATCTTTGGCAGTTATTGCAAATGTCTGTATCTTGGGAGCTGCTTGCTTCCTACGGGCTCTTTACTCTTCAAGCTTTGGGGGGGCTAGCTTCTGTCTGGACTTTGATACCCTGATGGAGACCACAGTGCCACTTGTTACGATCACTTGCCAGGATTTCCCATTGTTCAGGATCAATTCAAAATTCCTTCATCTCTCGCTTGCATGTGTCTTTATAGAAAAGCTTGGGACATCCTGTTGTTCTTGTTCCCTCTGATAGCTCCCCATATAACATGTCCTTGGGTATGTGTCTGTCTTACAACCTACTCAGATGGCCCAGCCAGCACAGTTGTCTTTGCTTAAGCAGGGCTGTCACACTTGGTAAATTTGACCTTTGAAGAACCTCTGCGTTGGTGACTTTATCCTGCCATTTGGTGTTGAGTAAACAGCGTAGGTGGAAACTGTTTAACTTTTTCTCCTGGTGAGCATAAGTTGTCCATGTTTCCCCACCATACATGAGCGCTGAGGATGCAAACTTGGTACACTAGCATTTTGGTCTTGATGGTAAGCTTTGAGTTGTTCCAGGCTCTTTTAGTTAGTCTGATAAAGGTGGTGGCAGCCTTTCCAATGCAAATTCCAATGAAGAATTTAGTTCTTCATCCAATAAAAGGTCGATGGTCACTGTAGAACCCAGGGCCGCCCAGAGGATTCCTGGGGCCCGGGGTCTTCGGCGGCGGGGGGCCCTTCCGTTCCGGGACCCGCAGCCAAAGTGCCCCGAAGACCCGCAGCGGGAGCCCCCCGCCGCCGAATTACCACCGAAGCGGGACCCGCCGCCGAAGCGCAGCCCGGTCTTCGGCGGTAATTCGGTGGCGGGGGGGGGGCCCGCCACGGGTCTTCGGGGCACTTCGGCGGCGGGTCCCGGAACAGAAGGGGCCCCCCGCCGCCGAAGACCGGGCTGCGCTTCGGCGGCGGCGGGTCCCGCTTCCCCCCCGCCCCGGCCCCAGCCTCTTACCCGAGCGCGTCTCCGGCGGGGCCAAAGCTCCGTCCCGCTCAGAGCCGCGTGGTGAGGGGGCGGGACTGGGAGCTCAGCCCGGAGCTCGCAGCCCCGCCCCCTCCCCACGCCGCTCTGAGCGGGGCGGGGCTCAGGGGCTCGGCCGGAGACTCGGCGCTTGATGCGCTGAGGCTCCAGGAGAGGGGCGGAGGCGGGAGCCTCCGCTCTTCTCTTGGGGGCCCCTGCGGAGCCCGGGGCCCGGGGCAAATTGCCCCCTTTCCCCCCCCCCTCTGGGCGGCCCTGGTAGAACCTAAATAGCTGAACTTTTGGATGACTTCTAGCTGGTTTGTCAGCAGAGCAGGTCTATTTGCAATACTAGAAAAGATAGGATGCCCACCAACTCTGTTAAGTCTTACACGTTCATTCCACAACAACATGAGATCAACTGTCCAGTTTGACGGGGCCACTTTGGACAACTTTGAGATGAAAAGCGGAATGAAGCAAGGACGTGTTCTTGCCCCTACACTCTTTGGAATCTTCTTCTCAGTACTCTTGAACTGTGCATTTAAGGACATGAAAGATGGAGTTTATCTCCACACAAGTTCAGATGGGAAACTCTTCAACCTGTCCCCACTTAAGTCAAAGACCAAAGTAAAAAAGGTGCTGCTCAGGGAACTTCTATTCGCTGATGCTGCTGCCCTCATAGCATAGGCACCGAGTTTCTAATCTGCTGGGGGGCGGGGGGGAGGCTTCTCTCTGGCCCCACCAAGGCCCAACCCCACCCCTTCCCCAAGGCCCCACCCACACCCTGCTTCTTCCCACCCCCACCCCACTTATGCTTAGTGATTCTTACCCCTTTAGAGTGCAAGCAGCAAAAAGAACCAAGTTTCTCTTTGTCAGGGATTTTTCTCTCTTTCTCCCCAGAGCCCAGGCTGATGGGATGAGATCATATGCAGGTCTCCTCTTCCTGGAAGGGGTGAGGAGTGCAATTAACAAAATCTTTGTTCTTTTGATGTTTCACACTGGCTCATTTGGTTTCAAAGACATTCTTGTTGGGCAGGACTTAACATCTTCTGTAGGAAGCCAGCATTTGCATTAGAGAAGGTTCCTTTGATGAGTTACACAGTTAGAAAGGTTCACATTTGCTATTGCTTTATAACATGGTGTACAGATGAGTGAGACTATGCAGCATTCTACAAGTTATTCATAAGTACAGTTCAGTGTCTGTTACAGGGGTTGCAGAATTCACGGATTCCGCCACTTTCTGAGACTTCTGTGACTTCTGCAACAGCCAGTGTGGCTGACCCAGCGTCACCCAAGCAGCAGTCTCAGGGACAGGGCTGCTGCTGGAGTGGCTCTGCAGCCAGCGGCTGTTTGAGTGGCCCCGGGCAGCTGGCCCTGGGGACCACCCGAGCAGTGGTCCCTGGGGCAGCCAAAGCAGTGACTGCTCTGGCAGCCCCCTGCAGCTGGTGCTGCTGGCCCTGGCCCCCCCAACAATGACCCCCCCGGCGTGCCCTTCACAGCAGCGACCCCTTGGGGTGCCCCCCACAGCAGCAGCTGCCCCAAGATTTAGTCTGGGGTATTTATAGAATAATCATGGGCCATGAATTTTTGTTTACTGCCTGTGACCTGTCCATGACTTTTACTAAAAGTACCCATGACTAAACTGTAGCCTTATTCATAAGGCGTAAACATCAAACACATTCTTACAACTCTACTATCTAGCTTAAAAATATAACAGACAGGAGAGTCAGACTGGTTTCCAGCTATACATTTGTCAGCATTCAGTGAGGCCTGGGGCCTTGGCACAAGCTGGCACTTGGTCTGCCAGCATCACAATTATATCCTGCAAAGCTGCAGGGGGCAGGAGTGGAAGAAATAATGGAGAGGTTGATGGAAGAACCCTTTCCGTCACTGTGGTAAGTGCCTGCACTACAGGGGCACAATTTGTCCAGAGCTTCTTTGTGGAGCCATGTGTGTGAGCTCCTGTGTAGCAGTGCAGAGTCCTGGGGAGCGAGCCACCTCTGTAGTTCCAACTCTATCTTGTCTTCATTTATATACAGAACGAAAACTGTGTTATCACTAGCAGCCTCTCTAGTCCCCTTTCTTCTCATCCTTTCCAGTCCAGTGCAACAAACATCCACCGTTTTCCCTTTCAAACACTTAAAATGTACTCTTAGGCAGCCCACCCTAATCAGGCACATTGAGTTCTTCCATATTTATTTGCCTAAATTAAAATAGCAAAATAAAGCAATAAACTTATTCTTTGGCCACTATTACTCCTTACCATTCTTAGACACCAATGGGAGCCTGAACGTTATAATTCGTCTGTCTAGATAACAAACACGTTAGTTAGCAGGGATTATTTTCCTGTTTTGTACACACAGCTGGTGCTCAGTAAATGATAAGAGAGAAAGAAGCCTGTGGTGACCAGTATGCTCCTTGTAATTTTCCTGTTTTGTTTCCCGTCCCTTTTACAGTAACTCAGGCAGAAAGGCAGACATGAGACACCAGCTATGTACAGGTCTTGGCCTCTGGAATGTTTTCTTTCATCTCTAATCATTGCACTGAGGCTCATAAATCAAGCAGTCAGGACAAAAAGCACAAACATGGCTGTGATTTGTTCCTTCCTGCTGAGGTTGGTTGTTTTTTTTGTTTTTTTGTTTTTTCATAGAGAAAACCAAACCTCTCCTTGGTGGTGGACTGATAATGTCTCTGGGCAGTTAAGAGATGTTCTGGAGCAAATAATTTCATATATTTCTATAGGTCCTTTAAAAATTAGACTTTAAGGTGCTTTGCAGACTGTGTGGGAGACTTCACTGCCCTCTAGGATGAAATGCAACACAGTGCACACCCTAATTGTCTGTGGGTACTTTGGCTAGCTGAAACTATTAGAGTAAGTTAGGTTGACCAGAGAGTAATTTACCTGAGCTAGAATTTGAGATATCAAGACTAACATTTCTACCTTGGCAAAAACTGTCATGGGATTTTTAGTTACCATAAAGTGGCTCAGACCTTCCTTCAGAAATAAGTACTCCAACAGTACTGGGGTCTTTCTTCAGCGCCAGGCTGAGTCATGGGGTTCAGTTCTCATACAGAGGGAATAATGTCACATATTCTATAACCAACACTGCTTCTTGAAGCACACTGGGGATTTCTGTGGATATTTCCCAACCAGGTGCCAATCAGGCCAAATACTGCTTAGTTTAGGGAGCTGACTAGCAGGAGAGTCATTTGCTATGTTTGGAGGAGTTGGGGCAGGCCCCTCCTGACTTTTCATAGGTCTTCTGTATACCTCGTGGTATCTACACCAGGGGCTAGATCAGCTTAAATACATAGCACAGAGCGTGAAATTTTTCACAGCCCTGAGTGATATAGTTAAGCTGACCTAACTTTGTTGTGTAGAACAGCCCTGAGTATTTTGTGCCAGCAGAGCACAGAATAAGAATGATGATGAAGGTCTATATAGTAATTGTCAGGCACAAGGAAATCTGATGCATTGATAAAGGAGAGCCGCTTCCTTTGGACAGATACAGTGTAGAACCTGAGCACTTAGTTTAGTTCAACCTAGCTGTATAGCTCAGGGCTGTGAAAAATGTCACATCCTGTGCAATGCAGCTTGCATGAGGAAAACATTTATCCACCCCAGGGGATATCAAAGGATAGTAAGAATGTGCCATTCTGATAAGTGGTGTAAATGGGTTTAATACATAACTAACTCCCTGTTTCTGGGGGAGTAGAGGGATAGAGGATACATTTTAAGAGCAGAAAATTGGTCTGAGGTCAATATGAATTAGATGTTTCTTTGGCTGAATGTTTTTTCCTACTCCTATCCCAACTGATGCATCTCACACAATGTCTCTCTTTCCTTACTAATTCTTTGATTGCTCCTTGGTCCTGATTCATCTCCTTAGACAGAACCAGTAAAATGAGGCAAAGATAAACCAGTGTAACTGAATACTACCCTATACTTCAGCTCTTAGCTCCCAGCTATGGCTAGCTGGGCTATGCAAGACAGCAGTACAATTAGATTTTAAGTTATGGTTGCCAGGCACCAATGGGGCAATTTCCTTATCTTCAATAACAAAAATACTCCTTTCTGACCAGAAAGAAACCTGGAAGATTTGTTAGACACATAAGCTGGGATTCTGAAGAAAGTGTAAGGGAGGTAGGCACCCAGCTCCCACTGCATTTAAATAGGGTTTGGGTGTTTAATTCCCTTGGTCTCCTTGGAAAACCCCAGCTGTAGTAAATAATCTGGAATCAGTGTGGTCATTCTTTCTTTCTCTGTATGTAACAATGGACAGTTTTAGTAACACCTCTTTTGAGTTATGCAACGTTCTTCCCTCAGCAATAAGATTGGCGTTTGTAGCCCACTGTCGACCAGTAAATATAGCTGATTATATTTATATATATGATGCACATATACAATAAAAATTCCATTGGAAATTAGGGGCAAAAGCTTCAGGCCTAGAGATGTCCCTTACTTCTGCAGTTAACTTCCAAGCTAACTGCTGTCCCTTCATCATGCTGGATAGGAGCAGCATTGAAAGGCCTTTACTCAATCATGTGGCTGTGTTACCTACCCTGTGAAACGGCCCAGGGAGCTTAGCATTTCATTCTGCAGTTTTGTATGTGGACACTTATTTTGGAAGCTGCTAGAAATTCCTCATTGCTTTCCAGATGATGTTAAAGCACCTGGTAATTTTAGTATCAGAGGGGTAGCTGTGTTAGTCTGGATCTGTAAAAGCAGCAAAGAGTCCCTGGCACCTTATAGACTAACAGACGTATTGGAGCATGAGCTTTCGTGAGTGAATACTCACTTTGTCAGATGCATCCAACGAAGTGGGTCTTCACTCACGAAGCTCATGCTCCAATACGTCTGTTAGTCTATAAGGTGCCACAGGACTCTTTGCTGCTTTTACTGGTCATTTTAAAGACTTGTGAGACAATAGACTCTTCTACATATGCTTTCAGAAGGAATGGAAACAAAAGAACCAGTGTGGAACACATTCCTGTTGTGTTGGGATGTACCTGCTTTCCAGACCAAAGCCACTACAAGCTAACTTTTAGTCATGATACACTCTGCCATTTTATCAGGACTGTGTTGGAATATTCATTTTGAGAGAAGGTTTATCTTTCTTTGTTACTAGGGATGGACTGGAACCAGACTATAGCTCCAAATATCTCTGCAGTTTGGATCTGGACTTTGTGACTCTGACACCTCTCTGCTTGTTACCATTTTAACCTTTCTTTAATGTCAATGGCAAAGAAAGGAAAAGGTAGTTGGGCTGTTCTCTGGCTCATGTGGTTAGACTAGCTTAACTGGTAACTGAAGACAAATATTCATTTCCTGTGAAATGAGATTTTTTCCCAAAAATATTTCCCCTCATGTGCTGAATAAACATAGAACAGGAAGATAGGACTTTACCGAAGGGACCATGTGACAGAAATACAGTCACACAGGGAATAATTCACGACATAAGGTAAACATCACACCATGTGACCAGACCCTAAAAGGGTTTAATCTCAAAGCTCCATAGCACGCATGGTTCCTTCCCTGTTTATCTATATAGCAAAGGAATCACTGAAGCTATTGATAACCTTTGATTAAGGCTGGGTGGAAGACATTTCCAGCCTTGTACTGGAAAGGGATTGATAATGATGGACATTTACATAACACTCCCTCTATAGCACTCAACAAACTTAACTGATTTCTGGATTCCCCTTTGCTACCACATTGAATTCAAAGTTCTTGTTGGCATCTCTGCTCCTCTCTATTTGTCCAACCTGGTTTCCTCATCAGATGCCAGTCTTGATGCTCCCGTCATCTATTTCTTCCACACTTTTCTCTGCATTGTTTTCCATGCTGCCTGCTACAGCCAGAACATCTTCTCTACTCCAGCCCACCCCGCTCCCCCTCTCTCCTCAAAATCTGTCTCTTCCATGATGCTTACAATGAGGTATTAAGAAAATCTCATGTGAGCCACTAACACACACACAGCTACTGCTTCCTGCTCTCACTTCTCCCCATCCTCTCCTTACTAGTTGTTACCTCTAAAAGCGCTTTAGGACAGGGGTAGCATCTGGGTCAGGCCCCCAACTATCAGCTCCAGCTGCCTACAAAAGCACTCACTGCCCACAGCTTCAAGGGGCACTGAGACCACCCATGAGGCAGCCAGACAGCTGTACAGCCCCACAGCAACCAAGAGCAGGGAGCAAGGATCTGTACCTGTGGGCACTGCGAGGGGAGTGTCACCATAGACAGTAGAACCAGGAAAACCTCACTCCAGTGGAAGAGGTAATGGGGTCAGGCACCCCAAAGAGCCCTTGTGCCACCAGGGAGGGGGGGCAGGGCAAGGGGCTGGGAGATGGGCAGTCCCATAGGGCTGGGGGAGGGGTCCCTGTACCCCCAGGGGCTAGGGGAGAGGCAGCCCCATGGGGCTGGGGCCCATGTACTCCCAGAGGCTGGGGGAGTGATCCCTGTACCCCCAGGGGCTGGGAGGGGCAGCCCCATGGGGCTGGGGGGAGGGGTCCCTGTACCCCCAGGGGCTGGGGGAGGGGCAGCCCCATGGGGCTGGGGGAGGGGCCCCTGTACCCCCAGGGGCTGGGGGAGGGGCAGCCCCATGGGGCTGGGGGAGGGGCCCCTGTACCCCCAGGGGCTGGGGGAGGGGCAGCCCCATGGGGCTGGGGGAGGGGCCCCTGTACCCCCAGGGGCTGGGGGAGGGGCAGCCCCATGGGGCTGGGGGAGGGGCCCCTGTACCCCCAGGGGCTGGGGGAGGGGCCCCTGTACCCCCAGGGGCTAGGACTGGCCAGCACAGAGGCTCCACAGGTGAATGACACCCCCGTTCCCTGGGAGCTGGCGGGGGTGTTCGAGGCTGTAGCGCTCCCCTCTGCCGGCAGGGGCGCTATTCCCGAGTAGCCCGGGTGAGGAGGGCCGGGTGCTCTCTTTCTCTCGCTTCAGCGCCTTATCACGCCTCCTTCTCGGGCAGGTCGGTGGGATCTCGCCGTTTCATTGGCTGCGGTGGGGCGTCAGGGCACCTCTGATTGGCTATTAGGAGTCGAACCAGAACTGGCTACGAGCGGCCGGCCACCCCTCAATCTCCATTGGTCGACGGCGAGCGGACCAGATTGGGACCCGGAAGACCCATTGGCGCGGAGGGGGTGTGGCCTAGGTACGGCGGCCGCGCTGGGTTTAACTAGTTTGCCGTTCGGTAAAGGTGCCGGCGGGAGCCGGGATGGGGAGCGAACAGCTCAGCGCTGGTGGGGTTGGCGCGGCGCCCGAGGGCGGCCCCTTCTTCACCCTGGCGGAGGTGGCGAAGCGCAACTCGAGCCGCGAGGCCTGGCTGGTGATCCACGGGCGCGTGTACGACGTCGGCCGCTTCCTGGACGAGGTGAGGCCCGCGGGGGCGGAGCTCTGGGAAGGGGCGCGGGGGGGGAGCGCGCTAGTATTTACCTGTCGCTGTAAGGAAGCTTCCCGGGGCTGAGCCCTGCCCCGCTTGGCCCCCGGGGGGGGCCCTGGGGGACACTGACGGTGGCTCTCCCAGAGCAGGGTTGTATCATTAACCGGGATTTGGTTGTAGTGAAGCGGAGTCGCGAGGACCCGGTCAGGCTCGGGGCTGGCTCCGTGGTGGGTGTGGCACAGCGTGTCTAGAAAGAGGCATCCCTGCCCCTGTGGGGTGACCGGCAGCACGTGTGAGAAATCGGGATGGGGTGGGGGGTAATAGGAGCCTATATAAGAAAAGGACCCCAAAATCGGGACTGTCCCTATAAAATCGGGACATCTGGTCACCCTACTATTGCCTACAGTGCGATTTAAAACAGATGGAGCAAGTGGATGGAAGTGGGAAGGGGGGACGGACGTAACACATGATGTGGTGGTTTCAAATCGTTTGTTGTTCCCCCCCCCCCCCCAAACAAATAATTGAACCCAGTTCTTGTTGGCATCTCTGCTCCTCTCATGATATGACAAAAGTAAACTGAAGGCTTGGATTTGCATTTCTATGTTGGTTCCCTCAGGCTAATCGAATCAGTATAAGATTTTATACTAAGTTGTGAGACAAGGTGCCTGAGGTAATATCTTTTACTAGAACCAACTTCTGTTGATGAAAGAGACAAGCTTCCAAGCTACGCAGAGCTCTGCTTCAGTTCTGGGGGAAACTTGTTCCTCTCAGCAACAGAAGTTGGTTCAGTAAAAGAGATCACCTCACCTACCTTGTAGCCATGTTGGTCCCAGGGCATTAGAGAGACAACAACACCACAAATAATATACTAAGTAGTGTCAGGGTAGGTCAGTATTTTGAAGGCAGATCTCCAAGCAGAACCTAGGTTTTAAAGGAGACGATGCTGGTGATTCAGTAGATGAGTATCTGTCATGTTATTCACTTCCAAGAGGTGGGTGTATTTCTCTGACTGGGAGGGGAGTTATCCCTGTGTATAGTCTGCAGTTCTCCTGCATTCTTTGGGGTGAGCAGTGTTATGTGATAACTCATTGCTATTGACTTGGATTCTGGAAATGTTTTAAGGTATAGGCTGCTCCTAACAGTGTTTGGAGTCAGTAATTCAGCAGAATTAATAATAAATAGTCAGCTGTGTTTTTGTCTCACCTCAAAATAAAACCTCAGCTGCCATGCCACCCACACCTGCCCCGAGCTTCTGGCTCCTACAGAGCAATGCACTTATCACCTCATTCTGAACTAATGCTAAAACAGAAGCACTTCACTGAGTGAAACCATGTGGCGTGTACGGGGGTCTGCTTGTGAATCCTCAGGTGATGAAAAAGCAAGTCAACAATCACTATGTCATTGCCACGTTCCAGACCCTCTGTGGCAACATTGGAACATCAAGCTCACTATGAAGCTGTGGATCTATAGGACTGTGGTTGTACCAACTCAGATGTATGGAAGTGGAAATGAGGGCTCTGAGGAAGGCTGAAGAGCACCAGATTGATGTCTTTGATTCTCGTTGTCTTTGTCAGCTGCTCCATGTTAAATGGCAGATAAAGATCTGCAATTAAGATATTTGTAGCTGAACCCACCAACCACCTCCATCAGCACAGATTTTGGTTTGGCATCTTCCTTGGTATGGACATATTATTAGGATGGAAGACCAGTGAATTACAAAGCACACTTATGAAGGAATGTTGCTACATGGTCGATGATGGCCTACATGCCAGAGGCTATGGTGGTGCAGTGAGGTTGGCAGTGATGATCATAGACTGAGCATCCAGCAAGACTGTCTTAAAGACCTAGCTAGAGATTGATCTGGGTGGTGTTTGATCTGCAAGGAGGATGCATTCCTTTGGAATTTGTGGTGATGATAACAACACTCATAGTCATCTTGTAGGAAGACTCTTGTGAAAGGCAGACTGCCTTTCACAAGGCAGAACCTCTGTGCCCCTTTGTGGTGCAGCTTGGGGTCTTTCACACTACATTGGCTTAGGCTGTCTCTTCTTTGCTTGAGTCAGTTTTGCACTTTTTTGCAGCTTTCATAGTGAAATGGATATACTAGCAAAACTGGGCTTTTACTGGTATAGTTTGTTGCTCACGGGGGGGGGGGAATCTTGTTATACTGGTACAAAGCACAGCTTTAACGATATAGCTGCGTCCATGCTAGGTGTGTTTTGCCAGTATGGCATGGCCTGTGTAGTCAATACAGCTGCTGGAGAGAGTCAGACCCAGGCACTTCAATGGATTTTAAACAAGCCCAGTGTCTGATAAACTGTTCTGCATTAGATCTCTGAGAGTATGTCTACACTAGCAGAGTTATAGCACCAGCAGTTACAGCGCCGCTCAGAGAGTGCTGAAGGGAAACCACTGTTGTGTGTTCACCCCATCAGCTGCCTGCACAATAGAGTGTTCACACTTGCAGCGGTATTCGGAGCGGTGCACTCTGGGCAGCTATCCCACAGAGCGTCTCTTCCTCTTCTGTCACTAAGGCTACGTCTATACTACCCGCCCGGGTCGGCAGGTAGCGTTTGACTTCTCGGAGTTCGATATATTGCGTCTCATCTAGACGCGATATATCGAACTCCGAACGCGCTCCCATCGACTCCGGAACTCCACCACCGCGAATGGCGGTGGCGGAGTCGACGGGGGAGCCGCGGACTTCAATCCCGCGGCGTCTGGACGGGTGAGTAGTTCGAACTAAGGTAGTTCGAATTCAGCTACGCGCTGAACTTGCGTACCTTAGTTCGACCCCCCCCCCCCAGTGTAGACCAGGCCTAAGAGTTATGGGAAGGTGGAGGGGGCCATGGGGCATCCTGGGTCCTGTCCCAGTGCCCCGTGATGCATTGCTTCACATCCCGGCAATCCCTGTGCTTCTGTCCGCATTTGGCGCCATCTTTCAATGGTTTGTGTAGTGCACAGTCTGCAGGAATGGATTCTGCACTGTTCTGGCACATCACATTCTCCTTTCAGTCTCTCTTCTTGCTGTCCTGCCACTCCTTCAATTCTTGTTTTTCAGCCGTGGAGTGCATCATGACATCATGCAGAAAGTCCTCTTTAGTTCTTCGTGGCCGCTTTCTAATTCTGTGCAGCCATTCAGCTGGTGATAACAAAGAGAGAGGCTGGGTTCCCAAGGTCATCTCTGTGAAGCCAAAATGCAACATTTTATAGAAGCAGTATTGTTTGCAACACACAAAACACTGATTTAACACAGCAACTATTCGCATACCTATCACTAACTGGCTGACCCCAGGCAAGCATACATGAGCCACAAGACCACCAACATGATGAGTAACCACAGGGGAAATCAGTGTTCTCGGACCCTACTGTACACTGGGCACGTGGCTCTTGTGGAGAGTCAGCTCGAGGGGGGGTTATAATCATTACGGGCCCCACATTTTCCACAGGATGTGATCATTATGGAAGATATCTCGCTGCTGAGGGTGAGCAGGGAATCAAAGGAGGGTCTTCTCCAAGACTGCAGCTTCCACCCTGGCCCTTATTGTTCAGGAATGGTCCCCACCGCCCCAGTGACAGCAGAGTGGTGCGGGAAAGTTACCTTTAATGGGGCAAGAAACAAAGCAGCTTTGCCAAAGAACCTGTGTCAGCGGATTGCCCAGTATCTCCAGGAGTGTTTCCTGGAGATCTCTGAGGCAGATTCCTGTGAAGCGAGGGAGTCAATCAACACCCTGTTCCACCGCTCAGACTAGGCACGTGGTGGTACACGCATCATACAGACACAAGCCTGCTTTCTGCAACCCTCCTGCCCCCAACATCTCACTTCAGCAATTCCAAAAATCAAAGCCACTTACCAGGGGCCTCCTCTCCTGTTTGTGCTTCGCCAAGCTCCAACAGCTGTGGCTGGCTAGCCTCCTCTGCGGTAGAGAAGAGCTCCTGGCTGCATGCATCCCTGACCTCTGTGTTGTCCTCTGCCTCTGGGTCCCCTTCCCCATACAAGATTTCCTCCTCCTGGCTCAGTCCAGTCTTGACTGGCATGCGAGCCACCGAATTATCTACAGTGGCCTTCGCAGTGGAGGTGGGGTCACCACTGAGTATCACGTCCACCTCTTTGTAGAACGGGCAGCACCGAAGCGGCGATTTGCCCCCTACATCTTGTGGTAGGCGTTCTGCAGCTGCTTTACTTTGACCCTGCACTGCAGTGTGTCCTGGCCATGGCCCCTTTCTGTCATGCATCATGAAATCTGTCCGTAGTTGTTATAATTCCTGCGGCTGGAGCACAGCTGGGACTGGACAGACTCCCCTCCCCAAATGCTGATGAGGTCCAGCAGCTCAGCATTGCTCCAAGTGGGGGATCGCCTGGTGCGTGGAGCAGGCATGGTCACCTGGAGAGAGGTGCTGAGACCACTGCATGCATCACTGAGCAAACAGGAAGGGGACTTTCAAAATTCCCAAGGAATTTAAGGGGTGGGGCTGACGGTTGGTCACCTGAGGGCAGGGCAGTAGAGTTCAAACCAATGGCCAGAGAGGCTAGAACAGGCATTGTGGGACACCTCCCAGAGGGCAATTGCAGTGCTATAATCGTCCAGGGTATCTACATTGGCACCGTGGCACTGTAGCCCCGGCACAGAAAGCTCTATGCCTCTCGTCGGGGTGTTGGGTTTTTTTTTGTTTTGTTTTTCTTTTAATAGCGCTGCAGCTGCGCAGTGGTTTGGCAGTGTGTACACCTCGGGAGTTACAGCGCAGAAAGTTGCTTTGCTGGCAGAAACTTGCCAGTGTAGACAAGAACTGAATTGCTGTAACTGCAGATGTCAGGGATTCAGCATGAAATGTTCCCTCTCAATCCTCTGTAATGGTTGGGGCAATTGCTAATTGCTGCCTGTTCTAGCCCTTGGCCACATGTTATTTGTACAGAATTGCTGAGCTCATTGAAGTACTATTGCAAGGCTATTGCATAATTTCTGAGAGGCCACTCTGGTTCCTGCAAACCAGACACAGTGGGTCAGGTGCTGGTCAGTCTGGCTAAAGTGTGTCAGTTGCAATATGGATTATTTTAAACTTTATTTATAGTGTTATGTTGCTGGTTACATAATAGACGTTCTAAGACATTGGACTTACCACATGGCAAAAGTCCATCGGGTCATAAGAACGTGGACAGAATGAGAGAGAGGTGCAAAGGCAGCTCCTCAAGTTGCATTTAAAACCTATAGTGTGAGTTGGTATCTGTTTCTCTTCCAGAGCTGGCTATGCTACAGCGGGGGGTATGCCTGATGTGTTTCAGATGAAGTAGAACCATTTCCATAAATATCACCCAAATATGAAAAGGGTAATTCACTTACCACTTGAAACAAAATAAGCTGCAGAATGCAGGTTACAGTGGTGTCTATGTGCTGCAACTGCAGGAGCCATGAAAACTAAGTCTGTGTGTTTAAATATGGATTCCAGGTAAACTGCAAGGGGTTAACTTTCCAATTATGTGCTGAAATGGCTTGTCAGGAGCAGGGGTAAATGTACCTTTTGATTAGCATTGTGAAGTGTAAGTAGCCCTGTGCTGCATGCCCCTCTCTCCACTACATGCACACTACCATTTGGGGCATTTAACTCATCCCCTCCAAACCCCCTTGCATTTCTATCGATCTCAGGTACTCATAAACATCGTAGGGGGGGCTTGAAGTCTTTACTGGATTTCTTCTCACAGTCCCGTTCTGAGGTAGGCAGTGGTGGTGTTTGTATTTTACAGCTAGGGAACTGAAGAGTGGTGAGTTGGGGCGCTCTCTACATGAATTCTGGTTGATATTGTGAAGTTGTATTAGGGAGAACTGCTGTATTATGAGTACCTATGGCTGTCTACACCACAGCTTATGTCAGCATAATTTATGTCGCACAGGGGTGTGCATAAACCACCCCACTGAGTGACATAAATTACACTGATGTAAGCACCAATGTGGAAAGTGCTATGTCAGCAGGAGAGCATCTCTGGCCAACATAATTACTGCTGCTCACGGGGGCAGTCTTAGAGCAGCTACGTTAGAGAGCTTACAGCTGCGTTGCTACAAGTTCTCTAGTGTAGCCAGAACCTGTGTGTATATGGGTTCACCATGGATGACAGGGCCTGTAGCATATGTGACCCAAGCAGAAAGAGTAAGGCCTTGTCCACACTATAGAGCAGGGGTCGGCAACCTTTCAGAAGTGCTGTGCCCAGTCTTCATTCATTCACTCTAATTTAAGGTTTCACGTGCCACTAATACTTTTTAATGTTTTTAGAAGGTCTCTCTCTATAAGTCTATAATCTATAACTAAACTATTATTGTATGTAAAGTAAATAAGGTTTTTAAAATGTATAAGAGGCTTCATTTAAAATTAAACTAAAATGCAGAGCCCCCCGGACCGGTGGCCAGGACCCGGGCAGCGTGAGTGCCACTGAAAATCAGCTTGCGTGCCGCCTTCGGCACTTGTGCCATAGGTTACCTACCCCTGCTATAGAGTTAAGTCGACTTAAGTTACGGTCCGTAATGTACAGCCACCGCTGTAATTAAACCGCTGTTGCATCTCCACACTATGCTCCTTGTGTCGGTGGAGTGTGTCATGGGTAGCTATCCCACTGTGCAACTCACCACCATCTACCGCAGGATGTGTTGGGAAGGTTTTGCAATGCCTCATGGATAGGGCCCTACCAAATTCATGGTCCATTTTGGTCAATTTCATGCTCATAGCATTTTAAACATCGTAAATTTCACAATTTCAGCTGTTTAAATCTGAAATGTCACATGTTGTAATTGTAGGGGTCCTGACCCAAAAAGGAGCTGTGGGGGGGAGGGGTCGTAAGGTTGTTGCAGGTGGCGTTGCGGTATTGCTACCATTATTTCTGTGCTGCTGCTGTTGGTTGCGGTGCTGCCTTCAGAGCTGGGCAGCTGGAGAGCGGCGGCTGGTGGCCAGGAGCCCAGCTCTGAAGGCAGAGCTGCTACCAGCAGAAGTAAGGATGGCATGGGATGGTATTGCCACCCTTACTTCTGCGCTGCTGCTGGCGGGGCACTGCCTTCAGAACTGGGCCACCGGCCACCACTCTCCAACCATCAGCCACCACTCTCTGGCTACCCAGCTCTTAAGGCAGCGCAGAAGTAAGAGTAGCAATACTGCGAACCCCCTAAAATAACCTTGCGACACCCCCCCCCAATTCCCTTTTGGGTCAGAACCCCAAATTTGAGAAATGCTGGTCTCTTCAATGAAATCTGTATAGTACAGGGTGAAAGCACACAGAAGACCAGTTTTCATAGTGGGATACCAGATTTCATTGTCTGTGACATGTTTTTCGTGACCATTAATTTGGTAGGGTTCTACTCAGGGATGCAGTTTTCCCATCCTATAATTCAATGCCCATCCTAGTACGTTTCATGCTGCTTTTCAACAATCCCTGTAACCTGCGCGCCAGCTGGCTCTGTCAGAAAGCATGGCTGGTGGACTGCTCTTCACTATTGTGATGAGCATTATGAACACAACGCACCTGATCCTGCAGTATTTCATGAGCTGTGACTCTGATGACGATGCCTTGGTGTCTGCGTTACGATGAAAGAAACAATTCAAGATTGTTGTTTGCATTCACAGAGAAGCTGCACATGGTGGACTGTCGTTTCTGGGCTTGAGAAACAAGCAGTGAGTGGTGGGATCACATTGTTATGCAGGTTTGGGATGACAAGCAGTGGCTGTAGAACTTTCAGATGTGCAAAGCCACCTTCCTGGAACTTTAAGTATTTAAGTTATTAGTTCCTGGCTAATGGACTTCTCCTTAGTAGGTGTTGGGTAAATTTTTCAACCACCCTTGAAGATCTACAGCTGAAAACCACCCTTGAAGATCTACAGCTTTAGATGAATCACTTTGGCTAGTTTTCAGGCACAACTCCCTTAAATGCAGAGTGGAAGGATGAGGTGCACTTCATGCTTTGGCTGTCATGGCAGAATGCATCTCATTTCTTAGTGATGCATGTTCTCTGCCGTGGGCAAGGTTGCTAGGTTCCAATAAGCATCTTTCCATCTCCTTTCCTGCGTTCTTGCTCTCTCTAACAAAACCAGGAAGAGGAGAAATCCAGTTCCTAAGGGATTTAATGATGCTTTTTCTATCTGTCACTTCTTGTACTGCCCACCTGCATCTACTATCTCTGCACCCTCTTGTGTCTCACTTTGGAGGTAGTAGGCTGGTGGTGTGAAACCGGCCAATGGGAAAGGCCTGTGGCGTTCATCATGGAGGTGACACTTAACCTCTGCCCTCGCCCTCAGAAGGCTTAGCTTGGGTGGAGAACACTCCCCATGGTTCTTCCCAGCTCATTCCAGAAGCATGTTCATATGCAACACCCACTCTGAACTCTGACTCAGGGTAGGTCTGTGCACAGCTATCATTCTGTTGTTGATTACAGGTCATACTAGCTTTTCAAGGGTGAACAGGTATCTTTTATCGCCTGTGATGTTTTATATACTAGTTAGATAAAGGTTCTACTGAGGAATGCAGCCTTGAGGGGGAAGGAGACTAATTTCAGTGATTTAGACACTTCAGAGGTGAAACTTTTTTTAAATCAGTCAAAGTACAAACAGTAAAACTTCTCTTTAGGACCTTCACTCCCCCTGGCTGCTGAGTGTTTGCCCCTGGCTGGATTTCAGAGTGGGCCAGATGCAATGCTGGTGAATTAGAGGCTGCTTCGAGGAGGGTCACTAGAATTGTCAGCTTATGCCATTGGCAAGCTTGGCCCTCTCTCTGTTGATGTTACTGTAAGTGGAAAGATTAATTAAAGCAGACAGAGATCCTCTTATTGCAGCACCCTGGGGAAATGGAATAGCAATGTTGCCTCCACTGACATCCAGGAGAGGAGCATCCTAGATTGAGCGTCTGGGAACCCTTCCCTAGCAGCCTTTATTCCAGCAGGTGAGGAAGAAATAAGAATGGCTCGTGCATGGAAGGAAAGGGGAAAAGGAGAGAGTTCTCTGCAAGCGAGAGTGCCTGGCCTGCCCGGCATGTTCTGTTCAAGAGCCATGAGGAGGTGCTCTCTCTGTTATGCCTAAATAATCACAGTCACTGCTGGAGTATACTCAGCGCCTCAGGCTCTGCTGTTCAGGGCTCCTGTGCTTGTGTGTTGCTTGCACTCACGGCTCCTCTAGAGGCTCATATTCTGTGTTGTGCTTCTGCATGAGCATACATCTAGGTGCATCAGGAGTCAGACCAGCCTGTCTTGGCTATGAACCTTAAGGACTACAGAGCAGACATGACTTGAGAGGGCCGAGTCAGTGCATTGTGGATGTTGTGGAATTGCTTCTTGTTGGTGGAGGGATTTTTGCTGCCTGTAAAGCAGGTAAGGCTGGATTCCAGGTGCTTGCCAGACCCTGCAGTGCTCTGTCATTACTCATGGTTGCAGACTTGGACCTTTAGTGGGGTTATCTTAAGCTGTTCTGTGGGGGCTGTGATGAATTGAAAAGACTGGAGTACGTTTGGAGTGTTGGGCCCAGGACATTGCCACAGTATGTGTGTTTGTGGAGGGGACTGGAATTCTTCTCATTGCTTTTTATCCCTCAGCCTTGGGCTCACTGAATTCCTTCTTTTCCAGCATCCAGGTGGAGAGGAGGTTTTGCTCGAACAGGCTGGTAAGGATGCCACAGAGAGCTTTGAAGATGTTGGGCACTCCACAGATGCCAGGGAAATGCTCAAAGAGTACTTCATAGGAGAGGTTCACCCGGTAAGCAACAGCTGGGTGTGACAAACCCAGAGGGAACTCTGTGCATGCCCCCTCAGGGTAATCCAGCAGACAACTACATCAAGATCTGTCCTACTACATGTGGAGTTGCTGTGTACCTCCTTCCTCCACCCAAAAAAACAAACAAACCCCCAAACACATGCAGAAATGTAGGCTGTAGATTAAAATCTAAACAAATCTTCCCCATTCAGAGGCTTCTGAATGCAATTTAGTCAATGTCCCTGTCACAAGGTGCACCTCTCGCTGCTGGGCTGGCACCTCCTCCTGGTCACTCTGGGGTTAGCTCGAGACTGACATTCCTCGTCATGGTTGCACACCACTCCGACCCTGGTCTGAAGCTCCTCTCGCTCCAGGACCCACAGCGGATCCTTTGTGATTTAGTCCTCCAGCTAGGTCACTCAGCGTCCCCGCTTCCAGGATTCAGTCCTAGGCAGTCTGCCATTCGCTGCTCGAGTTCCGTGCCATGCCCTCGGAGGCTGGTAGGGGAACCCAGGTTTGCCATCTTCTCCAGGATCCAGTCCAGGGACTCTCGGCTCAACAATTTCGGGCTCCTTTCTCTCCCCTCACTGCTCCTTCCCTGGACTGCTTCCTACCTGTCTGGCTCCCCTTCTCTCTCTGGGTGTACCAGCTCCAAGAATCCCCTCCTTGGGAGTGACTGCTGCCTGCCTTCCTGCAGCTTATCCTAGCCACCCAGTCTGTAGCCCACTACCTGGCTTTACGGCCTCTCTCTCCCTGTTTCTGCACATATGAGCCTCTCTAATGAACTGCCTCTAACCTAAAGCTCCCCTGTTTGCAGCCTAATTAGCTGATTAACTCCCCACCTGGCCCAGTTCAGCTCCTGCAGGGCCAATGTGGGAGCTCACCCCATCAGTCCCTTAAAAAAATTCCTTTGGGAGGCTGACTCTGGAGGGGGTGGGGTCTGAACTCCTCCTTGCCTTGTGGATCAGGGGTTGACGATGTGAGATAGCTGATGCTGTGGACCCTGCATTCTACATGCTTTGTGATTAAACTTGCCGTAAAGCCAGTGCCTTTCAGCTGGCAAGGCCTTGGTCACAGCCAGGGGCACCAGAAAGGGGGGGGGGGGAAGAGGGGAGAAGGGGCATGGCCCCATCACTTTTAAAAGTAGGAAGTCTGCCCTCCCACTTCTTACTGGCCGTAAGGGTGAGCAACAAGTGGGGAAGGGAGTGCAGAGGTGCGATCAGGAGGCGGGGCCACGGGGGAAGAGGCAGTGTGGGGGCAGGGCCCCAGTTTGGGCGCCAGTGGCCCCTGTTTGGGTGCTGATGGCCCCACCACTCTTAGGGAGCTTCTGCTGCTGCTGGTCACAGCAAGGAGCTGAAGTTGAAATGTTCCAGGCAGCTGCCCAGGTGATGCTGGCTGGGTGCCTGCTGATTCTTCTGCAGTGGTTGAAAACTTCTTTCCAAAAGGCAAAGTTACAATGTTTGCAATTTTCTCTTCTCTTTTCTCCCCCCACCCCTCCAAAAACCTGCAGTGCGATCGTAAAAATGAAGGCTCTAAGGTAAGAAGCAAGTGTTTTGTGTTCCCCGCCCCCCCTATAACTTAGTGTCTAGGAGTCTGCTGGGTTCAATTAGCAGATATTTCATTTTGTTTCTACACAATGTGTTAGGCATTACCCTAGATGGAAAAGGTTACACAAACCATAGGGATTGGACGCTGTGGTGAAGAGACCCAAGAAAGTGTGTGTGGGGGGGGAGGGGTTGAATGCTGCTTTGGAGAAGAGGGGGGCTCATGGCCGTCCCAGGGACAGCAGGGCTGTCACATTGGATATGAAGTGGAAGAGAAAGATGGTATCTTGCTTTGCAAATGAGATCTGGCTCATCCTTTAGGGAGCAGGGATTTGTTGTATTTTTACCCTAGTGGGGGAAGGGCACTGCTTTTCTTCCAGTCTTTCATGGCATTTAAACCAAGAGTTGGGGTGTTAGCATTGGTGTCCTGCTAAATTCTAATTTGAGTAATTGCATCTTACCACCTAAATTCCCCCCCCCCCAAAATTTTACTTACAATATCTTCCTTCCATTCCTAATCTCTTCTGTAGTATTGCTGTGAGCTGCTACACAGCTACCATCTCACACTCAAGATTAGCTGCATTTATTTGGCAGGAAAAGTTATTTTTGTATACATATTTGTAAAGCACTTAGCCCATTGTTTAAAATAGATGATTGAGTTGCCAGAGTTGTCTTTCCCTCTTTTTTTGCCACAGTAATACAGTTTCTCTGGTTCTCATTGCAAATCCAGTGTATAGAGCAGGCAGATTGAGTCTGAGGAACTGGGAAATATGCGGGGTAAGGACCACACAAGAATTATTGAGCAGACCTCCATGGTAGATGTAACTTTTAGTATGACGGCCTAAATTGCACAGCAAGTGAAATACAGCCAACAGTTCTGGTTCAGACACAGGAGTGTTTAGCACTTGCTGTTCCCAGAAGGTCTCATGGAATATAAGCAGGAGAGGAATCATCCGTTGCCTTGCAATTCTGACTGTGTAAATGAGATCTGCAGAGTCTATCCATGCTCAAGTCTGGTATACGACACATTTACTGAAAGAGGAATAAAGTGGTTTTTTGAACTAGTTCTAAGCATTATCTGTGCCTTGTCCCCCCCCCCCTTTTTTTTTTTTAAATCTTCCTACCCAGTTCCTGTTGATAAAGATTTGAAACGACCATGATGTCCTAGTTCACAGTTTATTTAACTTGTCCTGAGAACATCAACTTTTGATTGTAAACATGTCCAGGGAAGTGCCCTACTAATCTGAAAGTGTTCCCCAGCAGCCAAGAGATTTAAGCCAATATCACCATATGTTTGTGGCCTTTTTTGAAAATGGCCTTGCTTAGACAGGATCTGCTATTCCCATGTGCAGTATTAATGTCTTGAGAGGTCGTAAAATCCATACCATGGTTTGGTTTGTGATATGTCAGAGGGCAAAAGATCCTTGAAAATATGAGTAACATCTTCAAATGTGGAAATAAACTGCACCAGTACAAAGCCAACTACAGAACCACCCAAATGAAATGTTCATTATAGCGGATGAAAATGTGTAAGGATATCCTAGCAAGGTTAGTCCTATTTGTATTCCAGTGAGTGGCAGGCTGGAGGAACGTGTCTTGTTTATGATAATGTTACTGGTTTGCAAATTTATGCATGCAGTAGTGGCCAGAAAAAGGAGACATTTTACCATGCTTCCTGTCCTATAAACACCGCACTGTGATATTTCATTCTAAGTATAGGAGAACACCACAATTCTGCAGTAAAATCAACACTGCAATAAAGTAAATATTTCCCTTTGATCTTGTAGGTGTTTTTAAGGCACCTGTCCCCTTGGTATCTAACTTTTAAGATCACCTCCTGTATCTTAACTTTAGTTAACATTTGTGTAACTAAAGAGGTCTTAGTGTGACATGGTTCATAGCTTGGATGCGACAAGAATCTCTCAATCCTCTCTACAGAACGGGGGAAAACCCTCCATCCAAATTTTCCCACTGCCAGGTACAACCGATGGGTTGCTTTTGAACAGTTGCACTCTTGTTAACTACTTATGTAGTGTTGACTTCCTCACTTTCACTATGTGCTCAGCAAAAGGCTACTCCTGTGAGTCTAACAAAATCTAGCAGTGGAGTGGAGGATGCTTTAAGGTACCAATGGTTGCTCATATCTAGGCCCTTCCTATTCTAAGTGCTGAAGAAATCTCTGGGAGGCAACCTGCTCGCCTAACTCAAGATTAGCCACTAGATTTGGAGAGCGTGCTTGCAGGGCTTGACCAGCTTTTTCAAATACTAGTATCAAAATGCACTGGTCTCACTGAGCACTTATGTAGTGATTGTTACCCTGAGAGGCTGGATATGTGACACACACCACCACATCTCATACTGATATGAGAAGGGAGCCATGGTGATGGTAGCTCAGGCCTCTTTTGGGTACTACTAAGAGAACTGGAAACGGAAAGCTTTGGTGCCAGAATATGAACGTGTATCGTACTGTCTGGTGTTCAAGTATCAACAGCAAAAAACTTGGACTTGACAGGGGCAAGTTGTTAAATGCTTGGTGGGGGGGAGGACTTTTTTCCTGTCTTTAGTTACTGACTAGTGTCTTTTTGATGACACTCTGCTACTGTAGTTGGCCTTAAAGCCTGTGGGTATCCTCTTGCTGTCTTACGCTTCACTTTGTGTTCTCTTGGTCTACCTTCCGTAGAGAAAATAATATTTGACGGATGGATGTGTGACAGGTTCCCCCCAGGGTGCCACCCAGAACTGGGGTACTACTGAGCTCCATGACCCACTAGCCTGGGCTCCCTCTCACACTGTACTGCTGTGACAAACCCTCCAGCCTGCACTTTCACTAGCATACACACAGGTAGGGACACAGCCAGCTGCAGTTACAAGCAGGCTCTCTGACGAGCCCCTGCATGGGCAGGCTACTCCCAGCTCCTCAGGCATGCACCCTCTCTGGAATATAAACCCAAAATTATACTGTCTTGTGCTGCACAAGCAACTGTACAGCGTAAGCTCATAAAATTTGCCCCTTCCCTCAATGTGGAGAAGAATATACAACAGCCTTTTGCCCAGAGAGATGATTCCCACACACTGCTTTAGGTGAAGCAAAAGATAGATTAAGTGCTTATAAGTGATAGCAAACAGATCAAAGCAGATTACCTAGCAAATAAACAAAAAATGCAAACTAAGCTTAATATACTAAATAGATAGGGTGAGAATCTGCTATTCATGTCCAAAGAGATGATACCAGCAGGCTGCAGATCCTCAAGGGGCAGCTGCCCTTGCTTTGCAGCTTGGAATCCCCAAGTGTTTCATTCACAGGCTAAAAATCCCTTTAGCCTAGGTCCAGCACTTCCCCCAGTTCAGTGTTTGTTCCTCAGGTGTTTTCAGGAGTCTTCTTGTGTGGAGACCAAAGAACACCACCAGATGATGTCACTCCCTGCCTTATATAGCTTTTTGCATATGGCGGGAACCCTTTGTTCTCAAAGCTTGGTTCCCAGATCAGTCTGGAAAAATACTGACATCCCAAGATGGAGTCTGCAGTTATGGTCTCATCACATATCGCTGTGTAATCGTAGCAGCCATCGCTCACTGGCTGTTTGGAGCCTTCACAGGAAGGCTCCCCAGGTGGGAGATAAGCTTCTGCTAAGATCTACTGTTTTTTTTCCTAATGGCCCATTGCCCTAAATAGGCCCTTCCTCATTCATTATCTAGACTGACAGCATATTGTCTAGGGGGCGTTTCCCAGGTGTCTCTACATTTGAAATACAGATACATAGTCAATACTCATAACTTCAGATACAAAAGTGATACCTGCATACACATAATATTCAGGAAATCATAACCTTTTCAATGACACCACACGACTTATCTTGCATGAAATCCATTTACAGTGTCAATCATATAATATCACTGAAGTGCAGTGTCACAGGATCATGGTCATGCTGGGTGTAGTGGGTTAACGGTTGTCCCTCCCCTTCTGGCTCAGCGGGAGGCCACGCCTCAGTGCCAAGGCAGGGCCAGGCAATAATACTGTCTAGGCCCCTCAGGCCAGGCAGAGCAAACAAACAGTCTTAAGGGAGCACAGGCCCTTAGGTAGGGCAGAGCTAGAAGGAGTCCAGGACAGTGGTCTCCAAACTTTTTTGATCATGCACCTTATCAGTAAAAAAATTTTTGAGCACGCACCCCCAATATGTGTGTATTTATGTATAAAATATATACATGTACTACTTATATGAATATATTATGTCCATTATAAAACATACAAAAAATTGAAATTAAAAAAGGATGAGAGATGAAACAATTTTTAAAATAATTTTTTATTGTATTTTATTTATTTCCTTTTTGCTCTCAAAAAAATGAATAATAATTTTTAGTGAGAGCAATGTGATTGAATATGCTTCATTATTTCTGAAAGTCTTGGTTTAACTCTATTGCCTGAAGTCCTGGCTCAGACAGACGTCAGACAAACACAGGCTTTGGCCAAAGGTTGGGAGGCTGCCACCCCAGGGTGCGGTTGGCAGCAGCAGCTAGGGGGATCCAGGCCCACCCTGCTCCACCAGCCCAAGGCCCTAACCGTGGCAGAGGGTTCCGCCACTGAGTCAGAAGGGCTCATACTGCAACATGCTGACTCAGGTTCTAACACCAAAACTGGACCAGCATCTGGTTTCCCTGGGCTACTTCCTACCATGGTCTTGATGAGGGGTTTCGTGTACTGGGGTTTTCCGTCTCCTTGGGATATATGGCGAGCAGCAGTCCTGGCAGTTCTTCTCCTGGGTCAATCTGCCCTTAGGGGCAGGGCACAGCACAGCTTAGGTTCAGCTCCAGGGTTCTGCACCAGGTTGGAGACATCCGCTTCCTTCCCTGGCTCCGGCTCAACTGGGATAAAGGTCCTGTTCTTTATACTTCCTGTCCTGCCCCTTAGCTTCTGGTGGGAGGGGTGGGCCTGGCCTGGCTCCACCCACTTGGGATCAGCATGGCTCTTCCCCCTCTGGCTCAGTGGGAGGCCACTCCACCTCATTACACTATGCCTTTCTGATCTACCCAGTGAGTCTCCTGGTCAGGTCCTCTATCTTAGACAGGCTTTTGTTCGTTGGTGAGCTAGCACTTTCACCTAATCTGTGGTGATGTCCTTTAATGCATGCTTAGATGCTGTTTGAAGGATGGTTAAGGCTACAATTTGGTCATGGAAATCACGGAAGTCACGGAATCCATGACTTCCACAGACCTCCATGACTTCAGCCCGCAGTGGCTGGGCGTTGCAGACTATCCCCACCTCCCGTGGTGGCTGGGAGCTTTGGGGTACTCCTGCTGCCTGGAGTGGTGGGGGTCTCCCACAGCTCCCCAGCTGCCACAGATATGGGGGGAATCCCCGGAGCTCCCAAGCCCTGTGGGCAGTGCGGGATCCCAGGTAGCGCCTCAGCTGCCAGTGGCAAGGAATTCCCCGGTAGCTCCCCAGACCCTGCGGGGTCCTGGCAACTCCCCCCTGGGAGGAATCCTCCAGTGCTCCCCAGGCAGCAGGGGATCCCCTACAGCTCCCCAGCCACCACAGTGGGGGTCCCTCCCAGCTGCCAGTCATGGGGCAGACTGCAGCTTCCAGCCACAGCAGGGCAGGGTGCTGGACCCTCCTCCCTCCCCATTTTTGTCATGGACATTTTTAGTAAAAGTCAGGAACAGGTCATGGCTTCCATGAAGTTTTGTTAATTGCCTGTGACCTGTCTGTGACTTTTACTGAAAATGTCCATAACAAAATCGTAGCCTTAATTATGGTTGGTTGCACTGTAACATGATCTCTACAGTTGATGGTTAGTATGTGACTTGGTGAAGACTCTCTTCTGTTTAAAGCACAAGTTTTTGTTCATAGGTGTGGAAGAGCCATGTTTTAGCTACTTTTATTTACTGGAAGGAAGCTGGTAATCTTTCTTACGTCTAAGAGCATGCTAACATGTGCAGCTTTCCCAATCAGTACGGTTCCTTCTGCTTGGTAGTAGACAATACTATGCTTGGGGCAGGCATGTTTACACAGCTCTTTAATTTAGAACTGGGTCAGACAAGATTGCAGGGAAGAATGGTCATAGAAGGAAGATGAAGCAGCTTTGTATTGCCAGATTCTATCTTGAGCTAGATGTTCTGTGGACAGTAAACTGCTCCCCAGGATGCTCCAACAAAAAGCTACACACCTTTTGTGTAAGGTCAAAAATTACCCCAAACAGGGCTTGGCTGTGTTGCTGAAAGTAAGACAACTCAACCTAAGAAACTCCTCAGGCCTTCTCCACAGGCTTGGTTACCCTAGAGTTCCTGTCTGTCTCTTCCAGACCCTACTTTGCTCTTTATAAAGCTGTTCCACCTCTCTTCATATTTGGGTTGGAGTTAAATGAGTCATCCCTGTCCCAGTGAATTCAGTAGGAATTAACCAGAAACTTCCCACATGGTTCTAACAGGGTGAGACTGGAAGAGAATCTTGCCTTCCCATTACATGGACCCTTCTGCTCTAGGATTACATCATGTTTTGGTACCAAGATTTTTTTCCACAGGAAGGCCCTACAATTATAGGATGATTCATCAAGAGGATCACTGGTATATCTAATGCTTTCCTTTATCTGCTGATGTCCATCTTGTTCACCTCTTCAGTGATGAGGTGTAACCTAAAAACAGGGCTATTGCATCATTGTACTCTTTGGAACTTGCTTTTGTGTTCTTGGGTTAGGGTTCTCAGATGTTGCTGCAGGTTTCTGTTTCTGGAGCATTTGGGCACTTAGTGATTTCTTCTTAGATATGAAAGGTGGTATGTGCCCCAGCAGCTTCTAGTATGCATTGGTTTGGTACCCTAGCAAGCCTGTAGCAGCTTTTTTCACACTACAAGTAGATGGCTGCTCTGTGTTCCCTAAGTGGGATTTCTTAAGTCCTTGCTGCTTTTTGATCGTATGGTCTCATTACCCTTTTCAGTACTTGAATCTGGAACTCACCTTTTGTCTGCTTGTTTCTGAAATGTACATTTAATCAGAACATAACATAAGAATGGCCACACTGGGTCAAACCAAAAGTCCATCTAGCCCAGTATCCTGTCTTCCGACAGTGGCCAATGGCAGGTGCCCCAGAGGGGATGAACAGAACAGGTAAACAAGTGATCCATTCCTTGTCCTGGCAAACAGAGGCTAGGGACACCATCGCTTCCCCTCCTGGCTAATAGCCATTAATGGACCTATCCTCCATGAACTTACCTAGTTCTTTTTTTAACCCTGATATAGTCTTGGCCTTCACAACATCCTCTGACAAGGCGTTCCACAGGTTGACTGTGCGTTTTGTGGAAAAAATACTTCCTTTTCTTTGTTTTAAACCTGCTGCCTATTAATTTCATTTGGTGACCCCTAGTTCTTGTGTTATGAGGAAGAGTAAATGACACTTCCATATCTACTTTCTCCACACCAGTCATGATTTTATAGACCTCTATCATATCCCACCCTTAGTTGTCTTTTTTCCAAGCTGAAAAGGCCCAGTCTTATTAATCTCTCCTCATCTGGCAGCTGTTCCATACCCTTAATCATTTTTGTTGCCCTTTTCTGAACCTTTTCCAATTCCAGTATATCTTTTTTTGAGATGGGGTGACCACATCTGCACACAGTATTCAAGATGTGGGCGTACCATGAATTTATATAGAGGCAATATGGTATTTTATGTCTTATTATCTATCCCTTTCTTAACGATTCCCAACTTGGTTTGCTTTTTTGACTGCTGCTGCACATTGAGTGGATGTTTTCAGAGAGCTATCCATAATGACTCCAAAATCTCTGTCTTGAGTGGTAACAGCTAGTTTAGACTCCATCATTTGATATGTATAGTTGGGATTATGTTTTCCAATGTGCATTTGCATTTATCAATACTGAATTTCATCTGCCATTTTGTTGCCCAGTCACCCAGTTTTGTGAGATCCTTTTATAGTTCTTCGCAGGCTGCCTGGGACTTAACTATTTGGAGTAATTTTGTATCTGCAAATTTTGCTACCTCACTGTTTACCCCTTTTTCCAGATCATCTGTGAATATGTTGAATAGGACTGGGTCCAGTACAGACCTCTGGCGGACACCACTATTTACCTCTCTCCATTCTGAAAACTGATAATTTATTCCTACCCTTTGTTTCCTATCTTTTAACCAGTTACCGATCCATGAGAGGACCTTCCTTCTTATCCCATGTTCAAGAATACAGACTGGGTTGTGAACTGTCCCTTCCTTGACTAACCTTAATGAGCAACCCCATCCAAGAGACTAAAGGGGAAAACTGAACTCTCTGAATGTTGGTGGTGCCTGTGTAGATACTCCAAATTTCAAGCGGGTGGATTAAGAATTGAATGGCAGCCTTCGCTGCTCTAGCTCGGGAGAGCTAGGCATGGTTCCCTCTGGAGATTGTCAAAATAGCTGACCAGTTTACTAGTTGCTCTAGTAAAATGAAGCCCCAAACCCCATATTTCCAGGCCTCTGTGTACATTGCTGCCTGTGGCTCAGGACTGGAGGGAAAAAAATGAGTCATTCAGTGTTTCTTCCACAGAGCTGGTGGTTTTGTGTTTACACAAATTGGGATACTGAATAAACCTTGCAAGCAAATTATTACTTTGTTTTTGTTCTAAAGATCAGCAGCACCTCAGTGTGGGATTTGAACCTCACTCCCCTGACATCAGCAGAGTGTTATTTCCACACCTTGAACCGCAGACCTCTGTTTGCATCATTCAGTGTGTCCTGATCACTGAACTGTTAGTGTTGTCAGATTCAACCCAGGAGACAGACCTAACCACCTGGGTTTGGCCTGAAATCACGAATTCTGTGTTAGCATCACCAAGTGATCTTTAGGGCTTCTGCTGAAAACTTGGGGACTCCCGGATCAGAACCTGGGTGGGGAGGCATATTGGAAAACTACCCTTGAAAGGAGGGGGGTGGAGAATCTGTAATAAATGGAATCTAATTAAGGAGTTAAATATGTGTCTTGCAGTTGGCTTCTCCTTGTACTTGACTAGGAGACTTGGCCTGGTAACAGCTCTGCTTTAGACAGCCCTTTCATTAGGCATCCTGAAGAGGCAACATCTTCTTTTTCTGCAGTCTGTTGGGAGGGTCTGTTTGTTCTGTTCAGCCATGGAGAGTATCGCTCAAACCCCAGGTTAGTTATACAGAACAGCAGGCCTTTCAAATTCTTCTCTTTTTATTTCAACCCTATTTCATAAACCGATGCAGAGCCACATGCTTCAGTAAAGGGTGTATAGCAATGGGTGGCAGCCTGAGCAGCTGTGCTGAATATGAGAAGGAGAACTTACGGCATTTCACAGCTTACTGCTATATTTAGATATGTCAAAATGGTGGATGGTGAGCCTCCAAGGGGATCTAAAGAAACTGGAAGATTGAGCAGCACTATGGAAAATGTATTTTAACTTGGATAAATCCAACGTAATGCTCACTGGAGGGGAAGAAAGATCTATCCTCTTCTGATGGGTTCTGAACTTGCAGGATGCTCTAAGGAGAAAGATCGCTGCTGCTATCCTTAGTTCAGTGGAGAAGAGCAGTCCAGTGTGCTGCAGCAGTCATGGGGAACAAGTAGGTGGCTCAGGTGTATTTAAAAATAATAACAAAATATGGAAATAATACATAAAATAGATAAAAGATGTTGCCTCTTTGATATCACTTTCCTTTTGAGGATCTCAAAGTTCTTCTCAAGCACAAATGATGGTATCTCTGCATCTAAAACAGCATCTTAATTTCAAAGACAGCATAAATTGCAAAGGGCAGTACATTGTTTAGAAGTGTATTGGGACTTATGGAGGATGAGACACTGTAGAGGACCCTGGAAAGGGGAAGTGTTGTAGGGGTATTCAGTTCTCAGAAGGTCCTTCCCTTGTTTTCATGCTATGGGGCAGAAGAAAGGATCACATATCACTCTCATACTTCATCCATTTCACACTAAGTCAAAGGAAAGAAAGTATTTTTACACATTGTATAGTCACTTTGTGAAACTTGCTTTCACTGAAGATCAATACTCTTGCTTGTATACACAATCATATATTTAAAAAACTCCAAACCAGCCCTGGGCTGGCTTTGTGTCTCCTTGTTATCTGACACCTTTTCACAAACACTAAAACTAACTCACTTAAAAAAAAAAAAAAGGGGGTGGGGGATGATGATGTGGACACACTATATGCAACTCTTCAAGCTAAACTATGAAGGGGAATAATCTCTTAGACATCATGTCATCAGTTGATTGGGAAAGATTTGTTCCCTCAGGCAATCTCCATGTTAAATACAAAATTATGGTTTTGTCCAGATGTTTTATAGCTGTTTATACTTTCCTCTGAAACATCAGGTACTTGTCCTGGATGCAAGGTATCTGGCTAGTTGAGCCAATGATTTGATGTTTTGGCAAATCCCGTGTTTCTTTCCTGATGTGGGCTAGTTACACGCTTTGTCTGTTTTAGGAGATGGAGTAGCATGTCCCTTAAAGGCTATAGTATCTATCCACATAGTATCCCTATGTAATAAAGTATAGTTGTGACCAGAGGTTCCGATCAAGATAGATACAGGTCCCGATCAAGATAGATAGAGGTCCCTGTGTGCATAGAGAGAGATGTGGTCCCTGACCCAAAATGCTTATAATGAAAGAAGAGGAGGGGGGGAGGCTGAGACTAATGTATATAAAATGTTGAGGGTTTTTAATACATAAATACTGTATCAAGTTTCCCTACTCTGCCCCTTCTAGGCGTTAATTGTTGACTGACTTCTTGTAGGTGTTATGGAAGAAATGGATCTTTAAAAGTGATTTGAAGGAGGACAGGGTTGGTAGCCTTACGAATCAATTCAGGGAGGGAGTCCCATAAATAAGGGGTGACATGGCAGAAAGCACAAAGCTATTTATGGAAGTAACAGACAAGTGAGTGGTCAGTAACATAATCACCAGGAGATTGGAAGAAAGTCAGGGATAAATATGGAAGGACAGAGTAGTAAAGGGCTTTGGTGGTAAAGAGAAGAAACTTGAACTTGACCTGGTGGATGAAGGTTAGGCAGCAGAGGGACTTACAGGAGGAGGATGTGATGTGGTTAGACATGAGCAAGGAAGATGACTTTAGAAGCTGTGTTTTGACTAGATTGGAGGGCAGCAATGGTGGCTATGAGGTTCCAGCAGCTGAGACTGGAGATGAAGGCCTGAATGAGAGTTTCAGCTGCCTGGACAGAAGAGGATGAATTTTGGAAATTTGATGGAGGAAGTGTTAGGATTTGGAGACATCCTGGATATGTGTAGTAAGTGCAAGGGAGGAGTTGAAGAAAATTCAACAGCAGGGGGGTCAAGAGGATGAGAATGGAATACTGGCTCAGTGATTTAGCCAGGGAGAGATCATTCAGACTTAGTGAGAGCAGTTTTGGTTGAATGCCAGGCGCAGAAGCCACACTGGAGGGGGATCTATGATGTAGCTGCAGGAGAGCATCTTGAGGTAATGGTTGTAGATAGCACATTCAGTGAGTTCAGAAGTGAAGGGAAGACTTTGGATGGTTGGTGCAGACAGGTGGGGTAAAGAGTTCATTTTGCTTTTAAGGATGGTTAAATCCAGCACATGCTTGTATTTAGAGGTGAATAGGTTTGAGTGTGAGGTTGAGGAGGGAGTGGAGTCAGGGAGGCAAGTGAAGAGATGTGGTAGAGAGCAAGTGAGAACCCTGTGTCGGTTATGGAAGGGAAAAGAGATATGGGAAACGGAGGAAGATGTGAGGGTTTTTCTGTCCCCCTCTCTATGGCAATTACATGTTCAGGGTTGTAGTTCTGTCAGTATAACTCATATAATGTATCTCTCTCTCTCCTCAGGATCCAAACACGACATCCTCAAGCCAGTCAAGGTATAGTACCCTGTTTATATAGGAATAAAGAGGTCTGAGGCTGGGGCACTCTGTAGCATTACATATTAATTCTGTGCCTTGTACAGAGCAGAAATCCCAGAACCTTAATGCAGAGCTCTTGAGTGCAGCCAGTCCAAGATAAGTAGCCAAATTGCAGCCCAATGAGTTCTATGTGAGTCCACAGTTCCCCTCTGTAATAGGCAGGAGCCATCCATGGAAACAAGTCCCAGCATGCAAAGCTCCATCCTGTTCAGAACAGCTAGACCTCCTAGCGATCTGGGACTTTGTCTTTGGTTCACACTTTCATTTGAAATATTACTATGGCTGCAAACTGCTCCACTGTACTGCCAATTTAGGTGAATGTCATAGATTCCTGGCACACTGTGAATGCATTCTATGGATTGGCAAATTTGTGGGAGCTGCTGTTTTACTGTAGAGTGGCAGTCTAGTTTAGCTGAAGTCCCAGGTAAGGTTGCCAGGTGTCCAGTTTTTGACTGGAATGCCCAGTCAAAAAAGGGACCCTGGCAGCTCCAGTCAGTGCTGCTGATTGGGCAGTTAAAGGCTGGTTGGTGGCACAATGGGGCTTAAGCAGGCTCCCTGTGGCTCCCGGAAGCCGCCGGCATATCTGGCTCCTAGGCGCAAGGGCGGCCACGGGGGCTCCGCATGCTCCGCACGTTGCCTCCGCCCTGAGCACCAGCTCCAGAGCTCCCATTGGAGCCCGACATGCCAGCTGCTTCTGGGAGCCATGGGGAACCCTCATCCCCAACCCCCTGCCCAGCCCGGAGCCCCCACCCCGCATCCTGAACCCCTCGTTTGTGGCCCCATCTGAAGCCCTTACCTCCTCTCACACCCCAATGCCCTGCCCCAGCCCAGTGAAAGTGAGTGAGGGTGGGGGAAAGCGAGTGATGGAGGGAGGGGGAATGAAGTGAGCAGGGGTGGGGCCTCAGAGAAGGGGTGGGGCCTTGGGGCAGAGGACAGGGCAAGGGTGTTCAGTTTTGTGCAATTAGAAAGTTGGCAACCGTAGTCCCAGAAGTATGTAGAGTCAGAACAGGTTTCTGGATTTCCATGACTGATGTAGAAGGCCCTCTTCTGTAAGGAAGCCAGTCAGCTTGGCTGGAGGTGAGTTCCTCTCAGGGTATGTCTACACTATGGGATTATTCCGATGTTACAGAAACCGTTTTTTTAAAACAGATTGTATAAAGTCGAGTGCACGTGGCCACACTAAGCACATTAATTCGGCGGTGTGCGTCCATGTACCGAGGCTAGCGTCGATTTCCGGAGCGTTGCACTGTGGGTAGCTATCCTGTAGCTATACCATAGTTCCCGCAGTCTCCTCCGCCCATTGGAATTATGGGTTGAGATCCCAATGCATGATGGGGCAAAAACAGTGTCGCGGGTGATGCTGGGTAAATGTCGTCACTCAATCCTTCCTCTGTGAAAGCAACGGCAGACAATCATTTCGGCCCTTTTTCCCTGGATTGCCCTGGCAGATGCCATAGCATGGCAACCATGGAGCCCGTTTAGCCTTTTGTCACTGTCACCGTATGTGTACTGGATGCTGCTGACAGACACGGTACTGCAGTGCTACACAGCAGCATTCATTCGCCTTTGCAAGGTAGCGGAGATGGTTACCAGCCCTATATCACAGTCTGCAATTGGAAATTGGCGATGACGGTTATCAATCCTTTTGTACCGTCTGCTGCTGTCATGGGTGCTCCTGGCTGGCCTCGCTGAGGTCGGCCAGGGGCGCATGGACAAAACTAGGAATGACTTCCCCAGGTCATTCCCTTCTTTATGTTTTGTCTAAAAATAGTCAGTCCTGCCTAGAATATGGGGCAAGTCTACTAGAGAACCAGAGAGCACAGCTGCTCCGGGTCAGAGCCCCAGATATCCCGCAGGAATGATGAGCTGCATGCCATTCTAGGGGGTGCCCCTGCAACAACCCCACCCGTTGTTTCCTTCCTCCCACACCCCTCCTGGGCTACCGTTGCAGTGTCCCCCCATTTGTTTGATGAAGTAATAAAGAATGCAGGAATAAGAAACACTGACTTTTTAGTGAGAGAAAATGAGGGGGAGGCAGCCTCCCGTTGCTATGATAGTCCAGGCAGTACAGAATCTTCATTAGACATGAAAGGGTGGGGGAGGCGCTCAGCCTCCAGTTGCTATGATAACGGTTTTTAATCCTTCTGTACCGTCTGCCGGGAATAACAGGAAGTCATTCCCATTTTTGCCCAGGCGCCCCCGGCTGACCTCACCGAGGCCAGCCAGGAGCACTCACGGGATGATGATGACGGATATCAGTCATTTTGCACTGTCTGCCACCGGGGAGAGGAGGGAATGCTGCTGTTCAGCACTCCAGCACCCCTTCTACCAGCAGCATGCAGCAGACATAGGGTGACATTGAAAAAAGCGAGAGACTATTTTTTCCCTTTTCTTTCGGGGGGGGGGAGGGAAAGGGGGGAAATTGACAACATACACCCTGAAACACCCGGGAAAATGTTTTTGACCCTTCAGGCATTGGGAGCTCAGCCAAGAATGCAAATGCTTTTCGGAGACTGCGGTGACTGTGGGATAGCTGGCGTCCTCAGCCCCCTCTCCCTCCCTCCATGAGCGTCCATTTGATTCTTTGGCTTTCCGTTACGCTTCTCACGCAGCACTGTGCTGTGGCCTCTGTCTATCATAGCCTGGAGATTTTTTCAAATGCTTTGGCATTTCATTTTCTGTAACAGAGCTCTGATAGAACAGATTTGTCTCCCCATACAGCGATCAGATCCGGTATCTCCTGTACGGTCCATGCTGGAGCTCTTTTTGGATTTGGGACTGCATGGCCACCCGTGCTGATCAGAGCTCCACGCTGGGCAAACAGGAAACGAAATTCAAAAGTTCGCGGGGCTTTTCCTTTCTACCTGGCCAGTGCATCCGAGTTCAGATCGCTTTCCAGAGCGGTCACAATGGTGCACTGTGGGATACCGCCCGGAGGCCAATACCGTCGAATTGCGGCCACGCTAACCCTAATCTGACATGGCAATACCGATTTCAGCGCTATTCCCCTCGTCGGGGAGGAGTACATAAATCGGTTTTAAGAGCCCTTTATATCGATATAAAGGGCTTTGTTGTGTGGACGGGTGCAGGGTTAATTCGGTTTAACACTGCTAAATTCGGTTTAAACGTGTAGTGTAGACCAGGCCTCAGTGTCTAAATATGTGGTCTCTCAGAGAATTTCCCAGATCAAACCAGTCCAGATTTGAGCATGTTGGACATTAGGAATAAATTATTAATTTGCTGCTCTCTTCTGTTTTGTGTTGTGTGTTGATTTTTTCCCTCTCTTCTGTAGTTTCTGGTCAGCATGGCTAATCCCCATCTTTGGCGCACTAGTCATAGGCTTAATGTACCGATATTACATGTTGGATGGGAAATCTTGATCTGACCTCGCTGGAACCTTGAGAAGCATGAGACCACATGCATGCAAGCAAGAGCTCTGGGGTTTTGGTTTTCTTAAACCTTGTGTATTTTGTTCTTAGCTTTGAGTCTGTCTAGCAATGGTGGTGTCTGCAGAGTCAAGCTACTGTTAGAGAGTGTCTGTCCAGACTCTGGGATCCGCTGCCCTGTCTCACGTTCTCTTCAGAGTCTTCGTATGTGTGTTGGGGCAGGGGGTGAGGTGCAGTGTCCTAATATTCCATTATATGTCTAGTCTGGCTCGCTGTAATAATCAGTCATGGGTAACGTTTCTTTTAACACCTTTTTGTTAATCCCAACAATGTGGAACAGCTGCTAGCATGTGAGCCTGTGAAATGCCCCTGTCTTCCATGTGAGCATTGTCAAAGAAACTGCAAGTTGTCTACAATCCCATCAAGCAGAAGTGTTCTGAGACTGAGCAGAACAGCTTTCCCAGTGCACCCAGGCAACACTAACAGAGGCAGCAGGAAATTGCTAGCTCTTGTTGTCTCTTCATATATGTGGCTGTTTTTAAATGGTTAAGCAAATATATATATTTTAAAAATGATCCATTTCACTTTGTAATATTTGTCTGTCCTGTAAAACGAGAGCTCACAGCTGCTGTACTTGGGACCCCAGCTCCATAGGAACTGACAGCTGGTTTCTTGGAACAGGTCTCCTCTCTCTCTCCCGGAGCTCTTCATCTTGACACGTGTACTTGGGTTAAAACACATTCCTATTGAAAACATGAGGGTGGGCTGGACAAAAACTATCCCTTCCCTCATACAGCCTGGGTTCCTGGGGAGGGCTAGCAGGAAGAGTAGCAGTTAGAACTCCCTGCTTGGGATTGGCGTATGATGTTCTGGTTTTCTCTTGGGACTGGAGTGTGGATGTTCCTATTTTCCTGTGTCTATTCCAGAAGCTACCCTCTGCCGCCAGCCCCAAACAGGGAAGAGAGGCAGGACAAAGCATGTTTTATGCATCATAAGGCATTTATCTCTCCTATCTCTTCCAGTAGTGTAGTCCTGTGGCTCTACAATCTGTGGTAACGGCAGTGAGAAATACAATACAACACCAAGTAGAAAAGAGGAATTAGTGTTCTGGTTCCTACCATCCCTCTGTGATTCTATTGTTTCTAAATTGCTCTGAGACTCTTTCCCAATTGGGGGGGATATTGGCAATAAGGAGAGGACCATAGCAGAGCCTGTCATTGGATAGTAGATAGGGAATGCCCTCCTTCCTTTATTGCTTCTCTTTTTACTGCATGCTTCTGTCCTGTATATGAGAACACCATCTGGAAGGGTTTTTTTTAATTTTTTTAGCTGCTTGTTATTCCCCACTTCCATGCAGCCAGTGTGCTCCCCAAAGTTGCTGTTGAGTCTTTGAAAAAACGAGCCTGCAATTCCCAGAATTCAATGTAAAAAGCCATGAAGTCTCTCTTGACAGGAAAGAATGACTATTCAAATGGCCTTAACTCCCTTCCAACATGTGGGATCCTGTCACTACCATGACCATGTCACTCACGTGGCTTAGCACTAATTAGCAGGCTTTTGGGGCTGCTGCCTCTGAGTCATCTTCCATATCATGATTCCTTAGAACAGAAGTATTAAAAGGCCCTTCCCTTTGGTGCGGGACTCCCCTCCTCTGCTGTGGATTATGTTCTGTCTTCTGTTGTGAACTGCGGGAGGTAGAAAGCTGCTATCCATAGTGAGGGGGAACCCTTGGGTTACGGTGTGGTGCTGAGAATTGGTAAAACAGTTTTTAGCCGTTCCATCCATTACAAGCTGTCCTTGGTCTGCTGCTACAGGGGAAGGGACTGAACCCAAGGTTAACTTTAACAGTTCATCAGCCTGGGGTGTGTGTGTGTGGGTGTGTGTGTGTGTTGGGTCCAGTTGTACGAGGGGTATACATTTGAGCCACGCAAAATCCATTGGGAAAGATCTTGCAAATATCCATGATTTTTAAAATATTTAAAAGGGATATATGGGGTGACCTGGCTAATTATAGACCTGTAAGCCTGACATCAATCCCAGGCAAAATAATGGAACGTCTGATACAGAACTTCATTAATAAAGAATTTAATCCATTGTGAGTTAAGCATATGTACAATCTAGTTTGTCCTTATGAGAGAACTAGCCCCCTCACTCAGCACTACATTTATTGTCTTAAGCAGCTAGAGCCACGTTTTAATATCTGTGGAATCCATCACGTTTCAGCCAGCGGTGTCCACTGTGGTCTGTGGGGCACTTACTTGTCTATTTCCACTGATGATAGACTGTGGTGCAGTCCACAGTTTGGAATCAAAGTCAGCAAATATCTGGAGTGCAGACTGTTGGGGAAGCATAGTGCTCTGTAAGAGAGCTGTGAGTCTGGCCATCAGCCCCCTAATTCTTCCAAACAAAGGGGATACTTTTTTGAGTGACTTGTTTGCTCATTAACAGCAGTAGGGGCTTATTTTGAAGTCTGTATTGCTACTTTACAGGGTTTAGTTTTAACAAGGAGGAAGGCCTAGTTGGCATCTAATAATATCTGCCTCTAGGTTTCCTCTGGCAAGATCATATTATGTCTGTATTCGAAAGGAGAGCTGTAACAGTTTTTGGTCTAATTGAGTGCATTCACGGTGTTTGACAGACACTTGCACTGATTCCTGGAGCAGTAATTTGCCACTGGTACTGTAAAATGGCAATACCTAGTTGCTTCTGATTCCTGGGGTAAGGATGGCAGGTTCAATTACCTTCTGCTGCTGGAGACCTGGCCACAAACACAATTGGAAGTTTGTTGACTGTGTTGAAGGACCAAAATTTCATCAAATGAGCAGTCATGATAGGCAGGTTGGACTGTCTAGGACTGAAATAAGATGGTGCTACTTGTTTGTATAGAAGCACACTGGCAGATAGGAGCATACATGACTGACAATGCAATCAGTCCATAACTTTCACAAGCTTGTGCACTTACTTTTTTTTTTTTTTTTTTTTAAAGGATTGGGTTCATCCAGTTTTCTTCATTCCTTTTTCCTTACAAGTCATGTGGATAGTGGTTAAAACTTAGGTTTAAAGCTAACTAAAACCAGCTTTAAAACTTGAATGAACACAGAAACAATAATAGCTTGTTTACCTATTTCATTTCAGAATTTTTTAAAAACAAAAATATTTGTCTTTAAAGTGAGTTTCTCACAAAGCAAGTTTGTTACCAGACCTGCTACAGGATAAAGGTATTGTCTCAACTTTCATCCATGCAATAAAGATATTTCAGTGAAAATAAAGCTGGGTGTGTAGGGTCTGTTCCCTTCAGGTGTTCTGGAAAAGGTTTCTACTAAACTACTGTATACATGACCAGAGGCAGCTTTAAAATTATTAATATAACTAAATTAAAACTGGCCTCCAGAGTGCCAGAGTACTGCTACTGGGTTTCTGACTCTTCAAAAACATAAATTCCTTGGCATATGAATGCAAGTGTAACAGTGGCTTTGTGGATGCTGTGAAGACCAAGGAGCCAGATTTGAGTCTGTTTTCATTTCTGTTGAAATTAGCTGATAAAGGAAACAAATTGCAAGGGAACAAGGTACAGGTCTGTCTGTAAAGCCAAGGTTCAAATCTGGTTGTCTTGGAAACTGATCCAAGTAAATTGCTGATTGTGATGGGAAGAATTTAGGAAGCTGCCTGGTTCTGAAATTGTAACGATTTCTACAATGCAAATTTGTATCTGGATATTGTCTGTCCAGTGAAACACTGGATTATATACTTTTTTTAAAATAAGCATCTGTACAGCTAATGAGTGCATAGTTCTGTATTGAACTGATCTCCTTCAATTGTTATACTAAAACTGGAAAATTTTGCTGCAGATTGAGTCTCTTTGCTTATTTTTGTGTGTCCCGAAAGCAAGCAGATCAGTCTCACATTTTACATTTTCCAGACTCAAGGTTTCACATTAGCTACATCTTTTTCAGACAAAGAACTAGACTACAGCAGCAGCATTTGTGGTTTCCCATCCACGCAGAGAGAAAAACTTCTAGATTGCACCAGTTCAGCTGAAAGCCTAAGCCAAAGATTTTGTTCAGGGTATTGCAACCATATAATAAGTGTTTCCTGCAAAATACTTAGGAAAGCTGTAGCCTGTGGACAAAACATGGTGCAGGCAGAGTTCAGTGTTTTCTTGCATAATATAATTAATGCCACAATGACCTACATTAAAAAAGTTATTAAACATTGTAATAAAGAATGTATCCATGCACTACAAGACTTTGCGAGGTGCACAGGTACCACGATAGTGGGTTAACTCAGTCTCCTAGACAAAGAATTCTTGCTGAAAATGGTGCCCAGTTTCTTTGGAACCATGATCTTTCTCTGTTGCAACTGCCTAATTTGTAATTCGATCTAAATGATTGTCTGAGATAGTTATGCTGTTAACCACCATCTTACCTTCCCACTTCTCAGAGTTGCTCCTTTCTGGGATGTATGTTAATTCCACATAGTAATAGCAGCTCTTAAGGTTTCCTTTATACATTCTAATTCTAAGCTACACTGGAACAATCTGAACCATTTTTTGTATTGTAATAGCGGAACTGTCAGGAGGTTGGGTACCTATTCATTTATTTTGCATAATTCTTCTAAACTTCATTTGGTTTGTTCAAGATGTGAAATGTTGAAGGATCAAATCAGTTATTCAAACAAACGTGAGAGATGTCATATAGTGGACATTATTTACCACTACTAATATGAAACTAAGTACAGCCTCTTGTCTTCTGTAATTGGACCTTTGTTTACTCCAGTAGTAACTGGAGCTCCCAGCAGGGCCCCTGCTGTGCTAGTGGTGTACGAATAAAGCTGGGATAAGGATTGTCCCAAAGACCTCATCATCGAAGGCTTTGTCTGCATTTGCAAAAGTAGGGTGGTGGGGTTTTGGGGTTTGTTTTTTTTTACAGTGAGATAACACACACGAACGATCTTGCTGTAAAATCCTAGTGCAGAGAAGGCATCATAGTTTTTACTGTGAGGGAGCTAGGTGAGGTCTACCACAGGCATGGGTATAGTGTTGACTTTTCATAGCTACCTCACACTAAAACAATAGTGCCTGTCTCCACTAGGATTTTACACTGGCATAGTTAGCATTTGTTAATTATCCCATAATTAAACACGTGGTTTTTTTTGGAAGTGAAGAAAAGCTAAAGATAGATGGGGGAGAGGGAGCTATGAAACGTATGCAGTTTTACAGACATAAGTACACTTGTACTATTTTTGGTAATTACATATATGAATAACACACGCTTTCTCCAACTGCTAACTAGTCCAGCTCTTAAAATTGGGCTGATTTTGTGTAGTTTGTTGTGATAGTTGCAGTAAACGTGCATTGTGGTTGCTCCCAAAGGCCCCATTGCACTAGGTACAGACACACAAAAGAGAACCCCTATTATGAAGGGTTTAAGGAGGAGTCGGAAGTAGCCTCACAGGGAGAGAGCATCCCAAGAATAAGCACATCTGGGAAGAAGGTGAAAAGACTTAGGAAAGAGCTGACAAGCAGAGGGCTGTGCTGATGCTAGCTGAGTAAAGGGGACAGGGGAAACACTGTAAGACAAAAGTGACCAACCCACAGAAGTGGACCTTTCTAGTCTGCCCTAAATTCTGGACAAAATGTATTCAATTAAATAGGCAAGCTCTAAACACACGATACAGAGGCAGCATTGTTGATTAACTCAATCTAATATACAAGATAAAGCCGAGGCAGATTTTCTGTAACAGACAAACATGAACTGAACTCTTTCTACCCAAATACAAGGAATATGGGAAGCAAGCAGATCAAACTAGACGTGTGACAGAGATGGGGATCATGACCTAGTGAACCTAACAGAATCATTCCACCATATTTCTCATGCCTATGCTGCAGAAGGCTACAGTCTCACAACTGGAATAAATAAGCTGTATATGAAAATGATTAGTTTGTGCAGTGATTGGAAAAAAATGAAAAGTGCTGCTAAATTAAAATGCAAAGAGGATACTGCAAAGGAACTATTAATTGACTCAACAAAACCACCAAGCTACTAATTGAAGAGTGAGTATGTTTGTGAGACTCATGGTTTAAGAAGAAAAGATAAGAAAAATAGGAGGAAGATATTAAAGGGCACATCTGCATGAAAGAAAATGGTGGGGGGTGGGGAACCACCTGGCCATAACTTGAACTGAAGTCAGAAGTTCCTGTACTTGCAGGGGAATTTAAGACAGCTGTTGGGGATAACATGCAGACAAATATGTATTGTAAAAGAGGTTCCTGAGTTATGAGAAGACAGCTGTGTGATCCAGAAAGCAGAGAATCCAGTCAGAGTAGAGGGCATCCTAGATCTGCTTTTTACTGGAAGAAAAAGTTATAAGCATCTCCCTTATTCTTAATAAGTTATTTCCTTGGTAGACAGTATCTTGCTGAGAGTTTGAGTTCACTAGGACCGTGATCCAAAACCCACTAAAGTAAATGGCAGTCTTTGAATGGACTTAAATAGGTTATGAATCAGGACCCCAAAGCCTGAAACTAAGAGTGTTGACATTTGCTGTAAGAGCCTCTTACCCCTATAGCAACTGAAGTTATTACTTGCCTAAGAGCACGCAGCAAGTCAGTCCAGCACTGATAAAAACAGAACCCAGAAGAATTCGATCTAACCACTCAAACTACATTCTGCAGACCAGTCAGTCAGCTACACTAGTGGCTCTCAACCTTTCCAGACTACTGTACCCCTTTCAGCAGTCTGATTTGTCTTGTGTATCCCAAGTTTCACCTCACTTAAAAGCTATTTGCTTGCAAAATCAGACAAAAATACAAAAGTCTCACAGCACACTAGTACTGAAAAATCGCTGACTTTTTCATTTTACCATATAATTATAAAATAAATCAATTGGAATATTAATACTTACATGTCAGTGTATAGTATATAGAGCAGTATAAACAAGTCATTGTCATTTTAGTTTGTACTGACTTTGCTAGTGCTTTTTATGTAGCCTGTTGTATAACTAGACAAGTATCTAGATGAGTTGATGTACCCCTGGAACACCTCTACGTTTCCCCTGGTTGTGGTCCACTGAGCTACGCTGTATTGGTCAACTAGAAGAATGCTGGGATACATTTTGTCTTTGTTTTTCACCATAAGAGGTACACAATACACAACAGCCAAGGCTATCTGTAGTACTAAGTGCATTATGGATGCTCCATCTATCTAAACCGCCCCTGCATTGTTCTCTTATGAATGATCTAATCTAAATCCCAACTGTATTCCCTGCTGCTCAGTAAATACTCACATTAATTTTATATTCATTTTTCTTCTGGGAATGCTGTTTTTATGTTAAATGCTAAATAGTGCCCTGCAGCAAGTGCTAACTGGAAGAGCAAATAATTTGAAAACAAAGTTTTAAGTTGCTAAGCAAGCTCTTTTTTTCCAGCTCAACATACTGCAGCATCAAGTCATTCTGGCCAGAATCCCTAATGCCATTATTTTGACCCAATCCTGGCTATGTTGCATTTTTCACATATGCAGCCTGTGCCTATCCTGCTTTCTATATCCCTTGGAGGCAGCATCTTCCCTGCTATTGATTCAAAATATGTCTAGCATTAATACCTGCTTGCAGCAATTTCCAAACTGCACTCCAGGCAGCTCTTGCTGCTGGTCTGGGGACATCTAGTCGGTCACATGGTATTGACTCTCCTGGTTTCCAGATTAAATAGAATAGGTGTAAGGGGAAGAGGAAGCAAAAGCACAGTGTGGTTCATTTTATCCAAAGAGGACAAAACCCTTATGGCATTAAAGTCAACTTAAAATACTGCTGAAACTGCCACAAGGATGTTACTCATTTGTGAATGGGTGCTGCTTTCCATGAGACACTTTTTATTAGATGTGGTTCACACTACGGTGACAGTGCCTTATTAAATAACCTCCAGCTAGAGCACCACAGACGATTTTTGTTAGATATCTGGCTAAGCAGTATTAAACTGGTCAGTGCTTGTCTGGAAGATCATCAAGGAAACTCCAGGTGGTGCAGTAAGTAGCCTTGGTGACTCCAATAGGGGGAGGAAAGTTCTTCCTTCTGTTATGATGCAGGAACATTTTTCTAGATGAGACTTAAAACTGAGGTCCAGCCTCAACCCCCTGTGACTTTCAGAGATCCCACAGCAATTTTTTGCAAGTGGGATTGTTGGTCTTAAAGCTAAATCCACCCCCTTCAGCTACACAGGTACTTCTCCTAACAAAGTAAATGGGAGCTACGTCCATGTAATTCGGGTTAGAGAACGAGAACTGGGGCCTTCAATGTCCAAGCCAAACTTAAACTTTGTTAATGAAATTCCCTCTCTGCTGTGGCTGGACGTGATATTCTTCATTTCCCACAACTAAATGGTTCTAATGGCTGCTGTATTCCAGATGGGAAGTGGCTGCATTTCAAGTGGTGGGGGAGTTGCAGTGGTGCATACACTGTATTCTAAGCCTATAATTTTGTAAAGCATTTGGAGGGATACAAAAGTTCCTATATAAATCAATAAATTAAATCCAACGTTCTTTACATGGTGTGCTAATGAATATTAACAGCAGAATATTTTACTCTAGTTCTCCCAGCAGGGGGTGCTCTAGGGAATGGTGCAAGAGTGTTGGGAGTGTATGACCACCAACCATGAATTAAGCTTATAATTCCTAGGCCTGGCTATATCAGCAGGCACTGTTGCAGTGTTCTGGCACACAGCTAGTCCAGTAGCAGTGGGGAAGATCAGTGCTTATCAGTTCCCAATAACAGCTGCAATGAGCAGAGCAGCAATAAATACCTCTACCCTGGTAGAACAAACAGCCTCTCTCCCAGTGCAGCTTCTGCTGAAGATAGTGGGCTTTTTTCTTCAGCTGACAGATGGTGATACTGAGGCTTTCCTGGCACCAACAGTGTTTTGTAAGGAGTTAATTTTTAGAGAGGATAAGAGGCAGAAGGGCCAAAATGTTTAACTTGGAACAGCTACAGCTCTGACTTGCCAGTCGGGTTCATACAGCTGAACACAGGAAATCTCTTGAATCAGCCACTGATACTAGCTGTTATCCCTAGTGTGAAGAGTGGAACTTTACAGGGACTGTTCAGCTGTGACCATTAGGACTACATACTGGGCTGACTCATGGAAAAGAAGATTGTGGCAAACAGTTAAAGATTCTACCCAGGAACAGTCTCAATAGCATTTAGGCTGTGACAACCCCAAAGGAATTTCCCTGCTGAGCTTGTTCTGCAGTGAATTGATAACTCTGGCTGAATTGTGAACTCTGGCATGCTGGAGCCAAACTGCCACCAAGCAGAGTGGAAACCTGGAGAGTCTCACAGCTCCCTATGGCAGAACCTGGCTGACTCACTGGAAGTGATGCGTTCACTCTTGGGTGACGAGAGGGTCCTTTGTGCAGCTCCACGGCCTGTTTATCCATGGAGTTTTATCTCCAGAGGAACCCACACACCTGCCATTCCTGTTGGAGGTAAGTGACCAGGACAGCTAATGTCTACATACCTGATCAGAGAGCTGGTAGGAGCCAAACACTACAATAAAAGTATTCAATAGGTGAAAAATTATTCACAAGCTTATTTCAGGAGGTTATTATTTAACGGCTAGGTGGCTGTATAGTTGTAATGGCTTTATCCCACCCATGAGAGCTATGTATGTCTGTGCATGAAGGGCTGGGGAGGCACCAGAGGCTGAGCTCCACTTTTGTGTAGCTGTTTTAGAGTTCTATAAGAATGTGTATGCTAAACATCTGTATTGCTGCTAAAGCTGCAAAAAGGAAGCTAAAAAGCCCTCAAAATGTTATAAGATTAACATCTGAGTCTCTCTTCAAGTTGGCAAATATTGTTAATAGCTGGATCCAATTTATAAAAAGTTTGAGAACATGATTGAGAAGAAAACAGTTATTTTATTTTGGAACGATTAAAAAAAATTGACCTCTTCATCACAAGACAATCAGCATTGTATTATACAGACAGGGGAAGCATCTTGCAAATAATTTTCACTAACTCTGGTTTTCCTTTGATTAATGAGGGGGCCCTGAAATACTGTTCTAAGATATGTCACAACTGCTCTTTTCCAGGTGATTTAAAAAAAAAAAATTATTTCCTCCTTTATAAAAGGAACTCAGCAATTAACAATAGTCAACAATTTTCCCTGGAAGTCTGAATTTACAGAAGAATATGTTTGATCAGAAACGTTTACATTAATTTAATAAAATGTGCTAAGATTATTTTCTCAAAGTACTTCATAGCCTCAGAAGGTAACATTTCTTATTTCCTCATTTTATGTATAGTGAAATATGTCTTAAGTGACTTCAGGTATTTGGCAAAAAGTTGCTTGCTTCGTGGAGGCAGCTTAGTAAGAAGGGGCAGAGGTATACTCAGTATATTTGTGGATATTTTGGCATAGTCTTTTAAGACAGGGAGATGCCTAATAAGGGTAGACTCCTGTGCAGGTTCCACTGTACTATGTCAAAAGTTAATGTCCCCTCATTTCTAATACAGACAGATTTGGGGTTTTAATTTGATTATCTTGCTTATAAAGCTAAACTTCTAATACCCCATAATGCAAATGTGTACATTAGCCTCACTTAGGTTAGTGCATCTTGAGAAAATCAAGCTATATATTGTTTAAGGACAAAGTTAAAAAAAATGTTGGAGCTGTACATTCAACGAGGAAAAAAATACCATGGCCAAATTTTTCAAACTTAGGTTCCTAAAATTAGGCAGTTGAGTCCATCTTTAGCTACCTCAGCAGAAGTGACCACACCCATAACTTCCTCTGAAACTTATGGAAGCTGCATGAAAATAAAATGGCTTGATTTAGGTGCTAACTTTAAGCACCTGCCTTTCAAAATTCAGGTTTCCATCTGTAAGGGTCGTTTGTATATTCGCACAACAAGAGGTTTTGATGAGACTGGAATAAACTAAACAGATGAAAGGAAACATTAATTGTGACAGATAGTTGTATATAAGGTATAGCTTTAAGAACTCCCAATATTCAATTTTACAACAGCAAAATATACTGACAACAGCTAAAAAGCAAACATTCAAAGAGGAACAAATTAACAGCTCAGCCAGCTAGTGAATCAGCTATAGCAATGCTCCTTCTCAGCTCCTTCTCAGGGAAACTATAAAATAAAATAATAATACCAATCTCCTAGAACTGGAAGGAACCTTGAAAGGTCATTGAGTCCAGCCCCCTGCCTTCACTAGCAGGACCAAGTACTGATTTTTGCCCCAGATCCCTCAGTGGTCCCCTCAAGGACTGAACTCACAACCCTGGGTTTAGCGGACCAATGCTCAATCCATCATATGGATTTCCCAATTAGTCAGGGATGAGGGATTTGTCTCTTTTCTAATACTAAAGCAACAATATGACCTGCCTACCACTATTTACAACTAAACACTTACTAATATATCAGTTTGGTCCAGATGCCCTAGGACTGGCTGAGGCCCAGGAGCTACTGGGAATCATAGAATTATAGACTCATAGACTTTAAGGTCAGAAGGGACCATTATGATCATCTAGTCTGACCTCCTGCACATCACGGGCCACAGAATCTCACCCACCCACTCCTGTATCTGAGCCACTGAAGTCCTCAAATCATGGTTTAAGAACTTCAAGATGCTGAGAATCTTCCAGCAAATGACCCGTGCTCCATACTGCAGAGGAAGGCGAAAAACCCGCAGGGCCTCTGCCAATCTGCCCTGGAGGAAAATTCCTTCCCGACCCCAAATATGGTGATCAGCTAAACTCTGAGCAGGTGGGCAAGACTCACCAGCCAGACACCCAGGAAAGAATCTTAGAAATGCTTCATAAAGTCCCCTGACCCATGTCTACTCGGTATGCTTTATTAATTACGAGTAACTCTAGTGATCTGGAGTTCTTTGTGAAAATGTGGAGAGTTATCACAGCCCTTAAAACAACCCCAATGGCAGGGCATGTTACAGATGCTTCTGTGGATCTTGGGCTATGCCAGATACAACAAAAAATTCTATTCAAAATGTCTTGGATGCCACAGAGATTATGGAAAAAATGGGCCTTGTCCTCTAATGTTTGTTGGTGCTGCAATAAAGAAAAAGGAACCTGGCTGCATATGTTATGGGACTGTCTAAGAGTCAGGCAGCTAAGCAGAGAGATGGACATGAGAGTGAAAATAGTGCTTGGCTTCAGCTACCAAACCTCAGCTAAAAATAACACCCTATAGGTTATGTACCTACTACCCTGGGTTTAACTCCTCCACAAGACTTTGGTACTTGAGGCCTGGAGTGATTACCAAGTGCATGATTTTACAAAACTGGAGGAGCAGTGTATTTGGACCTGTCTGAGTTAGCAGCAAAAGAAAGTATTGCTTATTGATGTAGACAGCAATTATATGAATTTTGAAATTTTCACATGAATTATATGAAGAAATTTGGACCCTGTCTCTTGATACATTTGGATAAAGAATGGTGAAGCCTGATATTATTTGAGCTATTTGCATTCCACTTGGCCTCTCTGCTTTTTCCTTCCCTCTTCTTGCCACCCACCTTCTCTTTCCTTTGTTTGCCTATTTGTGTTTTTTTATTGTTATCCCCACCCCTAACATGTTATGGCTGTGTAATATTGTCTGGTCTTGCAGCTTTGACAAATTGTAAAGTTGCATAATTACACAATTTTCTTGGATATAGTATGAAATGTGGACTATTTGGTAACATATACAAGCTGTGTGTCATTTATCTATTTGTATTTTTTATGTTTCTTTAGGAAAATTAATAAAAAATAATCACAAAACCCAGAAGGGATGTGCACACCGAACCATTTGTTCCTCTCTTTCCCATGGTCAGTTGTGGGTATAGGGGTTGTTTCTCTCTGCCTGGAGAGATTTCTGTTATTTTTTTAAAAATCCCAATCTCCTTATTTATTAAGTTGTATTATAGTTAGCTAACTAGTTAGTGTTAGCTTGCAATATTACATAATTCATTTTTCCCCCAGATGCAGGATCGTCAAAGATCCAGATAACAATGATGGATTTAAGCAGGGTGCATCATGTATGTTCCTGGAGGCAAGTGTGCATGCCTTAGTACCCATGCTGCCAGAAGAAGTTCATTCCTTGGATTAGTGTTTGATGCATAGGACCATCATACCTCAAGCCCACACTGATAGCCACAGGTGGCTCTGTGCCTTCCCCAGAGTCTGAGTCCAGACACAGGATCAGTTCTGGAACAGCCTCCTGTCCCTGAGAAGAGACAAAGGGTCAGTTTAGATTGTAAACTCTTTGGAGGCAGGGACCCTATGTGTCCTGTGTTTGTACAGCACCAATCACAATGGGATCCTGATCCCTGACTGTGGCTCCTATGCACTACCATAATATATATAATAATAATCTTGGGAGCCACAATTAGATAGATCAAGTCCATGGCTTCAGTGCCTAGTCTTCAATAGGCATGAGACCACACTGGCTTAGAGGAGAGAGCCTTCCAGTCCCAGAACTTTATTAGTGCAGAAGCAGATATTGTCTTCTAAGGATCCCATTGGTCCAGGTCTTTCCTGAGTACTGAAGAAACCTGGTCCTAAGCAGATACTCACTTCTGTGCTGATGTAACCCTGACAGACCCCAGTTGTCTCTGCAGCTTAGTGCATGAGCCTCTACCGCATGAGCTAAAAGCCAGCTGTCTGGTAGCTAAGGCTGTAAAGCAGACTCCTTTTATCTCACTCTGTAAGTGGGCTCAGTGCCACTATATGGAACAGAACACCACACCCAGGAGGTGTGTAGGTTACACTGACACCAGATTCCATTGGTACTGGAGAGCTTTGTTGTGTTGGATTAAGCCAGTGCAGCTAACCCCCACCCCCATCCCTGCACCTCCCCCAGTACCAGGATCTTCCATAGTCAAAAAGACGCTGGTGCCATGCCATGAGGCTATCAGTGCAAAGACTTTGGGTATGTCTACATTGCAATTAAAAACTCGCAGATGGCCCTTGCCAGCTGACCTGGGCTCACTGGCCTTGGGCTGCGGGGATGTTTAACTACAGTGTAGATGTCTGGGCTCAGGCTGGAGCCCGGACTTTAGGACTCTGCAAGGTGGGAGGTAACAAAGCTCAAGCTAGAATGTCTACACCACAATAAAACAGCCCTGCAGCTCAATCCCTGCGAGCCTGTGTCAGCTGGCATGTGCAGCCATAGGTGTCTAATTGCAGTGTAGACTTACCGTTTGAGACAGCCTCCAAAGTCTCAAGTGCGTAAGAACGGCCATACTGGGTCAGACCAAAGGTCCATCTAGCCCAGTATCCTCTTCCGACAGTGGCCAATCCCAGGTGCCCCAATGGGAATGAACAGAACAGGGAATCATCAAGTGATCCATTCCCTATCACCTATTCCCAAATTCTTGCAAACAGATGCTAGGGACACCATCCCTGCCCATCCTGGCTAATAGCCACTGATGGACCTATCCTCCATGAATTTATCTAGTTCTTTTTTGAACCCTATTATAGTCTTGGCCTTCACAACATCCTCTTACAAGGCATTCACAGGTTGACTGTGTGATGTTTGAAAAAATACTTTCTTTTGTTTGTTTTAAACCTGCTGCCTATTAATTCCATTTGGTGACCTCTATTTCTTGTGTCATGAGAAGTAAATAACACTTCCTTATTTACTTTCTCCACATCAGTCATGATTTTATAGACCTCTTATATCCCCCCTTAGTCCATAGGCACCGAGTTCGTGGGTGCTCTGGGGCTGGAGCACCCATGGGGGAAAAACACACCGGCAGCTCTCCGCCCTGCCCTCCCCACCCCAGCTCACCGCCGCCTCCTCCCCTGAGCATGCCACGTGCCCACTATTCCCCCCTACCTCCCAACGCTTGCGCTGTGGAACAGGTGTTTCACGTGGCTGGGAGGGTGGGGAGAGGAGGGGGGACGCGGCGCGTTCGGGGGAAGAGGTGGGCCTGGGGTGGGGATTTGGGGAAGGGGTCCAATAGGGGCAGGGAGGGGGCGGAGGACTTTGGGGAAGGGTTTGGAATGGGGGGAGGGCAGGGGCGGGGAAAGGGTGGAGTTAGGGTGGGAGGGGGTGCGAGCACCCACCGGCATCAGGGAAAGTTGGCGCCTATGCCTTAGTCATCTCTTTTCCAAGCTGAAAAGTCCCAGTCTTATTAATCGCTCCTATAATGGAAGTCGTTTCATACCCCTAATCATTTTTGTTGCCCTTTTCTGAACCTTTTCCAATTCCAATATATCTTTTTTGAGATGGGGCAACCACATCTGCATGCAGTATTCAAGATGTGGGCGTACCATGGATTTATATAGTGGCAATATGATATTTTTCTGTCTTATTATCTATCCCTTTCTTAATGATGCCAACATTCTGTTCGCTTTTTTGACTGTTGCTGCACATTGAGTGGATGTTTTCAGCGAACTATCCATAATGACTCCAAGATCTCTGTCTTGAGTGGTAACAGCTAATTTAGATCCCATCATTTTATATGTATAGTTGGGATTATGTTTTCCAACGTGCATTACTTTGCATTTATCAATATTGAATTTCATCTGCTATTTTGTTGCCCAATTACGCAGTTTTGAGAGATCCTTCTGTAGCTCTTAACTGTCTGCTTGGGTCTTAACTCTTTTGAGTAGTTTTCATAGAATCACAGAATATTAGGGTTGGAAGAGACCTCAGGAGGTCATCTAGTCCAACCCCTGCTCAAAGCAGGACCAACACCAACTAAATCATCCCAGCCAGGGCTTTGTCAAGCCGGGCCTTAAAAACCTCTATGGATGGAGATTCCACCACCTCTCTAGGTAACCCATTCCAGTGCTTCACCACCCTCCTAGTGAAATAGTGTTTCCCAATATCCAGCCTAGACCTCCCCCACTGCAACTTGAGACCATTGCTCCTTGTTCTGTCATCTGCCACCACTGAGAACAGCCTAGCTCCAGCCCTTTTGGAACCCCCCTTCAGGTAGCTGAAGGCTGCTATCAAATCCCCCCTCACTCTTCTCTTCTGCAGACTAAATAACCCCTGTTCCCTCAGCCTCTCCTTGTAAGTGTGCCCCAGCACCCTAATCATTTTCATTGCCCTCTGCTGAACTCTCTCCAATTTGTCCACATCCCTTCTGTAGTGGTGGTGGAGGGGGAGTGGGGGACCAAAACTGGACACAATACTCCAGGTGTGGCCTCATCAGTGCCAAATAGAGGGGAATAATCACTTTCCTCGATCTGCTGGCAGTGCTCCTACTAATACAGCCCAATATGCCGTTGGCCTTCTTGGTAACAAGGGCACACTGCTGACTCATATCCAGCTTCTCATCTACTGTAATCCCCAGGTCCTTTTCTGCAGAACTGCTGCTTAGCCAGTCGGTCCCCAGCCCGTAGCGGTGCATGGGATTCTTCTTTCCTAAGTGCATGACTCTGCACTTGCCCTTGTTGAACCTCATCAGATTTATTTTGGCTCAATCCTCCAATTTGTTTAGGTTATTCTGGACACTATCCCTACCCTCCAGTGTATCTACCTCTCCCCCCATCTTAGTGTCATCTGTGAATTTGCTGAGGGTGCAATTCATCCCATCATCCAGATCATTAATAAAGATGTTGAACAAAACTGGCCCCAGGACCGATCCCTGTGGCACTCTGCTTGATACCGGCTGCCAACTAGACATTGAGCCGTTGATCACTACCTGTTGAGCCCGACAATCTAGCCAGCTTTCTATCCACCTTACAGTACATTCATCCAATCCATACTTCTTTAACTTGCTGGCAAGAATACTGTGGGGTTTGTATCATCTGCAAATTTTGCCACCTCACTGTTTACCCATTTTTCCAGGTTATTTATAAATATGTTGAATAGGACTGGTCTCAGTACAGACCCTTGGGGGACACCACTATTTATCTCTCTCCATTCTGAAAACTGACCATTTATTCCTACCTTTTGTTTCCTATCTTTTAACCAGTTAACAATGTATGAGAGGACATTCCCTCTTATCCCATGTGCATTTAGAAGATGCTACAGTGCCTCGCTGGCTGCCCTCAAAACCTGAGAGAAAGAAGTGCTCAAGGGTCCTCTGTTATGGAGTTCTTAACTCCTTCCATGGGCAGCAGGTATGATAGGCTGGGGGAGGCTGAGCCTCCCAAAACTGCCAGGTCTGACCCCACCCACACTCCGCCCCCAGTCCTCCTCTGGCTGCTTCCTGCTCTGTGGGTGGCTGTCTCTTCCCCTGTGCCATCATGGCCCTAGCTGGGGCTGGGGCCGCGCTGCCTGTCCTCCCGGTGCTCTGGAGCCAGTGGTTCACCCACCACCTATGGCTCCTTCCCAGAAGAAAAAACATCCCAATTAGTCCAAAGACTGTGTGGATGAGCTGTCTGCCCTGGTACCATGGTGTCAAGGGCTTCTCTTGCTCTGTCTATTGTTGATCTCTAGGATCCCAACTTCCTCTCCTTCATATGTAGCCAGTGTTCCATTACTGGAACATATAGTCATGCCCTTGCCTGCACACTCTTCTGGTCCAGAGAGTCAGCCTTAGCTGAGATCTCAGTTCCATGGGTTGTCCTGGTCAGTTTTGGAACTTCCTGGGGAAAACTGAGAGGCTTATTGGGACAGCTTGTATAGCAGAGAGGGACATCCCAGGGCTCTTGTTCTCCTTCAGTTGCTGTAGTCTCTTGAGGTATCCCACCTCAGTCTCTCTTCCTATGTAGTCTTACTGGCAGGGTCTTTCCTCTTACCCTTGAGAGTCTGGGGTGATTTAACAGATCAGCCATAAGACTCCTCCTCACCTTTCTGTCTCTCATATGACAACTATGTTGTTGTATTTGCTTCCCAGACCAGTAGAAACGTTTGCAGCACCATCCCCTCTGCTAGCCAGTACTCCTGACTACCTCTCTATTCAAGAAGTGGCACTGTCCATCTATAGACCTCTTCCTGTCAAACAGCAAAGTTTCTCTTGTTCTGCTTCAGAGCAGGGATGGACAGACTATCACCCATGTATTTTGGTTGAGAGCAGAACATAGAGAAAGCTTATATATTCTCATTGATTCCTTTAATCCCACCTGTGGTGAAAAAGATAGAACCCAGACATATTAGTTGTTCCAGTATGAGCCAGATAGTACTGACACATGCTTCTTCTCTGAGTGGCTCTGCATATTCCCACTTGTGGGGTATTTTGCCACATTGTTGTGCCCAACAGAAGAACCTTCTCCAAGCAGTGCCTGTTGGAGCACACATGAGCCCCATTTGACTTTCCCTGTGGTGTTTTTTAATGTTCTAGGGGAAAGATTATATAAGGGGGTGCTTCTCTCTCTCTACCGTCTCAGTTCCTTTCACCTGCTGTGCCAGACGGAAATGAACTGTGCTGGTCCTTCAGATCCGGAGTTTCTCCAGTTATAGTGCCTTGTTATAGCTGTTGTTCTTAGTATAGTTTTAGTATAAGGTAATTTATGTACAGTAGAATATAGATAGTTTAATATAACTTTCATAAGGCAATTCCATGTGTTATGGAGGAACTGCAGAAGAAGAAGAAGCTTAGCTTTAAGAGAGATGTTTCATTACCAGCTGTCATCCTGGTGTCAGATAAACGCATGAGGTGCCTTACATGCCTGGCAGGATGCTTTTTGTATGGGTGTTCTATTTGCCGGACTTTCATTCCCAGATTAAGAAGAGGCAGAACAGACACTGCTGCTGCTCAAGGAATCTCTGGCTGCTAAATCAACCGGTTCTGGAAGATCACTGGATCTGAAAACTACTAGGCCTGATTTGGCTTTGATGGCTTCTTTTAGCAAGGTTGAGTTCCAAGTCATTGGGTTCTTTATCAGTTCCAGTTTCTGATCCTTTAGCTAAAACGTCAAGGCTTTGAAGGCACCATTGATAGAAAAGGGTTGATGGCCTGCTAAGGAACCTAAAGCCATATTGATTCTGACTGTATTGGTTCCGAAGAAGCAGTTGAAGGAGAAGACAGCGACTGTTAGCAATGCCAGATCCAGCATGCCAGACTTACTGAATCTGTCTGAGTCTGACCTAGCCTCTAAGAGTCTGACTTTGAAATCTGGACCTTCCTCAGCTAACAATTGTGGCTGATGACCATCTTCCTGCACCTAAGGCCAGGTCTACATTAGGAAATTAGATAAGCATGACTGTATCGCTCATGGGTGTGAAAAATCCCCAACCCTGAGGGACAGTAAAACTGACCTAGCCCTGATCTCCCAATGACATAGCAACTGCCTCTTGGGGAGGTGGAGCTGCCTCTTAGCTCAGCTGCAGCATTTTAAGTGCAGACCTGCTCTAAACATTCCTCAGTCTTCCTCAGTTCCACAGTTTGCTTCATTGTCACTTGAAAAGGGGAGAAAATCAGAGGAGATAGACAGTTTTTTTCCTGACCCTTTTATGTCGCCTCCTCTTAAGACTCCTACAGACAGATCTTTCTCATCCTTTATTTCTTTTCACCCTAAGGTTCCACTGCTGTCTCCAGTGGGATCCATAGTGGATCTGAGATGGAGGATAGAGGATGATGGAGGAAGAATCAAGAGACCTAATTTGTCCTGAGTTATGTCTCCTTATACTTTTGCTCCTCCTATGGTATATTTCCAGATCCCTGCTGGAAGAGACTGGCAGCTCTGGTCTTCAAGTCCCTGTTGGAGTCCACCACCACAGTTACTGGGTCAACCTCCTTATGGATGGAGAGGTGAAGTTTAATCTGTTAAGGATCTGGTTACTCAACAGTTCTCAGATCCGGTTCTTCCATATCCGTTGGTAGCTCAGATGGTAGAAACTGATACGTTTCTGAAGAAGAGGATAAGGAGATCGCTACTCTTTTTGAACAGGAATAAATGGATAAGACTTTGATCCAGATGTATCATCCTATGAGTTTGTGGGCATAGCTTCTGTGTCCTCCCCCTCTGAAGATGCTTTCCAGTTCCATGACATTGTGGATCGCATAGTAGCCACATTAAATTTAAAATGTAAGATTCTGGATCAGTACCAGAGCAGGCACAGATGTAACATTTTAAAAAGTCTAAGGGAAAAGGTACTTATAGTAGATCTTCCTTGATTTGCTGGCCAAGACCCAAGCTCATAGTTCCATGTTTCTCCTGGAACAGTTGCTGGTATCCTCCTCCCTTCAGTACCAGGAACTGGAAGAGCTTCCCCCTAGGCATGAGTGAATGAAAACTAAGAAGGATTATTCTAATAAAAATTAAGTACTAATATGTAAAATTCAGTATAAATAAAATGAAATTGGAGCAATCTAGGGTTTGCTGAATCCTTTAATTCTAACATCTGCTTAATACAGAAGGTATATTTTATATCTGAGATTTAAAATTTGTATCTGTACGTGTGAGCTCATTCTGTGTAAAGGACTACCTTAGAAAATACACTAATCTGAATGAAGCAATGAGATTGTTCTGTAGCTCCCAGTAAGCATGGCATCCCAAAAGGCCCACAAGCACCGTGCTGCATAAAGCTCAGAATAGTTTTGTTTATTATTTTCTTCTATGCAAGGTCCAGAGGCCTACTTGTTGATCTTATGATTTGCAAAATTTCTCTCAGAAATGTCTCACTTACCCCAAACATGCAAGTGTATCAGGAGAGGAATATTCAACATGTGGGTTAACATGTCACTAGATAGTAGAAAGATCCAATTATAAAATAGATATGTATTTATAAAGAGAAGTACCAAAATAACTAAATTGTGCTGTGGAAGTTAACAGGTGTTTCTTTTAACTAAGTACAACCCTAAAATTTTAAATATTGCAATTTCAAAAATATCTTCTGATATCATTAAGGAATACAATTGCATGAATACTACTTTCATAGCACCTTTAACCTGAGGATCTCAGCAGTTTAGAAACATTAAACTTCTTGACACCCTTATTAACTATGTAAGTAATTCAATTCATTTTACAGAGGGAGGAAATTAAGCACAGCAAAGTGAAACAGTTTTCCCAAGGTCACGTGGTCCGACAGTGGCTGAGCTGGGGCAAGAACCTAGCAGGCTGACTCTCAGCCTTGCTTTAATCAATATATACTAACATGTAGAAGCTGAAATCCAAATGTCCAGAAAACAGATGCACATCTATGCACCTCATTTGTGTGTACAACTATTTACACACACCACAGCTTGTCATTTGCACTTGCAGTTGATGTAATTAATTATATGCATAAATTAGATATGCAGTTGAGCACATTTTTTGTGCATACAATACCATATGCTGTTTTCTGAAAAATGTGGGCCTGAGTTTAATTCCTAACTATTTGACTCAGAGGTGGCCAAAATATAGCTCACTGGAATCGGTAAGGTGGGTTTCGCTTGCCTTTGTGGCCTCTGTAGATTACTGGTACAGTCATACAATTCACCATCTTGATCCAGATGGATGCAAATTGCGCATATGGCCTTTAGCTGGTCCACATTTAGATGGTAAGAAACAGCTGAGAGTTTTCTTATTAGATTGCCCTTTTAATGCTAGCTTTTTCATAGAAGACCCATGTCTATCAGCATACATACTTTTTCTGTTTATTGAATAAATGCAAACCTTTTTAAGCTTCAGGAATGCAACAGGTTATTCATAATTATAATAATAATACCAGGTTCTATTCCTAAACAACTAACATTGAATCGCAACCCCGTTGATTATCCTGTTCCCCATGTCAAGTGCTGGGATATAAAGAGATTATCATTTAATGACAATGCTAATGAGAAGCATACTTTAAACACTGAATTGTAATCCTGATGCTTTGCAACAGCCTGGTAGCTGTGTCACATGTTCACCGGTGGCTCTTCTCAAGGGAGGCTGCTAGGAGAAAGTACTATAAAACAAGTTTCCTGCCAACCTCAGCAACTCTGCAAATCAGGAAGTGGTGACCTAGGAACAGGGTAACCATTGACAGACCCTAATAGTTTTCTGACAGTCTTTTCAAACACCATTGGAAAATAAAACACCTCCATATTCTCAGAGATTGCAAATGGAGTGAATATATTATGTATGCACTTGCTAATTTCCCCACATGATCCTAGTTTAGTGTCCTTCCCACTCACACCTGCTGCTATCCAACTGTTAACATGCATGCTTAATTATAATAAAGAGAAAATACATTACACTGAATACCTGATTTCTTAATTTTAAGTTTCTTGTTTCAGAAACTGGCGCATTAGTTGTTTTTGTGTGTTAGTAACATTTATTTAGTGTATTAGGAACACAAGAGGAAGGCGCACACAGACATTATCACATTTCACAGACATGAGAGAGGGAGAATAGACCCACCCATCAGGCTATCTTGATTACACCTCCAGTGATGTAAGATTGTTCATGGGCATTCAGGAGTTTTATGCAGTGCTCTTTTAACTGTCTCACAGAATGGGATTCCATTGGGAGATCATAGCATTGCTACCCATCTGGCTACGCGTCATTGCTACACATTATGGTTTCTGTGTCTGTGTACCATTTAGGGTTGCCAAGTGCACATTTTTTCACTGGAAAGTCCAGTCAAAAAGGGGACCTGGCAACCCTAAATGACACTCAAACCAAAATCTGTTTACTATGGGGCAGAAGGAGATGCTGGGTCATTAACTTGTGCCAGCCTCTGTTCAGCTGGGGCTGCCTCCTACTTGCAAGCAGGCTCCTTGAGACGATCCAGCAAGTGATGGGGATGGAGGCAAGAGGAGTGAGCAACAGGGGCGGGGCCTTGTGGGAAGAGGCAGAGAAGGGAGCAGGGCTTTGGGGGAAGAGGTGGAACAGGGGTGGGGACTCTGAGTCCAGTTACCAGCAATTAGAAAGGAGACCAGTCCACATACTGATCTCATTGTTAGTAAATTATGCCTGAAAATGTACCCATTTCTCTTTCCCCTTATATCTAGTTATGTCCCACAAGACTATCCTATATGATTCCTTTCCTTCCTTGATGCTTCCGCCCTTCAAATATGTCAAGGGTTCTCAAACTATTGTCTGAAAAGCCCATCTCTGTTGTCACCAGAATTCAACACTTTGAAAAACAACCAACAGGGAATGATTGTTAGTGGCTCTCCAACTTTTTCCATTCTCTCACTTACGAAGGTACCTGCAGAATGAAAAAATTGGAGAGCCTGTAACTTACCATATTTCTACACAATGTGTATGTCTACGCTATGAGCTAGAGGTGTGACTTCCAGCTAGTGTACACATATTTTCACACTAAAATCATAGTATAGTCAGGCAGAGGCACAGACTAGCTGCTCCAAATACAAATCTGCTGGGACCCTGAGGGTACAGTACTCAGGGCAGCCAGCCCATGTTGCCATTGCATGTGCTACTGTGGCTACACTACTATTTCTAGTGTGCTTGCTTGATGAGAGCTAGTGCAAGTATGTGTACATGAGCTGGGAATCACACCCCTTGCTCGCAGTGTAGACATAGCCTTAGTAACTGGTTAGCTGAGCTATGCTTATTTAATTCTTTTAATCTTCTCACAAATTAGTGTCTCCAGCCCCTACGTTTTTTTTTAGTTTTTTCTCTGAATTCTTTTCAGATTGCTTAATCTTTCTAGCACTAAGGGTGATCAGAACTAAATGCAATATTTCAGAGCCTCTGAAAGCCAAGGTTTTCTCCTCTCCCTCTTCCATGATATAACTGTACATATAGACAAAAAAACATTTTTGCTACAACAGCCCATTGCAAGTTCATATTTAATCTGCTATACACTGTCACCATTGGGTCTGGTCTCATCTTACTGCTTCTGAAACATCTCCTTCCCTGTTGGATTTGTGTTTTGTATTATTTCTCTCTGACGGTATTAGGCTCTATTTTTGTAGACTGAATCCCAGCACTATTTCTTGCCCATTTTCTAATCTTTCTAGGTCTCTTGATATTACTTCATTATTGTTTACAGCTATTCCCAATTGACTATTATTTATTACCCCTTCAAGTTCATTAATCCATCAAAGAAAGTTAAAGGCAACCAGGTCTTAAAGGTACTTTGAAGCACCTCTCTGGACACTTCCCCCAGTGCGATACATTGCCATTTATTGTTATTTGCTTATGGACTATTTTCAGATGTATTTCAGTTTGTAGGATGGTACTTATATCCAAGACATGTTGAATTACATTTTCAAGTACAATTTTGAGAGGTACTCTGTTAAATTCTTTCCTAAAATCTAGATAGAAGAAATAGTCTATGTTTTCTATGTTCATTAATTTTGTTAATTTGATTACAGAAAGCAATCAGGTTTGTTTTGCCTGGTTTTGATTGTATATTTTTCCTGGATTTCTGTGTCACCAAGGTGTTTACAGATTATTACATGCATTTCTAAGGTGCCTAACGCTATTAGTTTGGCAGATTTTTATTTTTGTTCTGATTTTTTTTCCTGAGTCCTAGAAATCAGCTTTAATGGATGATAAGTATAAGGACTGTGGCTATACTGCCCTCTTTAAGATTGTTACTGCATTTGTCTATTTTCTTCCTCCTCCAAGATTTGATAAGAATAATTGCCACTGGCTCAATAAATTCATTAGTTAATCTTCTTAGATCCCTGAGATTCATATTATCTGCGCCTGTTTATTTGTACAGTACTATGTATAGTCAGTTTTCCCACATCTTTCCTTACATGCTTTTATTGATAGTTAATGTAGGCACCCTTTACTATAAGGGCCTCTGAACTTAATTGGGTGTGTTCCAGTTGGGAAGATCCTGAGTGCTGCAATCCAACCTTGGAGACTACAATTCCCATAATGCCGAGAGAGAGAGAGAGAGACTAACTTCCTCTTATAGTCTAGCCAGGTAGAGCATGCAGTGGGCTCCATTTGGGGAGAGGAGCTGAGATTGCTTGATGGAGTTTTGTCCAAACCAGGACCTGCTGATTGAAAGCCAGAAGCTGCCACTGAGAGCCTGCTTGGGCTTTGACCAACCAGGGAGCCACAGAGGCTGTTGGTGGCTTCACTGGAGCCAGGGCAGAGGCTGTTGCTGTGCCCAGAACTGACTGAGGAGGGCCTCCAGTGAAGGCAATGTGAGTAGGCACCACCCTTGTTTGGGAAAATACTTGCAAGGGAAGGGGGACAGTGAAGAGACTGTAAGGGGTTGTCTAGGTCTGAGAAGAGGTGGAATGGACTTGTTATGTAACCAGACCCAAGGTTGCTGACACCTGGTTAAAACAATTCCCATCTTCAGAGGGGTTGTGCAGTTTGGAATGATTCCAAATTAGAATTGCTCTGCCTCCTGTTGCCTTGCCTGGACTGATTCACTGAACCAACACATTGCTGTCCCCAGCTTCAACATCCTCAGGCGCACCCATGCAAGCGGTTAGACCTCTGAAATCCAGAGGAGAGTTCACTCAGGGGTGGGGTAAATGAGGGCAGTGTAAATGCAAGTTAGATAAATTTCATTTACTACTGTAAACTGTATTTGTTAATTGATTTATTGAACTGGCCTCTGCTGATTTAAATTAGTGGTGACATTTAATCTCAGTATTATCATGTTTTCTTAAATTGTTAAGTAAAGATGTGTTAACTCCAATCTAAGTGTATATTGTTTAGAATTGGTATTTTTGAGTTAGACTCATTGCTTGGATTAGTTTAGATTTATTTCAGGAGGCTCCCAAGGCACACCATTGAGTGTGTACAGGGCCCAGCCAGGCCGAAGCACCGCCAATTTTAATTTCCTTTACAAGTAAAAGGACTGCAGCAGAGGGGTGGATAGAGGATTCCCACCTATCCATCATCATCACTAGGATACTCAGGATCTCCTTTACTGTCAACAGCATCAGGCACCCGGGCACACAGGTGACTGTTGCCTGCTCCCAAGTAACACAGGGAGGAAAGGGGGGTTACACTATATTCATAAAGTCTGTATTTATTTTTCTATACTAGTCATTTGTTTAAAGATAGAATTTTGAGAAGTAGGTCAGTAGGTCAGCCACTTTAGGCAGGCTCATTAAAATGCCTTTTTAAATGTTTGTATTTTTAATTTATTCTCTTCAGCCTTGTTCACACTTACAGCGGTGTACAGGGTATATGTAGTGACACGCAGCAGTGAAAGGCTCTGGCAGCAGGGAAGGCTCCAGGAACTCCCACTGCTCTCCCACAGCCAGAGCCTTTCACTGTGCAGGAAAAGACTCCAGCAGCCGGGAAGCTGCAGACCACTACAGTGCTAAAAATAGCAGCATAGAAATGGGAGGCACTGCTCTGGCATGTGGCAAGAGTTCTGACATTTCTGTACTCGATTCACCTAAGCAATGCCTCACTGTCTTCACTGCTATTTATACTTGTGCTAGCTGGGCATGCAGTCTCTGTACTCAATATGTTGCCCTTAGTGTAGACATATCTTCTTAATATGAAGTTCAGTGGTATTTTTGTTTTGCTGCCCTCAGCTTTCTTCTTTTACCTTGAAATTTTGTATGGTACAGTCTTCTTTTGTTCCCGTTTCCATTGCAGCTTCTCATTACTTTGGATCAGTGTCTTGTGCATCCACACTCACTGCCTCTCTTTTCTCATTTCTTCTTCATCAGAGGAATTGTAATCTCCATTAAGAAGTCTTGAGATTCCTCAGCCTTCTTTCACATTGGTGAATTTTAATACTTTACATCACCTATTATTCACTAAGTTTCTTAATTCCCCAATATTTGCTTTCTTGAAATCCATACCTTCTGTGAACACAGTCTTTCTTCAGTATGTTTATTTCAAATATACTTTGGTCACTAGTTTCAACACTTCCCTGTTTACTTTCTCAATAGTTTTTCTCCCTCTTAGTAGAAAATTTCCCAGGAGTTTGCATCTCTGCCTGGATACCATGCTCTTGGCATAATGAAGTTTTTCACTAGAGAAAACTTGGGAATCTTAGTTTTAATTATACTTGTCATTCCAGACTTCTGGGTAGTTGATTATGCTATCCTGTGGTTTCTCCTGCACCTTGATGATCCAAGCATTTTTCACTCACACTTGGCTCATTTTAGTGCTCTTCCACAGATTTTGTATGGTACAGTCTTCTTGGTACAGCCAATTGCAGTGTCATTCCCCCTCCCCAATTCTCGTATCTTTTCTAAAAGTACGTATGCTCTTAGCTGCTTGTTAAAATCAAATTTTCAAAACCCCAGGCAAGTCATTTAAACTCCGTGCTGAAGTTTCCCTATTTTGATATTATTTAGAGAATAACTTTGTCTTTGTAAAGCCCTTTGAGATCCTCAAATGTGAAGTATGGTTTTCTTTGCCAAGCGTGAAGCACACTTTTTTTTTCCCACTTGGTGCTACCTCTTCTCTTTTTCCCTTTCCTGAATTGATTGATAACCATAATGTTGATATTATACCTATGAGAAACATCCCATCAGCTTTGTGATGCCATCTAGGTTGTGTCCTCTGTGAAGGCGTTGAATACTGTGGCTCCTCTTTATACAGCATGCAGACAAGCCTCAGAAAACACTTATTTTAGAAAAGGCTCAATAGCATGAACAAGCTATTATGTGCCCCCACCCTCCTTTTTTTCCCCCTCCAGTGTTTCTTTTTCTCTGATAGGTCACCCATTCTCTTGCATTTTTTCAACTTTCATGGACAGGGCTCTCTTATCCACAGCTGTACTAGTACATATAATTTATTTGGGATACAAGATACCAACTAGTTGCATGGAGAAGGACCAAGCATGATATCCTTGTAAAGAATGAAAGCTCAAAGTTGCTAGTTTTAAAAACAAATAGTAATTTTGGGGCCTTTGTAGCTAGGGTGACCAGATGTCCTGATTTTATAGGGACAGTCCTGATATTTAGGGCTTTTTCTTATATAAAGGCCTATTACCCCCCACCCCCATCCCAATTGTTCACACTTTCTGTCTGGTCACCTTATTTGTAGCATCTACCCTCACAGATCAGCGGTTTAGTAGGAGTCATGAGGCTGATTGTCATGAGGACCAGATTCAGCAGTTCAAGAGATGGAGGCCTGGAACATCCTGTTTAATTAAAGACAAAAAAAAAAACTAGCAGCACATGGGCTGACATACAATTCTATGGTAGATTGTGGTACAAGGGATGCCATTTACAGAGCGCTGACACACAGAATAATAGGTACTATGCTGACTTGATAAACTTTTTGTGCTTAAGTTGAATATTAGTAACGTCTTCATTCTAACCTAAACCTTATCAACCCTTCCGGATTTCATGGGGAAAAACCAGTCCATGACAAGTTCTAACATATCACAGGAAATCAGGTTTGAAGTAGAGACATAAACTTCAACCTCCAGCAAATGTGGTATTTTTCTACAGCTCTGGAATGGTTTTCCTCCAGCTTCTTCAATCAGCTTTGAGTGATTTCCTTCAAACTCTTGCTGGGGGGAGAAAATTTAGCTCTTATGGTCTGTACCTGAGTGTGAAAAGCTACAGCATAAGAGGAACAAAGATTCCCACAGCCTTACCTATGTGGGTCCTCTAGCGCTCTCTCACCTTTGCCTGGTGGCAGCTAGCATTCCCACCTTGTTCTGCTTTTACCTCTTTCATTCCCACATCAGGGATGGTTTAGTCAGAGTGGCCAAATGTGCATCAGAAAGGGGCCTTACTTCACCAGAGACCATCTGCCCCAGAGCTGCACAGGATCAGAGAGGAGCTGCTTCATGCTTGTCAGGCTACATGACAACATAAAGCACCAGGGGATTCACCTAGGGTGATGAGGTGTCCCTTTTTTGACCAGAACAACCGGTGGAAAAGAGACTTTGGCAGCTCCAGTCAGTGGGGCTGCCCAGCTAAGGCAGGCTAGTCTCTACCTGTTCTGACACTGCGCTGTACCCTAGAAGCAGCCAGCAGGTTTGGCTCCTAGGCAGAGGGAGGGGGGCAGGGGTGCCATGGGGCTCTGTGTGCTGCCCCTGCCCCAAGCACTGGCTCTGCACTCCAGCCACTGGGAGCTGGGGGGGGAGGGTGGTGTCTGTGGGCAAGAGCAGTGTGCAGAGCTGTTTGCATGCCTCCGCCCAGGAGCCAGACCTGCTGCGAGCTGCTTCTAGGGCACAGTGCAGTCCACGGTGCCAGGACAGGCAGGACACCTGCCTTAGCACTCCCGGTCTGGCGCTGACCCAGAGCTGCCAGAATTAAGCCTGTGCCCCAGCCCAGAGCCCCCCCCACACACACTCTGAGCTCCTCATCCCCAGCCCCACCTCAGAGCCAACACTCCCAGCCCAGAACCCTCACCCGCTCCCACACCCCAACCCCCAGCACTCTCCCCCATTCTAAATCCCTTGGCCCCACCCCCAACCTGGAGTCCCCTCCTGCACCCCAAACCCCTGCCCAGAGCCCCCTCCCACACCCCAAAGCCCTCATTTGTGCCCCAGCCCGAGTCCTCTCCCCCTCCCATGCCCAGTGGAAGTGGGTGAGGGGAGTGAGCCATGAGAGGGAGGAGTGTGGAGGGGGTGTGTGACTAGGGTGTTTGGTTTTGTGTGATCAGAAAGTTGGCAACCCAAGCGTCACCCCAACTCCCCCTTTCCCCCATGGCTGCTTGAGGCACAAGGCAAGATCCCTCCTACCTATGGGGTCACTGGCAGTCTCCGTCTGTCCCCGCTGCACAGCCCCCTGCGCATCCAGGGTCCGCCTCGGGCTGCCCCGCCTGCCCCCTCACCCCGCCTGCCCCCTCAGCTCCGCAGCTGTTCTCGACGCTTCGCTCTCTCCCGGCCCAGGCCCAGCTCAGGCTCTTCTCGCCTCCTCCCTCCGTTCAGTCACACGGACCCGGCTGCTCGCTCGCTCGCTAGTAGTACATCTCCCACAGCGTCCAGAAGCTGCGCATGCGTAGAACCTCACTCGCCGCCCGCCCGGTATTTGAGCACGAGACCCCCTCACCATGGGGGCCGTTGGCAGACACATGCGCAGAACGACACAACTAGCGAGTGGAAAATGGGCAAAGCCTGAGTAGGTCAGTCTACGCATGTGCAAAATAGCTGACCTGCGGCTCTTCCCGTTCTTACTCCCCCTCCCCCGGCTCCCCTCGGGAGCGCATGCGCACGTCGCCCGATCCGTTGTTCTCGATGTGCGCCACCCCTCCGGAGCCCTGTCGGTTGACGCATGCGCAGAGCAGTAACGGAGGGGGCGGTCTGGACCGTTCCGTTGGCAGCAGCCGGATTCCTGTCAGCGGCGGCCGAGCCCGATCCTGACAGCGCGTGAAGCCCCTGGCCTAGCCCGGCCCGCAGTGAGCGCGGCGCGCCCTCTCGGCTCCCGGGGTCTCCCTTCCCCACGCCGGGGCGGCGCAGGCAGCAGCGCCCCTCCTCCCGGCGGCCCCCGAGCCCCCGCCGGGCCGCGAAGCTGCGATGCCCTCGGACTTCATCTCTCTGCTCAGCGCCGACCTCGACCTCGAGTCCCCCAAGTCTCTCTACTCCAAGGGTGAGTGCGGGGGGCGGGGCTCCGGGCCGCGCTTCCCCCGCGGGCCGCGGCCCCCACCGCCCGGCGGGCCGCAGCTCGCCCCAGAGCAGCGCCGAGGCTGCCGAGAGCTGGCCCCGGTCCTCGCCCCGCGGGGCCCCAGCTTGGCGGCCGGGCCCGTCCCAGGGAGACCTGCCAGGTGTGGAGCGCCCGGCTCGCAGGGATGCTGCCCGCCGCGGGGATCCCCGGGAAGCCCCGGCCCCAGCGCCAGCGAGGCGCTGAGATTGCAGCGGGGCTGCTCAGGCTGCATTCCTGGCCCGGACACAGTAGCCTCAAGAATGTGTCCCGACAGGTTTGTGCGCAAGGGACGCAGCAGCCGGCCCGCCGCGATATCCGCTATGTGATCAGACCCGTGGGCTGAGGCTGAGGCTGAGGCTTCTCTCCCTGGCCGGGGCGCAGCTGGGCGACTACCTCTGACTTCCCACTGCCAATTCGGAGTGTGCCTGGCAGGCACGCAGACTGTGTGTGTAAACAGTACTGAAGCTGACATGTTGGCTACCTGCTGGCCTAGGTAGAACGTCTTGGTTGTGACTACAAAACCAGTGGATAAAGGGGGAATGGAAACACAGTTTATTTGGATTGTCATAAAGCTGCTGACTAACTCAATGATAAAAACGTTCTTAAATAAACAGAGTCGTTTGAGGGAAAGAGGTGGAATTCTGTCGTGAAGTAGAAACTGGCTAAGAGTCAAAAAACAAATAATAATTGGAGATATACCAATCTCCTAGAACTGGAAGGGACCTCGAAAGGTCATCGAGTCCAGCCCCCTGCCTTCACTAGCAGGACCAAGCACTGATTTTTGCCCCAGCTCCCTAAGTGGCCCCCTCAAGGATTGAACTCACAACCCTGGGTTTAGCAGGCCAATGCTCAAACCACTGAGCTCTCGCGCCCCAAAAAGAGTTGAAATACATGGTTAATTTTCAACATGGCAAGAGAGTTTATGGTGCCCAGCTTTGAGCTAGGACTAGTATTTACTCTGTTAACAGGGGATTTGGAAAAGGGAGTGAACAGAGAGGTGGCAAAGTTTTCAGATGATACCTACAGTCTATTTGGATAGTCAAGATGATAAAAGAATGTATGGAACGTCAGAGCTGTGCTAGGTGAATGCGTGGCCTGATGTCATGTGAAAGTCCATGTTGGCAAACATATGGTAATAAGGAAATGTACAGTGGAAGGAATAAGTTGAGCTACATGTACACATAATTGATTGCTAAACTCACTTTTAAATTAAAGATTTGGGTGTTGCTGTGGGCAGCTTAATAAAATATCTGATCATTGTGCAGCAGAGACATACAAAATACAACTTTTGTATAAAAGGGTAGAAAATACTGAGCATATTTTGCTGCTATATATTATGTCCAAGTAAAATAAATATTAAACTGGAATTAAGGTACCTTAACCAGTACCCAGTTTTTGAAAGGGAAAAACATCACAGTAATGATGTTATCCCCAAAACAAATGTAATAAACCCAGAAAATGCTGTCCTAAGACCAAACTTAAAAGAAATCCAAACAAGGTATGGAAATACATAGTTAAGGCACTCAAACAGCTGTAACTCATAGTGGTGCCATTCAGTAACCGTAGAATTGTGACTAGTACGTAATAGTGTTTGTAGTACCAGATTAGATTTAAATGATTTTTAGACATTGAATTTTAATTTTTCCCCTTATGTCACTACGGGGTGGTGTTCAGGTTGTTTGGATGCCTTAACTGTGTATTCCAATTTGCCTCAGTCCTAGTGAGAACAATAGCAGGTGGTAGACGTTTTGAAAGAGAGTTCACAGGTTATGTTGTCATCAGGGGTTCTCAACTTTGCTCTCTCTGAGGCCCCCCTCAACATGCTATAAAACTCCAGGGCCTGGTGCGGGGTGGTGCTCGGAGCAGGGGCCTTGGGGTTATGTGTAGTTTGACTTCTGTTGGGGGGGGGGGAAGGGGCCAGCGGGGCTCAAGCCACCTCCACATAGTGGGATCCAGGGAGGGAGTGCCATCTCCACCTCCTGACTCACCTCAGCAGGGCACCAAGCCTGTCTGGGTTGGAGTAGGGGATGCAACTGAAAATTATAACTCAAAGGTGGGGGGCTTAGCTCAAAAAGTTTGAAAACAGTTTAGGGTGCAAGGAGGGGGTAGCTAGGGGCTGTGTGTACACGGGGTGGTTATAGGTGTGTGGGGGGATTAGGGGCTGTGTGCAGGCAGGGGGGTAGCTAGGGGCTGTGTGCGGGCAGGGAGTAGTTCAGGGTACAGGAAGGGTGTAGCCTCCGGGTGTAGGGAGAGGGGCATTAGGGGCTGTATGCTGGGAGGACTCCCTGTTCCTGGAGGGATCTGCCAGCCAGCCACGGAGCTGGGTGTCCCCACCTGGGGGGCTCTTACCGGCTGCCTCTGGGGAATAAAGGAGGCTGGGAGCTGAGGAGCAGCTTCAACCTGGGGCATCAGCAGGAGAGGAGGGAACGCTGCCACTGCCTATTCCATGGCACCAGCGAGAGCAGCAGTTGCCCCTCACTGCCTGGCTGCGACTTCCACCTCTGACCGGGCCAGGGGGCGGGGAGAAGAAATGGGGGAGGTGGAGGTGTGGAGCTGCCCCCAGTGCCTCTTAGCTTCAGCCCCGTGTGGAGGCTCCAGGGATTGGGGCTCCAGCCCTACGCCTCCTGGCTTCAGCCCCATGGGGAGTGCTGCGGCCCCCTTGAAAGGACACACAGACCCCCAGGGAGCCACAGACCCTCGGTTGGGAATTGCTGAACTAGATCTCAGTGGGTTTTAACTACAGTAGAACCTTAGAGTTACAAATAGCAGAGTTATGAACTAACCGGTCAATCACACACCTCATTTGGAACTGGAAGTACGCAATCGGACAGCAGAGACCCCCTCCTCCAAAAAAAAATAACAAAAAAACAAATACTGTACAGAACAGTACTGTGTGAAATATAAATTACTAAAAAAAAAGAAAAAGGGAAAGTTTAAATTTTTTTTTGACAGGGTAAAGAAACTCTTTCCATGCTGTTTCATTTAAAAGCAGCATTTTTCTTATGCATAGTAAAGTTTCAAAGCTGTATTAAGTCAGTGTTCAACTGTAAATTTTGAAAGAACAACCATAATGTTTTGTTCAGAGTTACAAACAACTTCAGGAAGGGAGGTTGTTTGTAACTCTGAGGTTCTACTGCATACTTAAAGTTTGAAGAATATAGTGAGATGAAGACATTATAGAACCAGGAGTGAGGGAAAAGAGAGCTGATTGTCTAGTCAAACTGTCAGTCACCCAGAGAGGAACTTCCCTTCTGCTGTGCAAAGGGTTCTGGATAGAGAAGCCTTCTATAAAACTCCTAGGTCCAGAGGCAGAATAAGTTGCAGGGCAGGTAAGGAAGGGTCACATGGAAGAAACTGGGCCAGTTACAAGATGTATAGAGTACTTTGAATGAGTAAATGGACTGATGTTATGGAAAAGTATCCGTTGTTGTTCTTTAGCTTATTTTTTTATGTAGAATAAATTATTAGCACTCTTTTTGCTAAACTCCTCTGAACTGTGTCCTGCTGATTTGTTTGGGGAACCTTGCTGCCATGCTATGCCACAAAGTTTCTGTTACTTCATTAAGATAATTTAGGACAAAATGGTCTGATACTGGCTGCTAAATTTCTTAAAGAAGTCACTTAAATTTAACTTCTAATCTGTAAATGGGCCAATTTATTTACTTTTTTTTAACAAATTCTCAGAATATTTGTTTAATTCTTCAAGTGCCATAATTTTCGAGTGGATATATTGTATTTTTTATATGTAACAAAGTGGTTGAATCTGCTTGAAGTGCAAAACTGTTCTCAACTGCAATACAATATATAGACTGGTGCTTCCATAATGTAATTGATATGCCTTCACCTTTAGTTTTGGTCGTCATCATTTCTGAAAAAGAGAGCAGAACTTGAAAGTGTCTTCTTGAAATGAATGAAATGACTAGAAATAGGAATAAACATTGAAAAGAATGGGACTATTTAATGTAGAGGAGATGAATAAGATTAGGTGTGATATAGGTTTATAAAAGAGTAGATGGAAAAATTGATTTAAATACAAATCAGACTTTAAATGTAGGTTTATTTAAAAAAATTGAAATTGACAATCTATATTAACGCCTACATTTATTATAATCTATTTTTTTTGGTATTTGATTTAAAGCAGTACATGTTTGCTGCAAAGTTCTAAAGAAAGTCAGACCACCGAAGTGATGGAAATCACTAAGTACCTTGAACACGGATGCAGAGAATATTTTCTTAATTTCAGTTTATTCAACCTGTTCAGGTCAATAACTAGTTAATTCAAAGTTAAGAAAGTAATTGCCAGCTGAAATATTAGGAAAGCTCCTTCCTCTTACAATCGCTGAATAAAAGCTTTGTATGAGAGGATGAGATTCCACTATGTCTCAAGTTTTGATGGCCATGGTGACCAGAAACAATCAGTCCAATTTGCTAACTACAAATATCTCCTTTTGTTTAATAAATCAGTTGTTTTGTATTTCAAAATGTTTTGACAAACTTTTTTCTTATGGATCTAGCACACTTAAGGTAGTTCTTAATTGAATTTGAATTTCTGTCCAAATCCAACTTGACAAAGATCTCAAATAAAAAATTAATCGTTCATAAAAAGTTAAGCTATATTGCTTAAATATGTATAGCTATTGTGTATCCTCCTTGTTAGCAAAAAGAAGCACTAAATTTAGTGTAAAGACTATATTTAATTGCAAATCAGCATGTTTTTAATGGTTACCATCCAATTAGAATTTACCTGTCTTTAAAAAAATAACTGAAGTGCAAATGCAAAATGTGATTAAAATCGATTATTTAAATTTAGATTTTCTGCTTCCTGATTTAAATCATGATTAAAATTGGTGATTTAAATCACTTTGATCTAAATCAATTAACCCTCTTATAAAACAATAATATAAAGAAGATATCAGGGTTTCATTTTTATGCTTTATCATACTATAAGAACAAAGGGACATTCAGTTAAATTGAAAGGCAACACATTTAAAGCTAATAAAAGAAAATACTTCTACACAGTGAATAATTAATTTGAGGATGTAATTGCCCCAATTACAGAAAAATACTACTGTTTATGTGGATAATCAAACATCCACCATTATATTATATTCCTTGTATTTTTCTTCTGTCAAACCTCCTATGATTCAGTGCATAAACTAAAACCCGAGAGAGTTGGGGGAAAAACTCTGGACACAGTGGGAATGGTCAGAAGTTGAGGCATCTATATTTGTGGGTATAGGCTAGGGAATATTGAAAGGATGGGATTTATATGATTGCTTTACTGTTATTGAGAAGTGTAGTCATCCTGCAGATCAGAACCCCTCTACCAACCGGATTGTATAATTTAAAACTATACAATATCGCTGCACTCTGAGACAATTACAGTGTAGTATAATACCTATCTCATAGAATATTGGCTATTAATATTTGTACAGTATTTGGAAGTAAAAGGACCACACAGATCATAAATATTAGTTTCCATGTAATTAAGTTCACTTCCAAACCATAGGAAAAATCAGAGTTCTAGCAGAAGGATATAAGTACATCCAGAATGGGCAACAATATAGAAATATTTATATGGTATTATTGCTGTTGGAACAATGAGTTTTGTCTGCCTGAGTTACATTTTACATGACTTTATCAAACAAAGTCAAATGGTTGGTTTGACACTTCTGATCTAAAAATGCAAAGTGCATAATTTTGAAATGATGGAGAAAAATGTTTCATAGACTGTCTTAATAATTTCAAAAGCTTGATATAGATCATTGGAAGCCCAGAATGAACAGCGAAAATGACTTCTCTTTGTTCAAGATGCTGTAACACATGTCAGTCTTTGTACTGATTAATAGTTGCCTACTATATCTGTCTCAGTTTGAGTTCTCTCGTTTACATACATTTTTATAAATTGATTTTATTGAGCTTTTGGAAGAGAATATCTTTTCTGCAAAGATAGTATCACTGAATTCTTAGGTTTCAAGATTCCAGTGCATGTCTGGAACTCCCAAAGATAAAAGAAACAAATGCCAGAGGTGTTTTTAAAAGCATTTCTATGGTGCCCATTCCCATATTATCTTGAGAATGTGGTTGTTAGAACCAAGCAAAAAACCTTCAAGGTCTAATGTCCGCAAATCATTGTGAAAAATGATGCCAGATAGCCTCAAAAACAAACAAACAAAAACCCCAAAACAAAAAAACCCAAACCACAACCCTTGGCAAAAGAAACAAAAATATGTATGTTATTTGCATATAGATTATTAAAACCATGCACTGATAATATATCTAAAGAATATAATAATGGGTCCAACTCCAGACTTTGCAGAACACCATCCTCAAGATAAACAACAAGAATTTTGTCATACAAAGGTAAATTAGCAATCCAAGAGACAAATTGCTGGCACACGTACTCTGAAAACCTAGAGGTTAGTTGTCCTGTGGTTGGTAGATTTAAGTGCTGTTTTCAATACTATCATTTACTTAATTTTGTTAAACTATTCATTTTAGCCCCTTGAAAGACCACTAAGTACCATGAGTGAAAGTTTGTTGAATGATAGGCCCTAAATCCAAACTCATTAGTATCAACTAATTTAATTAATCCTTTATGTAGAGCCTTTTCATACTCCAGGTATTTCAGTGCTTTAACTTCTTACCGTATGCACAATGTGCCTCAGGTGGCACGTGTCCAAGATTCATCACCAAATTTGGTCCGCTGGTTGGATCATTAGGTTCCCTGGCCTGGGCTGGGTACTGATGGAGAGCATGACATGAATGCTGATCCATGCTAAAATGAGTTAAATCCCAGTAATACAGTGACTATGTAGTCAAGGAGAAATAGAGCGTCCGTTTTTATGTTTACTTACAGCTTTGGATATTAAAATTTGTGTTGAGAAGAGAAAGGTTGGGGAGGATATTGCAATTATCAATTTGTTTGATCCTCATCACCATAGTATCTGAGCATCTCCTAGTTATTTAGAAATAGAAATAATAAAATAATACTTTAATTTATATTTGTAGTTTTTCTTAGGTACATAGAAGAAAGGAGTTGTCATACTGTATCAGTATCCTGTCTCTAACAGTAGTGCTTCTGATGAATGTGCAAGAAAACCAGCTGTAGGCAAAGGTTAGGTAATCTGGACTTTATGAAGGTCTCATTCTAACTGATGATAGTTAGAGATTGTCTTAATGCCTGAAAATATCCCTTTCAACATTTGTTGGCACTATAACTCTCTCTCTGTTTGCTATCCATATGAATGTCTAATTCCACTTTGAATCTTGCTAGATTCTTTATCTCAGTGACATTCTGTGAGAAGGAGTTCCACAATCTAATCACACAGTGTGTAAAAGGTATTTCTTTTAATTAGTTTTGAATTTGCCACCTCACAATTTCTTATTGACTGTTTCCATGCTCTTGTGTTGAGACAGAGAACAGAAGCGCCAGATCTTCCTTCTTTATACATTTATTATTTTGTGTACTTCATGTCACTGCTTATTCATCTCCTTTCTAATTTCATCTCTTGTTTGCTTTCTAGTTTGTATGTCTCAATGTGAAGAAACTGAGAAAAAGCTAAATTGAATAAATGAGTTTTGTATTTAGTTCTGAAAGTTGTTAGTTCCATAGTCATTCCTATCTTTTGCTGGGTTGAATTCTGTTGTCCAGGTCCAGTTCCTGGGAAATATCTGTCTCCTTCTCTCATGAACCTTCTCATATTGATCAGTAGTTCTGTTTTTCAAATGAAGTATAGCTGTTGTGGGAGGTTATAGTCACAGAGAGAAATGTGATCTTCCAGGTAGAAAGGACCAATCCCATGGAGTGATTTGAATATCAGAACAGAAACCTTGTATAATTAAAGCTGAACTCTATTCAAGTTGACTCTGTTCAAGGGAAGCCAGCACAAAGAACAGCACACCAGAGTGATATGTTCACAACAACCTGTCTTGCTACAGTGCTTTATGGCACTTGAACCTTTTCATGGGTGCGTAGCTTGACTCATGGATATGAGCAGCAGTAAATAATCAAGCCTGGAGTCATGACTGTGTGATGCCAGGTGTATGTTTGATAGGTTGGGGTTCAATTTTCTGCTCAGTTGCCATGGTGGCAGTCACTTCCGTTTACTATTTGTGCTGTGTATCCAGTAGCACTGAGGAGTCCCAAAGGATCCAAAGGTTGAGGGTTGATTTATCAATCTGAGAGTAGATGCCCTCAATTATTGTTGGTATTATAGAGGAGGGAGGTTCTCTGAAGTGCTTTCTTCTTCTTACCAGCTTCATCTCTCTGTCTTGGGTTCATCTTTACCCTCTGCTCTTCACTCAGGTATTTGTTTTGGCCTTGTTTAGGACTGTGTTTTGTGTTTTATGTAAAGAAAATGTAGAACAGGATAATATCAGCATACTGCTGGCACTTCATCCTATATTTTCTCAATGTCTCACCAGCTTTCCCAACAGCTTCATAAGATGTTGAATAACGTGGGGTAAAGAATTGACTCTTGTGGGACTCTGCAGTTGAGGGTTTCACAGATAGAGGAAAAGTTCCATAAAATGATCGTTTATGCTTAATCTGAGAGGAAGACCCCGAGTTATTTCAGATCCTTCCTGTTCAGTGCTACAACTCCTTGCAAGAAGGACAGGAATATTTGGTGATCAATAAAACTAAATGTAGCAGCGAAGTCCACTGGGGTATGTATGAATGTATTTTCCTTGTCTCTAGGCAGGAGGAGATAGTCCACTAGAATAATATGCTGTCTCAGTACCATATCCTAATGTGAAACCTGAATGATAGAAATTCAGCATACTGGTAAATAACAGATGGTTCTGATTACTGTCTTTTGCTAGTTTCTTGATTAACTTAGAAAATGGGAGGTTAGATGTTGGGCTGTAGTGATTGACCTGCGCCAACTGGATTGCTGAGTCAACTAGACATTTCAGTCTTGTGTGATTGCTGTCAATTCTTTCATGACTACTGCTTGGTCATAGAGCTAAATTTTTGAAAGGAAGGGATTTGTATCTATGATTTTGCCCTTGGCTTGGTTTTGTTGGCCTCTGGTGTCATTCCAAAAGCAGGTGATTTACTCTGTGAAATACGATAACTCCTCACGTCTGGAGATGCTATGTTCTTGGGTTGAGTAGAGGCTGTCAATGATTTTAAACTGACTTATGGTTTGGGAAGGTTCTGCAGGATATGATTTCCTGCCTTTGTGGCAAAGGCAATAAAGATAGGCCCTACATCTCCCTTACTCACAAAGAGTATTTTATGGTCTTTAGCTTCATCTGGACCAGCAACAGAAATCTTATGTTCTGTCTCATGTGAATGATAGCATCTTCTTCCCATGATCACACTGCAGAATTAGTATTCTGTATGAATATAACAGCTGGTTTGAGACTTTAAAACAGACTTCAGACCTAGAAGTGAAAATACTTTCAAGTAAGCTGTCTGTAAGTGAAAAGCAGTATTTTCAAAATAACTTAGTTCTCTAAAGTTGACATTACATGTTAATCTTTTGTAAATATGCAAACTTATTTCAGGTATTAATATGCATGGTGATTTAAGCTTTTACTTCATAGATATAAACAAAGTTTACACTTAATATTAGAGGAAGGATTGCAACTTGCTGATAATGTGGCAGTAAGCCAAGAACTGCAAAAACTGTTACTGGAGCGTGTCTATGTTGGCTGTAACTATAGAAACTCTAAACCTGATCGAGTTGCAGGTACTCTCTTTGGCTTTACATTTGTTCATTAGACTTTCTGATTAAATTAACGAGGACATAGTATTAGACAGCTATTGTCAATAATAAATTCATTAGTTGACCTCAAACAGGTGATGTATGTTGACTTACTAAATAAGTTTCGCCAGCTTTTTGGGCATCATCACAACAGTGGCTATGGTTGAGCAGAAAGCCATAATAGCTTTTTTTTTGTTTTAAATTACAGAGATGCTGCCAATTTAGTCAAGATTTGAAATCTAGATTTTAATTTAAGCAGAGAGGACTTTTAAAATGCTAATGGAAATGGAACTTTAAAAAAAAAATTTGAATGTGAATACTTTCCTGCAGTGAGGCTTAAAGGTGAAATTGACCAGTTGAGTTTCATTGTCCATTTTAAGAGAAAAGCAAACAGAATAATTGGGAATTTAAAAAAAAAATCTAATTTAACTCTCCTGTAATAATTTAGTAAAACACAACTAAGGTTACCTTTAACATAACTAAAGTTTATACAAAAAGTTCATTTGTATAAAAGTTCATGTGTATTCTTTTTCAGTAGGAAATATCTGTAGCTAGATAACTAGGTTTGAATTAAGGTGGGAATGCTATATACAATTTTTGGAATAAAACACATAGATAATTCAGACCAGGAGTGTATTTGAGCTCAAAAGCAGATGCTTGTAATCAAGGGATGTTTTAGACCGGGGCTCAAACTTCTGTAGAGAGGGCTGTGTTATATTTTTTTAATTAGTCTGGGCAAGGGTAAAAATCTAGATGATGTACTCCCCTCAACCACTGCAGAACTCCCACTAATAGTAACAGAAGGCTTTCCCAGAAATAAAAGAGAATTTGGCCTTTTTGTCGGGGTGGATTTGATTTAAATCACTAGTCAGGAAGACTCGATTTAATCATGGATTTCTACATAGAAGTGCATTCTTGTTGGTCGTTACAACCTTAGTACATATTCTTCACAACTCAGAGATAGATGTAGGTTTCATTTTTAGAACTTACATGTTATACATTTTTAAAGTGATTTATTTTGAAAACTTTTCAGATTAATTTTACAGTTATATCAGAAAATGAATGATTGTTTGGTTATTTCATTTACCAAAGGTAATTGAAGCAGATATTTATGAAATCAGTGGGTAGTGAACTATCTCCAATTCAACAGGTTAATCATTAATATTTGGAGGATTTTCTTGCTATGCTGTATTAGGAGGAGAAAATCACAAACATTTAAATTGTTGTATTTAACTGAAACAACAACGTTATGTATTCTGGATTTTTTTTCTTCAACAGCAAACATATAATATTTTAACAAAATAAGCATATTAATTTTTGAATTTAAACATTCAAGTTTTTTTAAAATCTAGTTTGTTTTTGTTAAAATTGTTTTTAAGTAAAATAGTTAAATCAAATATTTAAAAAAAAACCAACAAAAATTAAATCGACTCTGTCAGCCAGGTCAACATGAGAAACTTAAAATATTGACTTCTGCAGCTAACTCAGTCATCTTCACCTTCATTTTCCTGTTTGTTCATAATCTGGAAAAGAAAAACAAGCTTTCCTGCTTTTTCAGGTCCCAAACGATTTCTCAATTTGGAATTAATTAGTCCAAAGGAAGAAAATATTCTTTCTACACTGGCAGAAGAAGCTACTGCTGTTAAAAGTGAGATTATCACTTCAACCGTCTCTGAATCCAAGTGCTTAAGTGACTTCCACCAGTTCACTGGTGTGACTTTCTTTAAAACATCACCAGCAAACATATATTTCTTGAATGGTTCACCCTTAGCTCTGAAGTTTATTATAGTTGGCATTATGGAGGGATGATTGCTGGATGTCCATGTCATAGCCAACTCCTCTTCTTCAGCAGTTAAAGTTTGACCCTGGTACCGAGTATTGAGAATATTTGCAAGAAAATGAGATGGAGATAGTGCTTGTCGCATTTGTTTTTTTTAATGCTTTGTAATTTAACTCTGTCATTGCATATTTCTCTTTTTAACATCTCACTCAGTTCCTTCCAAATTTCAACAGCATCAGCAATAAAACAGCTATTTCCCTGCATTTTGTTCAAGACCACAGAAATAGGCTTTAGGGCACTCAGCATGTGTTCAACATTTCTCTTAAGCCCAGTGTTGAGAACTTTAGCTGTGACAGTGTCATCTGTTTTTTCACGATTTGTTCACAAACTGTCATCAGATTAGGCCCATTCTTGATATAGTGCTCAAAACAGTCCACTACTGAGTTCCATCACACGTCTTGTGGGAGGGTTAGCTTGGTTCCTCCCACTTTTTTCAGAGCAGCTGCTGCAAAGTGGTTGTTACGGAAGTATTTTGCAATTTCAACAACATTAGCCTTTATTTCTGGAACACTGAAGTCTAGTCTGGCTAGGAGGTGAATCAAATGGGCGCTGCAACCATATGTTATGGGCTTGGGGCTCTCTTCACTCTCTTCTCAATTTCTTCTCATCTTGGATACATTTGCAGCATTGTCTGTGACCAAGCTGCATACTAGACATTTGAATTTTTTTTCACAGTTTGTTATAGCTTTTACTGCTACTTCTTGTAAGTATTCTGCTGCTTGTGCATTTCCTGATGTATCAATTGTTTCTGTAAGGAAGACAGTCCCTTCTGTTGTCACACAAGCACATACAACAGGATCATTGTGGACATTGCTCCACTCATCAAGACTCAGGTTAACAATTTTACCCTCTAGACCTTTTGCACACTGCTCAGTTTCTCTTTCATATACTTTATCCAGCAATTTGCCTGCGACATCTGCTCTGTTGGGTGGACTGTATCCTGGTCTTAATGACTGTACCATGTTAATGAAGTGAGGGTTCTCAATCATACGGAAAGGAGAGTTTGTTGCATAAACAAACCGGGCAATTTTTTCATCAATTACTACTTTCTGTAATCTGCTGGTTCTTATCACAAACTTAGCTATGGTTAACAAATTTATTTGAGCATAAGCTTTCGTGGGCTACAGCCCACTTCTTTGAATGCATAGAATGGAACACACAGACAGAAGATATTTATACATACAGAGAACATGAAAAGGTGGAAGTAGCCATGCCAACTGTAAGAGGCCAATCAACTGAGATGAGCTATCATGAGCAGGAGAAAAAAAACCTTTGAAGTGATAATTGAGATGACCCATAGAAAGTGTGAGAACTTAACATGGGGAAATAGATTCAATTAGTGTAATGACCCAACCATTCCCAGTCTCTGTTTAAACCTAAGTTAATTGTATCTAATTTGCATATTAATTCAAGTTCAGCGGTCTCTCTTTGGAGTCTGTTTTTGAAGTTTTTTTGTTGCAAAATTGCCACCTTCAAGTCTGTCACTGAGTGGTTAGAGAGTTTGAAGTGTTCTCCCACTGGTTTTTGAATGTTATGATTCCTGATGTCAGATTTGTGTCCATTTATTCTTGTGCGTAGAGATTGTCCGTTTTGGCCAATGTATATGGCAGAAGGGCATTGCTGGCACATGCTGGCATATATCACGTTGGTAGATGTGCAGGTGAACGAGCCCCTGATGGCGTGGCTGATGTGATTAGGTCCTATGATGGTGTCACTTGAATAGATATGTGGACAGAGTTGGCATCGGGCTTTGTTCCAAGGATAGGTTCCTGGGTTAGTGTTTATGTTGTATGGTGTGCGGTTGCTGGTGAGTATTTGCTTCAGGTTGGGAGGCTGTCTGTAAGTGAGGACTGTCCTGTCTCCCAAGATCTGTGAGAGTGAGGGATCATCTTTCAGGATAGGTTGTAGATCTTTGATGATGCGCTGGAGAGGTTTTAATTGGGGGCTCATCTCAGTTGATTGGCCTCTTACAGTTGGCATGGCTACTTCCACCTTTTCATGTTCTCTGTATGTATAAATATCATCTTTTTGTGTGTTCCATTCTATGCATCCAAAGAAGTGGGCTGTAGCCCACGAAAGCTTATGCTGAAATAAATTTGTTAGTCTCTAAGTTGCCACAAGTACACCTGTTCTTTTTGTGGATACAGACTAACACGACTGCTACTCTGAAACTTATCTATGGTTGTTTCTGAATGATGGAGATTTTGTTTTTCTTTTTGCTACAGTGGCTATATGACATACATGATGTGTCTGAAACACTGTCATTGGTAGATAACTCTGAAACTATAGAAAATGATGGTGATCTTGAACATGGATATTCTTCAAAATCCAGTATGTTGAGGATGGATTCTCCTAAACAAAATAAGTCAGTGCAGTTATTTAATTATTATTACCACACTGCTCATTTAATATTACCGTATTGTCCCGAGTATAGGCCGCACTTTTTTCCCCTAATTTAAGTCTTTAAATTAGGGGTGCGGCCTATAATCAGGAACTTAAAAAAAAAAACAATAAAAATACTTAAAATCCCAGCCGCGGCCGGGAATCAGAGCGCTCTGGGCTGCCCGTGGCGGCGGGGAGCCCAGAGCCTTTTAAATCCCAGCCGCGGCGGGGAATCAGAGCGCTCTGGGCTGCTCGCCGTGGCGGGGAGCCCAGAGCCTTTTAAATCCCAGCCGCGGCGGGGACTCAGAGGGCTCTGGGCTGCCCGCCGCGGTGGGGAGCCCAGAGCCTTTTAAATCCCAGCCGCGGCGGGGACTCAGAGGGCTCTGGGCTGCCCGCCGCGGCGGGGAGCCCAGAGCCCTTTAAATCCCAGCCGCGGCGGGGACTCAGAGGGCTCTGGGCTGCCCGCCGCGGCGGGGAGCCCAGAGCCTTTTAAATCCCAGCCGCGGCGGGGACTCAGAGGGCTCTGATTCCCCGCCGCGGCTGGGATTTAAAGGGCTCTGGGCTCCCCGCCGCGGCGGGCAGCCCGGAGCCCTCTGATTCCCCGCCGCGGCTGGGATTGAAAGAGCTCTGGGCTCCCCGCCGCAGCGGGCAGCCCAGAGCGCTCTGATTCCCCGCCGCGGCTGGGATTGAAAGAGCTCTGGGCTCCCCGCCGCGGCGGGCAGCCTAGAGCCCTCTGAGTCCCGGCCGCGGCTGGGATTTAAAGGGCTCTGGGCTCCCCGCCGCAGCGGGCAGCCTAGAGCCCTCTGAGTCCCGGCCGCGGCTGGGATTTAAAGGGCTCTGGGCTCCCCGCCGCGGCGGGCAGCCCGGAGCCCTCTGATTCCCCGCCGCGGCTGGGATTGAAAGAGCTCTGGGCTCCCCGGCGCAGCGGGCAGCCCAGAGCGCTCTGATTCCCCGCCGCGGCTGGGATTTAAAGAGCTCTGGGCTCCCCGCCGCAGTGGGCAGCCTAGAGCCCTCTGAGTCCCGGCCGCGGCTGGGATTTAAAGGGCTCTGGGCTCCCCGCCGCGGCGGGCAGCCCAGAGCGCTCTGATTCCCCGCCGCGGCTGGGATTTAAAGAGCTCTGGGCTCCCCGCCGCAGCGGGCAGCCTAGAGCCCTCTGAGTCCCGGCCGCGGCTGAGATTTTCTTTAAGTTAAAAAAAGTTAAAAATTTAATTTTTTTAAAATAGCACCAAACTTTAAGGGTGCGGCTTATAATCAGGAGCGGCCTATACTCGGAACAATACGGTACTCATTGCATTCACTGCCACTCAGTTCTACTTTAAAGGTGAAGGTGTAAAAGGAAGATCTGCCTAGTTCAGCTATTTATTTATTTTTTATCACAACTGCATCTAAAAGGATAGTACCATAGAGTAACAACTATATTTTTTGCTCAAACATGAGAATTCAAGAATAGTCCAGAAGGAAGACAGGCAGTCCTTAAGAAAGAAGTATGAAATAAAAAAGTTTACCAACCTAAAGATCCTGCATGTTCCGACATGTTCCTTTCATTATCTTCAACGCAGGTTCCTCCCGAGAAGGAACACTTCTCATGATGTTGTTTCATTCGGGCAACCGGGTCTTGCATTTCTTTGTTGCAGTGTTTGCATGCATGCCTGTCTTACCCACAGGTAGAGGAACTTCATTAAAATATTCCCAAACTGGGTCTCTTTTATGACCGTTATAGGTTACTGCCATTATAAGTTTTCCCTTCTAGTGAGAGAATGGTATGGTAGATCTCAAATCAATGAAGGCTATACTCAGAAAGACCTGCAGACTTCTGGAATATGCTGCTCAAACAGTTTCACTTTTGTTTCTACTGCCTGACCCTCCCGTCTCACGTTTATCTCGAGACTTCTCCTTGTCCAGATCTATTCCACCCCCAACAATCATTCATTGAACTTTTTGAAACTTTGCACTTTAGAGAGAGGTAAGGGATTGACTCTGTATACACAGATTTGCAGAGGGACAATAGGGTTGAGGTCTGTTATTTCTCACCTCTATATATTATTTATTTTAAAACATTTTTGCTGTTAACAAGCATGTTATCTCTGGAGACACAAATCCACAGTTTGAGAACTGCAAAACTAAGCATCTCTGATGGTTTCTTCTAGACTGAGCACTGAGTCCCACTGGGTAGATAGAAAGATTAACCTAAATAATCTATACAGAAGCCCTTGGAAGCCCATAAAATTGGGTCCCTAATCCATGAACTATTGGAACTCATTTACAAAACTTTTCGTAAACATTACATGAATATATTGTTTTGTACTATGGAATTAGAATTTACAATCCCTATTCCATGATGAGATATCTTTGAGCTATAATGTATCTTAATTAAAACTATCTTTGGATAGGTTTTTTCCTTAAAAAGCATTTTATCAAAAAAATCCGATTTAAATAAAAAAATCATTGATTTTTATACCCTCTGCTTTTTGTATTAAATAAACTTTTTCAGTACTGTATCCATGGCATACTACTATTTCTACTTTTTTCTCTATTCCCCCTCATTTTCTTTTCTCCTTTTCTCTGCCTCTTCCCTGTCCTTAGAAAGACAGTGGGTGTGAGGTAGTATATTTTATTGGACCAGCTTCTGTTGGTGAGAGAGACAAGCTTTCGAGCTATTCAGAGTTCTTCAGGTTTGAGAAAGGTACTAGGGGTGTCACAGCTAAATACAACATCGAACAGCTAGTTTAGCATAAGCAGTTAGCACATATTCTAAGGGACCATTCAAGCTTAAGTGGCCTGTTAACACCCCTCTAGTCATAGGACCAAAAAAGGGAGGTTAGTGTGTTACAGATTATTGTAATAATTCATAAATCCAGTGTCACTATTAAGACTGTGATTTTTAGTGCCCAGCAAAGTTATGAATTTAAGCTCCCAGGCTCATCTTTGAAAATGTTTTGTAGGTTTCCTTTGAGGATGAGGACTGAAAGGTCAGACAGAGTTGATTGCTTTGTGAAAAGTGTTCACCACAGATGATAGGATATCTTTCTTTTTTATAATTTTCCTGTGTGAGTTCATTTGAAAGTGTAATGACTGTCTGGTTTTACCCACGTGGTTGTTGGGGCATTTTAGTGCACTGGATGAGGCAGATCGCATGTTGTGATAGGCATGTGTAGGACCCATGGATCTTAAAAGATATATTGTAGAGGGTATTGAGCATTGTAGTGTCCCTGCCAGCAGGTATATGGGATCTTGGGGAGCAATTACCACACAGGTGGGGTGCAAAATAAACTTTATTAAGCAAATGCAAAAACAGGGAAAATTCAATAGTGAGGGGTATGGGGGTTGTTAAGGTAGACAATTGGGGAGGGGTTTCTTTTTGGTGAACAGTAAGGGGGTTTCAATAGTGGAGTACAACACAGTAGGATACAATACAGTGGGTAACCAATTAACACTGAGGTATAAATGTAACAGGTAGCTAGCGATTTCTATGTAAAAAGGTGTGTCACAGCAGCATATAACCAACTAACAGTTATGGATAAAATGTGTTAAATAACAAACGATTTTAGGTGTCACAGTGGTGTAAATGTAGAATGTGAGGGGTATCAGAGAGGAAGAAAGTAACCAATGGGGTTTTATGCTAGAGACTTAAACTTAGTGAGACAGAACAAACCGGCTGCAAGCTTAAGCAGCAGAGAGAGTGTAACAAGGTAGAAAGACACAGAGAAGCTGGGGGTGGGGGTGTAAGAGAGGTTTTAAGACACAGACCAAGGTTTAGCTTGAGTCTGTGTGCTGGGGAGACAGAGCCAGCAGCTAAAATAATAAAATAAAAGTATAGAAAGTTTCACAGAGGGATTCTTACCACCCCCCAAGGCAGCAGCAGAGGCAGAAGCAGCAAGAACATCAGAAGGTTCGGTACAGTCTTGATAATCAGGAGATCTCTCAGGCAGCAATTCGTTCTTCGTGGGTTGTTTTTTTTTCAAAAACGGGGGTACGCTCAAAAATAAAACGAGAGCGGAGAAAGGACCCCCAGAACCCCTGGTTGATCAGACCAGGCAGCAATGCAAGAACCTTTCTGAAGTCTGTTCAAAAATGTCTGTTTTTAAAGGCAAACCCTAGCAGCTTCCCGCCAGTAACTCTGATTGGCTCCCCCTCTTACAGGGAGGAGAGAAGGCAGAGAAAAAACTGCAGGCAGCCACAGAGGCATGTTTGGACTAGCCCTGAGCCCAGAGGTATGACTCATGCCCAGGATCTTAAAAACACAATAGGTCTTGCAGCTCTGGACAGAGCCTACCCTACACCAAGCCCAGGTTTTAACAAGGTGATAACAGGACTAACCCTTTGAACAGGGCAGTGGTCCCACTTAGCATAAGTGGCCATCCCTTTGAGAAGGGCAATGGCTCTTGTTAAACAACTTAAGGGGCCCTCCCTTTGAGAAGGGCAGAGGCCCTGGTAAACAACTTAACAGCCAGGGAGGGGCGGCCACAGAGGAGAACAAGAACAAAATGGAGTAAGGGGACAGCTGTAAGAACAAAATGGAGCTGTAACAGACACGTAGGAGTGGAGATATGTCTTCAGGATTTGCATCTTGTTCTGGCAGGGTCTGGTGCTGCTTTGCGTTGGTGTGTCCTGGTCTGTGGGGAGCTTGCTTCTGTGATGAGCTTGGAGACGCTGTCAGGTTGTTTGAGGGCCAGAAGAGGAGATTCAGGAAAGATTTCTTAGAGGGTGCGGTCCCCATTGAGAATGAGTTGTAGTTTGTTGATACCTGTATGGGTTCCAGTGTGAAGTGGTAGCTGACAACTAGAGGTGTGTGGTCAGATGGAGTTTTATTTCTGTATTGAAGCAGGTTCTCTTGGAGTATTTGGGTGGCCCACTCTATGATGTGATCTTCTTCTCTGATGGAGTGTCCTTGTTTGGCGAAGGCGATTTTGATTGTTTTAAGGTATATATCTCGGAAACGACATTTCTCCTTGGAGCATATTCTGTGGTATCTGAGTGCCTGACTGTAGACAACAGATTTCTTTGTGCGTTCGGTGTGTTTACTGGATCTAAGAAGGTAGGTGTGGTGATCTGTGGGTGTCTTGTATATAGTTGTCTGTTGGGTTCCATTGCTGAAGCTGATTGTGGTGCCCAGGAAGTTTTGATGCTAGTATGGGAGTGTTCCAGAGAGTTTAATGGATGTGTGGCCGTGATGGTTGTTGAAATTGTGGTAGGGAGGGAGTATGTCGTCTGGCCAGAGTGTGAAAATATAATTGATGTATCTCAGGTATATCATTGGTTTTGTGGCACATTTCTTCCCTGTCTTTGTCAATTTTCTTTTCTGCATTTTCTTCCTTAAGGAAACTCTCAGTCCCCATCTATGGGCTTCCCTTCTCGTCCCTTTCCATTCCATCACTAAAACAAGCAGTGAGAAAGAGTTTGTTTAAATTTAAAGTGGTATAATCTTTAGAATGTAGGTGGGTAAAATTCTCACCTCTAAGTCATTGTTTTAGGCTGTGTTCTGACTTAGGGCACACTGCATCTGTTATACTTGGTTCATGTTTGGAAGGTTGTCTTTGCAGCCATGATGCTTGGAAGCTTTAAGTGAAAGCTGAGATTCTCCAGATTATGAAAATGCTACATGGGCCCCAATTCATCAAGTATGTTGGATCTGGCTTGGGGGCTGTATCTTTGTGTCACAGTTCAGGGCAACTGCACCTGAATTCCCTCTCCATGGTCCAGCAAGGGCACATGCTCTCAGCTCCTTAGCAACATATCTCTTGATTGGAGACCCTTGTCTCTCTCCCTCCTGACTGGTGTTTTTCCAGACTGCACAGTATCTTGCCTACATTGGATTTCTGTGACAGGGACGACTCACCACCAATGCCACCTAGTAGGCAGGGCAGGCTTTTTCCCCACTTTCTCATGATAGCTTAGCCCTTTTGGTGGTCTGTCCTTTTAGTGAGTCAACCCTCTGGCCAGGTCACATGTTCAAGTCCACCCTTTTCGGGATACGTATAAGGAGTCTAGTAATGTGGAAGTCTAGTAATGTTGAGGAGAACTTAACAATTGAATCTATTTCCCTATGTTAAGTTCTCCTCACACCTTCTATGGGCCATCTTAATTATCACTTCAAAAAGTTTTTTTTTTTCTTTCCTCCTGCTAACGATAGCTCATCTCAATTGATTAGACTCTGCCTGTTGGTATGCATACTTCCACCTTTTCATGTTCTCTGTATGTATAAATATCTCCTGTCTGTGTGTTCCATTCTATGCATCCGAAGAAGTGAGCTTTAGCTCACGAAAGCTCATGCTAAAATAAATTTGTTAGTCTTTAAGGTGCCACAAGTACTCCTGTTTTTTTTACTCTGCAGCATGTTAACAGTTATTGTAAAATATACCAGAGAGTACTGATGTTGCATGCTCGGTGGCTCGGAGAAAAGCTTTCTAATTTTTACTAATGTTACCTTCAGTATTGTTTAAAAGGGTGGCTATAGCTTCTTCATGAAGGTGGCAGTGTCACTACCTCTGTGCCGTCCCCTGGACATAAGTGTCTGCTGAGGATAATGTCACCATTTAGTTCCTGTCATGATACCCAGTACTGGTAAATTCTTCCTACTTTTAGCTGCTCTTTTCCATTATGGGGAAAATGCCTCGTTCAGTTTGCACAGTGGTTTCCTGATGCATTCCATGTGGCTAGACTTAAAATGGCAAAGAAGCAGGGAAAACTTTTCTAAAAGTAAATCCAAACATTGGAAATAAGAAGATTTTTGGCAATGTGTTTAATGCATTTATATTATATTGTACCTATTACACCAGGTATTAGCATGGGACATCGTCATAGCATCTAGTGCTTATCTAGCTGAAATCACAAACAGTTTTTCTGTTAATGTGGTTGTGCACTAAAGCAAATTACTTCTGTCTTTTTATAATGCCTTAGTGTTAAGCAGATGTAGCATTCAAATTGGTGTGCTACTAACACATCCTTAGGTAGTGGGTCATAACATTTAACTTGTGGAGTTATCTGTTAATCATTGCACTTATTTACCCCAGTCTCATGGAGTTATGTCCAAATGTCTTTTTCAATAATTGAAGTATTGTGAACCTCAAGCATTCATAATCATGAGTCAGTCCCCATCCTCCCCCAAATCACAAACTATTAAATAAATTGTATTTATTTGCCTTCTAGTTTTTTTGAGCCTTTAGGGTTCATATTTTCAAGCTTTTCCTGCTCCCACGAAGACTATGGGTATGTCTACACAGCAATTTAAGTACGGGTCTGAGCCTGGGCTCAAGCCAAATTCCCATTGCATTCATACTGCAAATGTGCTAACCTGGGGCTTAGCCCCAAGGTCCCAGGACCCTGCAGGACTGGAAGGTCCTAAACCCGTGTTAAGCTGGGACCTAGGGTCTGAGCCCTATTGCTTTCCTGTGTGCACGCAGCTCTGGATTAACTCAGGTCCCAGAAGTCCTCCAGCTATATCCCAGAATTCCTGGTGGCAGAGGAGCAGTGCTTCAGGCAACCAGCACTGTGTCTGGAAGCGCCATTACTGCCTGACTGAGTGCGCTCCCCCTTCCTGCTCTGCCTCACGTGTCCAGAGCAGGAAGCAAAGCTGCCAGGTGAAAGACATCACCTGGCCACTGGGATGTTGTGGATCATCCCTCCCCTGGCTGTGCTGAGCTGGGCACCCTGCTGCTCCCCCTCCTGCAGGACAGTGCTTGATCCTTGCTCCACTCTCTGGCCCTTGCTTCTGGGCCCCTCCTGTGCTCTCTGGGGCTGCATGTGCAGGGGGACTCAGGCTACGTGCATTGTCAGGGCAGTGACTGGGAGCTAGCCCCAGAACTTCCCCACAGCTTCCTGGGGTTCTTGTTCTGGCTTGCTGCAGGAAAGTTTTGGGGCTAGCTCTGATCAAGCTAGTGTGCTAAAAGTAGAGCATAGAGATGTTGGCACAAGCTGCGGGGTAGGGGGCTAGCTGCCCCATGTACTTACCTGTCCAAGACACTAGGCACGTAGTTAGAGTGACTAGCTGCTTGCACTACAGAAGCTAAACTCCATTTTTAGCACGTGATGTCAATCAAAGCTAGTGTGGGTATGTCTGCTTGAGCTGGAAATTACACCTTCCATTTAGGAGTGTAGACATACCTCTGCAAACCTTCAGACCAATAGCATCATCTGTGGACTTACTGATGCTAATTTGGTACTGGTAACTGCTAGGGATAGGTTGCTCCCATAGGGCAGTGACCATTTTTCATGCTAAATGGGGCACTCATACTTGTAGTTTTCTGCTGCAGTGTCAGGGCTAGCTCATCACAGACATACAAATAGCTATTGTCTCTCATCCTGAAGTTCTGCAGTAACCAGGTCTGTAGAACAACACTGTCCCACCAGTCTGCACTTGTGATCCAGGCCCAAATGTAATAGTCTGGCTGTTAATTATCCTGTGCAGTTACTGCATGGAGCTGGTTTCTATGTGGGGGATGTGCACCTTTTTTGCAGTGTAAACTGTGCAACTGCTTGGTTCTTGACATGTATGCCTTTCACTGTCTCATTTCAGTGCCCTACCAAATTCACGGTCATGAAAAATGTGTCATGGACCATGACATCTGGTCTTTCGTGTGCTTTTACCCTATACTGGGGAGACCAGCATTTCTCATATTGGGGGGGTCCTGATCCAAAAGGGAGTTGTAGGGGGTCACAAGGTTATTTTAGAGGAGTTGCAGTATTGCTACTCTTATTTCTGCTCTGCCTTCAGATCTGGGGGGCTGGACACTGGCAGCTGTTAGCCGGGGACCCAGCTCTGAAGGCAATCCCCTGCCAGCAGTGCAGAAGTAAGGGTGGCAATACCATATAATGCCATTCTTACTTCTGCGCTGCTGCTGGTGGCTGCTCTGCCTTCAGAGCTGGGCTCCCGGCAAGCAGCTACTGCTCTCCAGCTGCCCAGCTTTGAAGGCAGCATCGCTGCCAGTAGCAGCGCAGAAATAAGGGTAGCAGTACCACAACCCCACCTACGATAACCTTGCAACCCCGCCCCCCACAGCTCCTTTATGAGTCAGGACCCATACAATTACAACACCATGAAATTTCAGATTTAAATAGCTGAAATAATGAAATTTACAATTTTTAAAATCCTACTGACATTGATCAAAATGGACCATGAATTTGGTAGGGCCCTACCTATGATGTCTGTTCAAAAGCTCCTGCAGAAACCCTTCTTGCTGAACAAGGAGAGAGCTGACTGTTCAGTCTAGCCACCATTTTGAAAAAAAACAACCTGAACATGGTGTTGGGAATTATGGGAGATTCCCAGTGGAGGGAAATGTACAAGGAAACATCTCTTCTCACAATTTCCCTGTGCTCTGAGGTATTCCAAAGGCCTTCTGAAATTGCTGAGCAGCAACTGCCTCAGAGAGTGGTGCCAAGAGGTGTAGGTTAGATATGCAGAGGACAGTGCAACCACAATTGGGTAGAATGCAACCAACGTGCATGAAGTGCAAAACCCAACATTAGATAGCTTTTGTGAACACAGTGTACGATTCATTCTTACAAGATTGCGAACCTATTGGTTCAACTAACATTTCAGTTCTCTAGTCCAGAAGGGGGATTTTTAACCAAATTTCCCCTGGGATGCATTTGTTAGGCTCTGTCATAAACAGATAGTTAAGGGTTAAGGTCTCTTTTACCTGTAAAGGGTTAACATGCAGTACCTGATGACCACCTGACCAGAGGACCAATCAAGGGACAGGATAATTTCAAATCTCTGTGGAGGGAAGCCTTTGTCTGTGTTCCTTGTTGGCTCTGCGTTCTCTTTTTGGATCTAAGAGAGGCCAGACATGTCTCCAAGTTCTCCTGGAGTAGTTCCTACTATTCAATAGTGAGTATTAATTAGAAAGGCGGATTAGTTTTATAATTTGATTTCTACATTTGCAATTGTGTGTTTGCTGAAGGAAATTCTTTATTCCTGTTTGCTGTTACTTTGCTTTTACTGAGAAAGAAAGGAGGGGGGGATTCTCTCCAGAGATTAATAAGTTTAGACCCTGTGTATTGTTCCATCTTGGATTACAGAGACAAGTTACTTTCTTTTTATTTTGTAATAAATCTTTTCTGTTAAGAACTTGGTTGATCTTTCCTTGGGTGGATTCTCAGGGAAAGGGGAGGAGGGAGGCATCCCTCTGTAGTTGGATCCCGGTATCTCTTCTAGGAAAAGGGAGGGGGGAGGAAGCAGGGGAGAATGGTTTATTTCTCCTAGGTGTAAGAACTCCATGGATTTGGGGCTCTTGGGATCCCCAAGGATTTTGGGGAAGGACTGTGTCCCAATACACGTACATTATTGGGTTGTGGCAGCTTTTACCAGTTCTAAACTAGGATTTAAGTTTAGAAGGATCCATGCAGATCCCCATCTTGTGAACCCAACAGCTCCAAGTGGGGGTGAGACCTATGACAGGCTCCCACTTATTTCTTGGGATCCATGTACATGCATGTTTGGGGAAATACTTGATCTTAATAGATGATAAATGTTTTGTTAAAAAACAAACAAACACAGGTTAAATCTGAGTTTAACATTTCCTCGTACAGTTCTTTCCTGATATAACATCTGTCAGACTATTAATGACCTAATATTAATGGTGGCTAAATAGATACTTCATGTGCATATATGAGAAGTAGCGGTAGTTTGGAGAAGCAGTAGAAATTTTCAAATGTGGAAATGAGATGGAGCTATAATGATTTTGTTGTTAACAAATACTTACATAGTTTGTACCATATACTGTATCTGTATAACACACTTCAGTAGCTTTGTCTAACAATTGACCATATTCTAACTATGACTCTGACTTGTTTTACTAAGTCATCCTGTTACTACTGAGCAGTTAACTACAATGAAAAAAAAAAAGTCCAAATGCTAAGTAAGCTTGAATATTGTACAAAACAGACTTGCTAGGCAGGATTTTAAGTAGTCTTGATTTTCAACATTGTTTTCACTTCATTTGAATCCTGCCTGAGTATTGTCAATAAATGAAGGGAGAAAGTTGAAATTTGAGATTACTCAAAATCCTGCCCCAGGGGCTTGATGTGCATGCACAACCATTTCACTCTTCCTTTCTTTCACTCCTGAATGTGGGCACTGGATATAATGGAAAAATAGTTGGAGCCATGGATGTGTTTGTTGTAACTAGCACGTACGATATCATTCATTTTTTAAATATTTTAGAATGTAGAGCACACCTTCAGAGAGCCGGCTCTTCTCGCCTTAAACTCTATTACTCTGTGCCAGCACTGAATACCATCTCATATTGTGCTGGTGAATACTGTTTGTTAAACATAAATGTTTGTAATAAACTAAATATACAGTAATGTTTAGCCTCAAACATTGATCTTGGTTTTTAAGCACAAAGGAAAATGACATATAATCTGAATTATCTAGGAAGCATAAAAGCTTTACAGTAAGGTGGAAGCTAAAATTTGAGACAAGCTGGAGACCATGTAAAAAAGGATAATTTCAACAGTTGAGAGTACACGTGAAATTTTACTGAAACGGAGATTAGTTTTCAAGTTATTTCTGTTTAATAAAACCATTCTTTGCAGGAGAGAGTTGATCATCGTTGTAACTTGTAAAGGAATTATTTTTTTCAGAATAGGCCATTTTCAACCTTTCTTTAAAGAGCCATGTTGGTTTTATTTATTTATTTTGTCATTATGAGTTCCATTTCAGCTCTTTTAGAGTGGGCAGACACAACTGAACTAAAACATTTTTTTAAACAAATATATAACACAGTTGAATAAAATGGAAAGACACTTTGGATATATAAATAGCATATTTTTATCTCAGGATCTCAAAATGCTTTATGTGAAGGCAGGCAAGGGATTAGGAAGTGAGAAGCTTGCTTGCTGTTCTTCACTGATTACTATATAAATAATAAAACTGAAACAAGGGGTCAAGGGTAAAGCTGTATCTTTGGCCTCTCTGCCTCTCCATGGGTACCCTTTCCAAGTGATGTGCCTACACCTGTGCTGCTTTGAGCGGAATCATGAGATTCACCCCATTTTTATATTAGACTGACGAGGCAACAGCAGCCCCTGCTTTACCAATCATATCTCTAGAAGGTCCAGATGGGTTTTGGCCCCTGCTTAGATTTCCATCTGGGAGCCTGTGACCAGTGTGAAAATGTAGTGGCAGGATTTGTTCAAAATACAGTATTTTTTTTATCCATAGGAATATCACAAACAGGGAGAAGAGGGTGTAAAATAAACAAGCATACAAGCATAGTGTTTTACCTAACCGTAGCCTTGCTTGCCAGGCACTCCTCCTCCCCTAATATTGGAGCTGGTCAAGATAGGCTCTACCCCCATAGCTTCTGGCTCTGACATTCTGAATCCTCCCTCTCTCTCCCCCATCAGTGAAAGTGTGAAGATATGTGTCCCTCACAAAAAAGGCTGTCTTCTATCCATTTCAAAGTTCCTTCATTCTAGAGTTCCCACCCAAAAATCTCCTGGTTGTCCAGCAGGGCTCCCAAATGTGGTCAGACTGGTGTATGTTTTTCTCCAGTGGCGGTCAAATGTAGCCTCCCAACAGTGGACTTAGTTTATTGTCCATTTGAGCACCAGGCAAGTGAATTAGAGCCTTTGCTAGATTCCTGGAAACTTAGGAAAAACTCTGGTTGACATTCAGTCCTTAGGGTTCTATAGAACCAGCCATACCACAATACTCAAACAAATAGAGAGAGACACAATCTTTATAAAATTAATACAGATATCTCCTGTGCTCTTCTCAAGAGGATTCACCTGCCTGGTCTCTGAACAGAGGCAGCTCCCATTTTGTCCATGTAAACCGTGTTATTCACATCTGATAGCTGATCAGTAACCAATATGAAATGAACAAGGAGTACTTGTGGCACCTTAAAGACTAACAAATTTATTTGGGCATAAGCTTTCGTGGGCTAAAACCCACTTCATTGGATGCATGCAGTAGAAAATACAGTAGGAATATATATATATATATATATACACACAGAGAACATGAAAAAACGGGTTATGCCATACCAACTATAACGAGAGTAATCAATTAAGGTGGGCTCTTAGCAGCAGGAGGAAAAAATAACTTTTGTAGTGATAATCATGACTTAGGCTTCTTTACAATCACTCTGTCTAACCCAAAATGCTCAAATCCTGTCTACAGTGCAGCTTGCACTGTTTCTTCCACCCGTGGTAAACTGTAGCCGCAAAGTTTGCTAGTGTAGATGCAGACAGACAAACACTTTCTCTATGCATTCATGAGCTGCATTGATTTAGGGTTTGCTTCTTTTGTGTGCAGCCCGTGGGAACTGGAAGTAAGATTTTGTGTCTGGCTATATAAAATAGTCTCGTGTAAACTTAAAAATTCTGTGAACGTCTGCCAGTGTTGCTGTATCAGTGGAGCATTTCTGCTAGTGCTGGCAATGGTAGGAGCACTAGTGTAAACTTGCTTTCAGCATTTTTTATCACTGTGCAATCTACACAGAATCTGGGAGTGACATGGTGATGAAAATGCGATTGGCAATGTATGCTAGCACTGCCACTGTTGCTAGCGCTGTTGGAGATGTCCTGATCCTTCAGCAATGGTAGATCTTCATTAAAATTTTAATTGATATAGATGTTGCTGTGATGTTGCACTCCATATGTTTTATGGAAATATGCCTATAAGTGTAAATATAGTGTAACTGGAATATGCTTTATGCAAAAGGTCTCTTGTAAGGTATCAATACAAAGCTTATAATCCACTGAGTGTGTTCAACCTATTTGTGTGAATGTATCATTCTTGTATCTGAAGCTAGAAATATGAAGTATTACTCTGAAGTCCTATGGTAATTATGTAAAGTGTGGGCCATTAAGGGTGGCTTGGAATCTTGATAGCTCCCATTGACTGGGACAATTGGTTGTGAATGGCTCTGTTTACTTGCAAACCTTCCTGGGGACCTGCAGGCCATCCCTGGAAGAATGAAGGCTGGGGTCTCACAGGACATGTGACCATGTCACATGATACTGGAATCCATCTTAAACCTGGTGCTTTTCCATTTAGAAGGAGTGGGGATCCAGAGAGACAAAGGATTCCCACCTTCGGCTAAAGCTATAAAAGGGGGTGGAGCAGAACAAAGGGGGCTGCCAGTCATGAGAAATCCCCTAGTTACCACCTGAGCTGGAACTATCAAGAACTGTACCGGGGAAAGGATTGGGCCCAGACTAGAAAGAAGTCTAGTCTGTGAAAAAAGCTTATTAGAACATCTCTAAGGGTGAGATTTACCTGTATTCAATTTCTTAATGTATTAGGCTTAGACTAGAGTTTTCTTTTATTTTGCTTAGTAACTTACTTTGTGCTTTCTGTTTATTACTTGAAACCAGAGTAAGTGATTAATACATAGGAGGAGCAAATGGCTGTGCATCTCTCTCTATCAGTGTTATCGAGGGCAGACAATTTGAGTGTATCCTGTATAAGCTTTATACAGAGTAAAACAGATTTATTTGGGGTTTGGATCCCATTGTGAGCTGGGTGCTGGAGACAGGAGTACTTGCAGACTTAACTGAAAACAGCTCAGCAGCTTTGGTGGTGTGGTTCAGACCCCGGGTCTGTGTTGCAGCAGGCTAGCATGTCTGGCTCAACAAGACAGGGTTCTGGAGTCCCACGCCATCAAAGAAAATGGGGCTCAGAGGTAGTTTCAGCACATCAAGTGACAGTGCAAAGGGGGTCTGTGTGACCGAACCCATCACAGTAGCCAGTGTTACAATGTAGCAAGTCCCTTGAGCAACAGCTAACAGTCTTCACTTCAAACCCTGGTCTTTGGTATACAAGTGCCGAAAGCTATCTGGAAAATTTCCCCAGTTAATGTAGTTTTTAAACATATAATCTACTTTAAGTTATGTAATTTCTTTAGCTGAAGTTTCATTATTTTTTCATATAGTAGATTTAATCAAATTAACATTGATCAAACACACAACAAAAAGACCCCTGAAATAAAAATTAGAGACTATGATTTAACAAATTCAGTTCAATTAGTCACTAAACTTCTTGTTTTATACCAACTATAAACCTCTGTTTAGTTCTTTTGCCTTATATATGGGTTTAGCTTTATCATGGAATGCCATAATGAATATTTATTATCCTTTTAGTAGTAGCCACAGATGCTAGTTTCCACCTGCGCTCATTCAGGGTTTTTGCTAAAAATAATCTTGCTTCCTATTTTTGTGTGTAACTTATAAAAGCTTCAGAGGCAAACCTGATTCTTGGGATATTTGACACCATTTTAGTAGTATCGCACACACAAAACTATGCTAAAAGAATGTTAAAGTTACAAAGTCAAGTACTCTAAAAGTTAGGGAGTGCTTAGGGTCTATATATTTTTTTTAATAGTACGTAGCATTCTGTAGCACTTAATATGTTCAAAGCACAGCGCCCATTGACTTCAGTTGCAGCTGAGAGTACTTGGCCCTTCTGCAAATCAGACCTAGGGTTTAAAGTTGGGACCTAGAAAATGAGGAACACACAGTAGTGAACACTGTTGTACAGACAAAACTACACAGGATCTTTTCAGGGGGCAAGACAAAGATGCCACATTTATTATGATAATTTGATTTATGACCAGTAACTAATATCTTAATCCTCATACACACACACACATTATACCTAATACCTATATACACACACACACATCCATCAGCTGTTCTGCAGCTGCTGCATAGTTACCAGTCCTGGATAAAAGAACAGGAGTACTTGTGGCACCTTAGAGACTAACAAATTTATTTCAGCATGAGCTTTCGTGAGCTACAGCTCACTTCTTCGGATGCATAGAATGGAACACACAGACAGGAGATATTTATACATACAGAGAACATGAAAAGGTGGAAGTATGCATACCAATAGGAAGAGTCTAATCAATTGAGATGAGCTATCATCAGCAGGAGAAAAAAAACTTTTGAAGTGATAATTAAGATGACCCATAGAAGGTGTGAGGAGAACTTAACATGGGGAAATAGATTCAGTTAGTGTAATGACCCAACCATTCCCAGTCTCTGTTTAAGCCTGAGTTAATTGTATCTAATTTGCATAATAATTCGAGTTCAGCAGTCTCTCTTTGGAGTCTGTTTTTGAAGTTTTTTTGTTGCAAAATTGCCACCTTCAAGTCTGTCACTGAGTGGTTAGAGAGGTTGAAGTGTTCTCCCACTGGCTTTTGAATGTTATGATTCCTGATGTCAGATTTGTGTCCATTTATTCTTTTGCGTAGAGACTGTCTGTTTTGGCCAATGTACATTGCAGAGGGGCATTGCTGGCACATGATGGCATATATATCACGTTGGTAGATGTGCAGGTGAACGAGCCCCTGATGGCATGGCTGATGTGATTAGGTCCTATGATGGTGTCATTTGAATAGATATGTGGACAGAGCTGGCATCGGGCTTTGCTGCAAGGATAGGTTCCTGGGTTAGTGTTTATATTGTATGGTGTGTGGTTGCTGGTGAGTATTTGCTTCAGGTTGGGAGGCTGTCTATAAGCGAGGACTGTCCTGTCTCCCAAGATCTGTGAGAGTGAGGGATCATCTTTCAGGATAGGTTGTAGATCCTTGATGATGCGCTGTAGATCCTTGATGATGCGCTTTAGTTGGGGGCTGTAGGTGACGGCTAGTGGCGTTCTGTTATTTTCTTTGTTGGGCCTGTCCTGTAGTAGGTGGCTTCTGGGTACTCTTCTGGCTCTGTCAATCTGTTTTTTTCACTTCAGCAGGTGGGTATTGTAGTTTTAAGAATGCTTGATAGAGATCTTGTAGGTGTTTATCTCTGTCTGAGGGATTGGAGCAAATACGGTTGTATCTTAGAGCTTGGCTGTAGACAATGGATCGTGTGGTGTGTTCTGGATGGAAGCTGGAGGCATGTAGGTAAGTATAGCGGTCAGTGGGTTTCCGGTATAGGGTGGCATTTGTGACCATCGCTTATTAGCACAGTAGTATCTAGGAAATGGACTGCTTGTGTGGATTGGTCTAGGCTGAGGTTGATGGTGGGATGGAAATTGTTAAAATCACGGTGGAATTCCTCGAGGGCTTCTTTTCCATGAGTCCAGATGATGAAGATGTTATCAGTGTAGCGCAAGTAGAGTAGGGGCGTTAGGGAACGAGAGCTAAGGAAGTGTTGTTCTGGCTTTATTTTGCAGCTTGGGTTTGTAGCTTGTGGCGGCTAACTGGCCAGGAAAGCCAGGCACAAGGACGAGCTGGGTCTCTGTTGGGCATGCACCGATGCCCTTCCATGTTGGCAGCAGAATGTTACCCTCCAAAGTTTTCCATCTGACCCATCCTTTTTGTAGGCTTTAGTTTGAGTCTATAGGTCTTGCTGTGTCAGGCTGCCTCTGGGTTTGGTGATTGATCACCCGTCAGTTGCAGGCGTGACTTTCAGCCTGGGACCTGGCTTTGATCTTCCTTCTATTGTACCTTTTCTTTTTAGGGTGGACTCTGCTTACTTTGTTAGGGCTCTTGTCTGCATCTTCAGCCAGTGGGGTTTGAACTCTATTTCATCAGGACAGGCTGGGGCTGGAGGTTGATTCCATCATTCATACATGCCTCATTCACACATCTAATCTAAACTAATAAGATTACAGCAGGGCTTGCAAAAATGAAGGTTGGAGGAAGCTTTTACAAAATGGGGTTTGAATTACAGTATGGCAAATAGTGAACAGAAGTTACAATATAGACAAGTGTAGTGGATGGCAAACAGTGAACAGAAGTTACAATGTAGGTAAGTGTAGTGCATGGTGAACAGAAGTTACGTTAATAAAGTGAACAATTAAAAACAATTTCATTTATCAGTTCTACAACACCTGTGAAAAGTTTGGTTTAAGTGACTTGCCCAGCATCATGTAAGAACTCTGTTGCAGAGGTAAGGGTAGAATCCAGTTTTCCAGAGTTGCATTAACCATTAGGCACCATCCTTTCTCCTTCCTGCAGGCAAGTCTCCTTCAGTAAATGGCTCTGATTCATCCCCAGAGCCTGGTCTATCTTGTGCACTTAATATTATTTCCATAGGAACACTGCATCATTATGTGATCATGTATTTAAAGACTGTATCATAATGCATACTCAAAAAGTTGAACAAATTAACCTTAATTGTGGCATTTCCTAACTTGAAAACTTGATTTTTGCAGCCTTAATAATCTTTTAATGTATTTTTGTGTGCGATTTCATAGGATTTTAAAAAAACAAACTGAATCATATTGACACCCTGTAGTGATGTGGGACTCACCCCTGCGACACCACCTACTGGTCCAGTATGCGAATTAGCTCTCCAGCCTTGGAGTGCCCTCTGCAGGCCAATGTCCTGATGTCGCTGGCCCTGTGTCCCTCCCGGACCCCGGTGCCCCTCTTCCTTGGGTGCTGCCCCCTGGCAGTACCCCCACTCTGTGTCTCCCCACCCAGGGGAACCCCCACCCACCATCCCCACCTCCCCTCAGTCTTGGGCTACTGCCAGTCGCCATCTAGCCCCCGCTCACTGGGGCAGACTGCAGTGTAAAAGCCACTCATCATAGGCAAGGGGGTTTTGGACCGGCTGCCTCTGCGTACCCTGGGCTGCACCCTTGCACCCTAGTACCTTTCTGGCCTTTGACAAGGCTCCAGCCTGGGGCTTTTCCAGGCAGGAGCTCTCCAGCTCCATTGCCCTATTCCCCAGCCCTGCTCCCACTCAGGTACCCTGTTCAGCTTTCCAGCCACCAGGCTCTTCTCCCTGTAGAGACAGAGAAAGACTGACTCTGCTCCTGGCCCACTGCCCTCTTATAAGGGCCAGCTGAGTCCTGACTGAGGCATGGCCACAGCTGAGCCTGCTTCACCAATCAGCCTGGGAACTGCTTGCTCCCAGCGACAACCCTCTTCTGAGCTGTTTTAAGCTCTTTAAGGCCAGAGTGGATGACCATCCCGCTACACACCCACATGGATTATTAGTCTTATTTGGAACCCTTAGCTCCACCACCAAGACATTTTGCCTCTTGAGCTCATGCATAAGTGATAACAATTGTAGGTTGTCATCCTCTGTGTGGGCCACCATTAGAAGAGGATGACATACGTTTCCTCTGGGTTTCAGAGCAGTCTATTGACTGCGGAGGAAAGTTGAGGCCCATGAATCTTGGATTCCATGCCAGGCCCTGGAGTGGACTCTGCTGACTACAGACCTCTTCTTCCCCCATCTCCTCCAGCCTGTCCCTGTCTCAGTTCTGCAGGATTAACACTGTAAACAACCACAATGTATCACTTTTAATCACTTCCAGAATAGAACTGAACTACAGATACTTAAAACTGTTTGTTTCATCTCAAAGGATTCCAAAGGACTTGATCAATAATGCATATATAGTATCACTGAAATGCAGTTATGGCATAGTAGCCAGGCACTTAATTGACACACAACCTGCTACACAACAATTGAACTAGTTTTTGGTACTCAACAGTCCATTAGCAGATTTAGTAAGACTGTAATCTGTTCTTTTATTTTTTTTCCCCTCCCCGTCTCTTGGAGTGGTAGCACAAAATCCAACTTTGTACTTGGATTTCAGGGTGAGGCTCATTCTTTAACAGGAGGGTTTTCATTCCAAAGTGGCAGCTGTTTTGACCATAAAAGATTGCCTGAAGCTCCTAGATGAGGACTGTGGTCAACAACTGCTTCCCAGGCACACTAAAACTGTCCATGGCAAAGGTTGTTTGTATACTAGATAGAGCTTTCTTTGGGGCCTATTGAAGGCTATGCAAGTGAACTCCCTACGGATCTAACCACCTTTATCATCACCGCTTTCTATTTCAAGTGCAAGGGACATTTCTTTGACTGTGCCTTCTTATGTTCTTAACAAATACACACACACCACACCACACCACACCACACCAGGCATAAAATGACTACAAAAATAAGTTTTTAAAAAGCTACAGTTTTCCCATTGGGTAGAAAGAGACTCACGTGTGACAAATGGTAGTCACGTTGCTTAATGTGGTCGGATACTATGGTGATGAGGACAGTATAAGAACCTGAATATAAGAGAACTTTGAAAAGGCTTTGAAAAACCAAAAATACACTAGACCCCTTATATTGGGATGACAGTAAAATATTCAAGATGATTCTAATTTAGTGTGTTGTGTGCAGAATTCTGAGGGCCTACGTGCAAAGAAGGCCAATGTTTGATTGTATGCATACAGATTTTCATTAAAAATCCAAAGGGGTAGAGCCTCAGCTGATGTAAACTCTCATATGTCAATTTACATCAGCTGAGGATCTGTTCCTAAATCCTTCTCATATATGTGACATACCTTGACAGGTGACGTGTGAATACCTTGAGAATTATTTGTTCTTGCAGATATTTCAAGATAGGCAGTGATGCATGCCACTCACCTGAGACTAGATTGAGGTTTAGATTTACACTGTGTAATCTATACATTTGAAAATGGGTGCTTGCAGTTTTGGTCCTGGTAACTTATTTCTGGTGAACCATCATGGCAACTAATTGTAATACCATGTGAATTTTTTAATTACCGTTATTGCATATAAATTGTTCAGTTGGTGTGAATATGTACAGTACAATTTTACCCTGTCTTCAGTCACCCCATAGAACAAAATCCTGGTTGTCCTTGATGTAGAATGTATTGGTGTCTTGGATGATGTTAGCTCATTGCCTCTGGTCAGTGTGGTCATGTGAAATGCCATTTTTTGAATTTTCAATATAACTGGCAAGAAGATAAGAGTTGCAACAGCTGACCTCAGCTGTGAGATTAGGAGTGAGGGATAATCGGAGCAAGGGCATTTGAATAAATTTGACAGCATCTAAAATAATAATTTTTCACACATTTGTCCCGTCCCCTTGTGTCCTTGATCTGAGTAGTTGGATATGAGATACATGGAAGCCTCTAGCAAACTAGCACTGTGGGTTTAGGTGGGGGAGGGGAATGGGAAATTTGGAGGCTTGCTGTAAATACTGTGTCCGATAACTGCCTGAATAGATATATGGGTTAGGAAACAGGCCACTGCTAATCTACGTGTGTGCTTTATGAATGGAGGTGTGTGCTTTGACTTTTGCTGACCAGCATATTTTTCTTTTTTGGTTTGATCTGGAATAATCTTGAAACATCTGTTCTCACTTTGAGGCAAGACAATCTGTTGGTGAAGAGGGATGTTTAAAAGAGCCCTTTACTCTTAATGAAAACTTTGAGTATAAAAGGAAATGCCAAGTTAAGGGGTCAGCTATTCACAGAGAGGGATGGTGAAATGCATTAACTTTTGTTGAATGACTATAAGTTGATTGTGCTTCTTTATGCAGCAGGATGGCCAGTGAGAACAGGAGGGCTCTTATCTGGGTTTTTCTTCTGCTGAGGTGGGATCATAGCAAGAGGCTAGGGATTTTATGTTCTGGAAATTACAGTTCAACATTTGGGTAGCTATTTTGTTGCAAATATATTTTTATTGAATAAATTAAAGTGGGTTTAAGAATAACTTTGTAATTTAAAATATGGTGATGAGCTACTTGGTTGGTTGTCATGGATCTTAATTTTTGGGGTGATAATAGGTAATCTCCTATAAAGAGGGCTGAGCTGAACTGCAGGGAACCAGGGGTAGGCAACCTATGGCATGCGTGCCGAAGGTGGCACGCGAGCTGATTTTCAATGGCACTCATACTGCCTGGGTCCTGGCCACCGGTCTGGGGGGCTCTGCATTTTAATTTAATTTTAAATGAAGCTTCTTAAACATTTTAAAAACCTTATTTACATTACATACAAAATACTTTAGTTATCTATTATAGACTTATAGAAAGAGACCTTCTAAAAACATTAAATGTATGACTGGCACACAAAACCTTAAATTAGAGTGAATAAATATAGACTTGGCACACCACTTCTGAAAGGTTGCCGACCCCTGATTTAGACACTTCTGGAGGTAGTTGGAGAGTTGACATGAACTTCATTCCAATAGTGAGTTTAGGCAGCTAGCTTTCTTTCTCTTGTTGGTGCAATTTCACAGATGTCTCCTTAAATTTGGATAGCACCTGAGGATAGAGGATTGGACTTCTCATCAAGGGATTTTACCTAGACCTTGCTAGTATGTCACACTACTTCCCTCATCTTTTATATCTACCTCTGACATCAAGTTTGGTCCTGTAGTTAGGAGGGTATCTGGTCAACTGATCAAAGGAGATCTTGTTGACTACTTTTTTTAAAAAACACTCAAATAGGGAATTATATTTTTATTTCAGACATTTATGAGTAATGGCCAAATAAAAACTAACATTTTCCAGTAGCTTCAATAACAGTAAACTGTTTGAGCTAAGTAATTTAATCCAATTTAAAATTATACACACATTAAGCATCTGACAATTTAAGAAACCCAGGAAATGAAGAGTTAAATTAACCTGGGTTCTTAATCCACTCTTTTGCACTTAAGTATATTGCAAAATATTGTCAGTCACATTGGCACTGTAGAACAGTATCTGAAGGCACAAAAGCCTACTCACAAGCTGAGTGCAAATATATAACCATTGTCAAAATGATACATTCCATTGTTTATGTCGTCATAGCTCAGGATATCAGAGGGGTAGCCATGTTAGTCTGGTTCTGTAGAAGCAGCAAAGAATCCTGTGGCACCTTATAGACTAACAGACGTTTTGCAGCATGAGCTTTCGTGGGTGAATACCCACTTCTTCGGATGCAAGTAGTGGAAATTTCCAGGGGCAGGTTTATATAGGCAAGCAAGAGGCCTATAGTTATTGTTATAGCTCAGGAAGAATTGTTCCTATAAACATATTTCCAATGTTTTCCAAAGCAGCATTTTACAATAATGCAAATGATGGAGGGCTATGTAGAATAATGATTTTCAAAAGTGCCTGAAAGAGTTAGCTGCCCACTTCTCATTGAAAATCATTAGGGTCAGTTGCCTAACTTCCTTATGTGCCTCTGAAAAGTTTCACTTTTTGTGTAGAACACAAAACAATTTACATTAAACTAGTTCAAGAGGGAATTAATTTATTTAAAAAATAAAGAAGAATAAAGATCTTGAACATTAACAGATGTAAGAGATTTCGGTTTTCATTCTCAACAGTGTTGCATAATTTAAGGTCATCAATAACAGCAGTCTTATTTTTGGGGTGATAGTGGATGCTTGCCTGATGTCACATACATCATTTTATGCTTCTGTTAAGTAACATAAATGAAGATCCATTGCCAGTTTTAGCTTTTTGGAGAGTGACAATGAGTCACTATTGTTTTGAGGCATCTCTGAGCCAAAGGGAGTGGTGAAGGATGTGGTCAATATAATTGTTGTACGATTCTCTAACACTTTTATAATTTCAAACGTGTTTGAATGTAGGAATTCCAGTAGTGGATCAGATCAGTGATCCATCAAATCCAATATCCTGTTTTTGACTGTGACCAATACCGTCTACTTCACAGGAAGGTGCAAGTAACTATGCAGAAAACACTTTTACGGAAAACCTGCCTCCAAGGAAAGTTTCTTTCTAACTCCTTGTAATTAGAGGTTGACTTATGCTGTGAAGCAAGAGTGGTTATGTCTGTTCTTAAACTTTTATTTTTAAAATCTTTACTGTTATAACTGGTTATTCTTGTTATCTGCATAAGTGTCGTATTTTTGTTTGAATCCTGCCAAGCTCTGGCCTCAGTTATATCTAGTGGCAGTGAGTTCCATGGGTTGACTGCATCTTGTGAAGGAAAAAATGTGTATCTGTCAGTTTGAAATTTGCTACCTTTAATTGAATATCCTTTTGTTATTGTATCATGAGAGGGCAAATAGAAGTTTCAGATCTACCTTCTCCGTACCGTTATTTTGTATATCTTTTTATCGTGTCATCTTGTTTACTTCATAAGGTAAACAGTCCGAATCTTCTCTATCTCTCTTCATATAAGCTCTTTCCAGGGCTCTAATAATTCTCGTTGTCTCAGAGCCCCTGCTTTTTTGCCATATATTTCTTGAGATGGAGCAACTGTAACTGAACAAAATAGTCCAGGCAAGGATATACCACTGATTTATATAATGGTGTTGTCATAGTTTCAGAATTATTCTCTGTCTCATTTGTATTGTAGTTAGCATGTGGTATTGAGTTGGAAGCCTAGATATACGTAGGTTGGAGTTTTAACTTCATCTTCTTAGGTTTGGTTACTGGAGGTCGTACATATATTGATCAGTGCTTTGGCAAGTTAAAGGACTGTATATGTGCTAAGTATTCATAGGTGCTAACTCACTGGTAGCCAGCTTCCCCCCCATCCCAGCGTCTCCCGCCCGCCTGCTGCCTTGCCAATCAGCACGTCCCTCTACCGCCTGCTGCAATTAGCTGTTTCGTGGCATGAAGGAGGCTCTGGGAGGGAGGGGAAGGAGTGGGGATGGGGCATGCTGGGGGGGGCGGAAGTGGGTGGAAAGAGGCGGAGCAGGGGTGGGAGCGGGGCCTGGGGTGGAGTGGGGTGTAAATAAAATTGCAATAATTCTAAAGCAAAACAGGTTCCCTCACCATAAGATGAAATACATTTCACAGGCTGTCTCCCTTCAGCTTGGGACCACCCCTCCCACAGTTCAATGATGCTTCTCTTTGTCTTCCAAAAGATCTTTCTTCCATGTGTCGAGGTGGGGGAGGTAATGGGGAAGCCATTGCCTCTTTTTTTTTTTTTATAGCCTCCTCCTCCCTGCGAGGAATACCCTCCCTGCTGGGGTGCAGACAATCAATCTGTGGTGTATATGAGATTTGAAATGTCTTTCAGGTAAATAGTAAATTTCTTGCTCACACCTTCTGTGTATGCGATGTTTGAAGAATCTTTGGGGATGACATGCAAGGCCTTTTGCTCTCTCTAAAGCCCTAGTCTGTGGGTGTTCCCCAGACTCAGCATATTTCAGTAACAAATAAACATATAGCAAAATCTCATAACCTCATTACAATGATGATGCACACATTTAACAGAACAATGATGTTCAACAGATTGACTTTTCAAGTGATATCTCACAAGGCATACTCTGTACAACATATATCATAACTTTGGCTGTAACATAATGGGACCTGCAAGCCACATCCTGTATGTTTCGCTAAGGCGAAGTTAGCATACATATGTTTGGGACCTTTCACTTAGATAGATGGTGATGAACTAAAGCATAAGGTCCATATATGACTGCGACCTTTAACATAGAGGATGCTTTAAAGCAGGTTGGCATAGGGGATTTCCTAAATTTATACCCTTTTAAACTTAACAGGTATACCACAACTTAGAACTTGGAAAGAACCAAAATAACCAGTTAGGACAGAAATAACAAATGTGATACCTAACCACCAAAGGGCCATGGTATCAAATGGACTTATATGATAACAAGTTGAGATCGCTGATATATTAACACATAGCAAAAAGACACTCCAACGTTAGTAAGATGAGGAAATACAAATAAGGAAAAGAGGGAAAAATCTCCTACTGAATATGCATCAAACATAGTGGCGTCAGCATAATGTGTTACAAAAGTGGCATCCCAGCCTAGGAGTGATAGGAGAAAGAGATGTAGTCCTTGGGAGGTGCCAGAATGATGGCCACAGGTGATGATGGGGAAGGTAATGGTGATGAGGAAGATGATGGCTAACATTTCAGGATATTCTACAGAAGATAGTGTGAGTATATGGATGTTCAGATGTACATTCTGTAGTATCTCTATCTGCTTACTGAGCTGGGGTGTTTGTGACTGTGCTAAATGTATTAATAAACTATATTTGTAAATATAAGAGAGTTCCTATAGTGTGAGTGTTGCACTGTGCACATTGGGGTTCCCAACTGTGTAATAATTTGAATAATACTGAGCCTGATCTTGGGGCAAGAACCTGTCAACCCACAAAGAGATAACTGGATATCCTTAAGTAATCAATATAATTAATACATAATCTAAAAATCGGGCAACACCATATAAAAATGGTGGCTATGGGGTTACAGGGCAGTACATGGGTTAAAAAGTGTCTGTAACTGGAATCCCAGGGGAGCCACACTGAAGTTACTCAATTAGGGTGAACCCCAAAGAATGGGGCAGACAATCCCCAAAGCTTAGATCCCCAATACTTAGATTTACCAAGCCAGCACAAAACAGCTTCTATAATACCTCACTGATTACCCAGAAACCAACAACAGAGTTCCCTTAAAGCAACCCAGCCTTAGGCCTCTGCCCAGACACCCAAGTCAAATATGATGAGGATTACTGAAAACCTTGTTCATCATAAGAAAGTTCTACCAATCCCAAAGGATCTGACACATTACCTCCCAAGTTAATGAATATTTCAGATCTTACCCAAATACACGCTTACAGCCAATCCTTATTAATTAAACTAACATTTATTAAAAAAGAAAAGAGAGAGAGTATTGGTTAAAAGATTAGTGTACATACAGACATGAGTACAGTTCTGAGATCAGATTCATAGTAGAGTTGGTGAGCTTTGTAGTTGCAAAGAATTCTTTCAGAATTAGACCATAGGTTATAGTCCAATGTTCATATTCAGGGTGATCCAGGTGGGACTGGAGATCTCAGTCTTACCACTCAAGCTTCCCCTGCAGAAAGCATCAAGCAGATCTGAGATGAAAAGGATCAGAACCCAAGGGTTTTTATACAATTCCAGGCCTCCTCTTGACAGCTTGGCGTCCTTAGGCGAACAGTAGGCAATCATGGAGACTTTGAAGTAGACCTATTTCCTAAGCGTCACCGGTAATTAGCTACAGGGATTAACATAAGGCAATTGCCTGTTTTCCATTATTCGCAAGTGATTTTCTGTACATTTCAAAGAGAGGTGAATACAGTGATATCACTATATTTACAGGTTTCAGAGTAGCAGCCGTGTTAGTCTGTATCCGCAAAAAAAACAGGAGTACTTGTGGCACCTTAAAGACTAACAAATTTATTGTAGCATGAGCTTTCGTGAGCTAAAGCTCACTTCTTCGGATGCATAGAATGGAACACACAGACAGGAGATATTTATACATACAGAGAACATGAAAAGGTGGAAGTATGCATACCAACAGGCAGAGTCTAATCAATTGAGATGAGCTATTGTTAGCAGGAGGAAAGAAAAAAAAAACTTTTTGAAGTGATAATTAAGATGGCCCATAGAAGGTGTGAGGAGAACTTAACATAGGGAAATAGATTCAATTGGTGTAATGACCCAACCATTCCCAGTCTTTATTTAGACCACAGTTAATGGTATCTAGTTTGCATATTAATTCAAGTTCAGCAGTCTCTCTTTGGAGTCTGTTTTTGAAGTTTTTTTGTTGCAAAATTGCCACCTTCAAGTCTGTCACTGAGTGGTTAGGAAGGTTGAAGTGTTCTCCCACTGGTTTTTGAATGTTATGATTCCTGATGTCAGATTTGTGTCCATTTATTCTTTTGCGTAGAGACTGTCCGGTTTGGCCAATGTACATGGCAGAGGGGCATTGCTGGCACATGATGGCATATATCACGTTGGTAGATGTGCAGGTGTATCCATCAGGAACAGTATCCCCGATAATATCACGGCTAACCTGGTGGCTGAACTTTGTGACTTTGTCCTCACCCACAACTATTTCACATTTGGGGACAATATATATCTTCAAGTCAGTGGCACTGCTATGGGTACCCGCATGGCCCCTCAGTATGCCAACATCTTTATGGCTGACTTAGAACAACGCTTCCTTAACTCTCGTTCCCTAACACCCCTACTCTACTTGCGCTACATTGATGACATCTTCATCATCTGGACTCATGGAAAAGAAGCCCTCGAGGAATTCCACCGAGATTTTAACAATTTCCATCCCACCATCAACCTCAGCCTAGACCAATCCACACAAGCGGTCCATTTCCTAGACACTACTGTGCTAATAAACGATGGTCACATAAATACCAACCCTATACCGGAAACCTACTGACCGCTATACTTACTTACATGCCTCCAGCTTCCATCCCGGACACACACCACACGATCCATTGTCTACAGCCAAGCTCTAAGATACAACCGTATTTGCTCCAATCCCCTCGGACAGAGATAAAACACCTACAAGATCTCTATCAAGCATTCTTAAACCTACAATACCCACCTGCTGAAGTGAAAAAACAGATTGACAGAGCCAGAAGAGTACCCAGAAGCCACCTACTACAGGACAGGCCTAAAAAAGAAAATAACAGAACACCACTAGCCATCACCTACAGCCCCCAACTAAAACCTCTCCAGCGCTATCATCAAAGATTTACAACCTATCCTTAAAGATGATCCCTCACTCTCACAGATCTTGGGAGACAGGCCAGTCCTTGCTTATAGACAGCCTCCCAACCTGAAGCAAATACTCACCAGCAACCGCACACCATACAACATAAACACTAACCCAGGAACCTATCCTTGCAATAAAGCCCGATGCCAGCTCTGTCCACATATCCATTCAAGTGACACCATCACAGGACCTAATCACATCAGACACACCATCAGGGGGCTCGTACACCTGCACATCTACCAACGTGATATATGCCATCATGTGCCAGCAATGCCCCTCTGCCATGTACATTGGCCAAACCGGACAGTCTCTACGCAAAAGAATAAAATGGACACAAATCTGACATCGGGAATCATAACATTCAAAAACCCAGTGGGAGAACACTTCAACCTTTCCTAACCACTCAGTGACAGACTTGAAGGTGGCAATTTTGCAACAAAAAAACTTCAAAAAACAGACTCCAAAGAGAGACTGCTGAACTTGAATTAATATGCAAACTAGATACCATTAACTGTGGTCTAAATAAAGACTGGGAATGGTTGGGTCATTACACCAATTGAATCTATTTCCCTATGTTAAGTTCTCCTCACACCTTCTATGGGCCATCTTAATTATCACTTCAAAAAGTTTTTTTTCCTCCTGCTAACGATAGCTCATCTCAATTGATTAGACTCTGCCTGTTGGTATGCATACTTCCACCTTTTCATGTTCTCTGTATGTATAAATATCTCCTGTCTGTGTGTTCCATTCTATGCATCCGAAGAAGTGAGCTTTAGCTCACGAAAGCTCATGCTACAATAAATTTGTTAGTCTTTAAGGTGCCACAAGTACTACTATATTTACAGTTCATTTAAATGTTAAGATTTCCTTTTGATCTCTGAATTACCAGAATACAACATAGACAGGGACTGTTTTGATTACATTTGTTAACCTCTAACAATATAGATGTAAACACACAGCATTATCTACCAATATGTCCCTAAAGGTTGAATCTGGGTCAGTTAGCCTGCAAGCTGCTTAACCCTTTCTGGCCATGGGTCACAGTGTCACATCACCCAAGACAAGGCTTAGTTTCCATGGGACCACTGTGTTCTTCCTTAGGATGCAAAAGTATGGCAAGTCTAGGGAATGTTTTGATAGAACAAACATGCTGATATAGGCTGTTTGCTTTGAGTCTCAGAAACTCTAGAACCTTTGGAATTCTGGTTAATTTCAGCTTCAGGTTTTTCATTTCAGTGCTGGTTAGAGTGCTCTATACTTAAGACTTGCCTATTAGAATGTAAAATGCTTTTCATATAAAAAAAAAGCTTAACTGGAAATGTGATTTGCTTGGGATGGTGCTCAACAATAAGCTCTGTTAAAGATATGTGATTTTATTTTATATTCCTTCAAAGAATTGTGAAGCAACAATCCATGATGTGATTTATTTATGCTGCAAAGTCCTATTGGCCCTAGAGGGTCTGAGAAAAGTTAAGAGCTCCTTTTTTCATTCCCTCAACCCCATATCCCCCATCCAAGGGCTCTAGTCTTTACATTAATATAAAACTGTACTCTTATAGGCCACTTATAGGCCACTCTTATAGCTGCTCTACTGAAGTATATCAAGACTTGAATCAGATGGTAGCTTTTACATTATACTCCAAGTAGTCTTAATTAATTTCCTGCCTCACAGAATAAGGCTTGGTCTCCACTACTAGCAACCTACATCAAAAATCCACACTTCTGAGTGACTCAGTTATATCGACCTAACTCCCACTGTGGACTGTGCTATGTCAATGGAAGGGCTTCTCCTGTCAACATATCTACTACCTCTCAGCGAGGTGGATTTCCTGTGCTGATGGGAGAAGCCCAAGAGATCTTGGTAAACCAAAGCTTATATTTGATTTAGCAGTTGCAGGCTGTCTTCCTCAAATGAAATTTTTGGGCCTGAGGTCCGAAAGAGACCTGTCATTAAAAGTGATCAGTCAAAGAAACAATACAACTATCACTCCCGCCCCCTCAAAAAAAACAACCAAACCTGTAAAAATTGACCCATCCTACTTTATGATGTATAAATACTCCTCGGGTTTTTTAAAACAAAATTTGTGGCACATTAGGAATTAGTAGCAGTCCAAGACACAAACAACTCCTTTGTACATCATCTTTTGGCTTTGACAGTATTGAGTTCAGGCATTCAAAATCAGACAGTCTTCCCAAAATCATGAAATGGGCTTAACAATTAAATTTTAAATAATACATTTTGTATTGTTTGCCTGCTCCCCCTCACCCCTGTCTTTGGCTTTTGGGGTACACACTGGTCATGTTTTAAAGATTATTCTGGAACTCTGATGTATAGAGAATTACTTTTAAAAAAATTAAGTGAGATTGTTGCCTAATTGATTCTAGGAATTGCAACTTTAAAAAAAGAGCACCAGATGTTGTGAGAATCATGATAAAATAATGCGTTGGCAATACTGCTTTTGTACTAAGGAGTAGTTCTTGACAGATATAATGATGGGAATTGCATATGCTGTGTCAAGGCCCCCAATTTTAGGCCAAGTTGCAAAAAAGTCTTAATAGTTAACTTAATTATTAAAAGAAAACGTACTTGCCAAGTTGTTCCCTCCAACATAGCTACCGTGGGTTTAATTTAGATTTAGATGGTCTTGGGTTTTATAAACCCATTCCAGGTACTAACAGCCCTGGCCACAAGAATTGCTGGTGGTCTGTTGCTAGGGCCTGCTCTGCTGAGCTAGTGGGAGGTTGGCTGCTAACTTCTACCCCTGCTAACTGAGTCACAGTGCAAAACTCAGAGGCGCATAGAGATGGTAAGTGAGGAATAGTCACCGCTGCCTCTTGCTTGGCACATTTTTGTGTAGCTAGACTTTTGTGGGAATGAAGGATTATGGGCCTCCAGAAAGTTGGATAAGAATCCAAATGCCTAACACTTTGAAATCCTGAATTAAGACATATTTAAAATAATCAATAATTAATCAGAAAACACACGGACAAACTTCTTGTGGCTCCCAAATTCTATAGCTTATTTGGAGAATTTCCCCTGATTTCCCTTCCCCCCACTCTCCCCCCCCCATCCCCCCCAAAAAATGTTGACAACTATGCTTCTGTTCAAGCTGTTGGGACCATCCAACACAGAAATATGTTAACTTGGGGTTTTTTTTAACCTGTGAAGCCTACTTGAAACTTCCTGGTTCACTGAAGCTATCTCAGAATGCAGTGTGACAAATAACTGATACCATTGCAAACCAAGCATTTGTGGGGGCAGATAATTATTCATTTTGGGGATCTTTTGTGTGGGACATAGGACTTGAAGGGACCTCCTGGGTCATCGAATCCAGTCTTCTGCTGTCACATGCAATCCAGAAATATAATCTTGTCCCAAATTTATCAAGCGCCATCTTAAAACCAGTTAGGTTGTTCGCCACCACTATGCTTATTGGAAGCATGTTCCAGGACCTCACTCCTCTGATGATAGAAATCTTCTTCTAATTCCCAGCCTAAATATATTCATGGCAAGTTCAGGGCAACTGCACCTATATTTCTCCTTTATGGTTCAGCAAGGGCAACCACTCAAGCTTCCAGCTCCCCTGGCCATCATCTCTCTTGAGTGGAGACCCAAGGCTCCCCATTCTGACCAAACTGGTCCCTGTTTTGTCTCTTATTTCCAACAAAAGACAGTCTGCCTAGACAGGCCTGCTTGCTTCTCCCTTCAGAGACAGTACATAGTGTCATTGCCAACAGTTATAACATACTACACAGCACTTCCTGTGCAAGCCTATTTATTTTTAAGGTAAAAGCACTAGAGAGAAAACTTATATATCAGCCAGTTTATACCCGTTTGTTCTGGTGCCAACATTGTCCTTTAGCTTAAATATCTCTTCTCCGTTCTGGGTGTTTACCCTCCTACGTAGAGAGCAATCATACCGCCTCTTAGCCTTTATTTTGCTGAGCTAAACAAGCCTAGCTCTTTTGATTTCTTCTTGTAAGGTAAGTTCTTCATTCCCCTGATCATCTTCATAGCCCTTCTTTGCACCTGTTACAGATTGGATTTATCTTTCTTGAACGTGGGTGACCTGAATCGTATAGTGTATTCCAGATGAGATCTTAACAGTGCATTGTTCAATGGCATTAAGATGATACTTCCCTATCTTTCCTGGAATTACCTTGTGTGATACATCCTAGGAACCCATTTGCCTTTTTCACAACTGCATCACTTTGATGGCTCACAGTAATCCTGTGATTGACTAATATACCCAGTTCTCTCTCTTCTGTCCTTTTCGTGGGTTTTTTTTTTTTTTGGTCTGTTACTGGGGTTGTATCCTTTCCCCTTTTCTTTTAATATATTTTGTTCATTTAGATTGTAATCTCTCTAGGGTAGAGAAACTCTATTCTCACAAGTCTGTAAAGTGCCATGCATACCATTGGCACTATTGGTAGGGGCCACCAAATGAAATTAATGGGCAGCAGGCTTAAAACAAATAAAAGGAAGTTCTTCACACAGCGCACAGTCAACTTGTGGAACTCTTTGCTTGAGGAGGTTGTAAAGGCTAGGACTATAACAGGGTTTATAAGAGAACTGGATACATTCATGGAGGTTAAGTCCATTAATGGACATTAGCCAGGATGGATAGGGAATGGTGTCCCTAGCCTCTGTTTGTCAGAGGGTGGTGATGGACGGCAGGAGAGAGATCACTTGATCATTACCTGTTAGGTTCACTCCTTCTGGGGCACCTGGCATTGGCCACTGTCGGCAGACAGGATACTGGGCTGGATGGACCTTTGGTCTGACCCAGTACAGCCGTTCTTATGTAAGTGAGTTAATCTACAGGGGTCTCAAACTATGGGTCGCAACCCTGTTTTAATGGGGTCGCCAGGCCTGGGACCGAAGCCCAAGCGCTTCAGCTCAAGGCAGTGGGGCTCAGGTTACAGGCCTGGGGCTGAAGCCCTTGGGCTTTGGCCCCCCCGCCGAGGGTGGCAGGGGTTGGGCGGGCTCAGGTGTTAGTTCCTGTCTCCTGTCGTTGCGTAGTAATTTTTGTTGTCAATGAAGTTTGAGAACCACAGATCTACATTATATGGTTTTAAGCTAAAGGGTCTAGCCTTTCCTGTGGGTGTAATTCACATTATTTTATATTGGAGTGTTTATACACCTCTACCTCGATATAACGCTGTCCTCGGGAGTAAAAAAATCTTAATGTGTTACAGGTGAAACCGCGTTATATTGAACTTGCTTTGATCCACCGGAGTGCGCAGCCCCGCCCCCCTGGAGCACTGCTTTACCGTGTTATATTCAAATTTGTGTTATATCGGGTCGTGTTCTATCAGGGTAGAGGTGTATGTGCACTTATTTGAAAATAGCTTAGGTGTTGAACTTCCTTTCACCCTTCTGTTCTCCTTGCCTTGTGGCTAAATGTGTATTTTGTCATCTGTAGGGTGCTATTTAAAATAAATAAATAAATAATGTACCTTTAAAACTCCGGATTAAGAAATAGAGCTCAGGATTTAAATCTTGATATTTTGACTCAGAATATTTAGGTGTATAAATGTCTCAGGCTTGTGTGTGAAAATATATTGTGTCTGAAATCTTGCAAGCTTTTTTTGGTGTGCTAATACAGTTGGTACTTCACAAATGAAAATGAGCCCAGGTGAACTTCTTTCCAAGTCTAGCTTTCCTTTCCTATTCTTACATACATCAAGGAGATGCATAGCTTATCTGATGGACTGGGAGGATTAAAGTATTAAAAGCTGAAATAGACTAAAGACCTGTTTATTGTCTACAAGCACAACATGTCTTCTGGTGCCACATGATTGTTCAAAATTTTTAGCTAAAAAAAGTTAAATATATCAGCTGTAAATTCATTCCTTCTCACCCACGATATTACTTTAAGCAAACAGGGCCCTTGATACTGAGTTTGGGATACAAAGCATACTTAGTACTTAGATCTTGGCATTTAAATAGAAATTGTCTTTCAACTTCAAGGTTGTGTATTTGATAGGCAATCTGGAGGCTGTTGGGTTTGGATATACTACCTACTTTACACCTGCAAATTTTTGGATATTTATGACCTTAGATGTGGGTTATTTTTACTCGCCACTCATCTTGTAAGGTTTTTCCATTTTAACACAGCATATTTAATAGTGTCAACGGTACTTAACCCCTCACAACATTGATTCTAAATTCACTCCTAGCAGCCCTTTAAAACATAATATCAATAATGGAAAGCATCCCCACAGAAAACATCGTTACATTACAATAGCAAGGGAGGTAATTGTCAGTAGATCTGTCCTACTAATAGAAATCCTTCAGGAATGCAGTGATGTAAAACATCAAATGTCTGGGCATAGTGAAGTTTGGGGAGCACTTTCAAATATCTGGAATATGATCCAGGTAGTGAGTTAGCACTCTTTATTTCTGATTCTCCTCAAGTCTGTGAATTGGGTATATGAGTCTTTCTACCATTTCTGTCTAGAGAGGCTATGTTAAAAGAATGGTGAGTTCAAGCACTGAAAAGTTAGAAAATGCCAGAGCTAAGATTGTTTATGAAAAATTAATTTGGCCCTTTTGTGCACATGCATTATGAAACAAGTCTTTAATTACATACTATATTTTTTCATAGGACCCCAGCCTCACTCAGTGCCCAAGTAGGACACCTCCTGGGGATGAATCAGAGTTGTTTAGTGAAGAAGACTTGTCTATAGGACCCCAGCCTCATTTGTCACAGAAGTTGGAAGGTGTTTTATGAATGAGGGAGGGAATTGCAGGAAGAGAAAAGATGATCTCATGGCAAAAGTAGCTGAATGCTACCCTGGAGAAGTGTATTTTATGCCTGCCTCTGCAACAGAGTTTCTATGCGATGCTTGGCAAGTCACTTAAACCTAACTTTTTAATGTTGTGTTCTTCATTTTTCTACGTATCAAACTCAGGACCCTAGAGCTGATTTGCAGAAGTGCTCAGCATTCAACAGCTGCAACTGAAATCAATGGGAGCTATGCTTTGAATATATAAAATGCTACGTACTCTGAAAAGTCAGACCCTAAGGGACAGACAAAATTAATGGACACTTTTGACCTTCTTCTGTTTGAGATTCAGTTCTGTGTCTGTAAAATGGGAGTAATTATACCCTCTCTTCCCACAGGGGTGTCATGAAAATAAATTCACTAATGTTTGTGAAGTGCTCAGATACAATAGTGGTGAACACAATAGAAAAGCCTGTGAGGAAATTAAACATTCTGTATTTGCAGGAGAGTTTGAATAACATAGTAAATAAGGCATAGGGGCCATATATTGAACAATAAGGAAAAAATATTGAATAGCTGCTCATTTAGTGAGCACTCTCCATCTTGAGGCAGCAGTCTTGTTTAAAAAAAAAAAAGCAGGTGGTAACACAATTAGAGACTGTATCATAATGTTTATGTACAAGGGGGGCTGAATTAAGATTGCACTGGCAATCATAAATTTGGAATTTTCCAAATTTTGAGTGCTTGACTTTTCAATTATAACATTTTTTTAACATCATTTTGGGATGTAATGGTAGTGACTGATCCAAGATGATATTAAAAAATGGGGGGAAATATACTTTAAATTTATAAACTGCTGCTGCCCAGGCAGTTCAGGTTGTAAAATTCATGATAAACTATAGAATAGAATACAATTATGAAAATACAATAATACTCATTTGATAAAATTGCCCTCTTAAACATACAGTAAGCTCTGTAATGCTCCTAATCACATTAACAAAGCAAAATAATCTACCAGAATTGAAAAGTAAACCAGTTACATAATCAGACTTTTAAAAATACGATTTCAAATCTCAAAAGTATATGGACCATTGTAGTCTACCTTGTTTTTGTGTTTGCTCTCCATAAAATTCAGGATTCCATTTGTGACAGGTACTAAAATATTACCTGTTTATTTTGCACTGGCACAAATGTAGATATTGTAGATATCTGTATGAAATCCTAAATCCAGTAGTGAGGATACAAGGTATCCTGTCAGAAGAAAGATATTTATTCTATGTCAAGCAAGCTGACCAGTGTCCACAATGAAGACATATCAAAATTACCAAGAGGAGAGAACAGAATGTCAGATCTAATATATACCTTAGGTAGCTACCAGAACAATTTAGTATTTTGTCTAACATAACTAGGAGAAACAATGAGGAGTCCTTGTGGCACCTTAGAGACTAACAAATTTATTTGGGCACAAGCTTTCATAGGTTAGAACCCACTTCATCAGATGCATGGAGTGGAAAATACAGGAGCCGGTATAAATACATGAAAGGATGGGAGTTGCCTTACCATGTGTGAGGTCAGTCTAACGAGACAAATCAATTAACAGCAGGATACCTAGGGAGGAAAAATAACTTCTGAAGTGGTAATGAGAGTGGCCCATTTCAGACAGTTAACAAGAAGGTGTGAGTAACAGTAGGGGGAAATTAGTATTGGGGAAATAAGTTTTAGGTTTTGTAATGACGCAACCACTCCTGTATTATACCTGCTCCTGTATTTTCCACTCCATGCATCTGAGGAAGTGGGTTCTAGCCCACAAAAGCTTATGCCCAAATAAAATTGTTAGTCTAACAAGGACTCCTTGTTGTTTTTGCTGATACAGACTAACACGGCTACCACTCTGATAACTAGGAGCTATCCCATCCTTTCCCCCACAAAATAGTGCTGAGAGGTCTGTCTGCAAATGAAATACAATAAAATAAACCATAAATTAATTAGTGCTCTAATTTTTTTTTCCTTTTCATTATCCTCTTCATTTTCTTTCCATTCATCAAATATCTTGTTCCTTTATCACTATATTTTTGCTCATTTGGCTAGTGTTCTAGTAACTTCCTATATCTTACTCTTTCATATTCACCACAATTCACTGTTGTTTTTCTGTTACATTCTCCTCCCCTTTGCTCCCTTTCTGTTCCATTACTGCCTGTTCTCCCTCTCCTACATCACTTTTGTCTATTTCTGGTTCTTTCTTTCTTTTTACCATATACTTCCTGAGATATGGCAGCTACTTCTCTTCCCCATTCCCTTGGGTGTTCATTTCCCCCCCCTTCCTGTGTTCTGTGCATCTGACCAGGATATTGGAGTTGAGGGGGAAGGGGAGGAATGTAAGCAGACATTTTTATTCTCCTCCCCATCACAACCTGAATCTAAATAACTTAAAACATGCTTGAAATTTAAACTTCTTCTTTCCTCTGAAAGTGATTCACCAAAATATGCTAATAAATATTCTGTAAAGTAGATTGATGGCATATTCTTATTGTCTGAATGCAGTGGCAGCTTTTATTATGAGGCTAATTTTAAATAATCATGTGATTACAGGTGAATAGTTTACCTTTGAATCAGGAGTTAACGTGGAAAAGCAGAGTGAATTTGGTGTTAGGTGACTTAACATCTTAAACTTTGCTCTTGTGGTTTTGTGTCAGGCATGTTGTGTGTAGCAGCCATAACTGTTTTACAACAGATACGTTCACAAAAATACTTACTTATTATTTATAGTGCCACACATTACCATAGAGTCTGAGGGCCTTCCACATAAAACAGCATCTCTAGTGGGTTCTGGCTCTTTTCTGATATCTTTTTTCAGTTTATAGAATCTTTGGCTTTTTTGGTTTTTTTTGTTGGGGAGGGGGGAAGGGCTGATGTATGTTGTGACCATCATTCTTGTTATAGTGAAAAAAATTATTAAATAGGAAGGTTTTACATTATTTCCTAAATATTAGTCTATTCTCCATTGGAAGCTATTTCCACTGCTTGAATACTGAGAGTAGTTTTGTCTCCAGATCTCAGGTACTTTGTTCTGGGTTTCATCATCTGTGTTGTTTCAAAGGCACCCATGTGTTGCAGGTTCATAGATGGTCACTCTGTGTCTTGAAAGGGAAAATGCAAATTTGCTCAGTCTTGAAAACTTGTATATTTTAAGTTTTTTAATTTTTTTAAAATCAACTTGATTTCTGTGGGTCAGTGATCTCCAAGAAATTTGCCTACGCAACTTCTTATGAAGCTTCTTGAGATGCCACATCGATGGTCTATATTCCTAGACTAAAATCTTTAATATAATCTATGTTTACAAAAATGACAGTTGATCTCTGTGTTTAAACCCCTTTTCTCCTTTTTTTTTTTCCCTTCAGAATCTGTCTATGACCTCCTCCCAAAGGAGTTGCAGTTACCACCCTCCAGAGAAACATCTGTAGCATCCATGAGCCAAACAAGTGGTGGTGAGGCAGGTTCGCCTCCTCCAGCTGTAGTTGCTGCTGGTAAGCATTCCACTTTGCTCAGTTATATCCTTAAGATGTGTAGTATTCTGGCCAACATGAACAGTGCTGGCAAAGTTTGGAGTCTGAGACGATTATGAAGAAATAAATGAGAGCTCATTCTAGGAGACTTCTAACAATCAAACTAAATGATATGCATTACAGGAAAATTTTACCTAAATCATACTTGCATTACATGCATAATATGCTTTTCCCACTGGTACATTCTTCAAAACCATAAGTGTGTACTAACTCCTAGAATGCACTCTTCTCTTCAGATATGGTAGGCACCAATTTGGAACTGAGTCAATGTGTGTAAAATAATGAATTCCACCTAGCATAGAAGATAGAATATGAGATGGTATTTTGGCCTTAAGTCTTTTATCAGGCTATAGGAAGAAAAATACCATGTTTTCCTTTGTATGGCCTGAAGAAGCTCTCAGAATTAAACCACACATATATATTTTCCGTTGTTGCATGTACTGTAATCTTTTTATTGCATATTAAAACATAAATAACTAGTTAATGTGATTTCATATTTATCAAAAATGTCTGAAATTACTATTTAAATTAGGTACACAGTTTAGAATTAAGCACATTTCTTTTTACAATGTGTCATTTTGGAGAAAGTGTGGGACATGACACTTAAACTGTATTTATTTACAAAATATTAAGATCATCTCCTTATGCAGAATATTTTAAACTTAAAGCATAAAGTCCCTTTTATTGACCTTTGTTTTTAAAAAAATAAATAAGGAAGAGTTAGTCCATTGCTAAGGATAAAGTTTTGATCTGTGAGGTTGGCACCAGTGCTCTGCAGAGTGCTAGTGTATAGCTGGAACTCTTTAGTAAGCAGTTTCACTTTAGCGAAAAGGCAAACCAATCATTGTGCCCATGGCTTATATCTCTTCCCTAATGGGCTGAGATTTCTTGAATAATTGGATCCCTGTAATCTTTATAACATTATATTAAGTTTGAGAGTGGTGTGTGGTCCATCAGTTGATGTTCTAGAAAATTAATGTTTGAGGTGGGGGTGCTGGTAGCTGCATTATGCAGCTTTTGCTGTAGATTCATGTGCATTAACCTTCTATATAAAAACATGCCCCAGAAATGCACAGTGTAATAAACAGCCTTTCTGGTTGGAGGCTGAAAAGGTTTAAATCTGTAAGAGAAACTTACAGCACTGATCACCGTTCATGTTTTGCCAGACGTTTTCTAACAGAGTCTGTGGATTTAATTGTGTACCGTGGAACTTGCTAGTCATTAGATTTATAAAAAGTGGTAATTTCTTTTACAAGTGTTTGATTCTAAGAGATTTTAAAATACAAGAGATTTTACCTCAGTTCTTAATAATGAATCTGGTACAAAGGTACAGCAACAACTGAGTACTGTTGCAGAAACATAGATTTTTGTTTTAAAAAAACTGTTAGTTAAATCCACAGACAGAAATGTAACTGCTAACTATATTTGTACCTTTACTGAGACAATTTTTGAGCATTTGAGTTTAGATAAACAGAACTAAATGTCTGTTCCTGCTAGGTTTTTAGCATCTGCTGATAGTCAATCCAGATCCGCTTAAAAAGCTGGGAATGTGCTAGCTGTGTTTGGGTTACACTGCAGCATTGACAGTTCAAGACTATAACAGGGTTCAAAAAAAGAACTAGATAAATTAATGGAGGATAGGTCCATCAATGGCTATTAGCCAGGATGGGCAGGGATGGTGTCTCTAGTCTTTGTTTGCCAGAAACTGGGGATGGGCAACAGGGGATGGATCACTTGGTGATTACCTGTTCTGTTCATTGCCTCTGAAGCATCTGGCATTGGCCACTGTTGGAAGACAGGATACTGGGCTAGATGCACCTTTGGTGTGACCCAGTATGGCCTTATGTTCTTTCCTTTAAAGAAAACTGAAAGAATATAATGTAGATCAGAGGTTTATTTGTAAACACTGGAAGAAGGTTCTATGTTCACTGAACTAAAAGGGGTCTTTAATGTCACTTTCTGATGAAGATTCCTCTGCATCAGCATTGTGAGAAGCCAGTTGGGTTTTTAGATTTCACAGGGTGCAGTTAAAAAGCTGGATCAAAAGTGGCACACTTGATTATAAAGATTGTAAGAAATTTAACAGCTTAGATTATATAAACTTTGTTAAAAATTAGTATAAAACATTAAAGTGTGAATCTCATTACTGCTGTCACCTGCCATAAAAATGAGTGTCCGAAGGATTGAATCTTGGTATTTTAAATAGTGTATCATTCGTACCTTGAAAGCCCCAGTCAGTGATCAGCGCCATTGTGCTGTGTACATATGTAACAACTTTGATGGCCCGTAACCCAAAGAGTTTGTGGCTGGGGCTTTCAAAGGAATCTAAGGGAGTTATGTGCCCATATCTAATTGACTTTCAGTGGCAGTTAGGTGACTAATTCCCTTAGACCCTTGGTGAAAATCCCAGGCTACACTTTCAAGATGTGACAGGAGTCAACAGAAGGATAAAATAGACACAATGCAAGTGAATCTACTGTTTGTGTAATACAGGGGTAGGCAACCTATGGCACGCGAGCTGATGTTCAGTGACACTCGTGCTGCCCGGGTCCTGGCCACCAGTCCAGGGGGCTCTGCATTTTAATTTAATTTGAAATGAAGCTTCTTAAACATTTTAAAAACCTTATTTACTTTACATACAACAATAGTTTAGTTATATATTATAGACTTAGAGACCTTCTAAAAACATTAAAATGTATGACTGGCACGCGAAACCTAAAATTAGAGTGAATAAATGAAAACTCAGCACACCACTTCTGAAAGGTTGCTGACCCCTGGTGTAATACATAGCAGTAGCAGTGTTCTTCCCCTCTTTGCCTCCACCATCTGGTACAGTTTGGGAGAAGGCTTCTCTCCCCAGAAGAACCAAAGGTGTGGGGGGGCTGAACAGGACCACCCATATCTCTTTCCCCTGCAAACTTGGGACAGTTTTGGAGGTTGTGGGGGAAGGAAACACCCCCTTTGTCTCCAAGATTGGGAGAGGCTGCTTGGGTTAGTCTGGTAAATTTTGGACCTGACTTGTGACCGCCCCATTTGGAAGCTGGCAATAGGAGAAGAAACAGCCCCCTCCACAAACAATAGGAGAGAGTGGAGAAGTGAGTGTGAGGCTCTGTCGTGGACCCAGTGGGCTGGTTACTAGTGTTGCCACAAGATCCCTGATCATGCTCCTGCTGATGCATCAGTGCCAGAGGCCCTGCTGCAGTCCCTCCAAGCAGACTTCAGATCTGCCACTGGGAGGTGAGATGAGGCCCAAGTCTCTTGTCCTCCCCACCATCTCCTCCACACAGCAAGGGTCCCTCTCTGAGCATATAGGATTTGTCTAGTGCAAAGAGATGGATCCTGGGCTGAGGATACTCGGAGACTCTGCCTTCCATCTTTCCCCTTGACCAAACGTCTGCAGGGAGGGGAGCACAGTAGTCCAGCTTCAGTGGGAGGTCTGGGAAGTTTTATACTTAGGCTGGAGTTAGTAGACCGGAGCCCAGGCTGGGCTCGCCTAGAGCATTACACATGCCTTCTTTTTGAATGTTTTGGAGGGATTGATTCTCCTATTCTCAGGGGAGCCATAGTTTCCAGTTGTGGTGGGTTAGATTTGCCCAGCCCTCTCTTCAGTGTTCTGTCAATTTTTGTGAAGGAGGAGTTTTTCTCCCCCTATACCCAAAATTCTCCAGGTTCCCAAAGGAAGGAGGCACAGGTGCTTCAGTCAGAAGACTGCTATTTCTCCTTCTTTGGAAGGAGCAGTCTTCCCCTGTGCTGCACTAGTTCCTTTTTGGGTGCACCACTCTCTATCATATGCCCCAATTGTCTTAGGGTTGCTGCAGTCTCCTCAGGCAGCTGTCATAGCTGGTCCTGACTCATGCAGTATAAGGAGTCTGCTTGGTCTCCTTTCTGTTAATAGGAAAAAAAGTGGGAAGGTCACTCCAGGCTCCCTATGTGTATTGTAGAGAGAGAAAGAGGAGTGTGCTTGTGTATTTATATTTAATTTAAAAAACCAAGATTGGCTGTTCACTCATCTGAATGTCACTTTTGAAAAGTGGTTAGTAAAAGAACACAGACACACGTTCAAATGGCTGATGTTGTAGAAATGGTAAAGTTGGAAAGAAAGGTGACCTTGGCATCTTAGAGTTCCACTATCATAAGCCAGTTTGTTCTTTCTAGTGTTTTGTGTAAATCTTTTGTGTGCTATCTTATTTATCCTAAAACTATAACGTATTTTCTAATGTTATAAGTCTAAACCTGCATCACTGTAGGTGAGCCCATTAAATACATTGTTATTTTTTTAAGAGATGGAGTTAACTAGAAATAGGCCTAGCATTTAGTATGTAGTGTAAAAATCAATAAATAAAATGATGCAGGTGCACTTTACTAGAAGCAATGAGAAGATTAAATCATAGGGAGTGATCAGAGGGTTTTTTTTTTCTCCTTTAAGATTGAACATAATTTGTTTTCTGCTTCCCTAGCCACTGGGTGACACAGTATCTGGCTGAAAATCAGATTACTGTAGGGTTTTCCATCAGATGCTTTGCTCTGAGGTTTTGTTCCATGTAAATACATTGCATAAAAATCTTGCTGCAGCTAACTCTTCAGATTTTTAGAGGAGCAGGATGGGCTGTTTTTCAGGTGTGAGGGCCTGACAGAAACAGACTTCTAGTTCTACCATTTAACATTTGTTTTACAACTTACAGGTCAGTTTAAAAATATTAAAACAGAGTCTTGATAGTTGGATTTTCATGAACACATTTGATAATTTTAATATAAGCAACACGATGTGTATCTCATATTCATCAATTCAGATGAAGAGTTTTACCCACTCTTTGAATGTCAATCAGGCAAGTGTAACCAATGAGGAATCCAGAATTTTGTGCTGCAACATTGATATCCTCAGCTTCTTTCTCAGGTATCTAGTTCCATCACACTTCCAGAAAATAGGAGGAGGAAAAGGGGCTCCCTTATATGCATCAGCACTAAGGACTAGCATCGTGAGCTCTTTGTATAGACTGCTGCATGTGGGAGCATCTTCATCCAGAGGGCAGGAAAAAGACTAACATGTGAGCCAGCACGAGCATATTACTAACAGGAAATATGGATCATTTACTAGGCTCTTTTGATTGCAGATCCAGATGATGAAGCAATCTCAATCTAGGCTATAGTTGGAGTTGATCACTTACATAGATCAGCAGCTGGAGCTCCAGGAACCCACACTTTTAATGTTCCTGGCATGAGCATTTTCAAACCTTTGTAGGAGAAGGTGCCTGATTCTTCAGTTGTATTTCTCAGATGTTGATGAGATTTTTCACATTTGGAGGACATGGGTTTGTACGAAACTGATTTAAACAAGCCTTTATCTTTCTATTCAAAATGCTAATCTAAGTCTCTTCTCTTGTGTTCCTTTCTAGTAGCAAGTCAAAAGCCCTCTGTCATCTTCTTCTGTTTGGAATACTTCAAATACAAGAGCCCCTGTTCCTAAGCACCTCAAACTGTATTGCTTTTTGAAAGGTAAATGTGAAGGGTGAACCTGTTCTCTGAATTAGTATGTACAATAAAATCCTCTCTACCCTTGCACAGAAAATATAAAGGGAGCATCTTGACTGCCAGCTGTAGTCCTGTTCCTTCTCCCTCCAGTAGAATCTTAACTAAGGACAGTTTGCAAATCTTCGGGGTGCAGTAAGGAATGCATCCTTTCCAGTGTCTCTTTTTGATCTCTTGTTCCCATTTTGCCACTGTGGGAATGGATCATTCTTCCATATTTTTTCCTCCTCACCATTATGAACAACCTTCCTGCATCTGATTTGGTTTTCTGGCTGTTTTCAATTCCCATCTCAACTTTCCAAGCTCTAATAAAACAATCAATTTGTTTTCTCATAGTAAACACTGGGACACAAATTCCACATCCCTGAAGCTTGTTCACAGAACCCTCTTAAATTGCATATATAGAATGTAATCAGACGGGTTGAGTAATGTTTTGGTAAGAACAATATACAAAAATAAATTATATGGTATCTTGAGAGAGAGTAGCATAGACCTATTAGATCAAATTTTCCCTGAAGATAATTCTGATTGCACATTCTTCTTAAGTTTTTCCCAATTTAAAAAAAAAAAAGATGATCTGTGGGATTCTGTCAGCTGCCATCCACGAGATATGAGGTATTATGGAGCAGGTGGAATCTGGCATTCTAAACAAAAGGAATAATACTTCTGAATCTTAGAAAGGTTGGCCCTGTGGAGTGGGATAATTGAAACATCTACAGTAGTGCTGAATTTGCTAAAAAGTTACATTTATACTATAGCTAGAGGTATAGGGATTGTTCCTTTCTTTAAAATGGTATATAAGGAGGCAGGTTTAAAGAGGTAATATAACTTCTCCTGTGGGGGGAGGGGGGCTCCATAATACTTGGAGTAATCATTTTTGTACATTTAATTCTGAAAATCATATTTTGCTGCTCATTTGTTAATAAAAGAGCCATACAATTAATTATTTGTCCCCTCTTGCAACCATATCCTAAGGGTTAGGTTCATTTTCTTCCTCCATAAAGCAGAAGAAGCTTTTGGGTAATACTCATACTAAAATTTCCAAATCAGTTAATTGCAAATAAAGTTTGAAAATGGAAACTGAGTTTTTGCAGAATTGGAGCCAGGACATCAGCTTTTCTTTTGCTTATTTCCATATATCAATAGCAGAAATTTCTGGTATTTATTCTAGGTGGACTTCATTGCCAGTGTCAGTCACTGGTCCTTTCCTTTGGTCTGGAAGCAGTTACCAGAATCTTCAAAGGTGATATGAGTGCTAACATAGCAGGTTTATGATGTCATGTGTTGACTTGATTATGAGAAATAAAAAGCTCGATCTGGTTTTGGTCTGGTGTCCAAAGTCTTGGAAAGCTTTCAATTCTTGTGGTTCATAATCAGCTATGCAGAAAACCATCACTTCAATCACAACACAACAGATGAATGTTCAGGAAGTGCTTTCCATATGTTTCAGGGGAGGGAATTTCAAGGAGGACAAACTTCATAGAATGCACAGCTTTGAGGAAAAACTATCTATAGCACGTTTGTTTCAGCCAAGAAATATCAACTGCTTCTCTTTTTTTACAAGGTTAATATACATTGTAAAGCTTTTTAGGCCAGGGTCTTCCTCTGACTATATGATAGTGCAGTGCTTAGCATACTGGGGCCTCTGGGCACTGTTGTAATACAACTAATTTCTGAGCAAGGTATTTCTAAACTGCACTCCCATTCCCAGTGTGTCACTTCTAGGTACACACGATTATGAAGATAGTTTCAACAGTCCAGAAGAGGCCAATGTCTAATTAGCTTGGTGGCAGTTAAGGCAAGGATGTTCCCTTATCATTATGAGTTCTATGTGTAATGGTGATAGTGTGTAGATATGTACTGGGAGAGTCGAAGAAAGGAAAGTTTCTCACAAACACACTTTCCATTGAATGGAAATTTCTGTTGGCAGTATGTGTTCCCTCTAAGTTCTAAAAATACAGTGGAATAAGTAGTAGACCTTTAGGTCTCTAATTCTTATTTCTGTTCTAGTTCAAAGTTGCTTTCAGCCTTCTCTTGACTGATGTATAAGCAATAAAGCCCACCCATTAAGAAGGTTTTGGCATTAATTCATTATGAAAATGCACCATTCTTATTATCAAATAATGCAGAAACAAAGACAGGAAAAAGAGGACAAACCTAGTGTGTAATTACTGGGGAGAAATTCCTTGTCATAGTGGTATAAAAACCTCACTTAGTTCAGCACAACATTACTACATTTTTGGAAGGAACTGGTGGATTTGAGGAACAGAAGAGATCATTTCCTACCCAGAGATGGTTTTTTGTTATTCTGATCCACCAGTCAAGACATTACAGAATTATTCCTTTTAAGATGGTTTGATTATGTCAGGAAGTTGGGGAGATGAAAGGTGAGAGCTGGAAGAGGGAGCAGCTGAGGAAGTGTAGAATTCTGCCTGACTTGCTTGATTGCCTCTGACACCACTCTGAGTGGGAAAACCTACTAAACTGAATTGGTGGATGAGAATCACTAACAAAAAAGTTGCAGGTAAGAAATTACTACTTTTGTATCTTTAAACATGAGTGTAAATTATTGGTGGTGTTTATATAAAAACAGATTGAATGATGTGTTTAATCTAGGTATAAAGTACTGCTTGTTTCAGCATGTAATTGTAAGGGAATTGAAACTGTTTTGGACTTAATGTAAATTAAAATAACCAGCCTATCTTGAATCTGTGTGACTATTTATTTTTGAATAACTGGTGAATTGGATTGCTTGATTATATTTACTGGGATGCTAGTTGTTTTCTCTATTAATACTTAACTTGCATTCTAGCTCCGCCATTCAGAGACAGGCATCGTGTGGTGGGTTGTGACAGTGTCTGTCAATAGTGAAGACAAATAGTGCCAGAGACACTTAACCCATCCAATCTCACCCAGGGTATAGGTCGGTCTTGTTTTCAGACTTCTTCATAAGTCTTTTTTTCTTTCTTTTTTGTTTCTAAATAGTGGATTGATTGAAAACTAAACTTTTTTGTAAAGTTTTTGACTTTACATCAGTAATACTAAAAGAACAAAAGTAGAAACCCAAAGTTGGCATATGAGGTGTTAAAAGCAGGTTTGCAGCCACTTTGTAAGTTCTGGTTCATAACTTTTAAACCTTTGGCAACACCAGGGTTAATGCTGGAAATTTTGTATGTAGTATCCTTCTGTTTTATTCTGAAAAAGTCAAATATTGCCAAGAATATAACATGTAAGGTCTATAAATAACATTCATGGAGGGCCATACTCTGTGCATTAGGCCTGTAAATAAGGCCCTACTTGAATTGTGGGATGATTGTCAAAAAATTGGCTGGGTTGCAGACAAGACATGGAAAATTGCAAAAAAAAAAAAAACAAAAAAAAAAAGTAATATGGACTTTATTTGCAGTAATAAAGTCCATTATTATTTTTCCGTGATTTTCTGCTGTCAGGGTCCTGGGGCTGAGAGCGGGGGCGCTCCTGCTGTCAGAATTGCTGTGGAACCTAATATTGTGGAATCTGCAATTTCCACAGTATCTCAAGTTAAGTAGGGACTTACCTATAAATGTCCCAAACTTTACCCTGTGTGGTGTTTGAATTTTCATTTTTGTCACCAATTGTTTTCTGACAGCCTGTAGTGGAGCGCATGGCATACATGCTAGGCCCTGAAAAATAAGGAGAGTTCTTAATGACTTCCTGTATGTAGTGACTGTTCATGCACAGGGGGTTGGAATACTTTTTAAAACAAAAAATCTCTTACATAGTTGCATTTGAAATCTTGCAATTTCGACTATGGGATGTAACTCGCATTGCAAGATAGCAGCATGTTTTAAATGTCAGGAGTAAGGCACTTGTTTATTTTTGAGGGATTGTGAATCCTTGTAGTATTGAAGGATTTCTGTGAAGAGAGTGAACAAGGATTTCATGGAACAAGGATTGCCTCCTCTTAAGCTATTTTTAAAGACTGCAACTCCCTTCAGAGCAAGCAGTGATCATCCTGCTCCCCCCCCCACCCCCATTATTTTAAAGGCTGAAAGTCTTGTTTGACTCCACAGAATTATGGAAATATATAATGTGGCCTTAGTCAGTAATTTAGTAGCTAATGTTTCTTTCCTTTTCAATAAACAAATTGTAAAACAAAATCCAGCACTAATTTGCACATGGGGATGCTCTTTGCTATGCATTCCACTCTTCCTGATACTAGCCTGTGAATTTGGTAGCATGCATTTGTGCCACATGGGCACTGCATCCCCTTTTCCCACTGCCTGCTTTCTGGCTGCTTTCTATTTTCAGAAAGAACCTAAATTATTCCAATTCATAGAAAGAAGAGGCTATGAAAATAACGCTGCTTTACTGCCCTGAAAGTGAGATGGGCAGCTGGGACTAATAGGCAGCTTTCACCCTGTTGAAAGCAAACATGGGTGAACTGATGCCATGACCAACTGGAAATTATGCATCAGTCATTCTAGAAATAGTGCAGAGAAATAGGTGTTCTTTCTTAATTTACATTATAAACTCCAGCACTGACCAAATATGTTAAGTTACAATTCTTGGTTAGTTTAGGTTCTTTCATGTACAAACTATGGAATTGCATCTATTAATGTGTAAATTGTGTTGCCTGAAAGAGAACAGGAAATGCCTTGTGTTAAACTGCTTGTTCTGTATCAATCTGTTTGGCTTTATGGAGAGATATTTGCGGGAGTGGAGGCAACAGATTATGAAATTTATTTTCTTCATTTCTACTAACTTCATATGGAGTAGAGGTGATATTCAGAATAGCTAAAAGGCTTTTAGTTTCTAACAATGACCCACCATACTCTAATTTGAAAGGATTTAAATACAAAATACACTTCCAGACCTGTTTTATTTGCTTTTATGGTCCTTTGGCTGCATACCCCATCAAAAAATTCACTTGGCTTATATCATATAAAATTGTAATTCTCAAATAATTTTAAGAAAACTGTAGCGAAGTCTTATTAATATTCTGTCTTTATTTCAAATGTGCAAATACAGAATATAGTAACTATCTAAGTAAACAAAATTAATATTTGTGGGTTTTGGTAAGCATTGTTAAACTAAGCTGTCAGATAAAAATGTGTCTCTACGGTAAATAATTTACACTCTAAGACAAAAAGAAAATGCTTAAAAAGGTCTGTGTTCGTACTCTAATTTTCCAGGACACAAGTGAGGTTTTTCTTGCATTCTGGTTGTTGTATGCTCAATTCCTGTACTCTTGGGAACAATTCCTTTTTCTGTTGGATAATTTCTAAAAAAGTAGGAAATGGAAAAATGCTCTCAAGTTTTAAAACAGGACCAATGAAGATTAAAGCATTGAAAACTTAGAATAAAGAATGTTTAAATGCAGCATATTCAACCAAGGGATCCCTTTTGTGTATCAGATGTATGCATAGATTGGCACTGGCTCCAAATATATTTAAAGTTTAAAAAAACAAAATGAAATTATGTAAAAATGTTAGTTTGTTATTCATTATAGTAACTTCATGAATTCATACCTGGCAGATCCTACTTGTTTACTCTTTAAACTAGGAAGAAGATGAATTGGCTGGAGACCTATTGGCTCTACCTGTAAACATGAAATAGTTGCATCATTTTTACTAGTGGCATAACTTGAAATGTTTAGAAAGTGCATTTACACTGATTTATCCTCAAAAACACATTTCAGATTTGCCTGTTTTTGTAAGGGCAGAAAATAAATGATCTGCTGCTTTGATTGGCGTGATCCTCATGCTGCTTTTTGTATATTTTTGAGGTATGATAGGAAAAACACTGAACTTCACAAAGCTATACATATTTTAACAGTTGCATATTAATGGATGATATTTGAATACTTTTGAGAATATATAGCAAAAAAGGAGGCTATTTGGATTGTATTAAACAGTATTCGTTTAGCTTGCCATTTGTTTCCTGCATTACCGATACACAGGGCATCCCTGCTAATTGGAATACAGTGCAACTGGTCCCTCTAAGAGAACATATATTTCCTTCGAATTCTCTTAAAAATACGGAGGAAATTTGTTTTGGAACTTGGTAGTATTTATGATTAAAGTTTTTGAAATATTGTTCGTTGGTGACCTCAGACAGTGTTGGTGTTACCAGCTATTTAGCTTTGTGCTAATAAATAATATTTTTTAAATAGTTTTTCCACAAAAATTAAGGTAAAATTCATCTGTTGGATTTCTAGGATTTCTATTTTAAATGCAGGATATGATCACCATTTGGTATACCTGTCCCAATGCAGACTTGCATGTATAAAGTGCTAAATTCTGCTGCTTTGGTTTTTCACATGAATGCTTCTTTAGAAGAGCTCATTTAACGTTTACTTTTGTAGCAAATATTAAACGTTTTCACAAGTAATCCTTAACGCTAAATTCTGCAGAAGGGTGATCACCTTTATCCCAATTTTAGAACTTTGTTATCTGACTCAAGGGTCAGCTGTGTAATTGTTTATTATTCCAGTTAACGTTTTTGTCATGGGCAGAGATCCATGACGTGTTCATATTCTACATTCTGTTGTGCATGGTGTTTCGTTTCATTAGTAAACGGATTGATACCTAAGAAGGGAAAATGTTGCTGTGCAGCAGGACAAGTTTGCAGCATTATTCCACTTGCAAACCCTGCATGTAGCACACATACTCTGTGTGTGCTGCACACTTTTTTTCTATGTAGGTGAATTTACAAATACTAAATAGGAACTAATGCTGTTGTTGCTAACAAAACAAGGTAAAACATGTATGGTAACAATCTTTCTCAACTCAAAGTGGTTGCAAATCAGCTCCTAAATATTGTCACTGAAATTAATATCTAGAGGAAGAAGTTTTTTTCCAATTTTATAAATGTTTCTAAAGAAGAAGCATTGAATTAATGCATGCTACAAAACAGATAAATTTGTCTTTAAATTTGAATGCAGTTCACAGTGACTGAATCCTCCAGCTTCAGCCACTACATTTACCAAGGAACAAACTGGAAAATGGAACTGGTATCATTCAGCTTGTCCAGGAGGTGGAGAAAGGGAGTCTTTTTCTACATAGCTGAAAGAGTAATTTATTGATAAACTGTACTGACAACTAAATTTCTCTTAAAACTTAACCACAGATAGGGATTATTTTTCATTTCACTTAGAACAGAAAAACATCCAATTAAATTGTTTGTTTTAAAAACAACCTTCATTTTTAATGACTCTTCATATGGTTCTGATGCTTCAATTTTAATTACCAAAAACACTGATTTTTTTTTTATGGTTTTCTCATTTTTACCATACCTGAAAATAAATATTCACTTCATCGTTAAACAAAAAAATGTTTCCCCCCCCCCTTTTTTTTAATTTTCTGAGATTTCCTCAGAGTGGTCCAAGATAGTTAAAATACAGATTAATTAATTGAATTTCCACATTATGGAAATAATGTCATGATTTGAGTGGCTTATCAGAGACTCCTGCCTTTTGGATTTAAAACACCCCAAAAAACCTGACTTCCTCCTTACAGCAGATATTACCCTTAGTGCTGCAGTAATGACCATTCTATGATATTCCAGTGTAGGTTTATTTCCCATTGAAGTTTGTGATGGTGGTATTTGTTCCTTGAGTTTTGGTGTGATCAGCACTATTAAAAAAAAAAAAAAGAAGAAGAAGAAAATAGCTCCTTCCCTGGAGGGCTTACAATCTAATGTAAAACATACAGTTTTGTGAGTTGTTCTGCAATAAGCTGCTATCATTGAAAACATCTACTTGAATTTTAACATTCTTTCTTTTTACTCACTTGCTGATTGATATGTCAAGTTTTGAGAGAGTTACTTAAAAAAATCTTTAGTAGAAATAATCCTGTTGCTCTTCAAAAATCTTCTGATTTTTTTTGTTGTTGAACACTTAGCCCTGCTTTCCTGTATCAAGGGCAGTCTGATCTATAGGGTTTCCAGTTTGGTTAGTAAATAATTTTTGCTAGAGTAGGTGGGTAGATAGCTGTAGGACCCTGTTAATGTCCCTGAGGACACTGAGGCACGATTGAACTAAGAGTTCTGTCCCCTCATTGGTTCTATATGGCTTTTAACTTTCTGTATTTAAGGGGACCAGCTAACAGGTTCCTGGGAGATGGGGGTATATAGTCTGATGCTGACTTCTTCAGCCTCTGAGTTCCTAGTGGCCTTTTATCTTTCCATGCTAAGCATGCTACAAATCAGTTTTGTCCCTGTTCTGAACCTACACAATAAACAACCCATATCATAGTGACTGGTACCAGTTCCATTTTGCCTACAATTCAGTTGATTTTATATTTTATTTATCATTTTATAATTGATATCTGGAATCAGCAGCAATTTTCTCATTTATTTTCTCATATTTTTATTCCAGGATTTGCCTCTGAAGCAGGGAGTGTCTGCATTAAAAATGACCTGTAGTTCTCTGCTTCATAGGTTAGAAACTTATTTTAATATTTTGTGGCTAAGCACAGTCCCGTCTTTTCAAAAAATTCTAATAATGAATGGTTTAATTGGCATTGAATGTGGACTACAAGCATACATTTTGCTTTGGGGTTTCCATTGTTTTAGATAAAATGGCTTACGCTCAAATGATTAGTCCAGTTGAAGCAATAAAAGCCTTGTTGTTTGCTTGCAGCCTTTTTAATGACTTAAAGTTAACTAAAAACATAACTGATTATAGTTCAAAAGTTTAAGTACCATTTGGACACTTCAAAAATAATATTGTATTGCTTAGACCTTGTATTGCTTGAAGCATTTACATTCTCAAACTTACCAAATTCCAAATTTTCATTTGGGGGAAAAATCAGTTCACAAATCACATTATTTCAATGGGACTGCTATAGCCAGCACAGGTGCAAACATGTATCTTGTATTTACTTCTGAATTATACACCGCAGATGCTTCTTCAGCTCCCTCCTCTTCCTCCATGGGCGGTGCTTGCAGCTCCTTTACCACCTCTTCCAGTCCTACCATTTACTCTACCTCAGTCACCGACAGCAAGGCTATGCAAGTGGAGAGCTGCTCCTCAGCCGTGGGGGTAAGTAACCGAGGGGTAAGTGAAAAGCAGTTAACCAGTAACACAGTCCAGCAGCAACAGTCAATGCCGAAGAGACATACAGTCCTGTACATCTCACCACCACCTGAGGATTTGCTGGATAGCAGTCAGATGTCCTGCCAAGATGAAGGGTGTGGATTGGAATCAGAGCAGAGCTGCATTATGTGGATGGAGGATTCCCCCTCCAACTTCAGTAACATGAGCACCAGTTCCTACAATGATAACACTGAGGTGCCACGTAAATCACGCAAACGAAATCCAAAGCAGAGGCCAGGGATCAAACGTCGAGATTGTGAAGGATCCAGCATGGATATATTTGATGCCGACAGTGCCAAAGCGCCTCACTATGTCCTTTCTCAGCTCAGCACGGACAGCAAAGGCAACTCAAAAGCAGGAAATGGGTTGGTATCTACATTTTTTAAAGTTCTATCACCATAATTAACACCAAGCTAATACAACATATTCCTGATTTTTCTCAAGTGTTCTACTCAGGTTTTCACATAAACACAGCCTCTCCTTCCCTTTTGTATCTTAGCTCATAAGTTTATTCTAAAATTGCTAAGCTTTGCAGAGAAGTAAAGCTAAGATTTATTGCAATATAACATATGCTAGGCTTAGTTAGTGATTCAGTCCAGTACTGGTGAGATTATCCAAGGTTTTTCCCCCAGTGGATTGAGATTCCCAAAGGATAGAAAGCTTTTTAATTCTATGGCTCCATCTGTAAAAAGTCTATTTAAAAAGAGCTATAAGTACTGAAGAGATCTTACAACTGTTCTACACTGTCTTCCTAAAAATACCTTGTTCAGATTTTTATGTGAGGATCTCAGTTGATACATTTTATCTGCTTCTGTCTGTCTGTCTCTTTCTATTTATCAAATAGAGAGAGCGATGGATGTAGAAGTTAATTGCTTGTTAAGATTTTTCAGCATTTAAATTAACACGTCTTTCGCTTTTTGTTTGATAAAATGTTAAGATTATATGCTGAACTAAATTTTGTTTTTCATGTGAACTCACTTCTGTATTTGATTTTCAGAAATAAATCTCTAATCTTGTTTCTCTCTGTGCTTCTGGGTTGTGTGCATGTGTGTGTTAGTATGTGGGCACGCCTGGGTGGTAGTCTCTCATCTCTACCACTTCACACTGTTTACTAGATACATTTCAGTAGTTGCTTTAGAGAGAGAAAACCTCCATGAGTTTACAATAGTTTGTTGGGGGGGTTTTGTTTTTGTTTTTTTACCTGTGGCTTCTTTAGTACTTATTTTTATACTGCAGTCAAGTGGGTAGATTTATTTTTTACTTTTATGTATGTGCTTGCAATGTGTTCTAATGTTCATCACTGGAATGGTGAACATTAAAATATGACTGACTGGAAAGATGAGCTTTTCATATTCCTAAGGGAAACAGCCTTTAGTCTGTATTCCCAGGGTCATTGCAGTTCCATACTTAAAATGTTGCTTTGAGAAAGTGATTCTAAGAAACTCTCCAGAGTGGTCTGCAGCTTCATGGTAGAAACCTCATTCGGTAAGATGAGAATCAGGCTCACCAAAGGATGTAGAGTAAATATTGCCACCCGGTCTTTTTCACCTGCCTTCTGCAAAAAATTACTTAATCAATGGAACAATTTTTTGTCTGTTTACCACAAATGGTCTAGATGTATCAGTGAAACAGTCCAACATTCCTGTTCACCAGGAAAAATTTATAATACTGTGAAATATTAACTCTTTAAAATTGATTTGTAGCGTCTCAAATTAATAAACAAGTTGTTTGGAAAGCTAGAAAACAAGGTTGCACCAAGCTTGCAGGAAAGAAAGCAATTATCAGTCACCATGGAAAGAAGTGCTCTTCCTGTAGACAAGAATTGTGTGTGCGTAGAAGTTTTCTCCAGACAGGGAGCACAGGCTTAGTAAGCTACAGACGTATGACCTCGGTAGCATTAATAATGAAGAAGCTAGCAAAATGTTCATTACTACCATAACAGGAGCTAAGCAGCATGCATTAATAAAGGAAAGGTTATGTTTATATAGCCTTAAGCTTTTAGAACACTGGGGACAAGGTTGATTATAGTAGTATTGCATTATGCAATATATCTAGATTGTAAGAAAAACTTTGATAAAGTTCCAGATAGCAGATTCTAGTTAAAAGTAGATGCTTTAGTATCAGAAGTGGGTAGTATATGGAAATGCCCCCCCCTCCCGCCCCCTGCACGGGACATGTACATCTAGAGTACAGAGATGCAGCACTGCAAACACAGATTGTAGGAGTGACTGTAGTGCGGGGGTTTTTTTGTTTGTTTGTTTTTGGGGTTTTTTTTTTGCTTTTTCTGCCCAGTGGAGCTCAGCCAAGCTAGTTGACTCACATTTTGGCTTCAGGAGAAGAGGGAGGGTGATGACACTTGTTATATACACTAGTTCATACAATGGAAATACTAGCTCCCTCAGAAGAGACTTCTAATCTTCTGTAAAAGCTAGGGGAAAAAAGCCCACTTCCATAGAAACTGCGAAATGAGTTTGTGCAAGCTTTTTTAAAAGGCTTTGATTTTTTGATGATTTTCTAGGGCAAATAGGAGGATTCCTGTTCCTCCATTGGAATCATGCCAAGTCTCTGTCTCACTATTAGTCTCAAGTCTTCATTTGGACCATCTGTGGTTCAGATGGCACACACTTTAAATTATCAGGACAATGAAGAAACAAATAAAACAAAAATAGAATGTTGAGATATTGAGTGGGCATCATGGAATGTATTCTAATAAAAGCATTTGGCTTTGGCAGTTCATTTGAATGACCATGCCAGTCAGAATGATTTGTTTGGTTCTGATACCCGTTAAGCTAATTAATAAATAAGTATATGGAAAATATTGCTGTTGCTGTTTGCACAGGCATGGAAAATGGAATGCCACTAATTCTGGGAGTAAAAGGTAACTGAATTTAGAAGGACAGTGTAGGAATACGAGCTCTCCTTTATAGTTCGGAACAGGGATAAATGAGAGGGATTCCAGTGAAATATTTAAAATTCATCTATAATATAGCTAATTAGATTGAAAATGATCATCATAATTTCAAGAGACTCTTAATGGGAAAACATTCCAAATAATTGGCAATCAGTACCTCTTCAAACAAAAATAACACAGTATATGTGGAGTATGTTACCAAGCAAGGTAACTCAGGATTCAAAAGTAGAATAATTAAAGAAAACACATAGGTAGTCCAGGGAGGACAAAGTATTAAATGTGTATATTCTTTTAATAGGTCACATGTCTGTTTGTTCTTCCCATCAAAATTTCTATGATCTTAAAGTCTCCTTCAATAATCTGTTTAGCTGGAATTCTGAGTGTGAGAGATCAAAATATGTAACCCATATGTTTCTGCATTGAGAATTCTCTTGTGACATTATAGGTAATTAGGTGAGCTCTAAAGGCAAAGAAATGTGAATCCCAATCTCAGAGCTCTGAACAATATGACTATACTTTTATGATAATTAAATTGCTTAATATTCCTTTTCTGATTCCCATGTTTAATTACATGATTTAAAATTCTGGATGTCATGAAAAGCAGAGAAAATGTACTGACTCAAAACTGCTAATATACTGGAATAAGTTCCTAACAGAAGATATGGAGAATTGATAATCTAAAAACCTTGAATCTAGTTAGTGTTTTTGGTTAACTAGGACAGTAGTGTAACTAATACTGCTCTCCTACATGTGTTTACTTAGGTTTCATTAACTTGTGTACATTGTCCCAACTGGAAGAGGGTTTCTGTAGAATAAAAAAACTGGGTGAAAATAAAACTAAAGGGGTTTTTGTGGTAACAGCCTGTTTGGCTACACTGAAGCTGAACCATGAGGATTTCTTGCCATAAAATGGTACTGTTGCAATTTGTATGCTTTTATAACCTCTAAGTTCTACATCTTTTCTTTTAATTTGAAAACAAACCTACAAAACAGGTCTGGTGAAGCACTTTGGGATTCTATGCTCAGATTGAATAAATAACAGGCTCATAGGACAGTTTGAGTCTTAAGGTTAAATTTCATAAACACACAAAATTACGTTACTGCAGCCCTTGATAAATCATTCACTAGATCCTTAGTCAGAAGATTATTCATACTTGTTGCAAGTGTTCAAGGGGCTTGCAAGGTTTGGTGTAGGTGAGAGCATGATGGATGAAACCTTGTGGAAAATCAGACATGTAGCAGCAGTATTAAGGGAAAAACTTGCACCCTCCTCTACAGCAGTGAAGGCCTGTCTTGTAGCAAAACTACTGTGGTTCAGCTATACAGGGGTTAGGCCAGGAGTTGGGGAAACCTGTAAAAAAGATGTGCATTTCCTGTAGACTATGGAGCCTTGCTCTGTAATATTGTACGGTGAGAATTTCAGGCTGGGTGATACTTTGCAGATCCACCATTGTGTAAATCCACGGGCCATCAACTCTTCTAATCAGAGTGCAAATAGCCTCTCCGGGCTTAAGGCTGGCAAAGTTTCCAGGAAATAGGTCCACCATCAGTGTGTGGCTTTGAGGAAGAAGAGGTTTCCTTTCCTTCCCCAGCCAAATTGCTAACGAGGTGCCTTGAAACAGCATTCCTTAGGAATCTCACACCTTTCCCTTATTTCAGGCTATCCATGCACTCAAGAAGGCAACACTGGCTAGTTGACATTTAGAATGGTTTCTTCACATCCATAAATGCAGAAACTAATTGTTGATAAAGTTAAAGCTTACATTCTGCATAAACTGATTAAGGCCTCTCCCAGCCAACCCTAGTTGCCAGGGGAATAGTTCTGTTCACTATTGGTAAATGTGTTTAGCAGACTTTGGTTCATGATATTCTACAAACTTCCACTGTATAAGGTCAGTGAGACATTCTTTCTTGATCCTTTAAAATGGACAAAAAAAATTGTGAAATGTTATACTTTGGAGGGCTTCTTCATTCAGGTTTTAATTATGGAACTGATCACAAGCTACAGTACATTTTGAAGACCACACACCTGGGAAGAGATGGTCTTGTTGCATGCACTGCATTTGTGTTAAAGTCAGTGCAATTATGGCGTATCTGCTTAAGCCAAATACTTTTGAAACAGCTTTTTCATATATTTCTCAATTTGATCTGACAGAAATTACCAAATAGTAGTTGTGAACTTGCATGGTCATGCAAATTCAGGAGGAGACAGGCATGAGGCTGTTTTTCTATCTAAGAAGAAATTTATATCATTTAACCTTAATTCTGTTGAGCTTTTAAGTCATATTACAAATATGCATATCATTTCCCCTACATTTTCTGATTATACAGTATACTGGGGAGAGGATAGGATATGTGCCTTCCTCCTATTATTAACTTATTCTAGTAATGCTAATTGGTTTCCCCTTTGCTATTTATGTGAAAAACAGTTCATATTTTCACAGAATGGAAAAGACAGGGAAGCATTGTCCTGCCTTACCCTCCAGGGTTCCTTCTCTATCAGTGAGACAAGTCTAGCTTAAACATTTGCTCTTATAAATATTTCACCTGCCAATTTATTTGTTTTATCTATGGCACTTTACATTGATTTGTTTTTATATGGGAACTTCTTATAACACGTTCTCAATGGTCTGCTTTGACTTCTCAGAGCATCAGAAAACCAGAAAGGAGCCGGAGGGAAGAAGAGCCCGATGTTGTGTGGTCAGTATCCTACTAAAAGTGAAGGCAAGGAGCTGAAGATTGTGGTACAGCCGGAGACCCAGCACAGAGCTCGGTACTTGACTGAGGGCAGCCGAGGCTCAGTGAAAGACCGGACACAACAAGGTTTTCCAACTGTAAAGGTAGTCTGTTTCTAGTAGTACATGGCAATGCTGTGGGGAAAAGGGTTAATGTCATCCTTAGATGTATATACGGGAGTAGAGAGTAGGAGCAGAGAAGTGAATTTACCTCTGTGTGTCTCATTGGTTAGACTGTTACTAGAATTCAGCATCCAGTTCTGGAATCCACATTTTAAAGAGAGGCTTTGCAAAATTAGAGAGGGTGCAGAGAAGAACCACAAAAATTAATTAAGGGCTGGACAAAATGTCTTACAGTGCAGGCATGTCTACACTGCAACTGGAAGTGAACCTTGCAGTGCGGATAGACAGACTTGTGCTTGCAGAGCTCAGGTTAGCGCACTTAAAAATAGCTGTGTGGAGGACACTCTGTCTAGCAACCTACCTGGCCTGGGAGGCTCACTCCCAGTTGGTGTCTAGACATACCCTGAGGGACTTAAGGAGCACAATCAATTTAACTTCTCAAAAAGAAGATTTAGAGCTTGCTTGATTAGTGTACAACAGGGGTCGGCAAACTTTTTGGCCCGAGGGCCACATTGGGGTTGCAAAACTGTATGGAGAGCTGGGTAGGGAGGGCTGTGCTTCCTCAAACAGCCTGGCCTCCACCTCCTGCCTGGCCCCCACCCCCTTTCACTTCCCATCGCCCCCCTCAGAATCCCTGACCCATCCAGCCCCCCTGCTTCCTGTCCCCTAACTGCCCCCTCCCGGGACCCCCTGCCCCTAACCACCCCCAGGACCCTTGAGTACGGCAAATCGGGGCGACCGCTTTGGGCCCCATGCTTTGGGGGGCATTGCAGCCGGTGCAATTGGCTGGCGCGGTCAGTCCCAGAAGTGACACATTCGTCACTTCCGCCCCTGGCCTTTCTGTGTGGTATGCTTTAGTCAGACAAAAGTTACTGGGTTTACTAAAGAGTAATGGTGAAATTCTGTGACCTGTTATTATATGAGATCAGGGTACATGATGTAATGGCCCCTTCTGGCCTTAAACCATAAGAATCTATCTATATGGGGACATATTTCTGATAGTAGAGGGCTCTTTAATCTAGCAGATTAAGGCATCATAAAATCCAGTTGCTGAGATCTGAAGTGAAACAAACTGAGACTAGAAATAAAGAACAGATCTTTAACAGTGAGGAGAATTAACCACTGGAACAACATACCACGGGATGTGGTGAATTATTTATCATTTGAAGTCTTTAAATCAAGACTGGTTACCTTTCTAGAAGACATGCTACAGTTAAAACAGAAATTGTGGACTTGATGCAGAAATTATTATAGTTTTTTTGTCCTCTGTTTCCAAGGGAGCAAGAGTGGATGGTCATAATGGTCCCTTCTGGTTTAAAATCTGGGTCAAATGCATGCACAGTTGACCTTTCTCTGCTGTGAAACATCATATATACTTCCATTTCTAATTTGTTTTTTAATCACAGTGTTGTATACACTTCGAATAGTTGGAGTGATTAGTCTACATAATCCTGTCTTCAGTTTTTCATTAATATATTTGACATTTTCATAATGCTGTTCCTTCATGTTCCAAGGTAAATTAAAATACCAAACAAAAACAACCTCCATCTATCCACCGCCACTTCCCCCAAAACTATAGCATACAATATTAAGACTATTATATACTCAATTAAAAAAATCCGAGATAAAAGCATTTGACTAAACGAGTCTGGAAAAAGTAAGCTTTCAGTTCAGATCTAACAGTTCCACGATTGCTCATGATGCTCTACAGGAGAGCCTTTATTGCTCAGTGATGAAATACTGAATATATTTTAGAAAGCCATCAGGAATGGAGAGAACAGTTTCATTAGCTTTTAACGTCTAAGTAAAAACAGAGTCCTCTGTGTTAAGATGTATGTCAGGAAGTAGACAAATTACATTGCATATGTACTGATGTCATATTAAAGTTATGAAAAATCCTCTGGAAAATCATAAAACAAACAATATTGGACTTGTAGAAGAGCTGTGTATAAGTGGCTGGCTGAAGATGAATTTTGTTTAAACTTGAAAGCAGAGCTGGTTGTAATGGGAATTTGATTTTGGATACAGTTATAGCTGGAGAGGTTCTTGGAATAACTTTGTATCAATGGATTGCAACATGAATGGTGCAGTGATTATCTGATGCAACTGAACATGCAATTACCATTAGTAAAACAATGATGCAAAAGACCTTTTCCTGCTAGTTAATAGGAATTGCACTTGTAGTATTGCAGGATGTTTGATCTGTTCTCTGTGAATCAAACCACAAATTAAATTTTTTAATTAAAAATGGGATTAGAGAAAATATTGGAGAACTAAATCGCTATATACACTGAGTGAGGGGTGTTTTCTCAAATATAAAATTCTTCTAAACCACTTAATCTTTTGAAAACATTTTTCTTAATTGCTCTACAATGTAATAGAGATTCCTCTGTACAATTTCATAGAAGTATATTGATTAGTTAACGTGAAATTGTTAGCTTGAACTGCATGGCATTGTTGTGATCTAGGAGTTTCTGAATTGGTCAAACAGGATGAGGATCAGCATGCAGAGTGTAAAAGAACAGTATTAACAATTAGCATTTTAAGAGCTCATTAATCTAATGTAGAAATACATTTATATAAAAAGTTTAGGAATGGTTATTTAGTTTTAAATTTGAGTGTAAATTTACATATAATGCCAACACTTAGTCTTATAAAGTCCTGTAATACTCTAACACATTTTTCTCATGGCATAAATGTATTCTATTGCAAACTGATTGTGGGCAGCACATTAATACTGAACAGGTGTATCTAAGAAGCCTTTATTCACAAAATATTTTGACAGTGGATCAACATTGATCATAAATTTTAAGTGAGAATGCTAGTTGCTGTTTACTTTATATTTTTTATGGAAGAATAAATCGGATTTTCGAATTCCTGAGGCTACAATCTAAGCAATGTATTATTCACAAGAACAAAACATCAGTCTGCCATTTTGTAAATTTATATAGAAATTCTCTGCTTCCCCCCTCCTTGGAAATTGTTCATTTACTCTCAATCAGTTTTTTGGAGGTTCAATGTATCTTTTAACTGAAATATTGCAGTTCAGTTGTACTGTTTATAAAATGTCTGATTTCATAATAAATTATAAGGTCAATTTACTGTCTACTTCTTGTTGCTTGGTTCTAGCTGGAAGGTCACAATGAGCCAGTGGTTCTGCAAGTGTTTGTGGGTAATGACTCTGGTCGAGTGAAGCCACATGGGTTCTACCAGGCCTGCAGAGTAACTGGGCGAAACACTACTCCCTGCAAAGAGGTGGACATAGAGGGTACCACAGTTATAGAGGTTGGCCTTGACCCTAGCAACAACATGACACTTGCGTAAGTAATTCTTTTTGGATTGCACTGTTTTTCTGGGATGAAACAGTAAGATAGGGGTTCTCAAATGGTTTCTCAAACCCCCTTAGGGGGTTGCAAGGTTATTACACAGGGTTTGCGAGCTATCAGCCTCCAGCCCCAAACCAAGCTTTGCCTCCAGCATTTATAATAGTGTTAAATATACATCAAAACCACGTTTTTTTATAAGGAAGATTGCACTCTGGGGCTTACTGTGTGAAAGGGGTCACCAATACAAAAGTTTGAGAACCACTGCAGTAAGAGGTTTTTTTGCTTCAGGGATCAAGTTTGAAGGTGTGATTTGATGTTATCAGAGGGGTATTAGTCTATATCCACAAAAACAACATAAATCTGGGCATAAATCTGAAGAAGTGGATTTTTTACCCATGAAAGCTTATAACCAAATAAATCTGTTAGTCTTTAAGGTGCCACCAGACTCCTCATTATTTTTGTTAATTTGATGCTGTTATCTTAAATAAGAGGGTGGGTTTTTTTTTTACATATGTACAGCAGGGATCAAGATAATAAAGACTACAAATAAGATGTCCTAAATGTAGTCTGACATAATTAAAACTTTATGGAAATTGCTTTTTTATTTATTCACTGAATAGCTTGCTTTCAGAATTTATGTGAAAACAAACTGAGTAGACAGATTAATTTTTGTAAGCAAGTCACCTTCAAAATACCGTTTTTTAACTTAATGTTCCCCTTCATTAACTTGCTTCCAGAGGTTTTTTTTGGATTTGTTCATCAAACTGTTTTGAAAGCAGTTAAAATATGAATACCTTGACACAGAGAGAATACTAGTGAGACTAATATCGTAAGGAAAATGCCTTAAAACCTACCCTAGGCTCACCCAAAGTGTTTATTTTACCCAGTGTTCACTTTGTGACACATCTTTTTTTAATGCTTTTTCTATCTTTAGTTTTTATATTAGGGTTTTACTTTCTTTGTTTAGTATTTGTAACATTGTGTAAGTACTTGCAGGACATGAAGATTCGTCAGTGGATTTAGATGTTGTGCAGTTGTTCTTTCAACTTTTTTGTTTTGAGAGGCAAGGAAAAAGAGAGGGATGCCCTCTCAGTTAGTGTTTTTAGAGCTTATTGAAGAACTGAGTCCAGCAGGTTTTGGCTTTGTCGGTAGTGGGAAGTGCAGAAAGAGTCTTTTAGCACTCCCCCAGCCCAGTTTGTTCTGTTCCTGTCCTATCCATGGCCTAGTTAAAGGACTGTGAAACTGGCAACGAATCAGGCATTTATGACAAAGTACAACTACCGTCTTGGTTATAAAATGGTCACTTTTCAGAAGCATTTAAACAATCCTTTGTTGCCACCATTCAGGAGAGTCTAGAGCTCTCGAAATGCATGATTTGGACTCTTTGATGCTTAAGGTTCAGCTGTCCATTCTGTGTTTAGTGACTAAACACTATGCCTAGCTTTGTAATTTAGAATTTTATCCTAAAGTTGAACCAGTGATCTGGATCTCTGACTTGCAGGCCCTAATTAATACAAAATGAATAAAAAGAAAAGTAGGATTAGCATCTGTTCTTTGAGCTCAGTGATATCAGCCTGAAAGTCTTGGGCCTCTTTAGAGGCTACTGAAAGTTAAATTCCAATCTCCCTCAATTGGAAAGGTCAAATGACCATCTATGACACTGATTTACCATGTTTTGTCACTAGGGAATTGGAGGAAAGGTAAAAGATAACCTCCATGTTCTCTCATTCCAGGGACTTGGCTCATGATATTGTTAAAACAGGAAGTATTTTCTGGTAGACCTAGAAATTATAGAACCTGTTCTCACCAGGCAAAGAGGAATGTGTTTCTTATTCTTGATATTTCTTTATTACAACAGAGACTTTAAGAATAGGAAGTGATTAGAGACAGTTGTCCCAATTTGTACTTAAGAAAACTTAAGGGATGATTAAGAGGATCAGTTTCCAAATTGTTGTTGTCAATGCCACCTCCCCCTGCTTCTTTAAATGTATTGGAAATATCATTAGATTTATTTATGTATTTATTTTATTTATTAAGTAGGTCAGATTCCTTACCAATACTGGGTTCTTTATTTTACCCCTTCTTATGCCAACTGGTATTTTTTCATGACAGCCCCATGAGATAACACAAAATGCCATGCACACCTCTGAAGACATGGTCTGCAGCTGTATCCTTATCTGACTGGTTACTAAGAGCTGTGTCTACATATAATATGGGGCCTACAGTTACTATCAATCTCTGTCCTTTTATTCCAAAATTTGGCTCATTACAAAGAAGATGATCAGCTGTTTTGTGATATTAGTTTTTCTTGGCCATTGTCCTTCTGTTTTTAATAAAGATTTTTCCGGTGTTATGTCTCATTCTGACTTTTTCTTCATATGATAGCTTGAGCATTTCTCAAACCACTTCACTGTCTATAAGACTATTCACTACAGTTATTACTGTTCAGTGATTATCTCCTTGCAAAGACTCCATTCAGTAATCTGACTTTCTTTCTCTTCAGTAGAAGAGCAAGCTTTCAATGTTAAGGGAGTTGGTTTATTCCGCCCCAACAGTCCCTACTTTTCAAAGCAATCTTAGTAATAGATATGCTAAACTAAGTATTGTTTGGCCATAAGAGAAGCCTTCACATCCTTGTATTATGTCTGTAGAAGATATCTAACAATTGTATCTGCATCTTAGAAAAAAGACCTTATATTCTCTTTGAGTAGTGTCCCTATGGGTGCTCCACTGTAGGTGTATTTGCGCCCCTGAACCTCTAGTCCGAGATTTTAGATAGCAGTGGCTGTTCAGCCCACGTGTGCGTCCTTCCTCCCTTGTGGTCTGCCTCAAGGCTATGTAGTGCTGCATGGGCGAACCGCCTTTGGCCTCAAATGGCATGAGCAGTAGTCTCTTCCTTCTTGATAGCATTTAGTATAAATAGTAGCTATGTTTGGAGTTTTTTGTTTCCTTTTAGTAGTTAGAGCAGTGGTCCCCAACCTTTTTCGTCTGGCGGGCACCAGACGAAGGACTGTGGCGGCGGTCGAGTGTCCGCCAAAATGCTGCCGAATTTCGGCGGCGACGCCTCTGGATGACGCCGCTTGTCGGCAGCAAGTGACATCATCCAGAGGCGTCGCCGCCAAAATGCCGCCGAATTTCGGCAGATGCTCGACCGCTGGCCAGGACGTGGGTACATTTAGGCGCCCGCGGGCACTGCGTTGGGGACCCCTGAGTTAGTTTCTGTTTTTCCATTCTGAGGAAAGAGAACTTTTTCTTTTAAATTTTTCCCATGTTTTTTGTGGGCAATCACGTGCTTGGTTCCCCCACCTTCACAAGGTGCCTCTCCTGCAATGGGGCAATTATAGTAACGGACAGGCATTCTCATTGTGTCTGGTGTCCTGGAGAGGCACTTATTCTGCAGAAGTTCACAGAGATGAGGTGACGTCTCATAAGAACCAGGAGCTCAAGTTAAAGCTTCTCTTCATGGAGGGTGCACTCCAACCACCAGCTGACTCCAGTCCTGAAACCTCTCCAAGACAGAGATCATCCTCAGAGCTTTGATCCTACAGAGGGATAGAATTGCAAAAAAAGTCAGCTGATTCTCCCCTGCAAAGCCACTAGAAAAAGGGTTCTGAGCCCTTAAACCTAGTTGTTGGCCAGCCAGAGGGGATCCCCAGTGTGTTCGCCCACCTCAGTCAATATCACTGACTCCCCGGTACTGCCTAAGGACCCCACGGGCAGAGGCTTGGAAGCAATGGCCCCGCCTCCCAGAGATAAAGACAGAGATTGTACCACCTCTAAAAGATAGGCACTGACAAAACCATCTTCGGCACTGAGTGTGTCAAAGCAACCCTTATTGGAGCATTCCTCACATAAACAACAGTCGGTATCAACAAGTCAGCACTGGCACTCCTTGATGGTACCGAGTGTATCAATGATACTGCAGGAGTTCAATTTCTCAGGTGACCTTGTGGTTATGGAAGAACTGGAATCCCCGCTACTTGGTACCAGGGTCCAAGTACCAAGCACATCTAGGTATCACCACAGGCACTGGGCCATTTACCCTCAGAACGCCAGTCAGCACCACCCTTTTCCAGCAAGGAGTCGGGCAGTGACCAGAATGATTATCTTTCTCTGGCCTCACAGTGTGGCCCACCATTACAACAGAGGGACTTCCTCAATCGCACCCTCGTTCCGACCCTCAAGCCTGGTACTGTCTGTCATCTGTGGGGACCACCATGACCACCCATGCCCTCCTCCCCCTCAGTGCCTGTATTGGGATCCATGGGCAATGTACAGATCCCACACTTTACAAGCATCATGTGTCTCTCAGAGAGAGTCCACCAGACGGTTCCCCTATGGCTTCAGTGTCCAGAGCCCCGGAACCCGAGAGAGAAACTTTTGAGGGGCAGGAAGCCAAGCTCAAAGCAAAGACTATCCCACCAGCAAACATCTCCTCCTCCTCCTCACCAAATAAAGCTGTGATGCCCCTTCCTCCATTGCTGGCAGATGACTTAGACTCTTTCCAGACCTTACTAGCAGATGAGTTTCAGATTCCCTTACAGAAGGTGACAGACTCACACCACAAGCTGGTGAATATTCTCCACATTTCCTCCTCCTCCTCCAGAATTGCCCTCCCAATTAACGAGGTGCTTCTGGACCCTGCCAAATTCATCTGGCAGCCGCCAGCCATCATTGCACTGACATGTAAAAGAGTCTACAAGAATTATGTTCTCTCCCCTCCCCCAAAGGAGGGAGACCTCACTTCCTCTTTACTCACCCTCAACCTGACTCTATAGTAATGGATGTGGTTAACACATGGGGAAAGCAACATCTTGCCAAGTCAACACCATATAATAGAGATTGGAAGAGGCTAGACCTTTTGGGAAGAAGGCACAGTCGTCAGCAACATTACAGTTCAGGGTCTTGAACTACTAAGCTGTAATGGCTATGTTTAACTATATAAATTATGGGAAACTCAACACGTTTATTGATCACTTGCCAGAGGAGCAAAAAGAACAATTTCAGGCCATTGTCAAAGAGGGGCAGTTAATAGCCAGAACAGCACTACAGATGGCACTGGATGCTGCAGACACAGTGATGTGCTCAGTCTTGATGGCAGTGGTAATGAGGCGGGCATCCTGGTTACACCTTTCAGGATTGCCCAAGGAAGTGCAAATGACAGTCGAGGACCTGCTGTTTGAAGATCCCAGACTCTTCACTGGTAAGACTGACCCATGATTCCACACATTAAAGGATTCCAGAGCCACGCTACGCTCCCTGGGAATCAACACCACCTGGACAGATGAGAAAATAGTGCTCACAACCACCTCACAGATCCCAAACACCTCAGTTCCCACCATCACAGCGGTATTGCAAGCTGCAACATAAGAGATCCAGGATGCAAAAGCAGAAGCCATAAGCTTCCTGATCCTCTATCTCTCAACCCTTGTCCTCTAAGCATCAGTTTTGATGCTTTGGTCAGGGCCCTGAACAACCATTCCTTGCGACAACAGCAGCTGCTATCTATAGACCTACCACATCCCTTTGGAAGTCACTTGACCCTCTTCTGTAGGAGTTGGGAGAACATCACCTCGGACAAATGAGTCTTGGAGTTTATTTTGAAGGGTTACACCATCCACTTCACATCCTGCCCCTACTCCCACCCTCATTCCCCATCCCTCTTCAGAGACCCTTCTGCTGAGAGTCTACTCCATCAGGAAGTAGATCTGATGTGCAGTGGGGCCGTAGAACCAGTCCCCACTCTCCTCACAGGCTAGGGATTTTACTCCTGATATTTCCTGATCCCCAAGGCAAAGGGAGACTGGAGACCCATACTAGGTCTAAGGGTGCTAAACAGATATGTGAAGGTGCAAAAGTTCAAGATGGTCACACGAGCAGCCATTATTCCAACTCTGGCGCAAGGAGATTAGTTTTCACTCTTGACCTACGAGATACCTACTTCCACATTTCAATCTGACAGTCTCACAGGAAATTCTTTTAATTTACATTTGGGCAGAACCATTATCAGTACAGAGTGCTCCCATTTAGCACCCAGGATATTCCCCAAGGTCCTCTCCTTCGTAGACGTGCACCTGCCAACATTGGGTGTTGTAATCTACCCATGCATGGATGACTGCCTCCTCAGGGCTTCTTCATTCAAAGACACCTTGTGGGCCACCCAGACGACTATGCACATATTTGCGCAACAGAGCCTACAGCTCAACACACAGAATTCAATCTTGACCCCAGTACAGAGCCTGGAGTTTATTGGGGCCGAACTCAACGTAGCACAAGCAAGAGTTTTTTCCTCCCGCTTCACAGATTTACCACCCTCATGAGTCTCATAGAGCAGTCCAAGCCAGCCCACAAACATCAACCAGGAATTGCCTGCAGCTTCTCAGACACATCGCAGCATCCACACTCCCTGTTGTTCATGAGGTGTCTGCAGATGTGGTTCAATCTCTCTACTCTCCGAACAAGGCCAGACTAAGCAAGCCACTATCAATGCCCTCAAATGTCAAACACTCCCATGACTGGTGGAAAGAACCATTCAATGTCCAAGCATCTCTGTTCATACAGCCCCCACCAACGCAGATTCGAACAACAAATCCCTTTCTAATAAGCCGGGGAGCCCTCCTAAATGACCGCAAGGTCTAAGGCAAGCGGTCTCCCATGGAAGCAGTTCTCCATATCAATCTTTTGAAATTAAGAGCCATCAGAAACACCTGTGTATATTTTCTTTGATTCATCAGAACCACACAAAGGTAATGATGGACAATATAACCTGCATGTCAGAACTAAGGTCTTTCATAACTACTGCAGTCTCTTCCGTGTAATGAAAAGTGAGGGGGTATTCCATGTCTAAGGAATGCCTTTCTAAATAGCTGGTGAAGTGTCATGCATAGTGCCGCTGGCCCATATCTGATATTGTGTAGGGCCCTTTTTACTAAGGGCACACATGCGTCTGCCACTTATTATTTATTTGTATTATTCTAGCAGCTAGGGGCCATAGTCATGGACCAGGACCCCTTTGTGTTAGGCACTGCACATTTGCTTGCACCAGATTCCAGTAGCCATAAGTCAACCATGTGAGTACGTGAAGTTTCTTCATGCTTTCAGCCAAGGCATTACTATCGTGGCATAGAAGCTTAGAGTGGAGGTAGAATTTTGGTAAAGTAGCCCTTCATATCCCTAGTTTGCATTACTCCCTCAGAACTAGCTTTTCAGTCTCCAAGAGTGGCAGAGTGGGGATCTGCAGAGGCAAATTGAGTGGCTGGCAGAGTTAATATGGAGTAAATTGAAGTTCTCTAGGTTTGCAGTCTTCATAGTTTCTCACTACTTTTTCCTTTGCTTCTTCATCTCCTGGACAAAGCAGGCAGGGATGAGAAGAAGGTAGGGTGATATAACTCACTTAGAGTTGCATTTTCAGTGCCCTGTCATGTGTTAAGGCACATGAACTGCTTTGGACTCTAACTGCATTTAAAAAATTCTGACTCTGTTGCACGGTAAACAAATCTGAATGGATTTATTGAGATGGTAAACCTACTGAACTCCAGGTTCTGTTAAGTTTTATAGTTGCAGTTTTGGAAGCCCTACTGGATTACTAACTCTAATGTTGTGTGTTGCTAGGGTTGATTGTGTAGGAATACTGAAGTTGAGAAATGCAGACGTTGAAGCTCGAATAGGGATTGCTGGTTCCAAGAAAAAAAGCACCCGTGCCAGATTGGTGTTTCGTGTAAACATCACTCGGAAAGATGGCTCAACTTTAACGCTCCAGACACCCTCCTCTCCAATTTTATGCAGTAAGTAGCAAAGTGAAAATTGGAATCGGAGGAAGCTGGGTTTTAATTTGATTTAAATCACTGTGACTCATTGTGTTGCCTCAGGGCAAGTCATCTATAAACCTCTTTGTGCTTCATTTAATCCAGCTATAATATTCTGTGTTAAGAAACAAAACAAAAAAATCCATCAATACAAAAATCTTGTTAAACCTAGAGTTGAAATTTCCTTGGAACTTTGTCAGGTTTGGTTTTTTTAATCCTTTTTAGGTCATAATTTCCTGATTTGTAATTAAGACACATGCTGGTTTTGAAAGTTGAAACATTTTTGACCGCATTGCCTTGAGCTGATCACAAAATGAAATGACCTTTTCAGCTACAGGCTGTTAACATCATTGTTATATTGTAAATGTAGTTGTCGCCGCCCAGCTTTCAGGAGTAGAAGTGGGTAAACAGCTTTATAGAGTTATAGCAGTTCATCAGGTCAGAAGTTAGTTCAGTTCTGATTAAGACAATGGAAAATTAATTTTTTTACCACTGAATGTTAGAATGCTCCATTTGGCATTGAAAACACGTGTGGGCTGAATATTTGTATTAAACTGAACAATATGGGAAACAAAACCATAGATTGCAGCAGAAGATTAGAGGCTCTTACCCCATGTGGCGTCAGTCCCAGAGATGTCAGTACTAGAATGGTGGGATGTCTTTTATTCTCCATTCCTTGTGCAACCTCTCCCTCCCAGGAGCCACCACCTGTGGGGCTAGCAAGAGGATTGGGGGAGCTTCTTCCCTTCCTGCCAGCGGGAATGGGGCCTTGAGACCATGGAGAGTAAGAGCATCCACAAGATTTTGCATTTTTCTTTTTGTTTCATTCTCTCTCCACAACTTTTTATTGTGTTTTGGAGGTCTGAGATCCTAAATACTTCAGGTCTCTTAAATGGGAAATAAACTGAATGTTGTATGAAAACAAAAGTTTGCCTTAACTATACAAAATATAGAGGGAGAAGGGAGAAAGATTTGATTGTTACATTAATGCCAATATATTAACTATTTAAAGACTACCACTACCTAGTTGTATGCAAATTTAGTTACATACATATAATTTAAATAACTTTTATATACTTATCTGTAGTTTTATAAACAAGTGCATCAAAATAATTGGTCAAATATGCCATGGAAAAAACAAACTCAATACAAAGAACATTTCCTTGTTTTTGGCATGAAGTCTGTAACCTTATTTCCTTTTCCTTTTCCTCTCCCCATTCCCTTTAACAGAAGCATTACTACTCTTAATCTTTAGCCTTCCAAGTAGCACTAATGAACATACAGGACGAATAGTGGCATTTCAATTATACTGAGTTACTTTTTGCTTATAAACCTATTCTTCTGGTATGTTAACAATGTGACTTGTTTGCAATGTACCTTTTGCTGCACTTGTATATATTTTCATGTCTTATAAAGCTTAAAAATGTTCTTGTTTAATTGTATAGGGCTGTGTAGCTGGTATATCTGTGAGAGTGCCAGCAGTGTCCTTGGCACTGTTGAAGGCACGCAAGTAGGCACATTCAATACCCTGAGGAGTTCAGAATCTAAATAGTTTTGATGTTTAATATGAAGCATAAATCAATTAAAACTTTTCTAAACACTGTTTTTGCCTTGATTTAGTCAATAGATATTTAATGATTACCTAGCAAACCAATTTAACCCTTGTAGAAAAGGTCCTTTTTAAAAGGTCAAAAGTAAAATGATTCAGAGTGGTCACAGTCCAGTTCCTTGTATATAATTAATATGTAGAAGACTAATGTGAACCCTCAAAATAGGCCTCATTTGGCAACCTTATGCCACCAAGGTCTTAAACTGTGAGTAGAAAAGGTGGTAGGAAATCTATTGGGAAGTGGAATTTCATATATATTATTAAAAAAAAAAGAGTTTTACAGTCAAAGTGCTATTTTAAAGTTTTCTATTGACACGTAGGATCCTAGAGAAGGGAAGGCATTGCTTTTATAAGCTGTTCTCCAAAATGTTAGTAAAATACTTTACAATAATTTATATTTATTTTCACTATTTTATCAGTTGACACTCCATTTTTTATTTAATGAGGGTACAATCTTATCTGATGAGTTGTCTGAGAATCATAGAAATAAATCACAGCAAGGACAAAATTTAATACGTACATTAATATATATTGCCATCGGCTTCTGATTCACAGAGAATTGAGGGCCTGTAATAATTGTAATTCATTGGTGAGTGTGTGTTTGAGTCCTCCTCTGTGCTGATTCACAGAGGATATGAGTTGTTGCAGCCCTTAGCTACAGAGCTTTAGCAGCTAACACTTTTAGCTCTGGAGGTCATCTGTTCAATCTCCAGTGTGTCAGCTAAGAGAGTAACAATAATGTAATAAAAGTAAAGGTACTATGGGAATGGTTTTACTGAAATCTGTTATGGCTTCAGTTTCACAGAACTGAGTAAGCTTTGTCATAAAAAAAAAACTTTTTATGGACTTGAACATGCTATTTTGTGCTGTCTCTGAGTTGTGCCTGTAGGTGTTTAGATTTGCTTGTGGATCTGCTTGCATATGGAGAAGACACAAAGCAAAACAATATTGTTTGATTACTCCTCTGTAGTTCAGGCAATGCAAAAACTTTTTGCTGCTTCTAAACTAAAAATAGATGATCAGCTTCAGCAATAGTTTTGCTTTATGTCCAAATGAATAACATGCTTATATATTAGTGGATCATTAGATAACTGTTACTACCTTAAAGGGACATTAACAACTTGAAAATAATATTTTTGTGTGGAAAAAGTTGTACTCACTTTACTGTAAGACTTAAGGCTCCTATAGTTGACTAGAATAGTACAATTTTTTTCCAGTTTGTTTACTTTGTGCATTTGGGGGCACATTTTGTATAATCAGATGAAATGCTTCCATATATGATCAGATAGTTACTCAGTTTTTCTCTTGCTAAAGAGATGCTGATAAGCAGAAAGCGCCTTACAAAAGTTATTAATGTTTGTTTGTTTTTTAATCAGACCATACTGGAATTTAAAACCGAAAGTGGAATTTTAAAAAACTAGTCAATTAAAAATAAGTTTATGCTGTCTCTTTTACTGTAAAACTAATGGTTTGCGCTGGTTGCACTCATGAAACCTGAACTTAATTTCTGCAGTTAGTTCAGTTTGTACCATTCCTTGCAATCTCCTTCACACAGAGGGCACCGAAAATGATTGGGGGCTGAGGCACATGACTTATTAGGAGAGGCTGAGGGAGCTGGACTTATTTAGTCTCTGGAAGAGAAGAGTGAGGGGGCATTTGATAGCAGCCTTCAACTACCTGAAGGGGGGGTTCCAAAGAGGATGGAGCTTGTCTGTTCTCAGTGGTGGCAGATGACAGAACAAGGAGCAATGGTCTCAAGTTGCAGTGGGGGCAATCTAGTTTGGATATTAGGAAACACTATTTCACTAGGAGTGTGGTGAAGCACTGGAATGGGTTCCTAGGGAGGTGGTGGAATCTCCATCCTTAGGGATTTTTAAAGCCCAGCTTGACAAATGGGATGGTTTAGTTGGTGTTGGTCCTGCTTTGAGCAGGGGGTTGGACTAGATGACCTCCTGAGGTCTCTTCCATCCCTAATCTTCTATGATTTCCTCTTCATGAGAAAAGGGATGTGCATAATTTGTTAGTGATTTTGGGGTACATATCACCCAAATGGAGAATTTACAGGTCATTCACGTGTAATGAAATATTGGAAACAAATAGTTCCTAAGTTTCATGCTAACTTCTGTTATCTGTTGTGTAAGTACAGGCAGAGGTTTTGGAATGATTTTGATCTTTGCTTGAAATTATGTAAAGGGAAATACCTATTAGTGTTCTTTTCTTATTGTAGCTCAACCAGCTGGCGTGCCAGAGATCCTCAAGAAAAGTCTGCACAGCTGTTCAGTAAAGGGGGAAGAGGAAGTCTTTCTGATTGGCAAGAACTTTCTTAAGGGAACAAAAGTGATCTTCCAAGAGGATATTTCTGGTCAGTGTGAAAAATACAGGGGCTTGGGCTGAGCAAAGGAGGACGTTTGGGTTTAAAATCCTACTACTTGGTTTTGTTCCACTTCTTAAGAGCTAATGAAGCAGCAAATACTATAGTAGCAACTCTATTGAGGACACCAAAATAATATTTTAGTTTTGTATAAATGTGCAATAAAAGTTACTTCTTTTTTTTTTTTTTTTTTTACTTTAAATCAGATGAAAACTCTTGGAAAGCAGAAGCTGAAATAGACATGGAATTATTTCATCAGGTACTTACTCATACATTGTATACAAATATCTGAAAATGTTCCCTGCGTCATCACTCAAAAAAAAAAGCTTGATTCTTAACTTTGTTCTATTGTCTTGGCCAGTAGAGACCAGGAAGGCTTGCTCTTCATACATAAAATGCAGAGAATATAATTAAGGAAATTGTATCTAGTATGATTTCACATACTATATACTGGAAGCATAATAGTTTTGTGGTAATTGTTAATGTTAAGAAAGATATTCTACTCTAAAGTTTCATTTTTCAGTTAGCACTACAAGTAAAGAATAATACTTAGCTAACTTTGGGGGAAAAATAAAAAAAAAAGATAAGGAAAAACAATGTGTTTATCACATGCACAGTCTAAAATTTTACATACTTATTTACTTACTACTTGATTTTTTTGGTCCATTCAGACTTCGAACCTTAATATTCCCTTAACATAGACTTTTGCACTTAATGGAGTAATAATTTCTTAACACCGAAAGCATCTGTCTGTCAAAACTGAGTATCTGGTTGTACTTTTGCCAACTCACAAGTACTAAGGCAGATAGTCAATTTTAAGATTGAAAAACAGCATAAAAAAGGTACAGAAACATGTTTAACTTAGCTGCCCTCCTTAGTAAGGGAAAATACTAAGCCCCAGAGAGAGAGAGAGCATGAAGGCGAAGCTCTATGATATAGAGAATCTTTTCTTTGGTGGGAGTCCCTCTCCACCCCAACTAGTGTGTTTATATTTAAAAAAAAAAAAAGTCTCATTGGGATTGTTGCTTTCCAAGGATATTTCTACGAGGCATTCCATACCCCTTTCCCAAGGATGAGATATTCCTCAGTTGGTTCCCATCCTACTAGTCTTTTTTAAATCTATTTCCGTTTCTGTAAAACTGGACTACCTATGGCTCTAGGTGTGTTCAGTTTTACAATAAAGCACACAGCCCTACACACACTCTCAAATTAAAACTCTAGATAATACCCCTTCCACCAGAAGGACCTAGGAGAAGTAACTTTGTAATGTGATCCTGAAATTCATTGACTCTGGAATTAGCTGCTCTTGTTGGACTGCCAGAGTTGAGGACCTTTTGCTGAAGGTGCCCTGTTACCACTGCCCTCTAGATTAAATTTGCGGGCCAGCGGATTGAGCGCTCTAGCTAACCAGAAGTGCTGTGGCATTTCATAAGAAGATAAATGTTCTGAGGTAACATGACCCAACCCATCGAGAATAAATGAAGAAGCTACTATACAAAAACCTAACTAAAGGCTCACTGAGGCAAATCACTGAGGGTGATTTGCAGAAGGCCCCACTGTGTGATGTGTAAACCCACTTAGAATGCAGTGTTGTCTTATTCAAACTTGGCTGTAGGGGATTTCTAAACTGGTTTTAGCTGGAAAGAATATTATTTAATATCCCTAGCAATCTAAAGAAATGTTATGGAATGATGTCTTTGACATCAGTTTGTTTAAAACTTCAAAAACAGAATTTAAAGTGCAGTTCTAGTCCGAAAATTGACAATAAAAATAGCATTGTGAACTTGCATGTTATTTCTCTTATTGACTCCAGGTCAGGCTTATGGTGTGTTATAAGGAAAAATAAAGGTTCCATTCACAAAATTATGCCCTTAGTGACACTAAAGCAACCCCATTGTTAGTGGGTTTGCATAAATGTAACTTGGTTTTGTAATTGGGCGCTTAGATACCACCATGATGGCTGTGTGGTATAAAACACTAAATAGAATGGAAACTTAGTAAACATGAAAATGTGTAATGAATCAAATTTTGCTCTTGCTGGCTGTGCAAGGTTAACAGAAATAACTTGCACAGCTCGTAGAACAGATTGTCTGTGTTAACACACAAATAATAAGCAGAAAATACAAGGCACCTATGTGAGTAAAATGGTGCTACTTTGCTATACTCCCTTCTCAGAGTGGAACTTCACAGTTAAGCCAGTGAAGGAGACTCCATATGTAATAGTTGGTAAAAGGTTATAGTACATATAACATAGTTAAAGGAAGGATCTAAAATTTTGCCAACGACTTTCACCTGGGAAGTTATCAGTGGGGGAAAAGCATTGTATCTTCTCTCTGCTCTTTGTGTCTGGCTGAATTTTTTCTTTAGTTACACTTTCCCCAGTAACTGACTTAATCTTTGCATACAGTTAGGGGGCTTGTAAGCTGAAATAATATTGCAAACAGTGCTGACTGGAGCTGGTCATTTTTTTTCTGTTGGTAAATTGCCCACAAACACAGTTTTTACCAATTTCTTATTTCTAATGGTTGGACAGATAGTTTGGGAACAACTGTTGGTCTGTGCATTGTTAATGATTGCTTCTGCTGATGTTTATTTGCTACTCACACTGTGTGATTAATCCACATCACCTGATGCTTCATTTCTCTGACTGGATGACCTATGTATTTAACAGCAGTACTTTTTCTGTTCATGAACTACACCTCTACCTCGATATAAAGTGGCCTGATATAACACGAATTCGGATATAACGCGGTAAAGCAGTGCTCCGGGGGGGGGGGCTGCACACTCCAGTGGATCAAAGCAAGTTCGATGTAACGCGGTTTCACCTATAACGCGGTAAGATTTTTTGGCTCCCGAGGACAGCGTTATATCGGGGTAGAGGTGTATTTGCAAACAGGTTGGGTTGTGTGATGCTTGGATCACAGAAACCCCCTTTGGGACTGCCACCTGATGTGCTTAGACTACCTCTGAGCCCATTTTCCCTGGCAGCTTGGGACTTCAGTGCCCTGCCTGGTTGTGCCAGACATGCTAGCCTGCTACAAACACAGACCCAGGCCTGAACCACGTCCCCCAAAAGCTGCAGGCTTAACTGAAAACAGCTTAAGAAGTGCTCCTGTCTCCAGCACTCAAATACCCAACTCCCAATGGGGTCCAAACCCCAAATAAATCCGTTTTACCCTGTATAAAGCTTATACAGGCTAAAATCATAAATTGTTCGCCCTCTGTAACGCTGATAGAGAGAGATGCACAGCTGTTCTCCCCCACCCCTGATATTAATTAATAAGTAAAAAGTGATTTTATTAAATACAAAAAGTAGAATTTAAGAGGTTCCAAGTAATAACAGACAGAACAAAGTGAATTACCAAGCAAAATAAAATAAAACGCACAAATCTAAGCCTAATACAGTAAGAAAGTGAGTATAGATAAAATCTCACCCTCAGAGATGTTTCAGTAAGCATCTATCACAGACTGGATGCCTTCCTAGTCTGGGCCCAATCCTTTCCCCTGATATAGTCCTTGTTCCAGCTCAGGTGGTAGCTAGGGGATTTCTCATGACTGCAGCCCCTTTGTTCTATTCTACCCCCTTATATATCTTTTGCACAAGGCAGGAAATCTTTGTCCCTCTCTGGGTTCCCACCCCTCCTCCTTAATGGAAAAGCACCAGGTTAAAGATGGATTCCAGTTCAGGTGACATGATCACATGTCATTGTGAGACCCCCCAAGCCTTCCTGACTCACAAGAAGGCTTACAAGTAAACAGAGCCATCTACAGGCAATTGTTCTGGTTAATGAGAGCCATCAAGATTCCAAACCACCATTAATGGCCCACACTTTGCTTAATTACAATAGAACAGTGGTCCCCAACCTTTTTGTGGCCAGTAGCACATTCATGTTTTCAGAAGAGTGTGGCGGGCGCCAACAATTTTTTAAGGCTTATTTTGTATTTGTACATTAAGTAATACGAAAAACATCATATTTAATATTACATAATATATGAATCCAGAGAGAAGCTGAAGAGAAGCCCTGAGGACAGAGAACACAGGAGCCGCAGCACTCTGTCCCCAGCAGGCGCAGGGCCACAGCTTCTGTCCCCCGCTGGGCACTAGGCGGGTACATATAAATGTGTTGGGGACCACTGCAATAGGACCTCAGAGTTATATTTCATATTCCTAGTTTCAGATATAAGAATGATGCATTCATACAAATAGGATGAACACACTCAGTAGATTATAAACTTTGTAATGAAACCTTACAAGAGACTTTTTGCACAAAGCATATTCCAGTTACATTATATTCACACTCATTAACATATTTTCATAAAATCATATAGAGTGCAACATCACAGGATGTTTACACATTTATTTGTTGTCTGTAATTGTTTGAATCTTCTGTGTGAATTAAAAGATCTTTTCCAAATGGCTGCAAAAGCACATCTGGTGTGAATACTCCAGCAAATATTTATTTGTGACACTTTTGCTTTCTGTGAACATTCTTGCAAATACTCATTCAAATGTCGTTGAAGAAAAAGAATTTCAAATACTAGGAAACTGAATTGGGAGGTTTTATTTACAAGGACTTTTTTGCTGCATTCACATAATACGTTATCGTTAAAGGGTAGGCGATAGAAATGACTGAAATCTTCCACGCAAAAATTATCCTAAAACTCTCGTAATGCTGCAGAATAAAAGGGACGAGAGGGAAGTACAAATGAATTCTGCAGTCCTTTGACTCTTCTGCCCCTTGCCTGGTCTTTCAAAGTGGATGTCCTTTTATCTGTTTCATATCTTCTGTGTTTATATAACTTGCCAGTACCTATGAAATGGTAAAGATCTTGAATTCAGGAGATGAACTGGACTCTTGTACTCAGGTTCTCTTTGCCTGAGTTGCCAGAACCTGAACCTCTCTCATATTGAGTACAGAGGCCCTGATTCAACAAAGTACTTAAACGTGTACTTAATTCTTTTACACTTCAGTGGGATTTAAGCACAGCTTTTAAAGTTAAGCACATGCTTCAGTGCTGTGCTGAATCAGGGCCAGAGTTCAAGGGTATGTGTATGTCTTTCCCACTCTTCCCTCCCTCCCTCCCGCCCACCCCATTTACGCCATATGTTACATAGAAGCACTGTATAGGCAGAACATTCCAGTGTCCTTTTCAGCTCCACATGGTTGTCCATTTCTTTTAACAGAAGCACAGCTTCACCGCCTTTCCCCTTGCACTTCTTACAGGTTTTCTTTTACTAGAACGTATTTGCTGGTGTTTGTGCTAGTCCATTGGTTGCTTTGATTTGGCTTGCTTTGGAGGGATAATAGTTACCTTTTAAATTGCAATTAAAATAATGAAGAAATCTTTCTAATATGAACTCTCTCTCCTTGCGATACAGAATCATCTTATTGTGAAGGTGCCACCATACCACGACCAGAAAATAACCTCATCTGTTTCTGTGGGGATATATGTGGTGACTAATGCTGGAAGATCACATGATGTGCAGTCATTTACATACACTCCAGATACATGTACGTAAAGTGAAGAAATGAGGGGAGGGAATGGACAAAATGGCCTGCAAGATCTTTTCTGATTTTAATTTTTGAATATTGAAGCAGAGAGAAAGGGGCTAACAAGGGTAGCAGCTTTGTGAAGTTGGGTAATAGGCTTTTCAAATATATATGTTCAGCAATACTATACCATTACAATGACATTTCTTCTTTGATAAAGTGGTACATATAGGTGCTTTAAACAGCCTTCTGAAATTTCAAGGCATTCTAGGAAGAATGTTTTGAGTCACTAACATGACAGTTCCTCTACTGGCCAAAGCACTTTGAAAGGCTCCTGTTCCTTCCCTCAGCTGAGGACTCTTCTGTGCACCAGACCCTAATATAGGGAGACACAGTAACAGCCATGATTGCAATAAAGATGATGGTGTGTGCTGTCGAGTACTGGGAGAGCCACCCTTAGGGATCTCATGAAGGGAAATAGTTAACTTTAGGGCTCCGCTGTCTACACACTGGATCTTGAGTCCTAGAATTAATCTCTGAACAGGAGGCTAAGCACAGAATGAAGTCAAATTGCAATTGTATTAGTTGTGAAAATGCTTGCAAAGGATGAGGAGACACTACACACGACAGACAGGTAACCATAGAGGGAAAGGGGCTTGAGGAAGAATTAGGGAGCAAATGTTTCCTCACTACTCAAAAATAAAATAAAATCTAAGGCTTTTGTTTTCTCGTAGACTGTGCAATATTTAACCAACTATCAAAATGTTTTACTTCAGTCCCAGTAAACTTTGATCATTGCAGGTTATCAACATTTCTCTACCTATGTGTTATATCGGCATCAGAAATGTTAATATTCTAAGAGCTCCTCTTGTTAGCAAAATCTGCTCTGTCAAGTAATGAGGTCTGAAGGGTTAACTTCCATCCTTGTTATGGCATGTAGCAAGGGAATCCCAGCCAGATACAGGCTGCTGCTTTCACATAGTAGTATCAATTTCAGGTTTATATAAGTTCGAAAAAGGAAGAACCCAAGCTGCAGGGCAAGTGAAGGTACAGGTGTTTGCAGTGGAAGATATAGCAAAATAAATAGCACCAAGCATTCTGTGTAGAAAGACCGAAGGGTGCAAATCAGACAGATATATTCTGGTTTTGATGCCACACTCTCTAATATGATAACCAGCTTGCTTATTCAATGTAGAAATGAAAATGAAACTTAGAAGTACACCGCTAATTCTTTTTATTTTTAACTTTGAAAACTATTGACTATCTTAGCCTGAGAATTTATTTTACATGACTGATGTCCCATAATTCACTAATATGACCTATACATTGTGAGGCTCTTACACTGCAGAGATAAGATATGCAACTTAATGATACTCATAGGGGATGTGATTTTATTTACTTCTGTTTATGCGGGGAGGTCAAGCTATCATGCAAGAGGATCTCCTATGTACTGGCAAAAAGGGCAATGAAAAGTTTTGCATAGCTGCAGTTGAACACCTAGAGCAGAAGCACAGTCAGCATAAACCAAAGGGTGAATGTAAGAGTCGTGCAAGCTCTGTTAGTGCCACTAGACGAGCCCGTGACTGTAAGGAAGTACCTCTAGAGAGATATAGTAACAATTTCTCTTATTCCCAGACTTATATGTATTGGATCTCATTTTCAGTGAGGCTTCAACTGCACTTTCCACATGTTGCATGCACTCATTAGTGCAGTAATAATTGTATGCAGGTGATAGAATTTTAATGTGTAAACCCATTTGGACAAATTTTGCAATGGACAGAAAATTGCCATCATAACACAACAGGGTTCACGCCAGTGTGTGCACAGAAAATTGTGCTTACATAGGGAGTGAATATGGGGCTCATTGGTATTCCCATGCTGGTAACATAGTCTTTAGACACACAATTCCTCTGAAATGCTAGTTAATGATTATTTTAACTAGTAAACCTACAACTCTTCATTTTAGTGCTATATATATTTGATCAACTTTGTCAGTCTCATCTTCTGTTTTCTGTCGATCAGGGTGGGGGCAAGGAAAAATGTAATAGATTCAGTAACGTCATCACTAGGGATGTACTCTTACCTTGATACATAAGGACTTTTGTGTGTTATTCTCCATGCTTCAAAATGAGAGTATAATAAGAACCTGATGTCTTGCTGTCCTATGTCTCTCATTGCTATTTCTGCAGAGCAAAGGAATTCAAGGAGAACTCTCATGAATATGGTCTACGTGAAACATTAAGATTAGAGAAATGTTGAGAGCGACAGCTAGATATTGGAGTTATACATTAATTACAAATGCCTGAGAGATTATATACTGTAAACCTGTTAAAAAAACATAAGAACTTTGCTATGGTGAAAACCTTCAGTGCAGCTATTTGTAGTCTGTAGGCTGAGATACTCTTTTTAAAAAAAAACAAAAAAAAACCACTCAGGGGAGTTGGACACCTGACTCCCTTAGACTCCTTTGAAAATCCGAATGCATGGTCCGCCTGTTACTTGTACACAACATGTCTGTTAGTAGAATGGATAGATAGCTTTAAATCATCTGATTGTGAGAGAAGAGAGCTAGAAATTTATTCCCTATATTGAATGTCTAAAGTAATTTTGGTAAAATATTAATGATCACACAAAGTTTATAATGAGCTTGTGGGGTACAGCCCAGTGTTCAGGTCTTTGGCCCAGTGACCCAAAGGGAGTCTTCTGTGTGGAGATGTTTCCTTCAGAGAATATCTGTATTCAGCGCCACAAAAACTGTATTTCACATGTGTGTTGTAAAATGTGTTTACCAGTATCATGCTGGTATTCATGGCACACCATCTATTTTTATTATGGGGAAGAGGGTTCCAAGAGCATTTGCATGACTCAAAGACTATTTCCCCTTATTTTTAACTTTTACTTATTTGGTATCTGAATTAGAAGCTGTAATCTTGTCAGGAGATGTAAGTGAACATTTTTTCTCCTGAATTTATCCTGATTGTTTTCTGGCCTCCAGTGATAGTAGAAGTGAATTACTGAATGATTGTTAAACTGATGTATTTTATGAGGACCAAGTTGACCTGGAAATATGTAACTAATGTGTCTTGTCTTTTGTATGGATTCTTTTTTGAGTGCCTGTACACATAGAATCGTAGGACTGTCTCCTGCACTCATGGCAGGACTGAGTATTGTCTAGACTAGGGTGGGCAAACTATGGGCTGGATCTGGCCCCTCAGGGCTTTGGATCTGGCCTGCAGGAGTGCCCCCCATGGTGCCGCGGGCCCCGCACCGCTCTCAGAAGCGGCTGGCACCACTTCCCTTCGGCCCCCGGACAGGGGGGGCAGAGGACTCCGTGCATTGCCCTTGCCTCCAGTCACCGCCCCCCGCAGCTCCCATTGGCTGGGAACGGGGAACCGCGGCCAATGGGAGCTTCGGAGGAGGTACCTGGAGGTGTGGCAAGGGAGCCTGCCCTGGCCCCGGTGCATCCCGCTGCCACTCCGGAGCTGCTTTAGGTAAGCGGCGCCGGGCCAGAGCCCGAACCTTGCCTGCACCCCAACTCCCTGCCCTAAGCCCCCTGCCTGCACCTCACACCCCTCCTGCACCCCAGCTCCCTGCCATCAGCCCCCTACCACACCCCACATCCCTCCTGCACCCCAACCCCCTGCCCTGAGCCCCCTCCTGCACTCCACACCCCTTCTGCACCCCAACCCTCTTCCCTAAGCCCCCTCATACACCCCTCCTCTGCCCCCACCCCCTACCCTGAGCCCTTTCCTGCACACCGCACCCCCTCCCACACCCCGCACTCCCTCCTGCAGCCCAACCCCCTGCCCCGGCCCTGCATACAATTTCCCCACCCAGATGTGGCCCTTGGCCCAAAAAGTTTGCCCACCCCGGTCTAGACCCTTCCTGACAGGTGTTTTCTCTAACCTGCTCTTTTAAAAATCTCCAATGATGGAGATTCCATAATCTCCATTAGTAATTCATTCCAGTGCTTAACCACCCTGACAGGACATTTTTCCTAATGTTCAACCTAAACTGCCTTTGCTGCAATTTAAACCAATACCCTTGTATAGTGCACTAAAGTTTGTATTCTTTTGGCCAGCAGTATTTGCTGGGGGCCGCATCTGCACCCTATGTGTCCTCATTCTTCCAACTAAGGGCATAGTGACTCCAACTGCCCCAGTTTCTTCTCCCCTGCCAGGAAGCCATGTGATATCTGAGCTTCTTCACTCACTGTGCAGATTACCCATTGTTTGTACATGGTTGTAAATAGATAGGTACATAGCAGTTAGTTGGTAATTAGTGTTAAGGTATGTCTACACCACGAGCACTACAGCAATGTGGCAAAAGGGAGGTTTCACTAGTATGTGCCATGGTGTCTAGGTATTCCGGTCAGTATGCATCTAAGAGGGAGTTTCATTACTCTATACCAGTGGCTCTCAACTTTTCCAGACTACTGTACCCCTTTCAGGAGTCTATTTGTCTTTCTTACCCCCAAGTTTGACCTCACTACTTGCTTACAAAATCAGACATAAAAATACAAGTGTCACAGCACACCATTACTGAAAAAATTTCCTTGCTTTCTCATTTTTACCATATAATTATAAAATAAATCAACTGGAATATAAATATTACACTTACATTCAGTATATAGTATACAGAGCAGTATGAACAAGTCACTGTATGAAATTTGAGATTGTACTGACTTCACTAGTGCTTTTTATGTAGCCTGTTGTAAAACTAGGCAAATATCTAGATGAGTTGATGTATCCCCTGGAAGACCTCTGCGTACCTCAGGGATACACGTACCCCTTGGCGAGAACCATTGCCCTAGACATAGGAGCCCCTGGGAGAGATAGTAGTCCCTGGTAGCTCTCCTTTTCTCCCCAAGAACGTGCTCCTTGTGCATACCAGTATCATTAGTTCTATTGGGCTCCATGGGGGATGCATCACTGTAGAACACCATTATCTGCATCCATCCCAATCCAGGGCTAGATCCCCTTTACCACCATCTCTCATGGGGGCAGGGGTTACAACCAACCTGTTCTGTTCCACTGCCAGCTGAACAGTCTGCTCAAGGCTCTGATGAAGAGTTACAAGTAGAGGACCACCTTATCCTGGCTCCCCTCTTATCATCATCATCATCATCCGGCTGTGGTATCTTCATCATCTACCTCAACCCCAGATGACTTTCAAGGCATTCCAGGACTTGCTGCGCAGAATGCCTGACACATTGGAGAGTCCAGCTGAGGTGGTCCAGGAAAATTCATGCACAATCCTGACATCTTGCAGTGCCCATCAACAAGGGCTTTTATAGCCACCTAAATTGCTCTGGCAGAAACCTGCTTATTCAGCACCAACATCAAAAAGAACAGATTGTTGCTTAAGTGTCTTCACAGGACTTTGAGCAATTGTATACATATTTCACACCGGTGTCATATTACAGCAGTGAATGAGAGGTCCAGGCAAATCAACAGAAAACAACACCAAGAGACAAGGAACCCAAGAAATTAGATACATTTCCCTGGAAAATGTATCCTACATAACAGTCCCCAGCTGAGAATCACCAATTACCAGGCCCTGTTGATGAAGTGTGGTTATTTGAATTGGGATTCCATACTCAAATTTGCAGACAAGCTTCCCCAAGATCAGAGTAGTTTAAGTCCTTGATAGCCGAAGATCAGCTTTTGGCATGTACTTTCCTCCAGGCAGCTCTTGGTACTGTGGATATGGCTTTTAGATCCATGGCTACCTCAGTTGCCACTAGGAGATGTGCTTGTCTCCAGTCATCAGTGATCCCTAAAGAGTTAAAACTGAGGATCTTCCATTTGAGGAATCTGAACTTGTCAGTATGAAAACAGACAAAACTTCGCATTCTCTGAAGGACTTTCCTGCCATGCTGAGTTCTTTAGGAGTCTATACTGCTGCATCAAAGTGGAAGCACTATAAGCCTCAACAACAGCAAAGGCAATCATTCTATACCCAATTTAGGCAACCGGAATCACCCAGAAAGCATGAAAAATTCCACAGGAGGAAGTCATTTCCATGCATACCATGTCTATGCTTCAGCATTCATCATCATTAAAGCAGTAGATTTGACCCCTGGTCAGGAGTGATGTCCAAATTCTGTTGGTTCTTCCTGTTTGTTCCTTCCATTTTAGGGATCATATATTTCATTTTCTTGGGGTCTGGAGCAATATACCCTCTAATATTTTACATCCATGTGCGGAATTAATTTTGTTATCTGTACCAATATGGAGGTGATGTGTGGCGGGGGTGGGGCCGAGGGATTCGGAGTGTGGGAGGGGACTCAGGGCTGAGGCAGAGGATTGGAGTATGGGGGGTGAGGGCTCTGGCTGGGGGTGCGGGCTCTGAGGTAGGGCTGGGGATGAGGGGTTTGGGATGTGGGAGGGGGCTCAGGACCAGAGAATTGGGGTGTAGGGGGGTAAGGGCTCTGGGCTGGGGCCAGAGATTAGGGGTTTGGGGTGCAGGCTACCCTGGGGCTGCGGCAGGGAGAGAGGACTCCCCCCAGCCCTCTCTCACCACAGCAACCTGGGGTCGGGGGAGATGCACCTCTCCCTGGCCGCGGCAGCTCTGGGGCTGGGGGAGAGGCGCCTTTCTTTGTCTGAGCAGCCCTTGATAGCCTGCTGTGCGGCCACGCAGCTTAGAGGGAACTTAGATCTGGAACATCATCACTATGGATGATTGGATCCTGGAAATCCTGTAGGAAGGCTATTCCACCCAATTACAGATCATTCCTAACCTCACCCTCACACATCTTCCCCATCCCTTTTCAGGGCCCCCCTCTCACGAGAACATGTCACATTACGAGATACAATCACTTCTCAATCTTAGAGAAGTTGAAAAATTTCCTCTAAAACACACGGAAGGGATTTTGCTTTCGTGACTTTAATTCCCAAAAAGAAATTGGCTGGTGCCCTATTCTAGATCTGAGACAATTGAACACCTTCATTTGCAAGCTTAAGTTCAGGATGGTAGCTCTGGCTTTATTTATTCCAACCCTAGATCTACACAACTGGTATGCAGCTCTCAACCTTCAGGATGCTTATTTGCCTAAAGCACTTCCTGCAGGTATGATGGATTAAGTCCCACTACCAGTACAGGGTGCTACTATTTGGCCTATTAATAGCTCCAAGAGTATTCATGAAATATCTAGCTTACGTCAAGAAACAAGGAGTTCAGATTCATCCATGTTTACATGGCTGGCTCATTTGCAGGAAGCCATATCAACAAGTAACTGACTCTGCAACTTCTTGCCTTCCTGAGATTAAGTAATCAGAGAAGTCAGACTACCTCCTACTCAAAAAATAAATTATAGGGGTGATTTTGGACTCTACAACAGCAATGGCCATTTGTCCCAAGAAGGATTCCAAGCTATGGTAGATCTGTCCGCCCACCTACAAATTAATCCCAAAACCAGTGTAAGAATTTTTCTGACTTTTGGGACACAAAACCTCCTACACGTACATAGGTCAGCTTGCCAGACTTCACCACCTTTGCATACAAGGGTGGTTGAAGTCTGATTATCCGACAAGCAGTTGTGGATATGTCAGTGCATGTTCCCCCAGAAATCCTCTTGTCATTAAGCTGGTGGAAAGACTCAGAGTTTGCAAGTGTCCTCTCCACAATTGCCATCAAAGACATTGGTGACAGATGCCTTCACATTGGGGTGGGAAGTCCACTTAGACAATATTCAGACATGGGGCATGTGGACTCGTCAGAAAGCCTGGCTTCACATAAATATCTTGTAGCTAAGGGCCACTCATCGGGCATGCACGATTTTCCTCTGAGTTCTAAAAGGTTGAATAAGTCAATTCCTGACAGACAACACTTCAATGAATCTGTATCCTATGGAATTTCTGTACGAGTCTGACAGAAATACTTACCAGGATTAAAGAATGTGCTGGCAGATCTCAACAGACTATTTGCAAGTGACCACGAATGGTGAGTGAAGGACACTAAAATCCAAGACATTCCTCAAGTGGGGTCATCCAGTCATAGACCTCTTTGCCACCAAAGAAAACAAAAGTGTCAAAAGCTCTGCTCCAGAGGAGGACCAAGTCTGGCATCCCTGTCTGATGCATTTCTGATCCCCTGATCCCCAGGACTGATGTACGCTTACCTTCCAGTTCTATTGATCCCAAGAGTTTTCATGAAGCTCAGGCAGGATTCAGCCAGAATAGTCATGGTAGTTCAGGCATGGCTGAGGCAATTCTGGTTCTCAGGCCAGAAGAATATCTCCATCCAACCACCGGTGCAATTGCCTCCCCAGCCAGATGTGATATTTCAGAGATGGACAGAACCTAGTATGCATCTCAAATTTCTGCTCATCAGTTCATGTGTATTTCACATTTTTCACAGCATACAGTTGCTACATTTTTTTTTTGAGAAGCCTTCTGAGGGTATGTCACAGGATGCCATTGACCCTTTAAGTGAGAGCAGGGCCATTGCACCTGTGACTGGTCCACTAACCCCAGCTGACCTTTAAAAGAGGGCACCTGGTCTTTGAGAGAGTGTGAGGCACAATCAGGATAGGGGTAGAGAAAAATTAGAGGGACATGTAGGGTAGCTACGTGGTGTTAAATGAATATGTTTACCAAGCATAACTACACAGTGGAAGCATCAAGATCTGATGCTTATTTTGGTAGGGCTTTCTTGGAATAATTTTTTTAGGTAGATTGCTGGCACCCACCTCCTATCATCTAGGTCATTGATTAAGTCTCCAACAGTGGAATATATATATATATATATATGGACAAGCACTCCAAGAAGAAACAATTATTTACTTACAGTAGCTTTGGCTCTTTGAGATGTGTTGTCCATATCTATTCCACAACCTGCCCTCTTTCCGTGCTACCAAGGAGATGGAAAAGATATGGGTTCTATATTGGTGAAAGAATAGAGAGGTGGTTGGAGTGGCCTGCCCTTTATGCCCTCCGTTAGAGGCAGTAAGACACTCAGGGTGCCAGTATGGCCCACAATGGACATTAATGGCCAAAAGAATCTTAACTCAAGTGCACTGGGCACATGCACACCAAAAGTGGAATATATATGGGTAAAACCTCTTGAAGACCCACAGTTACTGTAAGGTAAGTAGCCATTTCTTGTGAGAATGCTTTCAACATACTTGAGATTCAGCAATGTCTTTTGTCTCAACAGCTGGTACTCTGAATGTTAATGTGAAGAAAGAAATCTCCAGCCCAGCACAGCCTTGTTCTTTTGAAGAGGCTATAAAAGGTACTAAATTGATTCTTATCAGTGTTGTTAATGAGTGAGCTATAACTTCCTCCATCATCCCTGTCCAGATTGTACACTGAAGGAGCTAGGGGTCCCATAGAAATAGTTTGTGATCATATAATTAGATTTTATGCATATAACTTTTCTTTTTCTTTTCTGACTTTGAAGACTTCACCTTGCAACTACTGTGTTTTTATATACATAAATAAACATGGATTAGTATAGAGCAAAAACCATACAGAAGTTTTAAAAAAATCCATCTGGACTCTTCCTGTATACTGCCCTATGTTCCACTCTTTCTTTAATATGCTTCCAAGGGATGAGGATGAGAGAAAATGAAGTTTCTGTCACTTACATACTTAACATGGGAATTATTACAAGGAATTTAGAAAATATTAATTAATTTATGCAAGATAAAATTTAAAAGACTAAGAACAACTAAGTTTAGCATCAACCCCCTCTTAACGTTCTAGCTTTGGATATTACCTTAAGAGGGGTTGAAGTTACATTGTGACCGTATTGTAAGCACAGTTGGGGCTGTTCTGTAGCTGCCTGTCTGGTTTCACTGGGGAAGTTGGGAATACTTACTATTTCTAATATTCTTCTCTCATTCCCTCCAGTGTCTGTGGTGTGATTAATACTGACGTTTGCATCACTTGGCTCATGAGATACAAGTGCAAAATTCTCTGGTTTTGAAGTGGGAGGTGTATTTAAATTGTATGTATTGGAACATAGTAAAAGAGGGGCCCCAAGGGGGACATTTCTATTCATTTGTTAAAACTAGTGTGCCAAGGTTAATGGAAATTTCTGTAACCTGCTCTGATGAAGACAGTTTGAAAGGAGAGCAGATTAAACAATGTGATCACAAGTTTGATAGGAATCCCATAGCTCTAGGTTAAAATTACAAAGCTGATATTTAAAGTTAATAGTTGTACATTTGGGCCTTGGCAGCTGATGTTCCCAGAAACCAAATGCACTCTTTTGACCAATCAGCAAGAATAGAACAATATGTAATGGGGTTTAAACTTGCGGGGAAAATGTAGGGAAAGACTTTGAAGAACCTTTATTACCAACAGGATCTGGTTGAAAATTTGAAAGTGGAAAGCAGCTTGGCTGAAAATGATCATGAAATGGCAAGAGTTCATGATTCTAAGAAATAGTAGGAAGGAAAACAATACAGACAATGGACATAAAGAAGGCAGACTTTAGCAAACTCAGAGCATTGGTAGGTAAGATCCCATGAGAAGCAATTCTAAGGGGAAAAAAGAGTTCAGGGGAGTTGGCAGTTTTTTAAAAAAGACACTATTAAAGGCACAAGAGCAAACTATCCCACTGTGTCAGAAAGATAAGAATTATGGCAAGAGACCACCCTGGCTTAACCAGGAGATCATCAGCAACACTGAATCTCAGTCATACAAAAAGTGGAAACCAGGTCAAATTAAGAAGGATGAATACAAAAAAGCAACACAAGCATGTAGTAACAAAATTAGAAAGGTCAAGGCAAAAATTAGATTAAACTAGTTAGGAACTTAAAGGGTACTAAGAAAATATTTCACAAATATATGAGAAGCAAGAGGAAGACCAAGGACATGGTGGGCCCATTACTCAGTGAGGAGAGAGAGACAATAACAGAAAACACAGCAATGGCTGAAGTGTTAAATGCTTTTTTTTGTTTGTTTTTGCCAAAATAGTTAGCAATGATAGGATGACTAACATAGTGAATATCAGTGTAAATGGGGTAGGGTCTCAGGTTAAAAATGGAACAGAACAAATTAAGAATTATTTAGGGCAGTCTACACTACTGCTTAAAGAGCCACTCCCTTGAGCAATGCGAGTTACAGAGACCTAAACACTGTCCACACCGGCGCTATGTTGCCGGAAGACACTCTTCCGCTGACATAGCTTCTGCCTCTCATGGAGGTAGAGTAATTATATCAACGGGAGAGTGCTCTCCCATCCACATAGTGTCTTCTCTAGACGTGCTGCAGTTGCGCCAATGTAGCACTTCTAGTATAGACCTGCCCTTAGATAAGTTAGGTGTCTTCAAGTTGACATAGCCTGACGAAATATATCCTAGAATACTTAAGGAACTGGTTGAAGAGAGCTCTGAGCCATTCATGATTATTTTTGAGAACTCCTGGAGGACAGGAGAGATCCCAGCAGACTGGAAAAGGGACAAGTATAGTGTCCATCTATAAAAAGGGAATAAGGACAACCCAGGAAATTATAGACCAGGCAGCTTAAATTCAGTACACGGAAAGATAATGTAGCAGATAATCAAACAATCTTTTTATAAGCACCTAGAAGAAAATAAGGTAGTAAATAACAGTCAACATGTATTTGTCAAGAACAAATGTCAAACCAACCTAATGTCCTCCTTTGACAGGGTGACATGCTTTGTTGTTGAGGGGGAAGTATGTCGTATCTTAACTTTAGTGAGGCTTTTGTTACTGTCCTACCTTCTCATAAACAATGTAGAGAAATATAGCCTTGATGAACCTATTATAAGATGAGTGCACAACTGGTTGGAAAAGCGTACTCTGAGAGTAGTTGTCAGTGGTTCACATTCAAGCTAGAAGGGCATAGTGAGTGGGGTCCCGCAGGGCTCTGTCATGGGTCCGGTGCTATTTGGTATCTTCATAATGATTTGGATAATGACACTGAGGCCTGGGCCACACTAGCTGGGGGTGTGAGTGTGTGTTTTCAGACTAAGATACACAACTTCAGCTATGCTATTCACGTCCTCATGGTGGCAAGTCAACTGCCATGGCTCCCCCGTCGACTCTACTTACTCCTCCTGCCGAGGTGGAGTATGGGTGTCGATTCGTGGATCCCTGATATATTGAACACTACCCACTGATCTGGCGGGTAGTATAGATGTACCCAGAGATAAAGTTCACTAGTAATACCAAGATGGGAGGGTTGCAAGTGCTTTGAAGGACGGGAGTAGAAGTCAAAATGAACTTGACAAATTGGAGGAATGGTCTGAATTAGGATGAAATTCAATAACAAATGCAGACTACTTTACTTAGGAAGGAATAATCAGTTGCACAAATGGGAAATGCCTACTGAGGAAGGAGGACTGCAGAAAAGGATCCGGGGGTTACTGTCGATCACAAACTAAATATGAGTCAACAATGTAATGCTATTGCCCCCCGCCCCCAAAAAAAGGGGGGGGGAACATTATTCTAGGATGTATTAGCAGGAGTGTTGTAAGCAAGACACGAAGTAATTCTTTTGCTCTACTCAGCACTGATAAGGCTTTAACTGGAGAACTGCGTCCAGTTCTGGGCAACACACTTCAGTAAAGATGTGGACAGATTGGAGAAAGTCCAGAGAAGAGCAACAAAAATGACTAAAGGTCTAGAAAACATGACCTACAAGGAAAGATTGAAAAAATTGGGTTTGTTTAGTCTGGAGAAGAGAAGACTGAGAGGGGACATGATGATAGTTTTCAAGTATGTAAAAGGTTGTTACAAAGAGAAGGGTGATAAATTGTTCTCCTTAACCACTGAGGACAGGACAAGAAATAATGGTCTTAAATTGCAGCAAGGGAGATTTAGGTTAGACATTAGGAAATATTTCCTAACTAGGGAGGTTGGGAAATCACTGTCATTAGAGGTTTTTAAGAATAGGTTAGACACACACCTAGAAAATACTTAGTCATGCCTCAGTGCAGGGGACTGGACTAGATGATCCACTGATGTCCCTTCCAGTCCTACATTTCTATGATTCCATGGTTTTTTTCTTCTTTCTCCACAAGAGAGAGAGAGGAGAGCCAAAAAAAAAAATTCTAATTCATCACCTATAGCTGAGTCCCCTCTAAGCTGCGCAGTTGCGCTGCAACCTATTAAGCACCGCGCAGGCGCTCAGGGCTGCGGCAGGAGGAGATGCCTCTCCCCCAGCCCTGGATCTGCTGTGGCAGGGAGAGACGCCTCTCCCCGCCAGCCCCAGCCCAGTCCCGGACCTGCTGTAGTCAGGGGGAGAGGTGCTCAGCCCCGGCCCAGACCTGCCGCAATTGGGGAGAGAAGCGTCCCAACCCAGCCCAACCCCAGACCTGTCGCGACTGGGGGGGAGAGGCGCCCCTTCCCTAGCCCCAACCAAGCCCCGGACCTGCAGTGGCCAGGGGGAGAGGTGCCCCAGCCCCAGCTGCAGCCAAGGGAGAGGCGCCTATCCCATAGCCCCAGAGCTGCTGCGGTGGGGAGAGGCACCTCCCCACCCCCCAAAGCCCAGGTGCTGCTGTGGGGAGAGAGAGCTAGGAGTTGTCCTCTCTCCCCGCTGTAACCCCTCCTCCCTGGCCCCACCCCAGAGCCCGCACCCCCAGCCGTAGACCTAACACCCCCGCACCCTAACCCTCTGCTTCAGCCCTGAGCCCCGTCCCACACTCCGAACCCCTCGGCCCCACCCCCGCCACATGAATTTTGTTATGTGCACCAATATGGAGGTGATGTGTCACACATCATCTCCATATTGGTGCACATAACAAAATTCATTCCACATATGCGTAGGAGAAATTAGAGGGAACACTGACCAGCTCCCCAAAAATGGAATGCCACATGGGATGAGCAGTTAACCAGAAGCTTAATACTTGTTCTAGGTCCTTTCTGAAAATGACAAGTAAAAAGGTCCCTCTCTTTGGGGGGGGGGGGAGCAGAGTGGGGTTAGTCCATTGGGTCTGATGTGAACTGGGATCGGTTTCTGTTGCAAAACTGTTTCATAAACTGGGCCATCCCTAAATAGCACACAGCTGTCTAAGGCATGAGAAATAAACAAAAAAAATCCACCCCCCCCACCCCCCCAAGTTCACCTCTCCAGTGGCTCTTCAAAAGCACTTGACTCACTTGCCCAGGTCTTGCCTATCAACAATCAAATTTCCTCTCAGTTTGGCTGTCTCAGGCCCTAGCTATTCAGGTTCTTCCAGGCCTGAGGAAGGGATGCATTTTCTGTAGGTTGAGTAGCCCTGGATTGAAGCTACTTTTTTCTTTGAGTACTTAGTCTTGACCGTAATCCTGTCCTTACTGAATTTAATTGACAGCTTAAGCAGTTGTAGTTTGGCACTACCCCCAACATAGTCTATTAACCCCTTTCTGGGGTTATTGGTTTATAGACACTAAAATCCACTTCCAACTCAGGATTATTCTCTGTATTGCAGAGCTGTTGTTTGCATCTAGGTACATTCAGACTGGATCACCCCAGAATGCATTGCACATCAGTTACAGGGAATGGTACAAATGACTTGAATAAATGGTTGTTGAATTGTTTGTGTAGGTGGGGTGCTGTCATTGAGAAGGGTGATGACATAGTGGAAAAAACACCTGCACCTAGTTTAAACTAACACTTCCACCATTGCGATACAAACAATGCAAAAAGTCCTAGTACGGACATATTCATTGTGGCTATATGCAGAAGCTTGGTTAGTAGATGGGATGGGTAAACTTTGTTTTAGGGCAGGAAGGGGCAAAGGCTCTGAAGTTATATGATCTGTTTAAAGCAATCCTATGCAATGTGTATTTATATTGCAAAAAGTAACATCATCATATTTTCTTCTACAGAGGTTGTTAATGATTTAACAGAGGAAGAATGTTTAACCCACTACTTATGCAAACTATCTTTATTGAGCTCTCAGTGCAAAGGACCTGAGAGAAAAACTTTCTCATAAATCCAAGTACCCATTAATGTCTTGAACATGTCAATTCACTGAGCCCAGGATTCCATTCCTGTTTTTATTTATACCCTTCTCTCTTCCCTTTGTTATGTGTCCTGGCTATTTAAATCCTCTTACTTGCTACTAATCTTTGCAGTTATTGTTCTCTATAAGTGGCATCCCTGCCAAATGGAGTGGGCTGACGCAGTCAGGGACAAATCCACTGAGCTTTACACATAATGTTACATAACTAGCTGCCGGGTTTTGCCATGCTCATCACTGAAGGCTTTACTATTTCTCACGGATATTTATTCACGTTACTCATGGGATTCTTTCCATTCCAAAGTTAACCTTTCCATTTATTGAAAAAGAAAAAACGCATCAAATCCACAGTTCTAACGTTGTGAAAGAATGCTGGAGTTCTGACCCATGTAAGTGCTGTGCAGAAAACCAACTTTCAAGATATAACTAGAGTTTAATCTCAGGGCACCCTTTAAAACTTGGAAAGGGTGTTCATGGGTGTGGACCCACAAGGTTTGGGACTCTGGCTAAAGAACTGCTCTATATCTGACATTGCCTCTATAATACTAAATTTATTCTGAAATTGGTGGTGGTATCAGTCTCCAGATACTGTGCTGACTGTGCTACATAACTACCTAAATAGTGCAGTATTGGTTGAGAAAGTACAAATTTAAAGAAATACTGGAGCTAAGCATAAAGAAACATTTTTCAAAGTGCTCCCAATTTCTTCTAAAAGCAGCAAAGAATCCTGTGGCACCTTATAGACTAACAGACGTTTTGCAGCATGAGCTTTCGTGGGTGAATACCCACTTCTTCGGATGCAAGTAGTGGAAATTTCCAGGGGCAGGTATATATAAGCAAGCAAGAAGCAAGCTAGAGATAACGAGGTTAGATCAATCAGGGAGGATGAGGCCCTGTTCTAGCAGTTGAGGTGTGAAAACCAAGGGAGGAGAAACTGGTTCTGTAATTGGCAAGCCATTCACAGTCTTTGTTTAATCCTGAGCTGATGGTGTCAAATTTGCAGATGAACTGGAGCTCAGCAGTTTCTCTTTGAAGTCTGGTCCTAAAGTTTTTTTGCTGCAGGATGGCCACCTTAAAATCTGCTATAGTGTGGCCAGGGAGGTTGAAGTGTTCTCCTACAGGTTTTTGTATATTGCCATTCCTAATGTCTGATTTGTGTCCATTTATCCTTTTCCTTAGAGACTGTCCAGTTTGGCCGATGTACATAGCAGAGGGGCATTGCTGGCATATGATGGCATATATTACATTGGTGGATGTGCAGGTGAATGAACTGGTGATGGTGTGGCTGATCTGGTTAGGTCCTGTGATGGTGTTGCTGGTGTAGATATGTGGGCAGAGTTGGCATCGAGGTTTGTTGCATGGATTGGTTCCTGAGCTAGAGTTACTATGGTGCGGTGTGCAGTTGCTGGTGAGAATATGCTTCAAGTTGGCAGGTTGTCTGTGGGCGAGGACTGGCCTGCCACCCAAGGCCTGTGAAAGTGTGGGATCATTGTCCAGGATGGGTTGTAGATCCCTGATGATGCGTTGGAGGGGTTTTAGCTGGGGACTGTATGTGATGGCCAGTGGAGTCCTGTTGGTTTCTTTCTTGGGTTTGTCTTGCAGTAGGAGGCTTCTGGGTACACGTCTGGCTCTGTTGATCTGTTTCCTTATTTCCTCGTGTGGGTACTGTAGTCTTGAGAATGCTTGGTGGAGATTTTCTAGGTGTTGGTCTCTGTCTGCGGGGTTAGAGCAGATACGGTTGTACCTCAGTGCTTGGCTGTAGACAATGGATCTTGTGGTGTGTCCGGGATGGAAGCTGGAGGCATGAAGGTAGGCATAGCGGTCGGTAGGTTTTCGGTATAGGGTGGTGTTAATGTGACCATCACTTACTTGCACCGTGGTGTCTAGGAAGTGGACCTCCCATGTAGATTGGTCCAGGCTGAGGTTGATGGAGGGGTGGAAGCTGTTGAAATCGTGGTGGAATTTTTCCAGAGTCTCCTTCCCATGGGTCCAGATGATGAAGATGTCATCAATGTAGCGTAGATAGAGAAGGGGCGTGAGTGGACGGGAGCTGAGGAAGCGTTGTTCCAGGTCGGCCATAAAAATATTGGCATATTGTGGGGCCATGCGGGTGCCCATAGCGGTGCCACTGATCTGGAGATATATATTGTCATTAAATTTGAAATAGTTGTGTGTGAGGATAAAGGCACAGAGCTCAGCAACCAGTTGTGCTGTGGCATCATCAGGGATACTGTTCCTGACAGCCTGTATTCCATCAGTGTGTGGGATGTTTGTGTAGAGAGCCTCTACCTCCATGGTGGCTAGGATGGTGTTTTCTGGAAGGTCACCAATGCATTGTAGTTTCCTCAGGAAATCAGTGGTGTCACGGAGATAGCTGGGAGTGCTGGTAACATAGGGTCTGAGTAGAGAGTCTACATATCCAGACAGTCCTTCAGTGAGAGTTCCAATGCCCGAGATGATGGGGCATCCAGGATTTCCGGGTTTGTGGATCTTGGGTAGTAGATAGAATAACCCTGGTCGGGGCTCTAAGGGTATGTTGATTTGTTCCGGTGTTAGTGTAGGGAGTGTCCTGAGTAGATGGTGCAGTTTCTTAGTGTATTCCTCAGTGGGATCTGAGGGAAGTAGCCTGTAAAATTTGGTATTGAAGAGTTGTCTGGCGGCCTCCTTTTGGTAGTCAGACCTGTTCATGATGACAACAGCACCTCCTTTATCAGCCTCTTTGATTATAATGTCAGGATGGTTTCTGAGGCTGTGGATGGCATTGCGTTCTGCACGACTTAGGTTGTGAGGCAAGCAATGTTGTTTTTCCACAATTTCTGCCTGTGCACGTCGGCGGAAGCACTCAATGTATAGGTCCAGACTGTCATTTCGACCCTCAGGAGGAGTCCATGTGGAGTTCTTCTTCTTGTGCTGTTGGTGGGAGGGTAACTGTGTATCAGTGCGCTGTTCAGTGTTGTCCTGGAAGTATTCTTTGGGTCGGAGATGGCGAAAGTAGGCTTCCAGATCGCCGCAGAACTGTATCATGTTGGTGGGGGTGGCAGGGCAGAAAGAGAGTCCCCGAGATAGGACAGACTGTTCTTCTGGGCTGAGTGTGTGGTTGGATAGATTGACGATATTGCTGGGTGGGTTAGGGGTACCACGGTTGTGGCCCCATGTGGCAGGTAGGAGTTTAGACAGCTTACAGTCCTTTTTTCTTTGTAGAGAGGTGAAGTGAGTAATGTAGATCTCCTGTCTTATTTTAGTGAAGTCCGTTTGTATGGAAGTTTGGTTATTGATGAGAGTCTCTAGGTTGGAGAGCTCTTTTTTGATGTTTTCCTGTTTGCTGTATAGGATGCTGATCAGGTGGTTCCTCAGTTTCTTTGATAGAGTATGGCATAATCTCTCACTGTGGTCTGTGTAGTATGTAGATAGCAGTGGATTTTTTACCTTTAGTCCATTAGGTATGATGTCCATCCGTTTACATTTGGAAAGGAAGATGATATCCGTCTGTATTTGTGCAAGTTTCTTCATGAGGTTGATGGATTTCCACCCCAACAATTTCTTCTGTTGGGTTTCATTCTCCCAGCCAAATTTTGTTGAAAAGTTTAAGAAATATACCTTTGATTGTGAATGAACACACCACTGTTTGTGTCTAACCCATATATCATTGGGATTTAGAAATATCTTTGTACTAACACGGTTGTTTATCTGCCACTTCTTCAAAAATGCATTAAGAACGTTTCATTGTTCCTGAGAAGCACAATGAGACTAAAGTTGAAAGATAACAGTTTCTAAATCCTACCTTTAGAGCATAAAGAAATCCTGATAACAAATAGTTACCTTTAAATGCTATTAAATGCTATCTATATATCAAATTGGCCAAAACACGAAGCTATTCTAGAATGGAAATAATGTTTTGAAACTCTTGTCTCAAACCAAATTCCCAGCTAACTGGCCAATATGCAAATTCTGTGGTTTAAGTTTCCGGAGACATTCCAAAACTGAGCAGATGGAAAGAGGAGGAGAGCCTATTTGGCTATTTATACACTATGTTCAACTAATGGCTGAGGATTTATTATTCAAGATACAAAATGTTCTTTTGGGAGAGAACCTCTGATCTCTTGCAGAGTAAGTGTACTAGGAACATGGAGTAGGACATGAAAGCATTGTCCAGGGCACTTTGCAGAAGGCTGTTCATAGTCAGTATCCTGTTATGCTGTGTGTACATTAAAAACAGGAAAATTGTTTCATAGCCTTGATTTTGGGTCTGGGATGATAAGAAATGCAAAAGATAACAGCCCTTTGATAAAAAGATTAGCACTTCATTGAATTCAGGCTTCATGTTTTACTTCTTGGTCTGAGACTTGCAGTTTCAGCAAACTTTTGAAATTAAATAATTCCCTTTTATTCACATCCAAAATATCAGTTGATGTTAGGCACAATTTGCAATTAGATTAGAAAGGATTTAGGATTGGAAAAAAAAATCCTCAAGAAGCCTGCCCTCCAAGTTTAGAAACATTTAGAGGACAAAGTTAGATCTTTCTTACATACTGCATCATAAAGTTGACATATAGATCGGGCCAAGATTTTTGTTTTACAGTGTTTCACCCCAATGAAGACTTAACCAAACTGCTTTGTGAACTTGCCATTGTGCAAACATATCCTGAAACCGGATTGTTTCATATTGCGATCTCAAATGCAATACAATTAAGTTATTTCAATCTGGAAATCATTTCTTGACCCTAGAAGTTTGTAATTTATACAATTTAAGTATGGGTATGCTGCTCTAGAAATGTACTCTTGAGTGAAATGCAAAAGTATAGCATTGCTGTTTGTTTAAAATCCTGTTTATCTGACACTACAATTGTTTGATTTACGGGGTTTAATGTGTGTTCCAAGATTGTTTCAAGGTTTCTGATTTTTATAGTGATCTCTCTCCTTTTAGCATGCCATCTCTTGTGAGGAGGAAAGCTTATGGCATCCCAGCAAAACTGCACTGGAAAAGAGCCACCATCTCCCTAGTAGTCTGCCACTAAGGAGTCAGTACATTGAGCCATGATTTTTAGAGGCTATAATGCAGGATAACTTGTTATCAACTCTTTGTGTTTTGCAGCAGTAGCAGCCACTGGCTGTAACCTGGATAAAGTAAATATTCTCCCTAGTGCCTTGATAACTCCACTTATGCCGACCAGTGTGATTAAGAATGAAGATGTGGCTCCAATGGAAGTTACAGCTGAAAAAAGATCTCCCACTATCTTCAAGGTAAGTTAAATTATGAGCCCACTGTGCTGGTTATCCAAGTTTCGGGCATGACAGCATGTCAGACTATTTCATGGTAGTGTGTAGCAGAGGAGAGAAATAGGAGAGTGGTGAAAACGTGATAGCCCAAATCCAGTCAAACCTGTAATCCAGACATGCACATAAAGCAGTGAGTGATTCCCTTAAAAGTCATCAACAGCACTCTGACTCCTGCACCTTGTCCTCAATGAAACAGACTGTGGAGCAGCACAGGTGTACAAGTTCTATTAGTAGCTTGCTGGCCCAAAGTCTCTGTTCTCCTGTTGCACTGTGTTCAGCCATAAAATCAAACACAGCCAACCTCCAGAAAGCTACTAATCGTGACCTGTCCTGAGCAGCAGCCTGTTCTGTTGACTTGGAAGAATGAGGAGCAGCAAAAAGGAAAAAATCAATAAATATACAGCTGAGTTGTGAAGTGCTCATCAGCTATGAAAATCAGGTCAACTTTTACACAGTTGTCTAAATATGCAATTGTTTAAACTTTTTGCACCCAAGTTTGAAACTGTTGACCTATGTGGCTACGAAATGAATGCTACCACTTCCTGCTAAGAATTTAGACTACCTCCCACGAAGGAAAAACTGTCTGGATTCTAAGGTCTGGTCTACACTACGCGTTTAAACCGATTTTAGCAGCGTTAAACCGATTTAACGCTGCACCCGTCCACACAACGAGGCCCTTTATATCGATATAAAGGACTCTTTAAACCGGTTTCTGTACTCCTCCCCGACGAGAGGAGTAGCGCTGAAATCGGTATTACCATATCAGATTAGGGTTAGTATGGCCGCAAATCGACGATATTGGCCTCCGGGTGGTATCCTACAGTGCACCATTGTGACCGCTCTGGACAGCAATCTGAACTCGGATGCACTGGCCAGGTAGACAGGAAAAGCCCCGCGAACTTTTGAATTTCATTTCCTGTTTGTCCAGCGTGGAGCTCTGATCAGCACGGATGGCTATGCAGTCCCAAATGCAAAAAGAGCTCCAGCATGGACTGTACGGGAGATACTGGATCTGATCGCTGTATGGGGAGACAAATCTGTTCTATCAGAGCTCCGTTACAGAAGACGAAATGCCAAAGCATTTGAAAAAAATCTCCAGACAGAGGCCACAGCAGGGACTCAGCACAGTGCTGCGTGAGAAGCATAATGGAAAGCCAAAGAATCAAATGGACGCTCATGGAGGGAGGGAGTGGGGACTGAAGACTCCAGCTATCCCACAGTCCCCACAGTCTCCGAAAAGGATTTGCATTCTTGGCTGAGCTCCCAATGCCTGTAGAGTCAAACACATTGTCCGGGGTGGTTCAGGGTATAGCTCGTCAATTTACCCCCCCACCCCCACCCACCCCCGGAAAGAAAAGGGAAAAAAATTGTTTCTTGACTTTTTTCAATGTCACCCTATGTCTACTGAATGCTGCTGGAAGACGCGATGCTGCGGCAGTGAACAGCAGCATCCTTTCCCCCCCTCCCCGGTGGCAGATGGTACAATACGACTGCTATCCATTGTCATCATCAGCCTGTGAGTGCTCCTGGCTGGCCTCAGGTGAGGTCGGCCGGGGGCGCCTGGGTAAAAATAGGAATGACTCCCGGTCATTCCCAGTAGATGGTACAGAACGGCTGGTAACCGTCTTCATCATAGCAACTGGGGGCTGAGCTCCATCAGCCCCTGCCCTTCATGTCTAAAGAAAAGATTCTGTACTGCCTGGACTATCATAGCAGCGGGATGCTGGGCTCCTCTCCTCCACGCCACTTAATGTCCTGTCTGGACTATCATAGCAGCTGGAGGCTGCCTCACCCTCATTTTATCTCACTAACAAGTCACTGTTTCTTATTCCTGCATTCTTTATTACTTCATCACACAAATGGGGGGACACTGCCACGGTAGCCCAGGAAGGCTGGGGGAGGAGGGAAGCAACAGGTAGGGTTGTTGTAGGGGCACCCCCCGTGAATGGCATGCAGCTCATCATTTCTGCGGGATCTGACACGGAGCGGCTGTGCTCTCTGGTTCTCTGATACACTGGTTCTCTAGTACACTTGCCCCATATTCTAGGCAGGACTGACTATTTTTAGATATTATAAAGGAGGGATTGACTCGGGGAGTCATTCCCATTTTTGTCTTTGCGCCCCCGGCCGACCTCAGCCAGGGGCACCCATGATAGCAGCAGATGGTACAGCACAGAAGGACTGGTAACCATCATCTCATTGCCAATTTACAATGGCAGCAGACGGTACAGAACGGCTGATAACCGTCTCTGCAATCATGCAAAAGCAAATGAATGCTGCTGTGTAGCGCTGCAGTATCGCCTCTGTCAGCGGCATCCAGTACACATACGGTGACAGTGTCAAAAGGCAAAACAGACTCCACAGTTGCCATGCTATGGCGTCTGCCAGGGCAATCCAGGGAAAAAGGGCGCGAAATGATTGTCTGCCGTTGCTTTCCCGGAGGAAGGAATGAGTGACGACATTTACCTAGAACCACCCGCAACAATGATTTTTGCCCCATCAGGCACTGGGATCTCAACCCAGAATTCCAAGGGGCGGGGGAGACTGCGGGAACAATGGGATAGCTATGAAATAGCTACCCACAGTGCAACGCTCCAGAAATCGACGCTAGCCTTGAACAATGGACGCACACCGCCGACTTAATGTGCTTAGTGTGGCCACGTGCACTCGACTTTATACAATCTGTTTTACAAAACTGGTTTATGTAAAATCGGAATAATCCTGTAGTGTAGACGTACCCTTAGACATGCTTCCCCCATGTTTTGTCAGAACAAAAATCAGCTTAAAAGTTAAGGGTTGCAAACCAATTTCCCATACTGAATTAGCCTATCAGTTTTTACTGTTAATGGCTCAAAACCAAAAACTGAGCAAGTTATTTTATCCTATAGCTTCACAAATAGGAATTTCCCACACTGATGCACATCAACCTTCCTTGCTGTACTGCAGGAGTCGGCAACCTTTCAGAAGCGCTGTGCCGAGTCTTCATTTATTCACTCTAAGGCCTGGTCTACACGGGGTGGGGGGGGAGGTTGAACTAAGGTACGCAACTTCAGCTACGCGAATAGTTCGAACTACTTACCCGTCCTCATGGCGCGGGATCGACGTCCGCGGCTCCCCCGTCGACTCCGCCACCGCCATTTGCGGTGGTGGAGTTCCGGAGTCGACGGGAGCGCGTTTGGAGTTCGATATATCACGTCTAGATGAGACGCGATATATCGAACTCCGAGAAGTCCGATCCGGGCGGGTAGTATGGACGTACCCTAATTTAATTTAAGGTTTTGTGTGCCAGTAATACATTTTAATGTTTTTCAAAGGTCTCTTTCTATAAGTCTATAATATATAACTAAACTATTGTTGTATGTAAAGCAAATAAGGTTTTTAAAATGTTTAAGAAGCTTCATTTAAAATTGAATTAAAATGTGGAGCCCCCCGGACCGGTGGCCAAGGCCCTGGCAGTGTGAGTGCCACTGAAAATCAGCTTGTGTGCCACCTTCAGCACGCGTGCCATAGGTTGCCTACCCCTGCTGTACTGGATCACACTGCTGGTCCATGAAATCCAGTGTTTTGTCTACACTAGTCCACTATCTGATACTTCAGAGAAAAGTGAATAAACCCCCACTTCATATATCTAGCCAATTCTGCAGAGTACAGGAGTGAAAATTCCTTCCTGGTCCCATTCAGCATCAGTTTATGCAGTGAAACAAAAGTTTTGATCGTCCTTATTTTAGCATCATAATAACAAATGTTATTGGTTAAAATTTTGAATCCCCTTTTAAAATCAGCTACAGTATTTGACTGATCTCTTGTGGCAGTGCAAGTCATCTTATTAACTATAACCATATCCTAAGGCATCAGTGAAGTTTTCTAAGCATGACCCGAGTAATCCTACACACTTCTTAATGTGTACTGCTTTTTTTTTTTTCCCCACCAGGCTACAAAGGTGGTTGGACCAACTCAACAAACATTAGAAAATATGTCCAGCATATCAGGAAATGGAACCTTTTCAACTGCTGCTTCTCATTTACCTTCTGAGAGTGAAAAACAGCAGCAGATACAGCCTAAAGTGTATAATCCAGAGACTCTGACTACTATCCAAACACAGGACATTTCACAGCCTGGTAGCTTTCCAGCTGTCTCTGCTCCCAGCCAACTGCAGAATAGTGATGCACTATTGCAGCAAGCTGCACAGTTCCAAACTAGAGAGTCCCAATCCAGAGAGGTGTTACAATCAGACAGCACTGTAGTTACTTTGTCACAGTTAACTGAGGCTTCGCAGCAACAACAGTCAACATTATCAGAACCAGCACAGACACTACAGCAACAAATTTCATCAAGTATTTTCTCACCAGCAAACAGTGTGAGTCAGTTACAGAACACTATACAGCAACTGCAAGCTGGAAATTTTCCAACCAGCACTGCCAGTGGAAGCAGTGGAAATGTTGATTTGGTCCAGCAAGTCTTAGAAGCTGAACAGCAGTTATCTTCTGTTTTGTTTTCTGGGTCAGATAGTAGTGAGGATGTTCAAGAGCAACTCAGTGCAGACATTTTTCAGCAAGTTAGTCAAATCCAAAACAGTGTAAATCCTGGGATATTTTCCTCATCAGAGACAGCAGTCCATTCCAGGCAAGAGAATCTTTTGTCTGGAAGAGCTGAAAATGTACATCCACAGCCTGAGAGCTCATTGTCCAATCATCATCATCAACAGCAGGCAATGGAGACTTCTGCAGCAATGGTGATTGGAATGCAGCAAAGTATGTGCCAGGCTGCAACACAGATGCAATCTGATCTGTTCTCCTCAGCAGCTTCAGGAAATGGAAACCTCCAGCAGTCCCCTGTTTACCAGCAAGCTTCCCACTTGCTAAGTGGGCTATCAACAAGCGAAGAGATGCAGATGCAATGTGAGTTATTCTCTTCATCTTCTGGTGTTTCAGGAAATGAAACAACTACTACTGCTCAGCAGCAAGTCTCGACCAATGGCTCTACCATGTTTCAGACATCGAGTTCTGCAGATGGAGAAGAAGCTTCTGGACAGAATAAACAGATGCAAAACAATGTGTTTCAGACCATGGTTCAGATGCAACACAGTGGGGAAAGTCAGCCTCAAGTTAACCTTTTTTCATCTACGGAAAACTTGATGGCCGTTCAGGCAGGTGGAACTCAACAGCAGGGAGGTGGACTATTCCAGCAAAGTGGGGAAATTATGTCTCTTCAGTCAGGAAGTTTCATGCAGCAGACCCCACATTCACAGGCTCAACTTTTTCACTCTCAGAATCCCATTGGTGATGCTCAAAACATATCCCAGGAAACACAAGGGTCTATTTTTCGTAGTCCAAATTCCATTGTCCACAATCAGACCACTTCTTCTTCTTCGGACCAATTGCAGCCTCCAATGTTCCACTCCCAGAACACCATGGGTGTATTGCAGAGCTCTTCTGTACCTCAAGACCAGCAATCAGCCAATATGTTCCTTTCCCAGAATTCAATGAACAATCCTGTAACTCAAGAAGAACAGATGTCATTCTTTACAACACAGAATTCCATTTCTCCACTTCAGACAGCCACAAACACTGAGCAGCAACCTTCTTTCCAGCAGCAGGCACAGATACCCCACATTCAGAACCCTATGATTCCCCAAGATCAACCCCAAGCTCAGCCCACTCAGCAGGGTTTGTTTCAGCCACAAGTATCACTAGGCTCCCTCCAATCTAGTACAATGCCCCAGAACCAACAAGGGGCTATCTTCCAGTCTCAACATTCAATGGTTGCTATTCAAAGTAGCACTCCATCCCAAGAACAGCAGCAACAGCAGCAGAACATGATGTTCAGTACTCAAAATACAAGTACAATTGCTTCTCAGAAACAGACTATGATTTTCAACCCAAATCAAAATCCAATCAGTAATCAGGAACAGCAGAACCAATCTCTTTTTCATGCACAATCCAATATGGCACCAATGAATCAAGATCAACAGCCTATGCAGTTCCAGAGTCAAACAACAGTGACTCCACTTCAGAATCCTGGGTCCAGCCAGCCAGAGACACAGCAGCCCACCATGTTTCATAACTCACCCCAGATTCAGTTGGTTCAAGGATCACCAGGTTCTCAAGAGCAGCAAGTCACCCTCTTCATCTCTTCAGCTTCCATGTCCGCCTTGCAGAATAGCATGAGCCAGCAAGAGCTGCAGCAGTCTCCCATCTACTCTTCTCAGAACAATATGACAGGTATTCAAGGAGCTGCTTCTCCTGCACAGCAACAATCTTCTTTGTTTCACAATACAACAGGAAGTGCTATCAACCAACTGCAGAATTCTCCTGCTTCATCTCAGCAGACTTCAGGAATATTCCTATTTGGGATTCAAAATAGTAAGTGTTAAAAATCCTTGATTCTAATATTACGGTTTAGAAAAACAGCTACTTTGGAAGCTACCAAATTTAATTGTGTTTGTACAACTTTGTAGAGGTGTAAAGCGCTAAGTGGTAATGGTTACGGTCCTTTTGTTGAAAGTGTTAGTCATTAAAGGCAGGAAGTAAGTAAGTTACACCCATGCCTTTTGAGAAACTTTGCATGTTCCACTGAAGGTGACAGAAAAGTTTACGTGTGTATAAGCCAATACAGTTGCATTTCTGTTGGATATACACCATTTATCCCAAAATACTAAAGATTATCTATGAAACCATGATGGTGGAAAGGAAAATGTGAAATCTGTGCTCAGAGTTAGGCTTCATAGAAGAGGATCTGTTCTAAATAGTTAATTCATGCTTAATACTTATATAGAGGTAATAAAAGGACGTGTTTCAAAAAGTCAGTGAAGTTGTTTTTAAAAATAAAGAGCTCGTTAGTACCCCATATTTTCTCCCTGTGAAGGTACTTGCATTACTCTAATCAAGTTATTTCTCAGTCTTCTTGTTTAATAAGCTAAACAAACCGTCAAATTATTTTTGTGGTGCTTTTCTGTGCTCTCTCCAATTTTTCAATGTCCTTTTAAAAATGTAGACACCAGAATTGTCCCCAATATTCATATATCAATTTTTCCAATGCCATGTCAGTGCTAAAAAGGCCAATTCAGTTAGGGTGGATGTGACCCATTCCCAACAGCTGACAAGATGTGAGTATCAACAGAGGGAAAATTATTTTTTGTAGTGACCCAGCCACTCCCAGTCTTTATTCAGGCCTAATTTGATGGTGTCAAGTTTGCAAATTAATTCCAGTTCTGCAGTTCCTCACTGAAGTCTGTTTTTGAATTTTTGTTGAAGAATGGCCACTTTTAAGTCTGTGATTGAGTGTCCAAGGAGATTGAAGTGCTCTCCTACTGTTTTTTGAATGTTACAATTCTTGATGTCTGATTTCAGCGCTGTAAAGCGCCAGTGTAGACAGTGCACCAGTGCTGGGAGCCGCACCCCTCATGGAGGTGAGTTTTTTAGAGCCAGCGCTATGCCACGACCATGCGCAGTGCTTTAACGTTGCCAGTGTAGAATAGCCTTTATAGACCCCTATGTAGCTGCCAGTATAGTAGGATCCACTTAATCGCCTCCCTGAGAAATGGCATACCTTTTTAATTGGGATGATTGCCAGGGAATGTATTCAATGTAGTGCATTTAATTAACTTGAAACAGTGGATAAATGGCACAACTGATGTATTTAAACAACACGCATCTGGTTCTGCATGTAGCCTAGTCCTAGTAAGTTATACTGGTGTTAGCTGATATTTGCTAACATACATTTCCCACCATGCAGTCTTCAGTGTTTCTTCAGGCTTCCTCTCTGTTACTTTTATATACACACGCACACGCAAATACCAACTAACTAATATATATTAAGTATTTAATTGCTCTGCAGTTTGCTTTTCTCTAAAGTAGTTTGTGAAATTAAAATGAACCTCTCAGGAAAAAGTACTGTGTTTTGCTGAGAACCTGGATAGTGCTGATCCTGCTGGGAGTTTCCCCATTGATTTCATTAGCAGGAACAGGATTGGCCACTCTATTTGTTATTTTTTTTAAATTCTGTTCTCTCTTTCCATAATAAAATAACCAATTAAAATCCTTCAGCGATAGCTGCTTGTCTTATCTAAACTGGGAAAATGAGTTACGCTTGTCCATGGTAGGAATTTTTTTCTAAACAAATGATAGCTGGCATTTTATAGTCCTAGTGTAAGCAGGGCAAGTTGTAGTTTTCACATGGGTGAATGAAATTCATGGGAATACATGTACATAAGATCATATTCAAAAATATGTCAATAACCTGATTGATGAGATGTACACAACTTTTATTTTACAGCCATGTGCAGTTCTGTATTGCTTGAATTACTCTATATTTGCTTAATCTCTAGAGATATTATCTAAATGCAACAGAAACTTCAGAGAATTCAGAATGAAGCCAATCTATGAAGATGAAGTTCTGCAAAAGTTTATACCAGTGCTTCAACACGTTTGTTCCTATTTTACCTAGCAAGTAGTGATCAACTCAGTTAATGTCTATTCTAAAGTTTCTTGCCAGTCATGATAAATCTCCAGCTGCATTTAATTCCAGTCCATGTTCAATATAAAGTAATTCTAACTGTGTTTAAGGGTGAATGGAACTCCTTTTAGTACATATACCGAGAGAAAGGCACCTTACCCCATTTTAAAGCATTTTTATTTCTTCAAAGCACTGTACTGATATCCTCCTGATACCCTATAGTAACGTGACATGGAATATATGGCAATTTAAGACTACTTCCAAAACTATGCGTTCAGGGTGTAGTTGTCATGATGCATGGATCTTGAACCTGGGTTTGCAGGAGCAGCCATGCTCCAACCCTCCACCTAGCCGCCTGCTGACAGTCTGACAACTGCTTGCCAGGAAGACCAGTCCCAGTTTGAGGCTCTACCCCAGAGGTGCTATTAGTGGAGTCTCAGAGCAGCTGATTGTCCCACTGGCCCTACTTAAGCCAGCAGCAGGAACAAGAAGCTGTCTGAACGACTAGGCTCCTCCCTGTTCTGAACTGTGTGCCTTGTGCTTCCTGCTGCCCCGATTTGAGTTTCTGGCATCCTGACCCAGCATGACTCCTGGCATCTGATATGTGGTTCTGATCTCCAGTTTGTCTCCTGGCTGTGACTCCTAGTATTCTGACCCAGCCTGACTCTGGTTCCCAACTCGGGGTCCTGATCTCAACTTTGTCTCCTGCTTCTGACCTCCCGGTATCCTGACTAAGCTGACTCTCGACTCCTGTCTCATGAGTGTGGACTCTGGCTCTGACCACCAGGTCTGGCTACCCACAACCCAGCCATGACAGCTTATTTGGACCACAATAATGCTATGGGACTGAGCCCAGTGCGAGAAATATGGCCCAGCAGCACCACCACAGTCACTGGATGCATCAAGCACTGCAGGCCCAAGTCGTGCAGCTCATCAGGGAGAAGTAGTGGCTGCAGAAGCAAGTGTGGCAGCTCAGTTTCAAGAATGCCATGCTGCGACCACCACTTGCAGTGCCTTGCCCTGAACAGGGGCCTGCAATATCCTCGCCTGAATGGTTCGACGAAAGCCACCAGTGGTTCAAGGGTTTCATGAGCCAGTACCACCTTCTGTTTCTGATGTGTCCCAATAGCTATGCCTCTGACTAGTCCAAGGTGGCCTTGGTAATCAGCCTGCCTACAGGAGATGCATTAGACTGGCCTCCCCTGCTGAAAGGCCATAGCTGGTGCTGTTGAACTGCAGTGCCTTTCTCCAATCAATATCAATCAACTTTGACCCTTGCTGAGCTCGAGCAGCCAAGGGCACACTTAGAATCATAGAATCATAGAATTCAAGATCAGAAGGGACCATTATGATCATCTAGTCTGACCTCCTGCAAGATGCAGGCCACATAAGCCGATCCACCCACTCCTTAAGCAAGCGACCCCTGCCCCATGCTTCGGAGGAAGGCGAAAAACCTCCAGGGCCACTGCCAATCTACCCTGGAGGAAAATTCCTTCCCGACCCCAAATATGGCGGTCAGCTGAACTCCAAGCATGCGGGCAAGACTCTCCAGCCAGACCCTCTGGAAAAAGGCTAACAATATCCTATCATTGACCCTTTGTACTAATTACCATTGTGGCACGTTATTGACCTATTGACTAAACCCGTTATCCTATCATACCATCCCCTCCATAAACTTATCTAGCTTAATCTTAAAGTCATGGAGGTTCTTCGCCCCCACTGTTTCCCTCGGTAGGCTGTTCCAGAATTGCACTCCTCTGATGGTTAGAAACCTTCGTCTAATTTCAAGCCTAAATTTCCTGACTGACAATTTATATCCGTTTGTCCTCGTGTCCACATTAGCACTGAGCTGAAATAATTCCTCTCCTTCCCTGGTATTTATCCCTCTGATATATTTAAAGAGTGCAATCATATCTCCTCTTATCCTTCTTTTGGTTAAGGAAAACAAACCGAGTTCCTCAAGTCTCCTTTCATACGACAGGCTTTCCATTCCTTGGATCATTCTAGTGGCCCTTCTTTGTACCCGTTCCAGTTTGAATTCATCCTTCTTAAACATGGGAGACCAAAACTGCACACAATACTCCAAATGAGGTCTTACCAACGCCTTATATAACGGGACTAGCACCTCCTTATCCCTACTAGAAATACCTTGCCTAATGCATCCCAAGACCACATTAGCTTTTTTAGCGGCCACATCACATTGCCTACTCATAGTCATCCTACGATCAACCAGGACTCCTAGGTCCTTCTCCTCCTCCGTTACTTCTGCCACCTCACAGCGGATACAGACTGGAATGAAGCAGCACAGCTCTACCAGTTCTGGTGGTGCTTGCGGAAAGAAATCAAAGACTAACTGGCTTGTGTAGAGATGCCTACGGGCCTAGATGCCCTTATGGATCTTGCCATCTGCATAGACTATCGGCTGCGAGACTGAAGGGAGGAGAAGAGAAGTTCCCTGCAGTCCTTCTACCCGCATACCATGACCTCATCTTCTGTATCACCTGGTGAACCTATACAAGCTGATACAGCTTGTCAACAGCTCACTCATGAAGAAAAAAAACAGTGCCATCAGGGTAGCGGTTCTGGATTGTTATCTGATTTAGTGCTTCTACTACATGCAACCTGGTCACATCATCTCGGCCTTCCCAGTACAAACACAATGCAACTTGGGGAAACAAGCCAGTCCAAGCACAGATGGGGGGAATCGGCCTGGTCCTTGAGAGAAGAGAATTTCCCTGTACTCTAGTCCTCTCTGAGAGATATCCTGAGCTCCATCCAGGGGCTTCCCATTTGTAGGTGCCTATTGAGCTGTCAATCCAGGGGGACCCCTAACAGATTCCTTTCCAACAGGCCCTCATCAATTCAAGACCAGCGGACAATTTTATGGATGCAACTACAACAACAGAAGTCCATGCCAGACATGACAAACTATTGATGGCTCCCAGATGTCTTCAGGTCCAGTTGTGGAAAAGACTGTCCCCCTGGAGGTCTTTATTCAGGGACACAGAGAAATGATACAGTTTGGTGTGATCCATTCCGTGCATTTTCCCCTGATCCTTGGCATCTCCTGGCTAACCCTTAATGATCCCCCTCATTTGCTGGCAAGAATAGGTCACTTTCCCATCAGAATTCTGTCAAAGGCTTAGCCAAGGACCAGTAAGTGTGGCAGCCAGGCCTAAGTAGGTTTAATGGCTCACATTGAAATGCCTACTGAAAGAACTATGGAACTCCCCCCAAGTACTGTGACTATGCTGATGTCTTCGAGTAGAAGAATGCAGAAAGCCTCCCTCCACATCAAGACTGTGATTGTCTCATAGAACTGCAGTCAGGTGAAGATTCCATTTGGATGAATATATGCAATGTCAGAGCCTGAACTGGCTGCGTTGCAAGAAAACCTGGCCTGGGAGTTCATCCGCAAGTCAACTTCACCAGCCGGTGCCTCAGTCCTTTTCGTAAAGAAGGACAGCATCCTCTGCCTCTGTCAATTACCGAGCACTAAATCAGATAACAATCCAGAACCGCTACCCACTGCCTCTAATCCCTGAGTTGTTGAACCATGTGGGGGCCACCCATGTATTCATTTAACTGGCTCTCTGGAGAGCATAATACTTTTATTCATATTTGCTGTTACCTCTGAATGCATGCTGTGTTGAAGTAGTTCTGTGACTTGTGTGGATTAAGTTTGGCAGTTCGTCTGCAGTTGGGTCATTGGATGTACTGCCAGAAGCAAGGGGGAAGCTGATAGCTAATGGCAATTGCAGATTTATGGCTATCTAGTGTGTAGATGGATACTGGTGACCGAACTGAAAGGGGATGCATACATAGCTAATACTGAAGGAGGCCGGGCACACTTCCCACTGGTTGCTGGGATATTAATAGTGTAGTTTTAACAGAAGCCCAGATCTTCAAAAGTACTTGTACTAATCCCAGTTTGTCCTTGTACACTGGCAAACTTGGATGCCTAATTTATGTGAGTGCAAAAGCATGTGTACTTTTGTGCATCCTCTTCTGGAGATTTGGACCTGAATAAAGATGTTTACACTAGTATGTTAACAAACTCTTTTTATGAATGGATTTCCAAGTTTCAATATCCATGTGTGAAGACTTAGATTCTATTCCTGGCCGTGCTGCTAGCCTGATGGGTGACCTTGGGCAAGGCACTTCACTACTTTGTGCCTCAGTTTCCCCACCTGTCAAAGGGCACAACAGTACTGACCTTTGTAAAGCACTTTGAGATCTACTGATGAAAAGTGCTAGATAAGAGCTAGGGATTATCATCATGGTTTATTGTATTTATGTTCATTTCTTTCTTAACAGACTGTGGCCAGCTCTTAACCTCTGGACCATCTGCATTGCCAGATCAGCTGATGGCTATAAGTCAGCCAGGTCAGCCACAGAGTGAGGGGCAACCTGCCGTGACAACGCTTCTGTCCCAGCAGATATCTGAGAATTCTCCTCTACCTTCATCTATGACAACTAATCAGTGTATAGAGAAAATAGATGACTTGCTTGTGTCATTACAAAACCAGGGGAACAACATGGCTGGCTCATTTTAATTGGCCAAGTAAGAAGTGAATTTGGGTCTGTGGGTCTTCTTGCAATGATATTTAGTAAGTTTGTATATATACCAAAGAGCCTCTTGTTTTAACAGACGATGACTTTGCAATGAAGTCACAGTGCATGCTGAAATCAGTTAATATCTCTCTATGCCCCGGAAGCAAGTGTATAATTTCTGATAGTCCAGAGTAGGGAGTATTGCTGTTCATCAAGAGATCAGAATCTGTAGAAAATAATTGATCAAGTTTGGGTTTTGTTCTTGAATTGCTATTCGTTGTTCTGTCCCCTAGCATTGCAGTCTAATAATTTTAATGGCAAAGGTAAGGTGAATGGGTCACTTTCAGCTTGACCTGGCATCTCTGAGAACTGTCACCAAATCTGGCTTTAGTTAAAACTTTGGGTTTATTGTGGATGCATTAGACTCCACTTCAGTCTATAGCAGAGGTGGGCTAACTACTGCCTGCGGGCCACATCCGGCCCACAGGACCGTCCTGCCCGGCCTTGAGCTCCCAGTCAGGGAGGCTAGCCCCTGGCCACTCCCCTGCTGTCCTCCCTCCCCCGCAGCCAGCACTCTGGGCAGCGGAGCTGCGCGCTCCTGCTGAGCAGAGCGGCAGCGTATCTAGCTCTGGCCGGTCAGCGCGGTTGCCAGACATGCTGCTCTGAGCGGCATGGTAAGGGGGCCAGGGCCAGGGGGTTGGGTGAGGGGTCCTGGGGCATAGTCAGGGGGCAGGGGGCAGTTGGATGGGGCAGAGGTTCGGGGGGGGGCAGCGAGAGGACAAAGAACAGGGGGGTTGGATAAGTGTGGGAGTCCTAGGGGGCCTGTCAGGGGGTGGGGGTGTGGATGGGGTCGGGATGGGGAACAGGGGGGTTGGATAGGTGTGGGGTCCTGGGGGACCTGTCAGGGGACGGGGGTGTGGATAGAGGTCGGGGCAGTCAGAGGTCTGGGAGCAGGGGGGGTTGGATGGGGGTGGGATCCCGGGAGGGGGTGGTTAGGGGACAAGGAGCAGGGCGGGTTAGATAGGTTGGAGGTTCTAGGGGGGCATTCAGGGGGCGGATAGGGGGTTGGGGCCAGGCTGTTTGGGGAGGCAGTTTTACAACCCCAGTGTGGTCCTCGGGCCAAAAAGTTTGCTCACCCCTGGTCTAAAGTCTTCAGAGCCCTTCCCATAGTGCTGAAGTAGTTTGTGTGAGAGCAAGGAGTTGCAGGAAATGGTGTTTATTGAAAAGGCACCACTTGCTGAATCGTTGTTAGAACTGAGCCAATACAACAGCATGGAGCTAGGAAGTGTCTGTTGCTGGAAGGTGCCTTTTTCCCCCACATCGGAGGTAAAGCTCTGCTCATGCATAAGCATTAAATATATATGGGCTCTTCAATCCAGGTATAGCCACAGCATCTGACTATAACCACCTTGTGTAATTATCAGAGGGGTAGCCGTGTTAGTCTGGTTCTGTAGAAGCAGCAAAGAATCCTGTGGCACCTTATAGACTAACAGACGTTTTGCAGCATGAGCTTTCGTGGGTGAATACCCACTTCTTCGGATGCACTTGTATTCACCCACGAAAGCTCATGCTGCAAAACGTCTGTTAGTCTATAAGGTGCCACAGGATTCTTTGCTGCTTCTTGTGTAATTATGTTCTGCCTCCCAAAAAAACCCTGAAGTTTCAATTGGGTGCTCTTCACTTTCTGAGCTAAACAGTTTCGTAATGATGTTGTAAACTGGAAAATAGTTATCATATTCTGCCCCAAAGATGGCTGCATTTTGGCACTGGGTGTAGATTTGTTTCTGTAGTTTGTAAAGTGCTTTCAAATGAAGGAGCTACATGCAAGATGAGACTTCACTAGTTATGCCTAACTCTGTTTTGTTTTTAATTTCAGAAATTCTGTGAAGGAAAAGATGATTTCCAAGATCCCCTCAGACCTTGTGGCTCTGGATTAGGGTTTATGGAGCTGAACTGTTCTGTTAAAGAATGGCCTATACCCAAGCAAATGTGTAGACTTCACTCTCTTTTCTAAAGAGCACATATGCTGCCTACTGCAGTGTCTAGCAATTGAGGCTATAATGATAGCATTTGAGACTCCTGAAGCCAATAATGGCTGAAAAGCTGTGCTTTGTGTTACAGGGGGTGGAACTGGACGGTTACCACATTCCTAGGCCCCATTAGTCAATGGGCTGCTATTTTAATTCAAAGCATGACTGCTCAGCTATTATTGATAGAAAATAACACGTTATCATGTTTACTTTTTCTTTTCTTCCCTTTCTCCTTCACAACCCCTCTGTCGAGTCGGAAAGCTTGTGAAGCAGTACCATCATGTGCCCTAACTTGCGCTGTGATTCATGGCATAGCTGTCAGGGAAGGAATTGCAGTTTTTACAGTAGAGCTGAAGGACCATTGCAGGGATGTGTTAATCGCAGCAGGTGGTAGTGGTGGTGATGTATATAATATACAATCAGAAAATGTGCTACAATTCTAGGAGCAGCCAGAGAGATGCGGGTGCTTCCCATCTGAGGGTGTGATTAACAGCTTTCTGTCTGTACTGATGATTTTAGATATAAACTGCATAGAGTAAGAATTAGGTGGCTCTATCAAAATGAAGGGAAAAGTCACAGTAAATTGTGTTCTAAAATCCTACCTTCTAAAATACCTTAAACTGAAGAGAGCAATCTGCCTAGCTGAGGAAACAACTGCTTAATGCCTCTCACTATTTTGGCATAGATTAGAACTTGAACATTATTCTCTCTCATGCCAGGCTGCCCTCTTTCATTCTTTCCATGCTCTTCCCTCCCTCCCCCTAATTTTATATAGTTTGTTTCCTAAGCAAATACAAAGATGCTACTGGTTTTAGAAACTGAAGTAACTCTTAGGTGTCCAAGGCACCTCTCACTGTGGTACCAAAATGCCAAGCCAGTGGCTGCATCTTTATACATGATCAGGGTTTGTGGGAGTGAGAAAATGCTGGTTTCGTCTCCATGCCCCAGACTTCCTGAATCCTAGAGAAACCCTGCTTTTTCCTGTTGTTGCTGATTTAAAGTCTTAAACTTTATCCCATATGGGGAAAAACAACATGTTTTAAAGAACGATGAAAAATTATCATTTCAAGCTGAGCTGCTGCATCTTTGTAGCTTTCTCGGTTCATTGCAGGTTTGAAGCATCCTTTTTACTAGCAGTCCTCATGAGCTGTAGCCTCTCTGAGGCCATACATTAATTAAAAACAATTTACTCATGTTTTATAGTATCTAAGAATAACCCACTCCAGGCCATGCAGTTGTAGGGTGAGGAATGTGGATTCTTTCAGATGTTCCAACTAGCCCAAGAGAAATGTGGTGCCTCATTACAACCTCAGGCAGATGTTTTCTTCAGTCTTTTCCCTCTCCTGCATGTAGAAAGCTGTTAGTGCAGGTTAGAGCCAAACAGCTGTCATGAGTGGCTACTATGCTTTGGTGTAGCATAGTTGGTATGCTGTCACTTTTCATTTTGGTTATTTTAAATAATGGAGAGTAGCCTGTAAATGTTTGTTACCCGAGTCTGTTTACTGCGTGTTTTTTCTAACTTGTGCACCTAGTTGAGCCATGTAGAGTTGTTCTTTGGTTTTAACGGTTTTTCCCGTGTGTCAATTTGTCACAATGTTCATTTTCTCTTTTTGTGTGTGTCTCTCTCTCTCATTGAGAGGCATTGAATTACGTTTTCAGTAGTAAGGCTTCTTGCCGATATGAAGGGAACTTTTCAGAAAGAGACCTGCTCTGGGTCATTTAATTTTGAATACAGTTTTCAATCGTTCAAGTTTTGGATGGTTTATATCTAATGTGTGTTTCATTTTTTTGGAAAGCTATATTTTGTATTTAGGAAATGGTATACTATTTTGCTATTTGTACTGAGTGAGTACAATGGCATAAATATAAAAATTTATATATATACATATATATAATAATCTTTTTGCCACACATTTTTGTGGTAAATTTGTGAGTTTGTCTGATGTTCTACCACAACGTGGCGTCTGATAATGGTGGGGGTGAGGGTGGGGTTTGTTATGTCTTTACTAAGTATTTAAGTACTTTTTGCAACATAAATAGTTTGTTCATCTTGGGCCATTCCATCTGGCAATATGTTGTTTCAGTTGGCTCTGGACAACTTCAGTGTGTGTTTGTGTCTGTCACACAGCAGTGGGATGTAGTAAGGAAACCCATTTAGACAACTGTCTGATGGGGTTTCATTCAGAATGAGCCATTCAGCTTTTACTCTGTCACTGTCTATTTAATATTTTATTAGCTCCTTTGTGTTGTATCTTTTAATTTATAATTACACTAATGTTTGAAATTATAATCATGTTAAAGAACATTTTCTCTACTTCATAATGTCCAGAGCTGCTTTTTAGCTCTGAACCATATGCTTTTCTTCTGATACTTTTTTCCATAGCAGGAGAAAAATTAAAATAAAATCCTTTGTTATGGTTCAGGACATGAAAGCGCAGCCTGTCAGCACTGAATGAGCGCTGTATGAGGATGCATAGAAGGGTTCTGCACAGCATCGGAATGAATACACCTTCCGTTTGTAATCAATTTGTAAGAAACTGGCGACTTCTGCAAGAGCAGCGTGTTCACACTTAGTCCCAGAACAAGAATGTTTGGTGATATCTTGATGGCTGCGTAGGCTGACGGTGGGCAGAATGAGGTGATGGGGATGATAAACTGACTTGTGTGCTGTTTGTTTTGTTTTGTTCTTTTGCAGGAAGAGCATCCTCATGATGAAACGTTGTTGGTCAGTGCCAAGAAACCAGGGACCAATTCTCCATTTAATAAGATTGGTGTCCAAAATAGAACCTTTTACCAGGACTGCTACAATTCCCATTGTGGGGGGAATGTTTAAATGTGTGCATATTTTAGGTTGTTTATTACAAGGGCTGTGCTACCATATTCAAATGACTAAATAGTGACATCTGTATTTTCTTTTGTGTCAAATTTACTGTGTCTGTTTTAGGTCAATGTTAAATGTATAACATTTTGAACATGTGATTTGGTTACAAAAAGTATTTGTATTCTGAATGAAGGGTTTGCTCAGTGGTTGACAAGTGCTCTCGCTGCTGCTTCCAAACAGCTGTTACCGAGGATAAAGAGTGGTTCAATGAGCCAGCAAAGGCCTAGAAAACAGCTCACAGAAGTTGTTTCATGGCAGAAGGACCTAAGTATAATGCGAGCCACATCTTTGTTCCCTCACAGCCCTGCTCATGCACTGTTTTGATTTCAATAGTTGACGATGACTTTTGGAGCTTATCCTTTGTTTTTCTTTTACCCCCTGACTTATTTATTCCATAATACGTCTTCATCAGCATGGGTATTAGAGGAAGAGCACAGAAAGTGGATTGCCTATAGAGTTATTGAGAGGCAGGGGAATCAAGTCCAGACCAGTTTGGTTTGAAAAGTTAGAAATTACTTAAGGTAAATGAAAAATGTGCATCTTGAGTAGTCAAAAAATGACACTGACTCTTGCCCCTTGCATCTGATAAACATCACCTAAGAAGCCAGATTGCCAAAGATCAAATGTTGGGGGCATTATTGCAAAAGAAAATTTGCTTTCCCATCTGTCAGGCCAGTGTTCGCTGATGGAAGTAGGTGGTTTTATAGCTGTATGTACTGGATGGAAGCTGGAAAGCTGTAGAACTATATTTGTAGGGTGGATTTTCTGTGTAGTGTTTGTCTTTTTCATAGAACCATAGTGTTATATGGGACCCCAGAGATCATGTAGTCTAACCCTCTGCCAAGATGCAGGATTCATTATGACTAAACCATCTAAGACAGATGGCTCCAGTGAAAACCTCCAGTGACGGAGATTCCATGCTTCCCTACGCAGTTTGTTCCATTGTTCTACTGTTCTTACAGTTAGGAAGATTCCTGAGCTTTTCTCTTTCATGAACTCTCTATTAAACCACCTTTAATCCAAAACAAACAAACACACACACACTCTCTCTCTCGATCTCAAACTAGGTTATATTCTCCAGCCTTAAGTCACTTATCCATTAACTTCCCTGATTCTCCTAAACCCCATTTTTTGGATGTTGTCTCTACAGCATATCTGATCTGTACTGCACACCTAATAATAATAATAGAAGATATACCAATCTCCTAGAACTGGAAGGGACATTGAAAGGTCATCGAGTCCAGCCCCCTGCCTTCACTAGCAGGACCAATTTTTGCCCCAGATCCCTAGGTGGCCCCCTCAAGGATTGAACTCACAACCCTGGGTTTAGCAGGCCAATGCTCAAACCACTGAGCTGTCCCTCCCCCCTGTTTCCTAATAACTCACTAATATCCAGGGAGATGCACCCTGCTAGCTACCACAGTCCATATATCTTCTACCTGTGTCATGTTGTCTCCATGTAAACAACACGAGTGTATAAAAATAAACTGTTAAACTATTATTCCTTTAATGATTAATAAAGTAGGTGGATAACACTTAAGCTGTAGAAAAAGCTAAGACAAGTATTAGCCAAACATTTCCTATGGCAGGAGACGATCATCATCACTTTCCACTTCACAGCTCAGTCCACTAGTTGGCACTAGTTGACTTCTACTCTTTCAATGGTTATCCAAGCCAAATGCTCTACTATTATTTCCTTTGTCAACAAAAACAATTCAAGAAGTCGTTTCAGCCTTGCTGGGCCAAAATAAACAGTTAATGACCAGACCTTTTGTTTGGCTAATTTTACATTATTATCAGTGTGCTCAGAGCCTGTGAATGGACACTTTTATTTATACTCAATTGAAATAAAAAATAAATAGGTTAGTGTCTGTCAGTCTTGACAGCATCCCTTCTCATGCTTACACCGAGGGCATGTTCAGTTGCACCGATGCACATTTCTCTAATCTACATAAGCCGTGAGTTTTCCAGTGCTCCTGCTATGACTTTGATTAGGGCACACTGACCAAAAAAGCCTCATTCTGTTGCTCTGGTAAGCTTTTTCATTCTCGGAGATTGTCCTTTCCAGAGGCTTTGGAAGGACAACCACACAGGAGCTCATATCCCTTCTCTGACAAAGCCAAAACAACCATATGAGCAGCAGGAAAGATGCTTTGTTATAAAATGTCTTCATTGGAATAAAGAAATTGAACACCCAAAAAGGTCAAACTTTTATAAATTATAAAAGCAAAAGATGATCTCACCCATCTTGTTTCTCTTATTGACCAACTTCTGTTGGTGAGAGAAACAAGCTTTTGAGCTACACAGCTGCTCTTCAGGTCTGGGAAAGGTACTTAGTGTCACTGTTAAAAACAAGGTCCGACAGATAGTTTAGTGTAAGTAGTTATATATTCTAAGGGGCCATTCAAGGTGAAGGGGACCATTGACACTCTGTAGTCGTAGCACAAAAAGGGGGGTTAGTGGGTTACAGATTGTTGTAATAAGCCAGAAATCCAGTGTCTCTATTAAGACCATGATTTTTAGTTATGTATTTAAGCTCCCAGGCTCATCTTTTGAAAATGTGCAGATTTCCTTTGAGGAAGAGGACTGGTAGGCCTGGGAGCTTAAATTCATAACTTTGCTGAGTGTTAATGGGCCACTTCACCTTGAATGGTCCCTTACACTACTTATGCTAAACTATCTGTTCCACCTTGTATTTAGCTGTGAAATTCTGAGTACCCTTCCCAGATCCGAGGGAGAGCTCTGTGTAGCTCAAAAGCTTGTTTCTCCAACTGAAGTTGGTCCAGTAAAAGATGTTACCTCAGCCACCTTGTCTCTCTAATATCCTGGGACTAACATGGCTACAACAACACTGCATACAAGAAGAGAGAAATTTAATTACAGAATTTTATTTTCAAATGCATCTCACACATTGCTCTGTTACTTAACAAATTATCAGGCTGTCTATTCAAACTATGTACCCATTTGCAGAGCTCTGTCTATACAAGTCTTTATCTGAACAGTGGAAGCATCAAGCATGGTGAGGAATTGCTTAGTGTTCTCTGAACTTGGAACTATAGGTTGAAAGTGAGAAAAGGTAAATTTAATCTGACCACCGGGAGAGGCAAGAATTCTCCCAGTGAGAGATCTGTTTCTGTGGACTAGTCTTGCAAAGAGTGTGGTGGAAGACCTATTTGAGATGTTTTAAAAGCTAGCTGGATTGATAGTCAAGACCATATTGTAAGGCTCTTGAGTGTAGAATTTTGATGAGTCTTTCGGGACAGATTTTGATAATTCTACATACAAAAATATTCAGACTTGCAGTCCTGGTAATGGTGTGTGCAAACAGCCAGTTGTGTGTGCAAATGTACACCTTTGTGTACAAATAGTTGCCTACTAAGAGCCAGACTTTGTGAACTCTTATATGATATGTGATGTACACTACTTAGAGACAATAAAAGATACGACACAGCAGAGAAAATCTGGTAAAAATGCACATATAAAAATGTGCTTTTGCGAGAGAATGTAGAAAAGTCTTTTTTTCCCTTATATAATTTCGTGTATATATGTAAATATACTGTGCATAAAAATCCTTGGCTTGTACATATGTATATAGTTGGAATCAGATGATATGCCAGTGTTGTTGTAGGCATGTTGGTCCCAGGATATGAGACACACAAGGTGGGTGAGGAATATCTTTTATTGGACAAACGTCTGTTGTTGGACAATAAAAGGAGAAGCTGGTCCAATAAAAGATACTACCTCACCCACCTTGTGTGTCTCATATCCTGGGACCAACATACCTACAACAACACTGCAAACCATCACTGTACCATTGACTTTATTCTATAAATACATAAAAACTGTTATAGTAACATTTTTATAACTTTCAAAGAACATAATTGTCCTTAGTGTGCACTTGTTTCTCTAACTCTCTTCAGTAGTCGGTAACAGCTGTATAAATGTGTAAATACTGTATGAGTGTGGAGGGATTAGTAGTGTAATAATAAGTATTATCCCAGAAACGTGCTTTTCAGCAATTCACTAAAATCTATGGGATTAAGGTGAAACGACTGTTTGAAACATCCCTGTGCTTTTCTGTCTTTCTATAGAGATTTATTAACCTTTAGTCAATCTGATGTTTTGTGAAATGTGGGAACTAACAGCCCAGGAAATCGCAGTCCCCTGGATGGGTTGAGCAAGGGCAGCAGCAGTACATGTTTCCCACACACTTCTCTTTGCCAGTCTGCCTCACTCCTTTTCAGGAGGGACCACTTCTCAGGACTCAGTTTCCCAGGCCTCTCAGCAGAGGCTACCAGATAGTGCCAAGGACACACTGGTGGGGTTTGTGGTAGGGACTAGCCAGGAGCTGGACTGGTAACAGTGATCCACTTTTAACAGGGGTCACCAAACGTCTGTCAAATGGCAAAGATTTTGAGCCCACTACTGAGCTGGGCTGGGCTTAAACCAAAGACCTGGACCTAGCTGTGTAGCTCCTTCCTATTCCACTTTTTCTGATTTTTTGCGCCTAAGGAAAGGTGATAAAAAAACAAGGGTTTCTGAATTTTGTTATAAGGTTTTAACCAATAAGGTTTATTTATTGAAGCAGTCTGACTAGTACGTTCTTCCTAGTGGTATCTGGCTGTGTGGGGAGCACTGGACTTGCCAGTACTTACTTGTTGAAGACTGGGGAAGAGATTAAACTCTTAACAGGAATGTCAGTCCTTGACAGAAATGAAGAGCAATGTATTTTGCTCCCACAGCTTTTCTGGACACATTCTAATTTGACAATTGATTAATCCCCAGACATTATGATTCTGGCATATTTGATTTAAACCACCTCTGCTAACTCCCTTGCAGTGCCCAAGACCAGTGCCCTGACTTCCCTCTTCTCCCTCAATGCTGAGCACTTACCTGGTCCTGACCTTCCTCCTGCTGTACCCAGAAACACTCCCTTCCGCAGTTGAGCTCCTCCAGGCTGAGAAACTGTCCCACAAAATGCACCCCCCATTGTAAGCGTATCAATGCTCTTCCAGCTGCAGAATTCTCATTCATCCTCCCTTTACAAGTGCTTGGTTCAGATGCCTAACAGCTGTGAAACCCAGCCCCAACTCAGATACTTGTTCTGGTCTCCAAGCCACTAAAGGGACAGATCCTCAGCTGGTGTAAATTGGCATAGCATCGTTGAAGTCCCTGGAGCCACACCAATTTGCAGTAGCTTGGGTTCTGGTAAGTGTCCACTTCCTGCGTGTGCTCCATCTAGGCAGGAGGTAGTATTCTGAGCAGGTTAGTCCCATGTGGTGGTAGCCCCATTTCAGGGAAAAAATGCAGCATTTCTGGATGTTATGGGATAGGGATCATGCCCCTGCGTCCTGCTAAAAGGACCATTACCAACCTGAAACTTTTCTGTGCTGATTAGTATTTGATATAAACAGCTTTTGAGGTTTGTCCCCATACAGCTCCCTGTTTTTAATGGGTAAGCTCCAAACAGCTTCAAATTAGAGCCTTCTACCTCTTTTGTTAATCTCTGCATCAACTCGACATGCTTGTGTCAGTAATTCTTTCTGGAGTGGTTTATCTGCCTTTCTGCCATGTTTTTGTTGGAGTGCACAGATCACCACTGAGCTATCTTTTCTGTTGTCCTGCAATGTGAAAGTAGCACCAGATATTCCTTTGTGCATTTCTGTGTATATGGCTTTCGTAGTTGGGATCTTCAGAGCACTGATACCAGATGTTTTCAGTTTATTCTATGAGGGGAGATTTCATTTGCATCTATGTTTTTAGCTATCCTGTGATAACTTGTTGAATATTAAAATAAAAATAAATATTTTGCTTCTATTGGGACATTTGTATACTCGCAACTATATTTCTGTAAACAGCTGCAGTCAAGAATAAAACATTGAAAGTTTTCATTTTGCAGCGTGAACTCCTGTCATGTTCTTTCAAAGGCAGCTTCTCTCACACCCCCAGAAAAAAGCAGCTACTGTAAGTACTTCATAAATTTGGCTGGCTGGTGATGGTAGCCTTATGGCTTGGAGCTAGCACAGGGGAGACCGAGTCCAGGCTGATATCCTGCTCAGGCACACTTGTAGGAATTGTTATATAAGCAAATACTCTCTGCAGCACGCGCAGCTTTCCCAAGGGTTTTAGTGGTTCCGTTTGACCCCGTAACTAGTTCTCCCAACTCCAGAGTGGCCTTACAGAGGCAGAAATCTCCTTGCTGCTCAGGCCATGGCATTTGCATTAATAGGAACATGAAAATTGCTATATGAATCTGGTCCACTATCCTCTCTGACAATGTCCAGTACCAGATGTTCAAGAGAAAGGTGCAAGAAACCTCCATAGTGGACAACTATGGAATAATCTGTCTATAGGGTAATTCTCCGGTAATTCTAAGCTAGTTGTCAATTCTGGCAAAATACTGGACAAGGTGATACAGGATTCAACTGATTACGAATTAAAGGGTAGGAATATAATTTCTGACAGTCAACATGATTTTATGGAAAATAGGTCTTATCAAACAAATCTGATGCAACTCTTTGAGGTACCAAGTTTGGTTGATAACAGATGTAAAGTGGTTATACTTCAGTAAGGTGTTTGACTTAATACCACACAACAGTCTGATGAAAAAATTAGCACGATTAAATGGAGTGAGCCTGCCCCCCATGCAGGCACAGTGCTCAGACATTAAACTAACACCATATTTGATTTTGTCCAGGAAACAGCAAGAGTGAGAGTTAGAGGATGCATCTGCGGCGTGTCATGCAATTCACAACTAATCTGGGGTTCAACAGGATTGTTCTGGGTGCCCTGCGGGGAGACCAAAGGACACAGCCCTTTTCCTGTTGGTTGAGCAGGACTGTTTCCCCATGCATGTGCTGAGTGCTCAGGATGCTGCCTGGAGGAGGCAGGTAGTTAGTAAGAAGCTTTAGTGAAGAGGGCGGGAGGGTTTTGTACTAACAAAACCTCCTTGAAACAACCAACCCCTGCATCATAAGTGCTCCAGTCTGCAAACTTCTGACCGTTCACTCCTCACTGGGACCAGTTAGTGCTGCACCAAATGCTCACCACAATTAAGCAGATTGATACAGAATTAATGTGAACCTAGGGAGGACTCAGGCAGAGATCTGAAGGGGCCAGTGCTAGGTTCAGATCATCTTTGCTGTCAGGTGGCTCTCCCCTCCCCCACATTTTGATCAATGGCTGGGTATTCCCTGAGATGTGCCTCTCCCGGCCCATCCTGTACAACTGCAGGTTTGGTGGGGTGAAGGGCCCTCTTTCAAGTTCTGTCAACTCCTAGTTCTGGCTCATCCAACTCAGTCTCTGAGTGGAGAAGAAAAGGTTCCTTTGGGTCCACTGGGATTAAAATGTTGAATGCAAAAGAAAATATCCCACCAAGGTCACATGTGGCTACCGGGACCAGGAAAAGCTGGCCAGGCCCCCCTCTGAGCTGAAGTGCAGAAAGAGAGGACTTGCTTTGTGCCAGCTGCACTGCGAGTTTGGTCAGACTTTTTCTCTAGCTGGTCGGCTGAGCTCTGGGGTCTGTTCTCCCTCCATGCCCTCCCTGCTACTCCACACACACACCAGCAGCTTGTCTCCTATTACTGCTCATTTGCAGAGTGAACTGATTCTCGGGTGTACAGTCAAAGCTCTGCCAATGCAGGGGGAGGAGTGTTTCACGCAGCTATTCCTGTTAGAGCCTAAAAACCCACCAATGTTTTCCTGGAGATGTTATGCTGAGGACCTCAATAGCCCTCACCTGCAGGTTTCTCCTAAGTTGAATGGCTGCCCCCAGCAAATCACTACAGGGATGGCTGGGTTACTGCTCTGTTCTCTTCGATCTACGCTGCAGCTCTGACCAACCAACAGCTGGCATGTGCCATCTAGTGGCTCAGCACTAAACCTCTTCTAGCTGCCAAGCTGTACTGGTCTTCAGAGCCAGAAGTGGCAGCAGCAGTGGCTGCTCCCTTATTTCAACAGCTCCCTAAAGGACATGCCCAGGCCAGCACATTGGGCTGCATTCCAACAGGCACCTGTCTGCACATGGAGCATGCCTTGCTGACAGCACACCCAGGACCTACAGGCGTGTGTGTCATCTCCCTGTGCCACACATCCAAATCCAGTGAGGGAACCCTCCAGGGATAGGGCAAATAGACTCATGTATTTTAGAAGTGAAGGAAAATCTGGATTGCAGTCGAGGGCTTTAGGACTACATGCCAAGTGATTGCAGGCTAGTCTCTTAGAAGGCTGGCTCTTGCGGTGTGGCTATGGCACGCTGGCTCCTGGATGGGAGCGTTTGAGGGTCCAGGAGTCAGGGTGGCCCATCCTTGTATAGCAGAGCTGCACAGCGTGCTCCCTAAGGCACGTCGGAACAGTCCGGTCTGTGTAGGAGTGACCCGACAATAATTTCAAACCTTGCGCTGGCCCCGAGGGAAACTGGATCCCTTTGGCTAAGAATCAGAACCCCCAGGCCACGGAAGTATGCTCCTCTAATGTAAAAGGAGTGACCCTTCTCCCACTAGCAAATGGGGACAAGGGAGACACTCCACTTCTTTTCTCAGTCCAAAGAGCGGGCTTGGAGTGGCTCAACAGCTACATCATCACATCATGATTAAAGGGGGAATCCTCTCATCAGTCATCCATGAAACTTAATTGTGCCAAGAGATTTGCAAGCGTAATACCTGAATATTACCATAGCCCAGGGCTATGATCATCAGGTTTGCACTGGTACATGTGCACTTACAGGACTGCACCCTCCAGCTGGCCTGGCCACTGCCCAAAGGGCTCTGTGAAATACCCTACCAAATTTGAGGTCTTCCCCAGGAAGAGATGGGCAGCAGTGCCAGCCCTCTTCCTGAGGTTTAGCCTAGTGGTTAAACAAAGGCCAAAAGTTTACCTCCCAGCAGCCAGATCACCTTCAGAGCTGTGTGACATCTTCAAAATGTAATGAAAACAAGGTGAGCTAGAGAGGGGGGCAAAAATTGTGTTATTCAAAGGTGACTTAATGGTTGCTCCCATTGTCCTCCTGGTATTGACTGAGGTAGCAGCTTGAGCCACCTTGTAGGCTCTGTCAGTGATGCTTTTCCTGCAGCAGGGGCTACAATTAGCAGCCAATGTCGAAAGAACAGTAGGGATGGCTGTGGCTTTAGACTTTGGAATGGTGGACCCAAGACAAATCAGAGAGGTCTCTAAACCCAATGAAAACCTTCCTCGCAAGTAGAAGGATCATAAATTTAGACAGCAGAGCAGGGACTTCCCTCCAAAACAAACAAGGGGTGTTTCTAAAAGGGTGGGGGAGAGTGAGCCACTGAGGGAGGGGGAAATGTAGTGAGTGGGGATGGGGCCTCAGGGAAGGGAAGGGAAGGGGCTAGGGTGTTCAGTTGTGTGCAGTTAGAAAGCTGGCGACCCCAGACACTAGAGGGGAGGGCTCTGAGTTACTACAGAGAATTCTTCGCCCCAGGTGTCTGGCTGGTGGGTCTCACGCCCATGCTCAGGTCTAACTGATCACCGGTTGGGAAGGAATTTCCCCCCCAGGTCAGATTGGCAGATTCCTGGGGGCGGGGGAGAGATGCAGTAACTCAGTGCAGGGGTTGTGGAGGCCTGAGGGTCACTCACTGAACACAAGGGCACAGATATACAAAATAAGCAGTTACAATAGGAAACGTCTTTATTTAGACTCCTTGTGTTATACATGAGCAGAGAGCTTAGAATGTACGATACCAAGGCCACCAGGGTTGTGAACAGCAAGCACCACATAATCATAGGGAGGCACGATTCCCAACTCATCCCAATCTGATGCTATTGGAACCTAGTAGGTTAATTACGCTACCTGACTGGAGGAGGTATGGCTCTGACTCCTCCCTGAGTCGGTAGGAGTAGCCAGCAAGAGGCACCAGCGCCCCCCCTGAGGAAGAGGTGGGAAGAGAAGAAATGCTCTCCTCACCATGGCAGCACCACACAGTGATAGAGACCAGATAGGAGCCCACCAGAGGAAGCTATTTCTTCTGGGCTTTGACCTGGCTGTCAGGTGGGATGGCCTTCCCCAGGTGCTGTCCCATGCTCAACCCATATTTCTGAGCTTTCTGGCGGTCCTGCACCTCCTGTTTCAGCACAAAGCCCCCCACGTAGCTTAGATCAAAGTTGCTGTCTGGAACAAAACTGATGGGTTTCTCTTCCCAGATAGCTGCCAGTCGCTTCTTCCAGTCCTCCAGGATCTGCAAACGGGCATCCTCAGGAGCGTGACTAATGCTGTAGGCAATTTGGGGCTCCAAGACTTGGAAGCCACAGAAATGGAGTATGCCACTCTAGAGTGAGAAAACACAAGAAAGCTCTAAGATTGCCAAGGCTCTTATTTAGGTAGAAGGGGACATGCTGCCTTCAGTTCAAGGCTATTTCAACTACGGGAGAAGGCAGAGAACCCAGGGTAACAGCACATTCTGGTACCCTCAGGGCTTCTGGTTTGCTATGAAGATCTAATTCCTCAAGTCACGTCTCGTTCTATGGGTTTAGCTATACAGTGGGGGGGGGGGGGTGACTTGCATCCCCTTGCGCTGCAGGAATTTTGGTCTGGAGTTTTATAGATTTCAAGACCAGAAGGGACAATTGTGATCATCCCGTCTGACCTCCTCTGTAGCATAGGCCACAGAACTTCCCAAAGCTACAGCCCAGAACATGGCTTCTAGAAAGAGATCCAATCTTCATTTAAAAATTGCCTGTGGTAGAGAATCCACCACAACCCTTGGTCCCATGGTTAATTACTGTTTCCCCTCTGATTTTGTCAAGCTTCCAGCCACAGGATCTTGTTCTACCTTTTGTCTGCTAGACTGAGCCACCCATTATTAAATATCTGTTCCCCCTGGAGGTACTTAGACCACACTCATCAAGTCACCCCTTACCCGTCTTTGTTACACTACATAGGCTCAAGGAGCTGAATCTATCACTAGAAGGCAGGTTTTCCAATCACGTAATCAGTCTCATGGCTCTTCTCTCAAATTTACAACATCCTTCTGGACTTGTGGGCACCAGCAGTGGACACAAGATTCCAGCAGTGGTCGCAACCAGTGCCCAATACAAAGGTAAAGTGACCTCTCTGCTCCTACGTGAGATTCCCCCTGTTCATGTATCCCAGTCAGTGTTTCACAGAAAGCTCATGTTCAGCTGAGTATCCCCAAAACTCTTCCCAGGGTCCAGCCCATAATAAGGCTGACAGTCTTTGGGCCTAGCTGTACACCTTTATTTTACCCATACTAAAATTCAGTGTTTGCATGGGCCCAGTTTATCAAGTGATCCAGATTGCTCTGTAGTAGCCACCTGTCCTCTTCATAATTCACCAGTCCCTCAATTTGTGCCAGCTGCAAACTTTATCAGTGATAATTTTATGTTCTCGTCCAGATCACTGATAAATAACAAGGTCAGGAACCAGTCCCTGCGGCAGCCCGCTAGAGACACACATTATGACAGTTCCCCGTTTAGAATTACATTTGAGACCTATCAGTTAGCCAGCCTTTAATCCATTTTGTCTGTGCCATGTTAGTTTTAATATAATTCTAGTTGTTTAATCAAGATAAAATGAGAGTCAAATGCCTTACAGAAGTCTACCTATATACACATGAACACTACTACTTTTACCAACCATACTTGTAGTCTCATAAAAAAAAAATCAAGTTACTTTGACAGGATCTATTTTCTAGAAACCCATGTTGATGTGCATTAATTACACTCCATTATCTTGGATGTCAGGCTGACATGCCTTTAATTACCCAGATCATCCCATCTACCCTTTTTAAATCTTGGCATAATATTAACTTTCCTCCAATTTCTGGAACTTCTCCCATGCTCCAAAACTTACTGAAAACCAACATTAATGGGCCAGCAAGCTCCTCAGCCAGCAGTTTTAAAACTCTTGGATGCAATTTCTCTGGACCTGCTGATTTTAAACTGTCTAATTTTAATAGCTGCCACTTAACAGTTGCTTTAGAGGCTAGTGGAATGGAAATAGTGTTGCCATATGAGTCTCCTGTTTATACACACACTTTTCCACCTTGTCTGTGTTATTGATATTTTTCTACCCTTTCCATCTAGTAATGGATCAATACCATTGTCAGGATTCTTTTGTTCCTAGAATATTTTTAAAAACTCCTTATTGTCCTTAACTGTACCGGCCATAGATTTTTCCTTGTGTCCCTTTGTTCCCTTATCAATTTTCTATAAGGCCTAACTTCTGATTTATACTAGTTACTATCAATTAACCCTTTATTTCTTTTGTTATATAATACATGTACCTGCCTGTACTTACCCTCTAAAACCAAATTGGTTTTTTAACCAATGTAGCCTCCATCCTCAACTGTGGCTTTTTAGGCATCTAATAGTGTTCTTAAACAATTCCCAATTATTCACATTTTTTCCTGATTAAATTCTACTTCCCGGCTGATTTGGCTCAATTGTTTTCAGCTTGGTGCTTTAAAAAGGTCAGTGTCACAGGATGAGGACAAATAAAGAATTCCCCCATGTTAGATGTAACGCTTTCTGAGTGAGGAAAAGGTCGTCTATAATTCAAAATTCCAAGCATGGTTTAGTACTGGTGGCACAAGACCCCCCACCCAGCACGTCACTCAAACTGAAGTCCTCCCTGGCCATACAGGTTTTCCCCCCCTACACATTACAGACAGGTGCATAAGGAGACAGTCATCGTGTTGTGATTGGTTAGTCTGTTAGACACCAGCGGATACCACCTCTTGTGCCTTATCTGTTAGGACATTGCTCCATAAGTATTAAAGATCATCGTCTGCCAAGTTTCCAGTGACTCAGAAACAGGTAATGCCATTTTCCGACAGAGCGTCATTGTCAGTACAAACTATCACCAGTGGATCCTGGCCCGCTGACTTCAAAAGACTATCCAATCTTAGAGAGAAGTCTCATGTCTTGGCTCTGGGAAGGCAGCATGCTCTCCTGCTGCTACTTGTCCCTTGCAGAATTTTCTTCTAGACTAGTATTGAAACAAGGATTGCCATCTGCCTTGATCGGTTGGAAAACAGTGGGCAAGCTTGATTGGGTTGTGTTGAGCTGCCAGTCACATGTGTCCCACACATCTCTGTTCCCCTGGACCATCTGGCTCTTGAGAAATATCTTCCACAATTTCCACACTGAGGATCCAGTATCAACTGGAAACTTCCAGCTGTGTAGAATTCCTCCTGGTCCCCTCTGGTGGCCACAGTCTGCCCATCCTCATTTGTCCCCAGTTGATGTGACTGCCTGCCCCTGGCAGTTTTGAGCTACTAAGCCTCTTCTGACTCCATGTCTAACTCCTGTAAGTCCCCAGGATTTGAATTTTTTTGGGTAGTCCGGTTTGCTTGGTACACCATGAACTCAGTGCTGTTGTACTCAGTACATTTAAGCCAAATTGAAGCCCATTAATCACTTTAGTGGTAGTACTTGGCATTGCTGAGATGTCCAGCAAGAGCCTCCTCAGGGGCACAGGAGCTGTCACCCATGGGACAGCGGACCTCGTAAACAGGGTACGTTAAAGCAGCATGCCCTGAGATGTGAGCTCCTTGCCCCCAGCTTCCAGGAGGGAACCACAAGAATCCCCTTCCTTCCCCCAACCCCCACGTTGCGGCCACCATCCCCCTCTCTTCAGATCCATCAACACCATTCAATCAAAGCAGAATTTCCTTGCTTTGGGACGTGTGGATCACCTGTGATCTAAGAGGGGGTAAGATGTCACTTGAGCACTCATGTCAGAGACACTGACTATCAGACGTGACAAGCCATCTCGTGGCAATAGACAGCCATAGGGAGTTCTATATACCAAGCCAGTGCCTGAACTCCACCTAGCATCTCCCCAGTGTGCACAGAGTCCTGTTTTCCACTCTCCTTTACAACCGGATAGGATCCTTTGCCCTTTTCCAGAGGGAGGGCAAGGATCTCCCAACTGGAGTCTAGTGAATGTCAGAGGCCGATTTCAAGCCAAGACATTCAACTCTCTCCTGTTCCCGTGAACTCCACTGCATGAATTGCATGTACAGGAGGAGGACTGCATGCTCCGAGACCTCTGTATGAAAAGGGCCACAGAACTTAGAAGAGGGCAAGGTCCATCAAGTACATTCTCAGGGTCAGAGCAGGACTGTTCCCTGCAGTATGGTACTTAGTTTTAGTCTAGTTGTAGGGTCCTCAAGCAACACAACTTCTACTCCCTCCCCCGCGCATCTCCCAATAAATCCTGGACTTTAACTTCATCCCATGTTCCCCTTTGTGGAAAACACGACCTCCTTAGAAAGTGCCACGAATGTTCTACTTTGACACAAGTTTCTCCCATAGTTGTAAATCCGATACCTGCAGTGGCCAAAGGAGGATGTTGATGTCTCCGTTGATGCCCGCGGGAGTGTACATGGGGCCAGTCCCGCCCGTGGTGAAGGAGAGCACAGCCTTCTTTTTCTGTGGAAGAAAAACTGCAATCACACCCGGGGCAGCAGGATCCGGAAGCAGAGCTAAGCCAGTGTGAGTGGGGGCGGCTGCACTGTGTGAACGGGAAATGCCAAGTGGCTACCGCTGTCTATCAAACACTTTTATTGCTGCGGAGAAGCTGGGCTGGGAGGAGCAGCAGCAATGTCCATGGCGGGGGACAGGCTATGATTGCAGACACATGCTGGTCTAAGGACCAAGAGCAAGGCTGGGTGTCAGGAATTCCAGGGGGTTCTAGTTTGGATACTCAGCTACCTGAAAGGGCGGAGGACGGGCTCGAGCCCCGTATTATGAGGGTTACATTTATTAATGATATTCCATTGCCTATTTTCAAAGCACTACCCATGGCGACTCTCCCCAAGGTAGAGTTTGGCTAGCATGCCAGCAGCAGCACAGCAATTCAGGCTCTGCTGAGCCTAGGACCGGGCAGGAGGAGAGGAGTAGGGCAGCTGGTTCACCAGTCAATAGGGGCAGAAAAGTGTCCCCCATACGGGGAATTCTGGATTTTATCTCAGCTGCAGTTAGATTCTGCTTCATTACAGAACCAACCCCCACAGATGCTCTGTAATTCTTCCCTGACAGGCTCCCTCCTAGATCTTGCTGAGTTAGAAGCACCTACTGACATCTGCACCTGTCTCTGCTGGAAGAGAGAGCATCAGTTCAGAGCACATATGTTCTGCCAAGTCATCGGGGACCTGTCTGCTCCACACTGGGAGTGAACTGGGGTTCAACCAAGGGACAGACTCCTTGATGTTAGAACACGGTGTAAGTACCAATCCACACCCACCTACCTGAAAGGGCCCACTGCCATACATCTTGGTAAGGGAGTAGGCAAATCCTTGTGTGAAAACCCGTTCAAACCAGCCCTTCAGGATCGCAGGCACACTGAACCAGTAGAGGGGGAACTGTAGGAAGGCACAAAGACAGAGAGAAAATAGGGTTGCATCTCTCCATTTCCCAAGATAGCACATTGCAACACGACTACAGCGCAAGAACGGCCAGCCTGGATCAGACCATTGGTCCATCTAGCCCAGTGTCCTGTCTGAGTGGAACAGGGCAGTTAGAGTGATTCATCCGCTGTCTTCCAGTCCCAGCTTCTGGCAGTCACAGGCTTAGGGACCCCCAGAGCATGGGGTTGTGTCCCTGACCATCTTGCTAATAGCCATTGATGGCCCTATCCTCACTGAACTGATCATATTCTTTTTTTAAACCCTGTTATAGTCTTGGCCTTCACCACATCCCCTGACAGAGTTCCACAGGCTGACTGTGTGTTATGTGAAGTACTACTTTGTGTTTTTAAACCTGCTGCCAATTAATTTCATTGAGTGACCCCTGGTTCTTGTGTTATTTGAAGGAGTAAATAACACTTCCTTATTTACTTTCTCCACACCAGTCATGATTTTATAGACCTCTGTCATATCCCCCTGAAGTCGTCTCTTTTCCAAGCTGAACAGCCCCGGGCTTTTTAATCTCCCCGGAGGGAAGCTGTTCCATACCCCTAACCATATTTGTTGTCCTTCTCAGTTCTGTTTATTTTCGGATGGGGCAATCAGAACGGCACACAGCATTCCGGGTGTGGGCGAACTAAGGATTTATATAGTGGCATTATGATTAGACAAAAAATATCTATCCTTTGCCCAAAGGTTCCTACATTCTATTAGTTCTTTGACTGCCACTGCACACTGAGCAGACGTTTTCAGAGAACTACCCACAGTGACTCCACGATCTCTGTCTTCAGTGGTAACAGCTAATTTAGACCCCATCAATGTGTATGTATAGTTGAGATTATCTTTTCCAATGTGCATTACTTTGAATTTCATCTGCCATTTTCTTGCTCAGTCACCCAGTTTAGTGAGATCCTTTGTAACTATTCGTGGTTTGCTTTGGACTGAACTATCTAGAGTCATTTTCTATTGTCTGTAAATTTTGCATCCTCACTATTTACCTCCTTTTCCAGACCATTTATAAATACGCTAAAGAGCAATGGTTCCAGTACAGATCCCTGTGGGGAGGGGGGGGACGACCAGGCTATTCACCTCTCTCCACTTTGAAAACAACACTTAGTTTCCTATCTTTAACCAGTTACTGATCCATGAGCGAATCTTCTCTCTTATCCCATGACCGCTTAATTTGCTTAAGAATATTTGGTGATGGACCTTGACAAAGATTTTCTGAAAGTCCAAGTACACTATACGACAGGATCACCTTGTCCACATGTTTAACTCCCCTCAAAGAATCCTAAGAGATTGGTGAGACATGATTTCCCTTTACAAAAACAGTGCTGACTCTTCCCCAACATATCAAGTTCCTCTATGTGTCTGATAATTCTGTTCTTTACTATAGTTTCAGACAAATTAGCCTAGTACTAAAGTTAGGCTTACTGGCTTGTAATTGCCAGAATCACCTCTGGAGCCTTTAAAAATCAGCATTACCTTAGCCATCCACCAGTCATCTGGTCCAAAGGCCAATTTAAGCAGTACGTTATATACCAGTTCTGCAATTTCATATCTGAGTTCTTCACCCAAGAGTTCTGAAGACCATCTTGTCCTGGAGACTTATTACTGCTTAATTTGTCAGTTTGTTCCAAAACCAGCTCTATTGACACCAAAATATGGGACAGTTCCTCAGATTTGTCACCTAAAAAGAACGGCTCAGGTGTGGGAATCACCCTTACATCCTCTGCAGTGAAGATTGGTGCAAATAATTAATTTAGCTTCTCCACAATGGCCTTGTCTTCCTTGAGTGCTCCTTCAGTGCCTTGATTGTCTAGACCCCACAGTCTGTTTGGCAAGCTTCCTGCTTGTGACGTACTTAAACATTTTGCTGTTAGCTTGTGCATCTTTTGCAAATTGCTCTTCAAATTCTTTTTTGGCCTGCCTAATTATACTCTTACACTTGACTTGCCAGTTTGTTCCTTCGTTTTTCTCAGTCATATTTGACTACCAATGCTTAGAGGCTGTCTTTGTCTCTAACCTCCTTTTTTTACTCTGTTTAGCCATGGAGGCATTTGTTGGTCCTCTTGCTGGGTTTTTTTCATTTGGGGTATACATTTAGTTTGAGCCTCTATTACGGTGGTTTTGAAAAGTTTCTATGCAGCAATCATGTGACTGTTCCTTTTAATTTGTTTAAAATCCAGACTAACATGGCTACCCCTCTGATACTTACGATTTTTAGTGCATCTGACTCTATGCTTTCTTTCACGTACAGTGGCACTCCCCCACTAGTATTCCTATATATTTTGTACCTGGTATTACCGGGTCCCATTGATTAGCATTGTTCCACCAAGTTTCTGTGATGCCTATTATATCCATATCCTCATTTAATACCAGGCACTCTAGCTCACCCATCTTGGAATTTAGAGTTCTTATATTTGTATACAAGCACTTATAAAATTTGTCAATATGTATTTATCTGCCTCCATGTTGTGTAATTGAATGGGACTCTTTAGTTTGACTGTTTCTCTTCAGTTCCTATCTGTGCTTCAACAGGCAAGCAACACCTGCCAGCAACCCTGAGTCTCCCTCACCCCCTGTGCAAACAGATTGGACCTGACCCCAGCTTCCCAAACTAGCACTGTGCAAGGGGCTGAGCAGGGGGGTTCTGGCACAGGAACCCAGGGATAGAGCCCTGCATTACCATGGAGAAATGGCTTTGGGCCTCAAACCACCAAGCGCACCCCAGCAGCTGAGTCTGTCCATCTCCACTGAAGCCTTGCCCTGGGGAGCTCCACAAGCCAGCGTTCAGTTCTATTACCCACGCCACTGGCGGATACACATAAACGTGCTGGCCAGCTTCACCCTCTGGGGCAGGAGGGATGGATCCTTCCCTTTACAGGGACACGATCACCTCCCCCATTTTCCAGAATGGAGTCAGGTAATGCTTCTTTTCCACCCCAGGACTTTCCCCTTTCCTCTGGCAGGGCGAGATGGTACCTGGAATATCAGAAGGTCTGCAGCTTCGAGCTTCTTCTGTTCTGCTACAATGTCGCTGCTCAGCCGACCTTCTGCCCATGCCAAGCCTGTCTCAGGGCCATACTTGAAGTTGTTGGGGTCTTTTGGCTTACCTGAGATAGGAGGCAGAGGTCAGTGCTAGAGAACAAAGATGGGAAATGCTGAACTTTAAGGGGAGCAGTGGTGTTCAGTACCAGTGATGTCCTCCCGTGATGGCACAGGGTTAAACTTCATCTTGCATAGGTCAGAAACGGTGACACTCCAGCCTCTCTTCTGCAGCGCGTCCACAGCAGCATCTTTCATGGCATGATTGAAGGAGGTCGTCTCCTCGTGTGCCAACACAATCAGGGCCTTTCTTCCTGCAAAACACATCAGCAAGCTAGAGCCCTTTCCTCCTTTGTAGGAGAAAGGGAAACCCAAGAGACCAGTCATAAAACTGAGCAGCTTTTCTATGACTTGCCTTTGGGATGACCAAGAACTGACTCTTTAGAAAGGGGGGCTGACTATTTTGTGCGCTTTCAGGTAATAAACCTATAGGTGAGACTCAAAGCATTGTAAAGTGTTATGTGATTAGCATGGGGGACTGCCCCTACTGTTCCTAAGAACTGCGCACAGATCCTAGCTGGTGCAACAGTCCGTTCAGCAATTGGCAGGAGTGGGGGCTACATACATGCCTCCCTCCATGCACCCCCTAGAGACATGCTCCTAGTATAGTGCAGTACTCCAGACTCAGCAACACATCTGAATCGAGGCAGGAGGGTTTTGGGGGCGAAAGGGAGGACTAGGTATATCCCATAAAAGCCTGTCTAGCAAAACTCCATCCATCAGCCCAACTTGTCACCACCTCTCCTGCTCAGCCAGGGATCAAGCTGTCATGGACAATGGTCCTCAGAGGGCAGTACAGTGATACCAGACCCTTGGCCCAAACCTTATTTTACAGCCTGTAAATATGAAATTTATTTGCATGACTGTGGCCTCTAGGAGCCCAGCGTGCTAGGTACTGCGCTACCAGAGCAAAAGTGATGGTCCTTGTGCCCAAGAGTTTGCACCCCAAGTACAAGACACGAGATGGACAGACAGGGGAGTATGGGAATCCAGGAGGTAACGTCGGTTGGCACCACAGGCTGTGGCCCCAGCACACCAGCAGCCCAGTTTTCCATATACACCATAGACAAGGTGGGTTTTGAAGGAGGATACTGAGGGCTTGGCTACACTGGAGAGTTGCAGCGCTGCAACTTAGTAATTGTCCACACCAGCAAGGCACATCCAGCACTGCAACTCCCTGGCTGCAGCGCTGGCTGTACACCTGGTCTGCTTGGGGTATAACGAGTGCAGTGCTGGTGCTGCAGCGCTGCTCGTAAAGTGTGGCCACACACCAGCGCTGTTATTGGCCTCCAGGGTATTAGGAGATATCCCAGAATGCTTTTAACTAAATTACTCTCTCTTTGTTTTGCTATGATGCCTCTCTTTGTTTTGTTGTGAACTCGGGGCTCTGGGAGCTGCTTATCTAAAAAACAAACACAGCTCTTGTTTGCTGTGATCAATCTGTAACTGACTGTGAACAATCAATTGAGATAACCCACTACTTTGCTGTGAATGAGGCAGGCAGGGGGATGAATGTCTACAGCTTAGTGTTTGCTTGAGGAGAGAAACAGCGGGGGGAGGAGGAGAAAGTGAGTCCGTTGGAGCCGCTGCTTATCTGGTCTGCAGGCTATTTGCAGTTAAGAGTGAATGAGGGGTCGAGGAAATGTTCAGATTTTGCAAGGCAGGGAGCTGACACACAGTGTCGGCTCCAAAAATCCACTCTCTCTCTCTCCCCCGCTCCCTGTCACACTCCACCCCACCCTCCTCTTTTGAAAAGCACGTTGCTGCCACTTGAACGCTGGGATAGCTGCCCATAATGCACCACTCCCAACAGCGCTGCAAATGCTGCAAATGTGGCCATGCTGCAGCGCTGGTAGCTGTGAGTGTGGCCACACACCAGCGCTTTCCCTACACAGCTGTACAAACACAGCTGTAACTCCCAGCGCTGCACATCTGCAAGTGTAGCCAAGCCCTGAGTTGTGTGGATGTTCATGGGAAGCACCTCTCATGAGAGCAGGTCAGCCTGTGAGAGAGCCTGTAAGTGCCAGTTTGAAAATGTAACTGGGCATTGGAGGCTGGCACCATAGCTGATTTCAATACTGACTGAGAGGTGACAAGTAACCGGCTAAAGAAGAACCTGTGGAGGGATACAAAGAGGGATGGGTCAGTCAGTAATCCAGAGAACAGCCCGGCCAAGAGTTTTAGCTGTGTGGATGGATAGGAAAGGAGATCTTGGAAGATTTACTTGCCTTGGCAGGGGGGCTGACTTCTGTGTATTTGGGAGACAAGTGTGAAGGTGCTGCCCAACTGTGGGGAGTCTCTCAACTGCTTCTAGGTTATAGTTTTGAACTCAGCCTCTACCACAACTCATTCCCCTGTCCACCAAGCCCAGTCTCTGGTCTCTAGACCCCATCCACAGCTACTTCAGCCCTGCTCTGCTTAGATTGGTTTGACATGGATTCCAGAGCATGGAGGGAGGGTCCTGGATTAGTGAGATACTTGCCTTGTGATTGATTTATGGATATAGACTATAGATATCTGAACTGGGCTGAGAGAAACCACAGTTGTTTCACTATGGCTCTGCACCCAGGGCTCAGGATACCTTGTCACGGCCAGGCCCATGGAGAACATAAGAACGCCCATCCTGGCTCAGCCCAAAGGTCCATCCAGCCCAGTATCCTGTCTGCCGACAGCGGCCAGTGCCAGGTGCCCCAGAGGGAATGAACAGAACAGGGAATCATCAAGTGATCCATCCCCTGTTGCCCATTCCCAGCTTCTGGCAAACAGAGGCCAGGGACGCCATCCCTGCCCAGCCTGGCTAATAGCCATTGATGGACCTGTCCTCCATGGACTTATCTAGTTCTTTTTTTAACCCTGGTATAGCCTTGGCCTTCACAACATCCTCTGGCGAGGAGTCCCATGGGCTGACTGTGCCCTGTGTGAAAAAATCCTTCCTTTTGTTTGTTCTAACCCTGCTGCCTATGACTGCCAGTGGGTGCCCCTTGTCCCGGGGTTGGGAGCGGCAGTAAGGGAGCTCGGTATCGTGCGAGCGGCCCAGCCGGGCTGAACGCTTCACCTGCCTCTCCGCGGAGCGGTAACGGCAGCGCCCGGAGTTCAGTCCCCAGCCCCCCTGGAACACGCCCAAGGCCCCAGCGGCCCCGGCCCCGGCCCCGGCCCCGTGAGAAGCACGATCCCGTGAGGGACTCGCCCGCTCTGACCCCCGTGCCGGGCGGGGGGTCCCCGGCTGCACCCGGCTGGGGCCAGCGCCCCCCCGCGCCCCGGGGCCGCTCATTGCGGATGCCCCGGTTGGGTTCGGGCAGCGCCCAGCCCGGCCGCTCTGGGGGGGTCCCGTGTCTGGGGCCAGCGCTCCCCGGCCCTGCCCAGGCCCTGAGCGGGGACAGGGCGGGACCTGGCCCGGGCTCGGCAGACGCGCGGCTCCGAAGAGCCGGCGCCGGGGCAGCCGCCGGACCCAGCGCAGCGGGCCGGGGCACCGGACCGGACCGGACGTGGCTCCTCGCTCACCTGCCATGGCAGCGACGATCCGGGCTCGGGGCCGCCGCACGAACAGGTGGGGCGGCCCCTCGGCAGCGCTTATCACGGCCCCGGCCCCCCCGCTCCGAGCCCGCGGGCGGCCAAGGCGGGAGGCGGGGCGAGGCGAGGCGGGGCGAGGCGCCCGGGGCAGGAGGGGCCTTGGCGGGCGAACATCGCCCCCCGCCCCCTGGGGCTTCCCCCCACCTGCCCGAGCCCCCCCCTCCCCACCGGCCGAGCCCCTCCCCGCCCCCCGGGGCTTCCCCCCACCTGCCCGAGCCCCCCCCCTCCCCGCCCCCTGGGGCTTCCCCCCACCTGCCCGAGCCCCCACCCACCGGCCGAGCCCCCCCCCAGGGGCTTCCCCCCACCTGCCCGAGTCCCCCCTCCCGACTCCTGGGGGTTCCCCCCACCTGCCCGAGTCCCCCCATCTCCCCTCCTCACAGGGGCAGCCCCTCCTGGCTCCCCTTCCCAGATACCCAGATCATGCCCCTCCGTCTCCCCGGAACAGCCCCCCCAGGCCAAGCCAATGGTTAGTGATTGGGGGGGCGTGGAGTACCCCAGTCCTGTATCTTTCTGCCTGTGACCCCCCCACGGGGGGTCCCAAATGCCCAGGCAGTGGCACCTGGAAGCATCTTGGCCACAGCAATGCAGGGTCACAGGAGTCAGGACCCCAGAGTGAGGAAGTTGGCTCAACAATAAACACTGGTTCTGTTCATTTGCCTTCTGGGTGTAGAGCCTGACATAGGGTTGCCGACCCTCCAGGATTGGTCCAGAGTCTCCAGGAATTAAACATTCATCTTGAATTAAACATTAATTTTTAATTAACGATATCACGTGGTGAAATCTCCAGGAATACGTCCAACCAATATTGGCAACTCTAGCCCGACAGTCACTCTCAGCTTGGGTTTTCTAGCTTCTCCTCTGCAACCATGAGGGCTAGAAACATGCTACTTTGAAAAATGAAAGCTGAGATTGTCTCCTGGTCACAGGATTCCAGGGGCTGAAGATTTAAGCAAATCACCAAAATCACAAGAGTTACCAATCTTGCTTTCAAAGGGCTACGAGAAGGCTTAGCACTTCATAGCCCCCTGGTCTCCCAGAGTGTGCTGAGTCACTGTGACCAAAGGTTTCCGAATATCAACTAGAATGTTAGGGGTGTGGTTTGGACAAACAGAGCTGTGAGCCTGAGGCTGCGCCTGGGATTTGCAGAGGTCTTGAGGGAGTGGAAAATGGAATAAGCACAGAGAAGGGCTACCAGGGGAACGGAGAACTGATCTTACCAGAAACAACTGAAACAGCTTTGCTTGTTTAGACTTGTAGAAGCAGCAAAGAATCCTGTGGCACCTTATAGACTAACAGACGTTTTGCAGCATGAGCTTTCGTGGGTGAATACCCACTTCTTCGGATGCAAGAAGAAGAAGTGGGTATTCACCCATGAAAGCTCATTCTTGCATCCGAAGAAGTGGGTATTCACCCACGAAAGCTCATGCTGCAAAACGTCTGTTAGTCTATAAGGTGCCACAGGATTCTTTGCTGCTTCTACAGAACCAGACTAACACGGCTACCCCTCTGATACTTGTTTAGACTTGTGGTTTTCAACCTTTTTTTCATTTGTGGATCCTTGAAAAAATTTTAATTAAGGTGCAGCCCCCTTTGGAAATCTTAGATCACAGGTTGAAAACCACTGGTTTAGACTATCAAAAAGAAGGCAGCGAGGGGATATGATTGTTCTCTATAAATACATCAGGGGTAAAAAACACCACGGAGGGAAGATCTATTTACACTGAAGGACAGTGTTGGCATGAGAACAAACGGGGAGAAAAATGCTCATGAATAAATTTAATCTAGAAATTAGCAGATGATTTCTAACCATTGAAGGAGTGAGATTCTGAACACCCTTCCCATAGGAGCCAGGGGAAAGGACCTAACTTGTTTTACGATGGAGCTTGATGAGTTTATGGACAGAATCCTAGCATAGGATTTCCTCTAGCTTTGTGACCCTGTGAGTGGGAGCGCTTGCAGGCTGTGATACCATTAGCCCGTCTAACCTGAGCACTTAGCCAGCGTTTGGGATCTAGTGGAGAAGTTGACGAGCAAGTTGGGTATTTCTCTGATGCAATCCTGTTTAGTTACAAAGAATATAAAGTCCTGTTTCCCAGCTGGAATCAAACAGCAGGAGACTGTTGCTTTGCTCATAGTTCCAAGCCCATTTTCAACCAGCACTTAGCCCTCAGGTGCTCGCTCAGCTTTTTCTCAGGGTCACACTACCAGGCTTCTGTGCCTGTGTCCTTGGCTTTCTGCTGCTTCTCTGGATGCGTTTCTTGCTGCTGTTCTCACTTCCTCTCCCCCCCACCCCCCGTCAATGCCCTAGCCACCCTGTGTTCGCTATATCCATCTCCAGAGAACCCCTTTGGGCCACATGGCTCAGGGTCTACTGCCTGTTGGGCGGTGCCCTTGTTGTTTCAGGTATTTGGTTCCATAAAGGAGCTCAATTGCTTTTTACACTTATCCTGCACGAAAGGCAGCTGTTATGTCCACCAGGTTCAATGAGGTGTCGCCCATCCCATAACTGTACATTCTGCAATGCCCAACCACAACAGGAAGAGCAAAGGATGCCAGATTTTTAAAGTGCCCACAACCCATTGTGGTCACATTTGTGGCCACAATTTGGCATATGCAAAACCTCCACCTTGTTCCATGTAAATCATGCCATTAGAGGACTGTCTGGTGTGAGTGTATTGGCTGTTTTGAAAATATGACCCACAGCTGTCCTTGCTTCCACTGAGACAGGACCCCCAAGTCTCTAGCAAGGAACTAGCTCACTCTGAACTATTTTCTGTCCTTTGGCCCTAAACTCCAGGGTAATCTCACAGCAACAACACTATCTTATGCCTCCCAGTTCTCTTTTATGAAGCTGGCTGATTGTCCCTTGTGATAAGAAGAATTGTGAGTAGAGTTAAGCCAGGGCCATTCTACATGAAGTTGTCAGAACTAGGTACTGAAGAACATGGGTGTAGCTCCCTCGGATAACAGCAGCAAACAAAAGATTTTGCCCTGTGGCTGCTCAACTACAGAGAAATAGGTGTGACTGCTGAACATGTGCCAAGGCTATAAAGTGCATGGCAGGGTTACCTCTGAGAACCCTCACTCCCTCTACCACATTTCCCATCAGCTACCTGACGCTAGAGAGGAACTAATGTCCTCCAGGGGGCAAAGGGACTTGGGACATCTTGCTTTTCTTTTGAAGGAAGCTCAGTTTTTTAGCCCGGGGTCTGGTTGGAGGCACTATACGCAGTAGTATTGTAATTACTGAGTGGAGTTAGATGTCCCAAATCTCTTCAGTGTTCACCAGTTCCTACAATTATCAGCATCTTCTTTATATTGTTGCTTCAATGGAATGTTGGGATTAGGCAGAAAGATTCGAGAACCCTTTGGAGACGACTCCAAAACTATGGCAGAGCTGTCACAAGCAACCTACTCCTGCCCTGCAGGCTGGTGTTCCCAGGCAGTATCACTTCTGTTTTTGTTTTGTTGGTGTAGTTCAGTTCTTATCTCAGGCTTGTTTGGGATGATCTCTATGCAGCTTTGTAATGCTGCAGTGATTGAATGGAGAATTATTTTTTTCAGTCTATATTGAACACATGGCCATCAAGAGATTTAAACTGAATTTTCTCTTTCTGGACAGTCTAGTCCAGTCCTGTAGATGTAACTGTTTTCATCATCAAGAGACTTGCTGTCAGGCAGCGCTAGTGACATGTGGTGCAGTGATGCTGTCATTAAGCGGGACTGCAGACCTCACCTACGCATTCATGGTAAGGATGGCTGCCTCCTGCCCGAATTTAAAAGTAATGTTGGGAAGTGAACTACATGGCAGCACTCCAGAGACTGCAGTCAACCACCTCTAGCTTCTCTCAGCAGGAGACCAGCATTAGTGAGCACCAGACTCTGAAATAATGGAGAGGAATCTGAAAATCAGATAGGCCTTCAACTCAGGATGCTGCCCGGGGACAGCTGGACTTCAAGAAAGCTTTGCTGATTGTGGATGGTATCCAGAGCAATAATTAGAGAGAGAAACAAAAGGAAGGAGTCCAACAGAGTCCACCTGTTACCATGGTACTTACTCCAGGAAAATAAGGAATATTAACAAGTTAATTAAGTGCCAGGCAGGCCTGTGAGCAAAGCCGTACACCCAGGTGCAAATTTCATTCATGGGATAGCATCCCCAAAGCTCTGTGGGCACATTCACGTCACTCACAATGAGCCCAGGGTCTGTGGGGACTGTAGGAGTTTGCTTCCTTAGATACCAGCCACCTAGGGAACCGCCTCTGGGGGATGCAGGCTCTCGGCACCTGAGTGGAAGCAACAGCTTCTCTGGTCTCTGGATTGCTGATAAGCTCAGCAAGTCTAATTCAGCACCTGTCACCATGGTCTGCATTTGCAAAGTCGCACTATTGCCAGAGCAAGGGATTGTCGTGTTGACTCTAATTCAGTTTGCAAGTGTGTTCTGTGCATACCACATACACCTGGAACTACATACCAGCATTGAACTTGGTGACCAAACAAGCTGGCTTAATGGAAGATTCCTCCATCGCTGGGCATGCAGAGCCTGTGAAGGAAACAGCTAGAGCCTTATGCTAACTGCTTAGCTGATGTCTTACTGGATACAGGCCTGTCGGTTCCTTTGTGTCAGTGCTGAGTAAAACAAAATGCTCACACTAGCTCTACGAGCTACGCGCCCACCTTTGATGGGGTGATGGTTGATGATCCCCATCACAACTATTACAGTGTGGATGGTCGATTACTTGGGGCCAGGAGGGTCAGCGACATGATGGACTGATTTGGGTTGTGTAGTTATAACTGCAGCACAGGGATGCTCCAGTGTCTGATATAAATATGCTGGGGGCCTCATGGTTGCATATTGGCCTCACTCATCACCTGCCTAATGCAGTTTGGAAATCAGTAATAATTAAGGCGACTTTTATGTCATGGAGGTCATGGAAGGGTTCCAGCGACAGGCCACAGACTCCTCATGGGGCCCCTGCAAGGTTCCAGCGACAGGCGACAGACTCCTGAGGGGGCCCTGCTCAGGGTTCCAGCGATGGACGACAGCCTTGCGCCGGGGGAGGGGGATGCCTCAGGCAAGCGAGTGGGGGTGTCCCATTTTGTCTTTGGGAAATATGGTCACCCTGCAGCTCCCGGCCACTGTGGGCAGAGGGCCCCTCCCACCCTGCAGCTTCCAGAGAAGAAGGGAAATCATGGCAGGGGAAACCATGGAGCCGGAGCAGCAAAAGTCACAGACAGGTCACGGCTTCCGTGAATTTTTGTTTATTGCCTGTGACCTGTCCGTGACTTTTACTAAAAATAACCATGACAAAATCTTAGCCGTAATAATAATGAATAACCACTAAAGAATCGGGTAACAGTACATGGCCTTGGATTGGCTACAATCCCTTGGTCTTCCAACGTGCAGGGCTAAACTGAGGTCAGAAGTCCCTTCTCACAGTGCCTAAGATCACTTCTGCATTCATCTTCTTAGCCTGGCCTGGCTTTCACTGGCAGCCCAGGGGAGACCTTGGAGCACTGGTTCCCTATAGCAGAAGGTTGCTACTGGAAATGACATGGATCCATCCCTCACCAGAGGCTGAGGAACCTGTATTTTCCGGTCTGTGGCAATCTCAGTGCATTTTCGCCACAGTGGAAGCGAAGTCACTGTTTAAAATGCCAGCTTCTGCTCTCATGTGGCACAGGCTGAAGGCTCTCGCGTCTCTCAGCAGGACAAGCTGTAATGCATGTTGGAAAACATACAGCAGCATCTCTCTTGGTCTTGCTACAAAACTGATATTTGAGATATTGGATGGGAGGGAGTCGGTAGCAATGCGGACTGCTCCTTTAATGGCCAGGAGGCCGGTGAACCCTACCTTGATAAACCTGTGCTGGTGGTGGGCTGAACATAAGAACAGCCCTACTGGGTCAGACCAAAGGTCCATCCAGCCCAGTATCCTGTCTTCCTACAGTGACCAGTGCCAGGTGCCCCAGAGGGAATGAACAGAACAGGGAATCATCAAGTGAGCCATCCCCTGTTGCCCATTCCCAGCTTCTGGCAAACAGAGGCTAGGGACACCATTCCTGCCCATCCTGGCTAATAGCCATTGATGGACCTATCCTCCATTAATTTATCTAGTTCTTTTTTGAACCCTGTTATGGTCTTGGCCTTCACAACATCCTCTGGCAAGGAGTTCCACAGATTGACTGTGCATTGTGTGAAGAAATACTTCCTTTTGTTTGTTTTAAACTCCCTGCCTATTAATTTCATTTGATGACCCCTAGTTTTTGTATTATGAGAAGTAGTAAACAACACTTCCTTATCTACTTTCTCTACACCAGTCATGATTTTATAGACCTCAATCATAACCTTTTCTGAGATGGGGCAACCACATCTGCACACAGTATTCAAGATGTGGGTGTACCATGGATTTATACAGAGGAGGGGAGCCCTGCAGCTGAGGGCTGACTGGGAGGGGAGCAGGCAGATTGCTTCTGCTGGGGGGCAAGAAGCCTGGCAAAGTCCAGGAGCTGAAGACTGTGACTGGCCGGAGCCCTGCGTAGCAGGGTGGTCGCCACCCGGCGTGTTGGTTTGACCAGGCCCCAAGGCCCTAGCTGCCTGTTGGTGGTGTTGAGACAGGCGTTGCAGCTGAGTCTGCCTAAATGTAGGGGGCTGGCAGGTCCGAAGAGTCCTTTGCTTTGTGCTTTCAGTGGATGTTGTCTACAGTGGGACCATTATAGCCGCCATCACAAGACTCACCTTTCTCAGGAGATTCTGGGGATTCAACCCTTTTCCCTTGGAGCTGGGCCAGGCACAGAGACACCTCCTGGGGGCCCAGCTCACAGCACCCACTCCCCACGCTCCAGACCTGCCTGTGGTGCCCCACTCTGTTCTTAAAGGGGTAGCTCCCATTTATATCACCATTATAAAAAATATATACAATAGCCAACACATATTCCAAATTATGATGAAATATAAAATGTTGATGTATCTGTAATACATCTAGTCCAGGGACCTCCCATCGCTAATTACATCAGCTATTTAGCAACCTGGCAGAGGACAACCCACCTTCTTCCTGGCACACTGCCAGGGGTCTGTGGACGAGCGGGGAGGGCACAGAAAGAGTAGACGATGTCAATGTCTGCAGGTGGCAAAGACGAACTCTAATGGCAGAACTGGGGCAAATCCCCTTCCTGATCCTAGGATGGACGGATGGACGGACTCATGTGCGCACACCCACCCCACCTACCTTCTGGTGCACCAAGTGCTTCTTCTACCTCAAAGCCCCAGAATTTAAATCCAAATGAGGGTATAGTCCACCCCTATATCCTCACTGCCAGGGCTCAGCCAGCAGGATAAGCAACACCATACCAAACAGAAACAAGCACCAAGTATTAGAACAACATCTAAACCAACCACCAACACGAGTCTCTGCAAAAATCCAATCTGACCTAACCACAAGCTAGCCTGCTACAGAGCCATTGCCCTAGGGGATACCCCGAGACAGTGAAATATACAGTTATGGCAGATGCTCACCAAACACAGCATCAACGACCAGAAACTACAGATGGAAACTGGAGACACAAAACCCAGTTCAAACCCAGAGAGGAATGATTATGGAACCAACATCCAAAATATGAAGGCGCGTGAGAAAAAGTTCCTCAGATTGCCAGATGTGATGCACGACTCAGTCAAAAAGCAATGAGTAAAAACTGTACTTGTCGCCGTTGGAAAGAAGTGCAGCAGCAAAGGCAGAATCTGCAGCCACCAGCTGCATAGAGAGTAAAGCTAAAAGGTGCAATCAGAGGCCTGCATTGTGAAACCACATCCCGGACACCTGAAGGGAGGCATCAGTGTGTCTTACACTTTGGCAACGCTTTTCTAGCCAACCAAGTTTTATTGAGTTGAGTTGTCAGACACTGTAGCCAAAGGGCTGGTTTCTCTCTCAACAGGGAACTATTGGCCTTCAAAGGAACAGACAAAGATTTTTGCTGAAACTTGATAAATTTGTTTGTGAGATCCCAAAATAAGCTGTTTGCAGAGATGTGAAAGTACCACATCTAAATGGAATCAGTAATCCTTCCCACCCTGAACGCCAGGGCTGCAGCCTTGCTGCTTTAGCTGTCACAGCTGAGCAAGTGTCATCACTACCACCAGAAAAAGGACCATGGAGACATTTGATTCATGCCTTTCATGCTCACACGGAGCTCTTCTTTCAAATCTGGGCAAGGTTCTCAGAGTGTCACAGCTACATACAAGGTTGAACAGATAGTTTAGCGTAAGTAGTTAGCACATATGCTAAGGGACCATTCAGGCCTAGTAACATCCCTATAGTCATAGGACAAAAAGTGGGGGTTGGTGGGTTACAGATTGTTGTAATAAGCCATAAACCCAGTGTCTTTATGAAGACCATGCTTCTTAGGCCTTGTCTACACTACAGAGGTTTTTTTGGCCCAAGGAAGGTTACCAAGGTAGTTGAAAAGTGGTTAGTGGTGCCCATGGAATGATGGGATTGAGAAACCTTCATTATGTGACACTGTACCTGCCCCCTGAGGCTTTGCAAACCCTTCCCAGAGCACCCTGCAGCCAGTTGCACAGTGGGATAGCTACTCACAGTGCACTGCTCTCTGTGTCGTTGCAAGAGCTGCTAGTGTGGATGTGCTCCACTGACACAAGGAGCATAGTGTGGACACGCAACAGCGGTTTCATTACAGCAGTGGCTGTATGTTGGCGTAACTTGTGTTGACAAAACTCTGTGGTGTAGACAAGACCTTAGTACAGGGGTTCTCAAACTGGGGGTTGTGACCACTCGGGGTCACGAGGTCATTACATGAGGAGTCGCGAGCTGTCAGCCTCCACCCCCAAACCCGCTTCACCTCCAGCATTTATAATAATGTTAAATATAAAAAAATGTGGTTTTACTTTATAAGGGGGGGTCATACTCAGAGGCTTGCTGTGTGAAAGGGGTCACCAGTACAAACGTTTGAGCACCACTGCCTTAGTGTCTAGCTCCCAGGCTCATCCTTTGAAAGTATCATGCAAATTTCCTTTGAGGATGAAGTGGGATGCAGAGTGAGCGCTTTGTGAAAAGTGTTCATCCACAGGTGACAAGGTGTTTTTGTCTTTTTATCATTTTCCAACGTGAATTCATTCGAGAGCGTAGTGATTGTCTGGTTTCACCCACATAGTTACTGGGGCATTTAGTGCACGAAATGAGGTATTCCACATGTTGTGATTGTGCAGGACACATGGATCTTGAAAGGTGTGTTGTGAGGGATGTTGATCATTGTAGCAGTGGAGCTATGTCCGCAGATTTTGCATGCATTGTTCTGGCAGGGTCTGGTGCCATTTGTGTTGGTGTGTCTTGGTCTGTGTTACGCAAGCACAAAAGTATATCCCTTAAAAACCCCAGAGAAGATTTTTTTACACTTGGATAACTCAAACACGGTAGCATGCTTCCCACAGACCCTGTCCCAGTGAGAAAAAGGGCCTCTGCCATGGTCAGAGAATCTTGGCCACAAGCTGGCCATGCATGCTGCTGTATTGTCTTTCCTGTTTTTGAACCAGCAGAGGAAGGGTCTTCAGTGAGATCAGCATCTGGATGGGAGAATCTCTTGCCAGTGGCCTAGGAGCCAGAGTAGTTTTGCTTCTGTAGCTTTTAGAATCATATAAATATAACAGGTTTCCACACACCTCTTTTTGCCTTATGATCTGCCCCTAGCTCTCATTTTTGGACATGGGCATTTTTGGTACCGTTGCCCATTTTGAAAAAAGTTTTATAGAATTATTGAATTTATCCTTATTGGATGCATTAGAACTAAATGAATAAATATAGCTTTCATGCCTTTTCCTAGTTTTTGAAGGAAAATATGCTTTTTATAATCATAGAATCGTAGCACAGGAAGAGACCTTGAGAGGTCATCTAGTCCAGTCCCCTGCACTGAGGCAGGACTAAGTATTATCTAGACCATCCCTGAAAGGTGTTTGTCCAACCTGCTCTTAAAAATCTCCAATGATGGAGATTCCACAACCTCTCTAGGCCATTTATTCCAGTGCTTAAGCACCCTGACAGTTAGGAAGTTTTTCCTAATGTCCAACCTAAACCTCCCTTGCTGCAATTTAAGCCCATTGCTTCTTGTCCTATCCTCGGAGGTTAAGAAGAACAATTTTTCTCCCTCCTCCTTGTAACAACCTTTTATGTACTTGAAAACTGTTACCATGTCCCCTCTCAGTCTTCTCTTCTCCAGACTAAACAAACCCAATTTTTTCAATCTTTTCTCATAGGTCATGTTTTCTAGACCTTTCATCATTTTTGTTGCTCTTCTCAGGACTTTCTCCAATTTGTCCACATCTTTCCTGAAATGTGGCACTCAGAACTGGACACAATACTCCAGTTGAGGCCTAATCAGCACGGAGTAGTGTGGAAGAATTACTTCCCGTGTCTTGCTTACAACACTCGTGCTAATACATCCCAGAATGATGTTCGCTTTTTTTGCAACAGTGTTACACTGTTGACTCAGATTTAGCTTGTGATCCACTATGACCCCCAGATCCCTTTCCACAGTGCTCCTTCCTAGGCAGTCATTTCCCATTTTGTATGTGTGCAACTGACTGTTTCTTCCTAAGTGGAGTCCTTTGCATTTGTCCCTATTAAATTTCATCCTATTTACTTCAGACCATTTCTCCAGTTTGTCCAGATCATTTTGAATTTTAATCCTATTCTCCAAAGCACTTGCAACCCCTCTCAGCTTGGTATCGTCCGCAAACTTCATAAGTGTACTCTGTATGCCATTATCTAAATCATCGATGAAGATATTGAACAGAACTGGACCCAGAACCGATCCCTGCGGGACCCCACTCGTTATGTCTGTCCAGCATGACTGTGAACCACTGATAACTACTCTCTGGGGATGCATTAGGGTAGTTCTAAATAAAGGCCAGTAAACAGGTGTACAAAGTCAGAGTGATAGAAGAATAAAGGAGGAGGATTAACCTGCATTCTGACAGAAAAATAATTTTAACACAGCACATTTCTAAATAAAATCACTAAATAACTTACTAAATCTTAGTAACAGTGGAATAAATAATTGTTAATACATATATCTATATCAGTGTGTGTATATATATATATATATATATATATATATATATAACATGCATTTTTAAAGGAAAAATATTCTTTTTATGTAGTTAGTGCACTTCTAAATAAAGTCAAGTATCAGAGGGGTAGCCGTGTTAGTCTGGTTCTGTAGAAGCAGCAAAGAATCCTGTGGCACCTTATAGACTAACAGACGTTTTGCAGCATGAGCTTTCGTGGGTGAATACCCACTTCTTCAGATGCAAGTGGGTCTTGCATTCACTTGCATCTGAAGAAGTGGGTATTCACCCACGAAAGCTCATGCTGCAAAACGTCTGTTAGTCTATAAGGTGCCACAGGATTCTTTGCTGCTTCTAAATAAAGTATTAATGACAGGAATAAAGGAGAAGTATTAATACATATATAAACATACATTTTAGCAAAAATAATTGTATGCAGTTATTACACTTCTAAATATAGTTTGATTAAACAACTGCACAAAGATCACAAAGCATTAGTGATAGAGAACCTGCATCCAGAGAGCTAGTCACACACTACAGGGGACAGACATCTTCCAGAGATGACTAAAAAGGTTTTAAGCCAACAAGAAAGGAAAAAAGGCAGAGAGAGGAAAGAAGCATCTCACCCCCCAGAGTTACTGGCCAAATGACACAAACCCCTCTCTTCTAGGAGCTTGTAATAACCTCATTGGCTGAGCCAATCAGAAGGTATTCTTTAATCATGGAACCTCTTGTGGAATGACAGATCACACAGTATTACAATGGGTCACGTTTTCCTGAGTCATGCTGAGCACAGTACTTTATGGATTTATCCATCAATATCTCATTGACCCAGATTTTCCTGAGTCATGCTGAACACACCATTTTATTCACTGTCACACATTAAAATGTAAATCAGAGTTAAAAATACCTGCCCAAAGGAATGCATGTAGATTTCTCCATCACCTTTTTATTAAACCTATGTAAATTTAGCAGTTAACCTTATTTGGTTTTAATTCTGTACCAGGAATCAATTTGCCTCTTTCTACACAACATCTTTAGCATGTGCCTTTAAAAATGGCAGACAGACCCCCTAATGAAAGGCATACGTAACTGTGACAGTCAGGATCCAGACTCCCCGAGGGGACAACGTGGGGGGGGGTGTCAAACCCCAAGAATAAGCAGTTGACTCAGATGATTGTATGCAATGTTATTGTGCTATAAAAACATGCCAAGTAAGGTCTTTTATGAAAACATGTAATGTTTTGAATGGAGTGATCGTTATGAGCTATGCATACAGGCTATGGTTATGAATTTAAGTATTTGTGTATATAGAGAACTGTGTTCATAACACTTAGGTGCCACTCTGCAGCAGAACAGTAAGCAATCAGAAGGAAGAGACACCTCCCAAGACAGGTATTTACACAAAACCCAGTGTAAGTAACAATCCATTGTACAACCCAGGAAACAGCAACAATGGGTCATTCAATTTAATAGAAAGGCAGTGGGAGAACTAGGAATTCCCCCACATTGAACAGTCCTTTTCAATGGAAGGGATTGGAATGAAATGAAATGCATCCAGAAACTGAGGGACGTGCACTTGGCGGGTACTCTCTGAAACACTGGATCCCCTCAATGGCAGGGGGTTTGATGGGAACCAGGTCAAAGGCAATGGGTATCCTGTATTCGAAAAGGGATTTTATTGAATTTGAAAGGGTAAAGCCTGAGGTTGTGTCTTTATGTTTATTTGTGTGGAATGTGTCCATGTTTGCTTTTCCTTACTGTTTGATCTTTGAATCTGTGATGTGTCTATTAAATAAACCTTTCATTTATTTTCACCCCAAGCGGGTCTCTGGGGTGCACACTGTTGGAGTGCATGTGTCAAAGTAAACTGGTGTCTGTGGGACTGGTTTCACGCCTTCAGGGCTGATGAACCAGAGGGGAAAAGACCAAGTGGCTGAGTAATGAATAGTCTTCTATATTTATTGAAAATGAGCACCTATTGACTTTTGCTATAAGAGCCTTCTTAATTTAAACGCTGAAACACCAGTTTCCAGGAGATCATTTGTAAAGTGTGAAGATTTTGAGGGTCAGTATAATATCCCCATCAAACACGACCATGCCTGTGACAACCACTGCTATACGTGTAAGTACAGAAGGCATTGAAATGTACAGGGCAAGAATGGGATGCCCCAGCTGTAAGCTATTTTGCAAGTCCAATGCCTGTGTAGCAAAACCCAGAGCTTTGGGAACAGTTGGTAAAGTTGACTGTGAAACTAAATGCCTTTGTGGTAGTAGGTGACCAGATGTCCCGATTTTATAGGGACAGTCCCGATTGTTGGGTCTTTTTCTTATACAGGCTCCTATTACCCCCCACCCTGTGTCCTGATTGTTCACACTTGCTGTCTGGTCACCCTAGGTGGTAGTGTGGTTTCTACAATGTTAAAAATCACCCCTGTGAAAGCAAGACGTGTTCCTGGAGTTATGAGCAGACTGACAGCACGAATGGCCCCTAGTGTTTTATGTGAAGTCCTTGCTTTCTAGAAGAGGGTGAGGATTCTCTCTTTTATGACTTTGAAGCATGCAAGAAACTGGGCTATGCGCCAAATTATATCTCTGCCAGGCAGTTAAATAATGCGTCCAGTTGGGACTGTGTCATTGAGTTTGTTCGAAATGTTGTCGACAAGCATTTTAAGGGGTTCACCTTTATCGTCCACACCACTGAGAGTTATGACAGTTATTTTATCCTTAGTTGATTCAAATAAAAACTGGGCATTGACATTCTAGTGCAGGGTGGAAAACTCACGTGCACAATGGGGGGGCTGAGAAACCAGCCTTCTGATTCTTTACATTTCCTGGCCATGAAGCTCAGCAAGTTGCCCAAGGCCATGGAGTCGGAAGGAGTCAAGTGGCATTTCCCACATTTTTTCCAACACCTCAGAGAATCTGAATGATGTGGGGGGTCCTGTGCCTGGGGCAGGGCATGAGGCCTGGAGAGAAAGCGGGGTTTCTGAACTGCTGCTAGCCATGGGCGGTGGGAGACTAACCCCTGGTTCCTCCCCCAGTGCCCGAGGCCTCTCCCCTCCCCTTCTGCCCCCTCCCTCCCCTTCTATCTCCTCCTCCCCCACAGGAGCCCAAAGCACCCCCACTGCGGCCCCCAGACGGCCAGGGCTGGGGGGCAAGGCCCCACCCCCGATGCACCGCAGCCTCAGCGCCCACGGCCCCCGGGGTTCCAGGTGTCTGGGCAGCACTGTCGCCGCATCCCCAGTCCTGGTGCTTGGGCGGCGCAGTCACCACACCCCCAGCCCTGGGGGTCCGGTGGCCGGGCAGTGCGGTCGCCGTGCCCTCAGCCTGGATTTTTGAGGAGGCAGGGCCCTGAGGTGAGGCTGACATGGGGACATGAATGGGAGGTGGGGTAAGCTAGGGATAGATGGGGCGGGGGCTAGGCTAGAGCGCTACCAGTGGTTAGATGGTTTGCAAGGGTGGTGTCTGTCCCACGACACTGATTCTGTGAGCTTTGTGAATCAAAGGGGATTGGAACCCATTGCTGGGGGATAGTGTAAGGGATCTGACCAATGAGATACTGCCAAAGGAACACATTTTGGAGTTTGTGTCCGCAGGTCCTAAAAGATAGATATGGGCACAAACTTGCTGGCAGTAAGACATTTGCGGAAAAATGAGACCCTTTTAAAACTGCTCACCAAAGCTACCCCACAGCAGAGAGAGGCTATTTCGTGTGCTGCCTCCGGTGATGTGATAGCTGCCAATCTCAGAATTGGAGTATAATGCTTTAAAAGGAAATGTCCCCCTGGAGCCCTGACAGATAAGCCTACTAGCAGAGACGAGGCTTTATTAGAAACCAAGCAATAAGAGGTTGGCCCTAAAAAGAAAGAAGCAGATTGCAAAACAGTTTGGGAGGGTTATCAGCCCATTGTTAAGCTTTGCTATCCCTCTTCTAACCGTCTTTTAAATAATCAATAATGGAATATGCTGAAATAATGTATCTGGTGCCAGGCCACCAACTAGACCAAATGAGAGGAGTCTTTAGTGATGATGAAAATATCAGAACCTCAGCAACTTGCTGGCTGCACTTTGAGATGAAAGATTCTTAAAAGAACTGGTCTATCTGACTACGAAAAGGCTAAACTTTGTGAACATGTTGTTCAGAGTTACCTGGTAGCTGTCAAGCAAGGTGAATCAGAAAAGACAAAAATAAGCCTCTTTCTCCCTGGGCAAGAGCAAAACTGGACCCCTGAAATTGAGGAGGGTTAATTGACTGTCACTAGGAGACATTGGAGCAATATTCACCATAAGGAAAATGCGGAGGGGTTGTTAAATAAGCTGTATCCGCATCAAGATGTCTCTTCTTGTGTACCAAATTTTCAGCCACTTTGAACATAAGAACACAGGACTGGAAGGGACCTCCCAGGTCAGTGATTCCAGCCCCTACTATCAGAGGCAACCCCATCATATAATCCCAGTAACAAATTCATCAAGCTCCTTAAAAACAGTTACCTTTCTTGTCCTGACTCTTCCTACGGGAGGTTGGTCCAGAACCTCACTCCTCTAATGATTAGAAACCTTCTTCTAACTTCCAGCCTAAATTTATTCACAGCCAGTTTATCCCCATTTGTTCCTGTGCAAACCCTCCCAAATGTATTTATAGAAAACAACTATATCCCTGCTCAGTCTTTATTTTGCTAGGCTAAACAAGCCTAGGTCTCTAAGTCTTTTTGCATAAAATAGGCTTTTCATTCCCCAATCACCTAATAGCCCTTCTCTGCACCTGTTCCAGTTGCAATTTATCTTCCTTGAACATGGGTCACCAGAATTGCCCCCAGTGTGCCAGATGCGGTCTCACCAGTGCCCTGCCCAAAGGCATTAGCACGTCCCTACTGCCACTGGAAATACCTTGCCTGGTGCATCTTAGGATCCCTTTGCCTTTCTTGTGGATGCATCACAGTGGTGGCGTAATCCTGTGATCAGCTAATACCGCCAGTTCTTTTTCTGCCTGTCATTTCCACCCCAGGAGTCCCTGCCGGGGGGCAGAAATGCTTGTTATTAGTCCCTAAATGCATCACCTTGTACTCTGCACTATTAAACTTCATCTCATTTCCATTGCTCCAGTCCTCAACGTCAGCCGGTTCTTTCAGTAGGATATTCTAATCGGCCTCTTAACTTTCTGTCATCAGCAAATTTCATTAGCACACTCCTGCTTCTTGTGCCAGTCATTAATGAAAATATTAAATAAGATTGGTCCCAAGACCACAGTGGCACTCTGTACCTCAGAGCAACATCCTGGAACCCCAATATTCACCCCTGTAATAGAATTATGGTATATTTCAGGGGTAGGCAACCTATGGCACACGTGCTGAAGGCGGCACGCGAGCTGATTTCCAGTGGCACTCACGCTGCCCGGGTCCTGGCCACTGGTCCGGGGGGCTCTGCATTTTAATTTAATTTTAAATGAAGCTTCTTAAACATTTTTAAAACCTTATTTACTTTACATAAAACAATAGTTTAGTTATATATTATAGACTTCTAGAAAGAGACCTTCTAAAAAGGTTAAAATGTATGACTGGCACGCGGAACCTTAAATTAGAGTGAATAAATGAAGACTCGGCACACCACTTCTGAAAGGGTGCCGACCCCTGGTATATTTCATACAAAGCATGCCATGGAAGATATCATATGAAAGGTCATGATCTGCTGAAACCCATTCTGTCAAAATATGTATATCGTTAGTGTGTATGAAGTGATGAGATTTTACTCTGTGGTTGTTACAGGAGTATGCTGTAAGTTTGAGAGTCGTCTACTGCCAGTCCTCCAGTGACAATAAAGGAGGTAACCCTCCTAGGAGGGTGTTAAACGACTATTAATCAGCAGGGGAGTTGTAAATAAGGGATTTACAATTCTGTAAAAGAAGCCTCACACAATGGGGGATTGCTCAACCCTATGACTCAGCAAAGCCCACCGGGACATGTCTGGGCTGGTGTTTTCCAGGCACATGGACTGAGGATATAAAATAGGGGACAGTGGCATCATGCTTGGGCCTTTCTCTTCCCCCACCAATGCTGGAAGCAACGAATGCTGGGATGACAAAGACCTGAACGGAGGAGACTGGTCCCAGGCTGAAAGGGGAAGCCTGTGTATTAAGAACTATAACCTACCTGCAACATCCAGTGGGGTGAGAAAAACTGCTTGATCCAAATCCTGCCTAGTCTAATAAGGCTTAAGATTTAGACTGAACATTTACCTTTTCTTTTCTTTGATAACTATCTCTAACCTTTTGTGCATACCACTTATAATCACTTAAAATCGATCTTTCTGACGTTAATAAATCTGTTTTATAGTTTACCTAAAACAGCATGTTTGGGTTGAAGTGCTTGGGTAATCTCACCTCAGTTTACAGGCTGGTGTGTGTCCCTCTCCGCATCATGGGAGGGGTGGACTGGATAACAAACTTATACTGGGGTCAGGCTTCTGACCAGGGCAAGATTGTATATTCCAGGGGTGCAAAGATGGGGGCTTGGGAGATTTGCTTGTGTCTTTCTCTGTGTGAGTCATGAGTGGCTCAGGGAGCATTCATGCAATCTAGCTGGGCTCCACATGCTGTTATGCTGAGTGATAATAGCACCTGGAGGAGTTTGCTGCTTGCCAGTAGCAATGCATTGTGAGAGACAGCCCAGGTTGGAGAGTTAAGGGGCCCAGCAGTACCCCAGTTCCGAGGATACCATCACAACCGCTCCGTGAGGCGGTCTCCTGGTGACTTCGCTCTAGCCAATGGTTCCCCTTTCAGCACAACTTGTCTCCCTTTTAGCCAGGGCCGTAGCCACCTCATTTGTGAACTAATCCGTATAGTCTCTAGCTTTACTAATAATGTCCATCTGGCAACGTAACAAACATTGATTAGAGCCTCTGTACTGCCCCTGTCTAGAGCAGAGCTGCAGCAGAGTCCAAGGCCAGACGGGCCCCTGCGTGATCTAGTGCCTGACCTCCTCAGTAACACAGGCCATGGCATGTCCCATGGCCTGGAGAGCCTAAAACAGCCTTGATTACAGGATGGGGCCACACCTGGGTTGAACCAGCTACTCCCAGAACAAACAGAGCATGAAGTTGCAGTAAAAGGGCGAGCTCAGGAGGCTGCAGCTAGGCCTGGAGATGCTGTAGGGAGCCAGAAGGCTCGTGTAGGGCCCCAAGCCAGCAGGGGAGAAGCCGAAGAGTCGTGGGGAAAGCGCTCCAGGCAGGGAGACCTGAGCGAGAGCCTGTAAAGCCAGCTGGGCTGCAGCCTGGGTGAGTTTGTTTTGCAAGCCTCTGAGTGGGACACCCCCACCCCTTATAAATCTTTATATTTAACACTATTATAAATGCTGGAGGTGAAGCGGGGTTTAGGGTGGAGGCTGACAGCTTGTGACCCCCAGGTCATAACCTCGCAACCCCCTGAGGGGTCCTGACCCCGTTTGAGAATCCCTGCATGAAGGTAACCTCCTTTCTGCTCCATGGAGACCTGCTTTGTTCTGTGTGCTGCTTTTCAGTGCGGTTCCTTGAGCTGTTTGTCTGATAAAGCACCTTTGTGCTGCTTGTTTGTATTTTAAGCAGCAGTTAATGGGAGGGAGAGCCTGTGAACACTGTGCTGTGAGGAAGGAGAGAGCAGCTGGAAGCCAATATACATTGACTTTATTCCATGCCTCTCCAGTCTGTGCCTTCCCGGCAGGCATCAGGCCCATTTAATCTAATGCTCATTAGGATTTAAAATACTGCCATGGCACCCAGAGCCTCTGGCTGAGATTTCAATGCATTTTAAGTTAGTTCACTCTTCAATTTGGTATTTATTGGCTTCCTTCTCCCCATTAGAAGCAACAGAGCTGTGAGCATCACACATCTCATTGGGCTTTATGCCAAACTTGTTAACAGTTCATTAGAGGCAATTTCGTTAACAAGCTTCATCTGAAGTCGCGGAGGCAAACTGCAGCACAACTGACCTTTAATTGGATTCTACCTCCCTTGTTGCAGAACGATGCGGGAGGGGGAATGTTCCCCAGCTCCAGGCAGGCGTATCCAGCCATCCCTACACCACAGCTTAGTTGTGCTGGCTTGCAGGTCTCCTTGAGAGGAAGTGACACCTTGCAGCCGCTAGCTCACAGAAAAAGGACACGCACTTCAGTGAAGATGCTGAGCAGGAGAACCTCCTGAGAGTTCACGCTGCTGCCAGTCAGTGGCCAGCAGCCATTTTTAAAGAACGAGGGCATTTAGGAACTTCTGTGACCCACAGAACCCCTCACTGCCAGCTGGCAAGTGGTTCACTGGTCTGTAAGACCAGGGGTGGCCAACCTGAGCCTGAGGAGCCAGAATTTACAATGTACATTGCCAAAGAGCCACATCAACTCTTCCCCCCCTGCTCCGAGCACCTCCCGCCCACTGGCAGCTGTCCCCCACCCTCCCAATCAGCTGTTTTGTGGTGTGCAGGAGGTTGGGGGGGGGAGTAAGGGCCCAGCAGGCTCAGGGGAGGGGGCTGGAAGGGGTGCAGTGGGGGGCAGGGCCTGTGGCAGAGCCAGGGGTTGAGCAGTGAGCACCCCCCCCGGCTCATTAGAAAGTTGGCCCCTGTAGCTCCAGCCCCAGCGCCTAGACAAGGAGCCGCATTGGCTCCGGAGCCACAGGTTGGCCACCCCTGTGTAAGAGCAACTCCTATCAGACCTGACAAACTTGCCACACTAGTTCCTGGTATTTATCCATAACTAGTGTCTTGTAAGGTATCAAATGAAAGCTAGTGACACACTCCTCATCCTAGGCATTGCAAGATGTATGGATGGGTGGTGTGTAAGGAGTTGTGTAGCCACTAAAAATGTTTTAAATGATGTAACCAGGCACAGTTGACACACACGTTTCTACCAGACCAACCATGTCTATTCACTTGCCCCTGCTTAAATGAAGCACTGCAAGTCATAAGAACACACTGATAGCTACATTTGCATTTCAAGTCAACATGGGAAGACACCAGAGGCTAAATTGTCTCTGGGCTGCAAAGACAATGAACTTGGGGTATCAGAGGAAGGCACAAGGAGTCTTGCTTTGTCCTGCAGCCAGGGAGTAGCTGGGCAGTGTGATTACATGAATGACAATGGGATCTCAAGCAGGGTTTGGCTGAAAGCACCACAAAGGACAGTTGGGTCAGAAAGATTCCTTTCAACAAGGGCTTAGCCTGTTTAGACTAGAAGCACGTTATACCTTTGTGTTTTATCTGTAATCTGTTCTTATTGTCCTTGCTCACTATGTTGTATGCCTTAACCGTTGTTAATAAACTTAGATTTGTTTTCACTGCGTTACAGGGCTGTGTTCCATTCTGCTTGTGGGTGCATCCCCCCTCCGGGACAGCTGCCCGGGTCAATACCCTGATCGTCCACAGACGGGCTGGGAACCATATGGGGATGTTTCTGAGGAGGTGGGGACTGGGGTACACAGTGTTAACCTGCAGGGCAAGGTAGGGACTATGCTAGAAGCAGCCTGAGAAGAGCAGTTGGGTGGTTAACAGACTGGGCTGGCGGGGGCTAATACCCAGATTAGCACCAGCATGTGGCTTTCGCTGGGACAGGGGTAAGAGGGAGCCTTGGTTCTGGGCACTCAGTGTCAAAACCTCTCCCCAGGGTTTTACGCAGGCACAGCCTTTATTTCCCTCAACCACTCAGCCCATTCCCAGCCGTCCCACTGCAGCAGAACCGGGTGAGTCTCCAAGCCCTGCTCTACCTGAATATGGACCTTTTGCCTAATTTGCAGGAAGCTCTCCAGGGAAGGGAGCCAATGGCTTTATAACAGGTTCCTGAGGTTCTGGCTGCTTATGATGCTGGTGCAGCTGTTTGCTCCACTCTCACTGTCTAGGGCTACTTGCTGAGTGTTTATTTTAAGATGTTATTGTGTCAAGGGTAAATATGAAGGAACATCTGAAGAAGTGGGTATTCACCCACGAAAGCTCATGCTGCAAAACGTCTGTTAGTCTATAAGGTGCCACAGGATTCTTTGCTGCTTTTACAGATCCAGACTAACACGGCTACCCCTCTGATACTATGAAGGAACAGACTATGTCAGCACCCAGCTTCTGCCCCTGGGTATGGGGTGAGGTTGCTGCTGTGGCAATGCAGGCCCAATGGGATGGGTGGCTATTGTCCATCCTACGCTGTGTGTACAGAGTGTAGGCAAGCTGCCCGGGTGTGTGCATGCAACGCTTAACTGTCGGGGGGGGATAGGTGGCCCAGCCAGCACCAAGAGAAGCTGTCACCCCCTAACCCTCCAGCATCAAAGTATCTCAGCAGCTCACAGCTGGGAGCCGCAAGTCATGGAAAAGCATGTGGCTGCCTCCTGCTGCACTCACTGGCTCCAGCAACAGCATGGGCACTTGTGCTACCATGACCAGCAGGCCCCTTGTGCCTCATTGTCAGTGGTAGGGGATCCGTAACAAGGACCACGTGTACATCAGACACGATGCATTTCCAGCATCTTCAGGGAAGGGCCAATACGGGGCCCAGTTCTACCCTTTACTACTTCCCACAGCTGGTTCAGTCCACACACATTTTGCCTGCACCTTATTGGAGTATAGCCAACAGCTCCAGGCCCTTTTCCACTTGAAGTGAAACACATGGAATGCAATTCCCTTCTTTATTAAAAATGCTGAAGTGCCAGGCGTGGTTATACAGCTTGGGAGAAGCAGCAGGAGTGGATAACAGCCAGGTTTGTGTTCCAGATCCAGTTTGATGAAGTCCCACCTTCTTTCCTCCTGCAGCTCTGCATCCTCATCTCAGCTAATCACTTACCAGGCTCAATGCTGCTGCTCAGCCACAGGTGTCTCCTGGCTCGTTAGATGGCTGGCTGAGCATAGAAGCAGTGGCCCAAACCCCCTCTGAATCCAGCCAGCACAGCAAGCTTTGGAATTGCCCTGTGACAATTCTTATCCTTCTGAGACCAGACATGAAAATGTGGCATTGCTTATTGCCCTGAGTCAACAGCCCTTTCCTCATGATGCAGCCAGATCACAGCGGGGTCCCCTCCCCTTCATCTCTTCCTCACAAACTTTTTGGTCGCTGCGTTGGGATTCATGCGCCGCCGGCCCGCACCCAGAGCTGCATCCCGGATCTGCAGGTTGGCTGCACGGCTATAGATGTCGTTTTCTGCGAAGGGAGAAACCCCTGCAATGTAATCCGGGTCAAAGACATTGGTTTTCTGCCTTGCTTTCCGGGAAAGCCGCTGCTGAGGAAAGTGCTGGTCCTCAGCCAAGTGGGGGTTGCTGGCGTGTTTCCCCCCTTGGGGAGTGGGCAGCGAGTACTGCGGGAGAGAGTAAGAGTCGTTAAGGAGCAGAGTCCCCTTACAAAGCCAGGACACTAGATGGAGGCCGGCCTGGTCCCTGTTGGTCTTAATCTGAGAAACTCCTTCCATGCCAACAAGTCATAGCACAAGTGAAACAAACCCCTGTATTGTTTCACCACAGGGGTGTGAAAACATCCCCAAGCCATTAACAAGAGACCAGGTGCTCTGACTCAACACTGCTATTACTACTAGGCTGTGTCATGACAGCAGACCAGCCAGCATGTTGTGCCTAAGTCCCACTGATGAGCTACTCACCCGAAGCCCTCGTGTATTCAGGACTTTTGGGTTGCGAGACAAGTGCATGTGGATGGTGCCATCAGCGCCCACGCTTACTGCAACCTTTTTCAGTGTCTTGTTGCCACAGTGCGGACAGAAGACCTTGGTCATGTCGGACGTTGTCCTAGAAAACAGAAGTGGTTCAATGCTCCAGTATCACAGGGTGGCTCCACAGGCTGCAGCACTCTCCACAAGCAGGATTCTAGCAACCAGCCGGTCTGGGCTCAACGTCCCAAACCCTGTTAAGAGAGGACGGAGCCAGGCCCCTGTGCACAAGATCCAGAAAGAGGAAGGCAACCCCTGGAGCTAGGTGATGCGCTGGCTTCATGCACCTGTTTTTCATTACTGGAGTCTCAGGATCTAGGTCACAATCTGAATGAGTTTGTTGAGTCCCAACTTAACCCAGGACAGGCATTTATCCCCCAAATATACTCCTCCACACAATTGGATAAAGCGGCAGTCCCTGCCCAGAGGAAGCCCAGGACTAAGAGGGGATAGTACTGGTTAGGACTGAGATTCTGGGGCTTAATTTTCTTGGGAAAGCTTCTCCCTGTCTGCACGCAGCTGTGTTATTTAACATTTATATTGCACCACTCAGCTGTCTAAGCACCAATGACCCCACAACACCTCCCTGGCTAAAGTGATGCTGCTCTTCACTGGCAGGTTCCGATGCTTGTGACACGTACTTGAAGCAGCCATGACAGCGTAAGATGTAGCTTCTGGCTTGCCGGATCAGCATGCCATTCATTGCCAGCACATGGAGACCCATCTGGAGCAGAACATTCTGCAAGGAGAAGGAACAGCCATGGGGGAAAACCCTGTAGGAGGAACCTCCAGGCAGCTCTTAGAGGCACCAATCAACCTACAAACAATGCACATTGACAGAATTGTAGCAGATGGCAGGCCTCCGAGACAGAACCAGCTTTGTGGATGGCCTAAAGACAGTTCTGGGAGGAGTTGTGTGGCTAAAGCAGGGGTGAGGCACTATTGCTCCCCAGTACAGCTGAAGACACTGACTGCAACCTTGGAGTCTTGTAACCACAGTGTAGACAGAGTCCACAGGGGTCCATCTAGGCCAGGAACCTCTCTGAGGCCAGTACCTGCTGCAGCAGAAGAAAGTTCAAGAAACCTGGTGTTGGGCAATTTATGCAATAAACTGCCCATGGGGGTGTCTGACTCTTCCTAACCCCTATTAGTTGGAGGTTATTTTATGCCCTAAAACCAGACATTGACTCTATTTACCCAGCTTGGGTAGGGCCCATCTCTTCTCTAGAGCCGACTAACTGAAATGTCATCTGCAGTAGGGGACAGCCTTTGTTCGCCCCTTTTCTCATTGTGCAGGCAAGTGCATCACAGGGCAGTCGAGTGCAGATCTTTCTGGCATTCCACTCTTGTGCAGGGGGCTTTAGCGTCTCCACTGACTCCATGTTAAAAACTGACCATTGATTCCTGCCCTTTCTGCCCAAGCCAGTGTCAGACCCAGGCACTTTGCTGGTTTGGAAAGCCCTAATGAATTACATGCCCTCGCTCTCCTCCTTTATCCGTTCTTTTGCTGACTTGCTCAGTGATGTCCAGCAGAGGCAGAATCTTCCCTTTGCAGAAGCCCTGCTGCTTTGGCTCCCATTCATCCCATTCTCACAGTCACTCCTTACCTGCATGGCAAAGTCTGTGGTCACGCAGCCGACCTGCACGTTGGCAGAAGCATCGCCATGCCCCATACCCTGCTGGATCCGTTTGATGTTGTTGGGAGTTATCCAGCCTTCATCGTCATCACTGTCCCCTTCACTTCCATCCTCCCCAGCACTTTCCTGATCCTCCCCAGACTGGAGACGCGCCGGTACCTCTGGGCTAATGGAAACGGTGTCAGCTTTCTGGAAGGTGAGAGACACTCGGTCAGTGTGGCCTATACAGCACCTAGGCAGGCGAGATGAGTGATGCCAGAGAAGGGGGCACCAACCTAACAGCCACAAAGCTAGACAGGAGTGAGCCAGCAAGAGAATCCACAGAAACCAGGGAGCAAGGAGGCAACAGCTGAAATGAGTTGGGCAAAGACTAGGGAATTAAAGAGCGCACGCTGCCTCTCACCTGCAGCTCCTGCAAGGCCCCTTCAATGCTGGGCAGAGGGTTCCTCCAGTACAGGAAGGAGCCGAACTCTGGCCTCTCCTCTGCTGCTGCACGCAGGCCACTTTCAGATGCAGACAGACACGCATCTTCCTCCAGGTGCTTGGACTAGGTTTGAACAAATAGAAGTAAGTTAGTGGGACACAGGAAAGTGCCTGCATGGTTGATCACTGGGGGAGGGCGTGGGGCTGGGTGTAAGTGTGTGCCAACTCTGTCCCTCTCTGACTGCAGCTCCTCGGCATCGAAGGGTAGGGCTTTATTATGCACCGCAGGCTAGAGACACAAATGAATGTGCCTATGTAGTAACATGGTTAATGTTCCTATTGTTAGTTAACTGTTCCCATTCTCAGTCAATTCCCCCAGGAGCATAAAACCTGTGCAAATGTTAAGGCCCCTACATTGCCAGAGTGATGTGGAGCCTTATTATAAAGGACAGTAAGGCAGTGATTCCCAAAATGGGGTTCACAATGTTACAGGGGGTTATCGGGGCAGGGATTCCCTAATGGCAGACAGAGCTGTCCCTAGGGACCCTGGGCAGCACGGGGCCAGCAGCCCGGAGCCCCTGGACTTCCAAGAGCTAAGAGGATCAAAGCAAGCATGTCTATCACACTGATGAGATTTAAACTTCAAGACTCCTTATAAGAAATGGAAAGGGAGGTGGATATTTTTTGCTGTTTTTAAAATTAAACAGGCAGCTAGTCTTGTTTTTAAAGTTATTATGAAGAAGTTTAAGCTTTGTTGTAACGTGTGTTGTTTGTCTGGACTGCTAAAGACCTGAATGCGTGTGTAGGAGGAACTCTTTGAGTTGGCTTCTTAAATATCTTCCTGCTGTTTCACATCTGATACTCCTTGATGAAACAGGAGCCTTGTCTTATAACAGGCTTATTCAAAATGATACAAGCTACAAAAGTGAGATCTTGGAAGAAAGATCTTGCCATTTTCATAATGTAATAAAAATACTGTAATTATAAGTAAGAACATAAGAATGGCCCTACTGGGTCAGACCAAGGGGCCACCTAGCCTGGTATCCTGTCGGCCGACAGTGGCCAGTGCCAGGTGCCCCAGAGGGGATGAACAGAACAGGGAATCATCAAGTGATCCATCCCCTGTCACTCATTCCCACCTTCTGGCAAACAGAGACCAGGGACACTTAATAAATAGTGTGTAATAAGCATGTCATAAAAACAAATTTTATATTTCCAAGATCACTGCTTTTATAATTTATACTCAGGCAAACGAGAAAATCCCTGGAAATATTCATTTTTAGGGGAGGGTTCGTGAGACTTGACATTTTAGTGAAAGGCGTTCACAGGTTGTTAGTTTGCGAACCACTGCAGTAAGGGAATCCTCAGCTAGGAAAGTCTATGGGCTTTCTTGCTTTTTTCCTGTGCCAAAGTGGCACAGTGGGGTTAGATTACAGCTCAGGATTTATTTTACTTACCCATTTAAAAAAAAGAAAAAGGAAAAAAAAGGACTTTGGGCAAATAAAACACTTAAACAGTCAAAATGTCAGGACAATCAAAACCAAGCCCTTCCCAAAGTACCCAGCCAGGTCCAGGCCAATGATTTGCAAAACTGTATGACTTTCATGTATGAAAGTCTGAGCAATTTGACTTTTTTTGGCTGTTTGGTGTTCTGTAATGTAATTTAAATGAAAAACCCTGCATTCCAGTTACAATCCTGGAATTGGTCACCAAGTGTTTGACTTAACTTTCCTGTGTTTAGCAAATGCTGACTAGTTAGTTTTTTCTGTACTGTAGTTTAAATAAATTACCAAAACAATTGAAACTGGTGTGATTATATTGCATTATTTTGACATAAAATATGCAGAATTTTTTTTGCAGAACTTTGGATTTTTGGTGCAGAATCCCCCAAGGAGTATATTCTGCAATTGACTTGTGAGATTTCTGGACAAGTCCTGAACCGCCCTCTGCCTCAGTTTCCCCAGGATACAAAGATCTCTACCTACCCCACAGGAGAGGCTGAGCCTTCAAAAGTGTGGAAGGCTCTTTTTCCCCCATGCTAGCACCTTTCATCGGAGGATACAAGACCACTACCATAGCTAATGCAAACAGTTACCTTGGAAGGCAGGTGGAACCCAGCAACATGAACAGGAGCCTCTGGATGCTGTATGGTGGAGCTCAGATGAACCTGCAGGGGATTAAGAGTAACGGTGAGTTTGGCAGGCAGAGCAGAATGTACGACTAGAGCCACCCTGGGCTAGTTCCTAAGCCAGCAACACAGGGACAGCCTGGGGCATCTCTACAAACCCCTCCAACAATGGAGCTTAGTTGACTTTAACTGTTTTCCAAGCCAGAATGGAAGGTGTTGACTAGCAGGCAGCTGACTGCGCTTTAACCGATGGCTGGAAACAAACTGTTACAGCTTCGTGTTCAGTCCCCAGGATCTCTCAACTACGTAATGTTTACACTACAAGGCAACTTGGTTCATAAGCTGTGCCCCAGAACTTGCAGGTGAGGGATGGAGTGTGGGGGTGGAGATGGGGGGCACACCTTGTGAATCCACTCTGGGCCAAATCTGGGGTTTATGTAGCTCTGCTCTTTCATCCAGTATAAAGGAGCCAGAGTGGTGGTGTAGATATTACCTGTAGTGTGGTCATAAAAAGTGACAGGCTTCTAACAGGTAAATCTTTGTGATTCCATAGTTTATTAACTGACAGCTGTTTACATGCATCATAATTATTTAATTTTTTGATCTATACATTTTATAGAAACTGGAATTATTTGGAGGAAGGATAGGGGACTATAGCCATGGGGCCAATGCTGCAAGCTGTTTGTTCACCTGGGCTATGGGGAAAAAAAATAGTACATGATCATGGAATTAGAGAATGTATAACAATAGATAATCACATGGGGGCACAATTTTAATTCTGGCATGTCCTAACTCGAGTGTTTGAGTTTTACATTCTTTTAATGCAAGTTGATTAGATTACTCCTGGGGGAATTCTGTGCCACTGCATGTGTGCATAATTAATAAGCCATGCTTCTTTTTAATTTTTTTGCACAGAAAAAATTTCTGCTGAAAAGTTGCTGCTGTTCTGCCTTTTGCCCACCAGAGGGTGCTGTGCCAATAGAACACAGCAGCAGCTCCCAGCCAGCTAGGGGAAAGAGAGAGTCTGCAGAGCCGCCTTTGCAGCAGGCCAGGTCAGAAGACGGGGGCTGTGGAGTGCTGTGGACGGGGAGGGGGAAATGGTCAGACTGGGGCTCATAAGGGGTAATGGGGGAGGACAGACTGGGGCACAGACTGAATGGGAGTGGAGGCATAGGGCCAAGGTCGGAGGGAGGTGCAGGGCCACATGGTGATGGGGGTGGGGATGCAGAACTACATAGAGACAGAGGGTGGCTGGGTTGGGGTACAGACAGATGGGGATGGGGTAGAGCCACAAAGGGAGGGGGAGAGTGGATGTCTGAATCTGAGACTTGGGGTACATTCAGACTACCCACCCTATTGGTGGGTAGCGATCGATTTATCGGGGATCGATATCGCGTCTCCCCATCGACTCCATGGGAGCAAGCGGCGGTAGCGGAGTCGATGGGGGAGCCGCGGACATCGATCCCGCACCGTGAGGACCTGAGGTAAATCGATCTAAGATACTTCGACTTCAGCTACGCTATTCATGTAGCTGAAGTTGTGTATCTTAGATCGATACCCCCCCTAGTGTAGACCAGCCCTAGGGGTCAGCCAGGGTCTGCATGGGAGAAGCTCCCTAACAGTCCCTCCCCACCCCCCAAAAAACCTGCTCCATACATTTCCCACCCAACAACCCTCCAAGTTCACACCCAGGCTCCTTCTCAGCAATTTACTTCCCTCTCTATCTCCCCTGTTACCCTGACTCTTCCCAGCCTTGCACTGCTTCTGGGGGGTGTGGGAAATACGTTTCTGCATTGTAGTTTAAATGAATTATTACCCAAAGTTCTGTATGAATACGCCTAATAAGGAATCTATTTGTCAAACATTTTCTGAATTTTTTTGTTGTCTGTATTGTTACAGACATACTTGCTGACACATTTTGAAATGACCAAAAATTAACAACATAAAAACTGGGTCAGACCAAAGGTCCATCTGGTCCAGTAGCCTGTCTTCAGACAGTGGCCGATGCCAGGTGCCCCAGAGAGAATGAACAGTTAATCATCAAGTGATCCGTTCCCAGCTTCTGGCAAACAGAGGCTAGGGACTCCATCCTGGCTAATAGCCACTGATGGACCTATCCTCCATGAATTGAAACTGGTCTGATTACATTGTGTAATCAGATGTAATATTTTACCTAAGTTCTCTAATGTAGTCAGATATTTCTTAAAACCAGAAGAGCTTTTTGGAGACCAGACAAAAAGGTGACATGGCACCAGGCCATGACAGTAGATGCAGACTGAATTTTACATCAAGAATTGGGATTAAACATCCCCCTCGCTTTTCTCACGACTATACACCCTCACCAAACACCTTTGAAAAGCCTATTCACTCATGAAGGGAGTAATCCTGAAGGACCTATGCAGCACTAGGGTAGTGGATTGGGTCTGTCACTCCAGGGGAGTTTACCTTTTTTTCTGGCTCTGTCTTCAGATGAGCCACCCCAACAGTCTCTGCTTCCAACTGGTAGGTCAGGGCTAGCACCTGAAGATCTGTGGCTGACAGACTAGGGTAGTCACCCGTCTTTTTTGAAAATTCTGTCACTATAACAAAGGGAGAGTGCCGTCATTGGGGGATTCCACCAGGGCGAATCCAACGGTTAGCAGACACGTGTATACTGATGAGCGCTTTCAGAGGCAATTGGAACTTTCAGAAAAATACAAAATACAGAGGTTGGGTAGGGGTACCTGTATAGGCTGCTCTTTCACTTGAGCCATTCCCCTCTAGTGAGAATTCTTCCCATAGCCCTCACCCTCTTAAGGGCATTTTCTCTTTAAATCTCACCCTAAAAGCTTTTCTTGTAGGCCTCAAAGTGGCACAGACCCTTTGACGTAGAGCTACACAATCAAAGAGCATTTATCTGCTGAGCTCAAGAATATTTGGAAAGAATCCAGACGTAGTATCACTTTTCTCTTGAAAAGTGACAATAAGGTTGTTTTAGGCTCAAGATGTAGGTTTTAGTAGTAGCAGATCAAAGACTCCTACAATCTGTCATGCCTCTCCTCATCCATTACCGCCACTAGAATCATTGAGATGTGACAATGATCCCCTCTGTGGAATGTCTGAAATAAATTCCATAAGAATAGTTTTATTTGAATGCTAACTTTCTCCCAGAGGGATTTCAACCCAAACACCACAGCCTTGTGCTACTGCATGAGAACTAAGCAAAAGTGATTAGAAACAGAAGTAAAACCAGCCTATTTGGCTGTCCGGGGTGGGAGGTAGATTAACAGCATGAAGGGTGAGAGTATGTTGGGACTCTTAAAATTATTTGTTTCAATCACAGGAGCAGGAGTTAATAAAGGAATGGGGCTTTCCTCCTGACAGTTGCTCTAAGGCTATGGTTAACAGAATCCAGGCACGCTTCCTATGACCAAAAAAACCAACCTATTCAGCGAAAAGCTGTACAAGTGCCAGGACAGGCAGAAGAACACTGAGTTAGCAGCTGGCAGCTAAGCTAACGCTCTGCTAGTTGTCCCCGAGGCCAGCTCACTTACCTAGTTTAACGTACTCAGGGAAGGGCTGTTTGAAGTGAAGCTCATAGGGCAGCACGGCCAATCGCCTCCTGGTTTCCTTATCCCGGATTTCACTGACCACCTCCTTAACAGTGTAAACGTTTCTACCGAAGTCCTGTTGTATGACACACACAAGAATTCCTGATATTAGGAGCAGACAGACAACTGACTCTGATTCCAAGGCCAGAAGGCACATGGGGATGCCCATCCCCACAGACAGCACAGTGTGGTTCCAAAGCAGCCCCATAAACAGTGCCCATCCCATGGAGCCAGGTGCTGAAACACCCCAACCTCCCCCTGCCCCACAGATGGGAGAGGGGCTACCTGGCTCCCCTGCTCTGTAGCCACTGCCTGAGACAGAAAGACAGAGTCTTGGTGGGGCCACTGGATGATCAAGGCACTAAAGGAGCAGGCCCTTCTGAAGTGATTAGAAACAAAAGTAAAAACTGACTATTCTGCTGTCCTGGGTGGAGTGGGGAGTAGATTAACAGCATGAATGGGGAGAGCTAAATGAATTCTTTGCATCAGCCTTCGACGAAGTGGGTCTTCACCCATGAAAGCTCATGCTCCAATACGTCTGTTAGTCTATAAGGTGCCACAGGACTCTTTGCTGCTTGTACAGATCCAGACTAACATGGCTACCCCTCTGATACTTGACATGTGTACAAGATGACTGGAGAATAAGTAATGTGATACCAATGTTTAAAAAAAGGCTCCAGAGGCGATCCTGGCAATTACAGGCCGGTAAGCCTAACTTCAGTACCAGACAACTTGATTGAAGCTATAATGAAGAACACAATTATCAGAAACATATATGAACATTATTTGTTGGGGAAGAGTCAACATGCCTTTTGTAAAGGGAAGTCATGCCTCATCAATCTCTTTGGACATGTCTATACTACCCGCTGGTTTGGTGGGCAGCGATCGATTCAGAGGGGGTCGATTTATCGTGTCTAGTCTAGATGCAATACATTGACCCTCGAGCGCTCTCCCGTTGACTCCTGCACTCCACTGCCGTGAGAGGCGCAAGCAAAGTCAATGGGGGAGCAGCAGTTGACTCACTGCAATGAAGATATTGCGGTGAGTAGGTCTAAGTACGTCAACTTCAGCTAAGTTATTCACATAGCTGAAGTTGCGTAACTTAGATCGATTCGCCCCATCCCCCCAGTGTAGATCAGGCCTTAGAATTCTTTGAGAGGGTCAACAAACATGGGGACATGGGTGATTAGTGGATATAGTGTACTTTCAGAAAGCCTTTGACAAGGTTTCTCACCAAAGGCTCTTAAGCAAAATAAGTAGTCATGGGATAAGAGGGAAGGTCCTCTCATGGATCAGTACCTGGTTAAGAAACAGGAAACAAAAGGTAGGAATAAATGGTCAGTTTTCAGAACAGAGAGAAGTAAATAGTGGGGTGCCCCAGGGGTCTGTAAAAAGGGATAAACAGTGAGTTTGCAAAGTTTGCAGATGACATAGAAATACTCAAGACTGCAGTCTGCTGTGGACTTAGCTAAGAGTTACAAAGGGATCTCACTAAACTGGATGAGTGGGCAACAAAATGGCGGACAATGGCAGATGAAATTCAGTGTTGATAAATGTAAAGTAATGCACATTGGAAAACATAATCCCAACTACACATACAAAAAATGGGGTCCAAATTAGCTGTTACCACTCAAGAAAGAGATCTTGGAGTCACTGAGGGGTGGTTCTATAAAACATTCACTCAATGTGCAGCGGCAGTCGAAAAAGCGAACAGAATGCTGGGACTCATTAAGAAAGGGATAGATAATAAGACAGAAAAGTATCATATTGCCGCTATATAAATCCATGGTACACCCACACCTTGAATACTGCGTGCAGATGTGGTCGCCCCATCTCAACAAAGATACACTGGAATTGGAAAAGGTCTGACAAGGGCAACAAAAGAGGATTACGGTTGGGAACAGCTTCCGCCTGAGGAGAGATTAAAAAGACGGGGCCTGTGCAGGCTGGAGAAGAGACGGCTCCGGAGGACGGGACCGAGGTCTGTAAGCTCGTGAGGGGGCAGTGCCACGGGACGGGCTCTTGGCGCAGCCGGCCTGGGGAACCCCTCGCCAGGGCGCTGCGCGGGGTCAGAACCAGGAGTCCGGTGGCACCTTGAAGACTAACAGCTTCCGCGGGTAACCCCGCCCCCTTCTCCAGATAGCGGCCCCGGCGGCTCTGTGGGCACAGGCCGACCCGGCTCCCCCGAGACCGGGGGTCAGACTGGACCTCGGTACGTTCCCGGGGGCGGGGCCCGCCCCGGCGCTGGGTGCCCCCAAAGCTCCGCACGGCGGGGCCCGGCCCTGGCCCAGCCCGGCCGTTCCCGCCTCCGGAGCTCCCCAGTAAGGCCCGGCGCGGGGCGAGCGGCCCCCAGGCCCCGCCTCGTCGCTGGTACCTGGAGCGGCGCCCCGCGCAGAAAGGCCCCGGCGTCCGCCACGACATGCTCCACCGCCGCCATCTTGTCCCTCGCGCAGTGCGCAGCGCTGCCCCACGGCATGCCGGGAGCGGTAGTTTTTGCAGGGCCGCGGTGCATGCTGGGGTCGGCGCTGTTTCGTTGCCGTGGTGCGCGCCGGAAGCGATGGTTCCCTCGTGACACGTTTCCGGGCTGCGAGTCAGGTGGGGAGCCGGTGTCACATGATCGCGATCGCAGGAGCCGGAAGTGGGGGCGAAGCCGTCGCCGGTAAATACGGAGGGGGCGCGGGCGCGGGCCCGGGGGCAGCTCGCTCCGGCCGGGCCCGGCACACGGGAGGGGGCGGCGGCGGCCCGGCCCGACTCCCCGCCCACGGGCCTCCTGCTCCGGCGAGTGTCGGGCCCGGGCCGGCCTAGGCGCCCCGCCGGGGGACGGAGGGGTCCCCGGGCCTGGGAGCCGGGCGGAGCGCCCAGCCCAGCCGGCTGGAGGGGCCGAGCCAGGGGCCGTTAACCCGGCTGTCCTCGGCCCAGAGCGGCACCGGCTGCTGGTCGGCGGCCAAGGCCGAATCCCGGGGGCCGCAGAGCGATTTCCGCTCCCTCCGGTGCGATGGGGGCGGCTCTGCTACCGCCAGTGGCCGGGGCGTTGGGGTCCCGTCCCGTGTCCTCCCCCTGCAGCCGGTGGCTCCTCAGGGCTGCTGAACCGCGGGTCTCCCTGTTAGGTTTGTGTGGTGCCCCCTCCCGCCCAGCCTGTCGGCTTTGCGGTGGCAGGGGAGAGTCTCCGCGCCAGGCTTTGGGGCTGCTGTGCCTTGCTAGGCAGCCTTGGTCCCAGCCCTTTGCTGAAGGAAGGGCTGGGCTAATAGAGAGGCGGTGACCCTCTCTGACGGGCAGTGAAAAGGAGCGTCCTGGTGTCTGAGCTCCATGGGGATAAGGTAGCACTGAACACGGAACAGCAGCTGAGTGAGGCGGGTCCCATTTGAAAGCTTTAGTCTGAGTAGGACACACACAGGCAGCTTGGCATTAGCATGTTGTATTGATGTCTCAGCCTCATGGCCTTTCCATCTCCTTGAATCTCAGCTGGGTTCTCCTTTCCCTCTGTTTCTCTGTGGTAGGTGAGCTCTCTACCTCACCCCAAAAGCAAATCACTCATCTGTCACCTTACCTGCCACTTGCTTTTCCTAATTAGTATGCATGGGTGGGTATTTTGCCAAATTAGGATCTGCCATGCTCATTAGCCCTCTTTTCCCACATATTGTGCTTGATCTGTTGCTGAGCTTCATTCCTGGCTCAAATTCTATCTGTCTTTGGCCAGGGTAGCATTAGTTCATAGAGTGTCAGGGCTGGGAGGGACCTCAGGAGGTATCTAGTCCAACCCCCTGCTCAAAGCAGGACCAATCCCCAGACAGATTTTTACCCCAGATCCCTAAATTACCCCCTCAAGGATTGAACTCACAACCCTGGATTTAACAGGCTAATGCTCAAACCACTGAGCTATCCCTCCCCACAGAAGGAGTCTCCTGTTACTCTGACCTCTGTTCCTCCATGAGAGAGCCTCAGTCCTAAAACAGGAGTACTTGTGGCACCTTAGAGACTAACACATTTATTTCAGCATAAGCTTTCGTGGGCTACAGCTCACTTCTTCGGATCGAAAGCTTATGCTGAACTAAATGTGTTAGTCTCTAAGGTGCCACAAGTACTCCTGTTCCTTTTTGCGGATACAGACACGGCTGCTACTCTGAAACCAGTCCTAAAACAGTAGATGGTGCTGGTTCAACATGTGCATGAGTAGCTGGTAACTGGCAGCTTTGCAGTTTCTCTGTACCGAGATGGGAGCTGTGCTGGCTGCCTGCCAACTTCTGTCCTTTTTTGAGGCTAAGGGCTCCTCTTTTCAGAACTCACATGGCAGCAGACTGGGGGGAGGCAGGAGAAAAATAACTTGTTAACGTCTTTCTCGCTTATGAGCCCAATTTAAGAATATACGAATAGCCACACTGGGTCAGACCAATTGTCAGTCTAGCCCAGTATCCTGTCTCTGATAGTATCAGTGTTTCAGGTCATGTACGTTATAGAGTAGTTGGATTGACCCACCACTGTATTCCCCTCCTAGCTTCTGGCAGTCAGAGCTTTAGGCTTGCCCCAAGCATGGGGCTGCATCATCATCTTGGGAAATAGCCATTGATGGACCTTTTGCCCCTGAACTTATCTAGTTCTTTTTTGAACCCTGTTATACTTTCATTGCCAGAGGGTGTTGTGATGGCCAAGTTCCACAGGTTAATTGTGTGTTGTGTGGGAAAAATACTTTCTCTGGTTTATATTAAACCTGCTGCCTATTATTTTCATTGGGTGACCCCTGGTTTTTCTATTGTGGGAGAGAGTAAATAACATTCCCCCCCATACCATTCTTGATTTTATAGGCCTGTATCATATCCCTGTGATCCATCTCATTTCTAAGCTGAATAGCACTCATCTCTCTAATCCAGGGGTAGGCAACCTATGGCACACATGCCGAAGGTGGTACACAAACTGATTTTCAGTGGCACTCACGCTGCCTGGGTCCTGGCCACTGGTCCGGGGAGCTCTGCATTTTAGTTTAATTTTAAATGAAGCTTCTTAAACATTTTAAAAACCTTATTTACTTTACATACAAAAGTAGTTTAATTATCTATTATAGACTTATAGAAATAGACCTTTTAAGAACGTTTAAATGTGTTACTGGCACGCGAAACCTTAAATCAGAGTGAATAAATGAAGACTCAGCACCACTTCTGAAAGGTTGCCGACCCCTGCTCTAATCTTTCCTTGTATGGAAACCATTCCATAGCCTTGAACTTCTCTATTGCCCTTCTCTGAACCTTGTCCAGTTCCACTATATCCTTTTTGAGCTGGGGTGACCAGAACTGGGCACAGTATTTAAGTATTCTGAATCCGCAGATAGCTCCATGGCTGCTTCTCAGAGCTTCCACAGGAGTGGAATGAGTCCTGATTCATCTTCTCTATTTGTAGCCTTGCTGTTCCGAAACCCTGGGGACATCAATGAAATTGACACAAGGGGGTCAATTTAATTCTGCTGTTCCTTGGGGAAAGTGCTAAGCAGCAAAGGCAGGCATTAGAGCTGTCTACCTGGGGTGGAGGGGAGATGCAGCTGGAAGCTGGGGGAGCGGTGGGGCAGCAGATATTCTTTGCCCCTTCTCCATTGCAGTAGCCAGGCAGCGTTTGAGTTGTGGTGGGGAGAGGGAAGAAAGGGAGTGAGGCCATCCCTCCTGGAAGCCGGTGTGTGACACTTCACTTACTTCGAAGCCAGAAGCTGCTCGGATTCCAGCCCTGCAGTATGTTGTATACAGGGCTGGCTCCGGCACCAGCCCAGTAAGCAGGTGCTTGGGGTGGCCACGGGGAAGGGGCGGCATGCCCGGCTCTTTGGCGGTAGGTTCCTCACTCCCTCTCGGAGCGAAGGACCTGCCTCTGAAGACTGAGTCTGACTTCAATTTGCAAATCTCTCTAGCCCCTCTGGCTGTGAAAAGCAGTGCCTGCTGTCTGCAGGCTTGGCAAGTCAGCTTGCATCAGTAGCCTTGAGAGTTGTGAACTGTCCCATTCATCTCAACAGTTCATTAGCTTTTAAATCTACCGATGGCACGTTGATGTTGAGCTGTTTCACCGTTAATCATTGCAGCAGAAACATGCTCATTCCAATGTCACTCACTATCTCGGGTGCCAAAAGCCCCCAGCTTGGCTCTGACATCTCTGGGCACTTACGTGTTCTCAGTAGAAAGCTTTGGTGCATGCTGAAAATGTAGCGGTGGCGTAAAAACTATTGAACTTGGTTACCTCAATAGCTACATTAATCCAGGTAATGCAATGGAAGAGAGAGGGTCAGGCAGTGCTTACGACTAAGGTGACCAGGTGTCCCGTCAAAAAGGGATCCTGGTGGCTCCGTCACCACTCCAGACCAGGCCATTAAAAGTGCGGTCGGCGGTGCTAAGGCAGGCTAGTCCCTACCTGTCCTGGGGCACCACACTGTGCCCCAGAAGCGGCCAGCAGGTCTGGGGTGGGGTGGGGTATGGGGCTCTGTGCACTGGGGGCGGTGCCTGTGTGTGAGAGCGGCTCGTGGAGCCTCCTGGCCCCCCTGCCTAGGACCCGGACCTGCTGGCTGCTTTCGGGGCACATGCAGTGCCAGGGCAGGCAGGGAGCCTGCCTTAGCCCTGCTGCTGACCAAGGTAAGCCTGTGCCCCAACCCCCTGCCCCAGCCCTGAGCCCCCCCCAAACCCAGAGCCCCCTCCTTCACCCCAAACCCCTCATCCCTGGCCCCAGCCCAGAGCCTGTCACCCCCCCAGCCCAGAGCCTCCTCCCACACCCTGAACCCCTCATCCCCAGCCCAGTGCCAGAGCCAGCACCCCCTCCTGCACCCCAACCCCCTGCCTAAATCTGCAGCCCCCTCCCACATTCCAAATCCCTCAGCCCCAGCCTGGAGCCCCCTCCCACACCCCAAACCCCTCATCTCCAGCCCCACCCCAGAGCCCGCACCCCAGCTGGAGCCCTCACCCCCTCCCACACTCCAGCCCCCCTACCCCAGCCCAGTGGAAGTGAGTGAGGGTTGGAGAGAGCGAGCCACCGAGGGAGGGGGAATGTAGTGGGGAAGGGGCGGGGCTAGGGTGTTCGGTTTTGTGCGACTAGAAAGTTGGCGACCCTACTTCCGACGCGCCTTCAGGGCTAGAAGACCTGGGTTCCATTGTCTGCTCTGCTGCAGCCTTCCTGTGTGACCTTCTTAGTCACTTAGGCCTTGTCCACACGTGAGTCGTGTCGCACTTTACCTGTACTGCTATTGTCAAAGCAGTACAACCCCTCGGCATATGCATTTAGGCAGATTTGTATAAAGGTGCTTTATAGCAGCAGAGCTATTCTGTGCTCAGATACTGCAGTAAGGAGGGGCCGGGCCTGGGCCTGGAAGTGTCTAGGATAGAAAGATACCGTGTGGATTGACTTCTTCACCTCCTGTGTAATTCCGTGCAAGTCCTCATTCTGCAGCAGCTCCCAGCACATTCAGAATGTCCACCTCCTGCAGCAGTGCACTGCTGAGAGCAGGCAGGGTTGCTGCGTGCAGCCTTCTTGCTAAACTGAAGCTGGGAATTCAATGCCAAATGCAGTGGCCTGTGCGCAGGCATTAGTTACCCATGCGCTTTATGCAGAGTAGCTTGAATGGGGTAGAAGGGCCATAGCCTAGATCACAAGTGAGGGCCAGTTGGGTCCTCAGTCTTGTACATCCCAACCAGCTCATACCTTGGAGGCACTAGGGGTCTGCAAAGGGTTTGGACCTGGGATGAGATGCTGACTTCATAGAAATCTGGCTCCTTATCTAACCCTCTGCTCTGCACAACCACAAAATCCCACAACGATCTCAGGGGAATGGATGTTTGTCCTTGGCCAAAATGACCCCTCGGTTCTGTTGTGCTGTGCCGCCTGGATGCTACTTCCGCCCCAGAGGTGGCTGTATTATGGTGGTGCTCTGTGAACGTAGCTTGTGAAGTGCATTGGGATCTGTCAGGGTGAACAGAGCTACAGACATAAAATGCTGTTGTAGTGTTATCAGGCTGTTTCCTAAGTGTGCAAGTGCTGCTGCTTGTGTTGGTCATATGGGACTATTTATAAAGACTTCTGGGTAATCCAGGGTAGTTTCCACTTGCCTGAGCCATGCTGCAGAACTATCAATGAGGACAGGAGATCCATGGCCCATAGAAAGAGCCTGCTGTGAATCCCAGTCCTCGGGACTCATTAGGGAGGGGCTATCCTGTGGGAGTCTCATCTGGCGGGCTTGGGATCCAGCCAGTAGAGATCTCAACAGTGAGCCTGGACCTATGAGGAGGCCGCTTTATGGAACTAAACCCTAATGAGAAAGACCTGGGCAGCCCTTGAGGGCTCCTGACACTGTCCCATGTGATGCTAGGCCCCTCGTTTCCTCTGTAGTAACAGAGAATCACAGAATCATAGATGCATGCGTAGGCCTGGAAGGGAGCTTGAGAGGTCGTCTAGTCCAGACCCCTGCACTCAAGGCAGGACTATGTAATAACTAGACCAGAGGTTCTCAAACTGGTCCGCGGATAGTTCCCTCTACGGTGCATGCCTGGGCGGCTGCACACAACACAATGAAGGGCCACACACCTAACTAGTGGAGCTGCGCAAGTGTGGCTCCAGGGTCCAGGCACTTCATTAGTGGAGAAGACGCACATGTAAGGTGAGGTGGTGGCCTTGGCGGAAATAGGGGGTAGGTGGGAGGGGGCAGTGGGGTGAGAAGAGTGGGGTGGAGGGAATTTGGGACACGCAGGGCTGCAGCAGCCAGAGAAAGAGGTGACTTTCCCCAGCTCCAGGGCTGTGGCTGCCGGGGAAAGATGGCCCTTCTTCCCAGCCCCAGCTCGGGGGCTGCTGCGGTGGGGGAGAGAGGGAGAGACCCCCCCTCCTTCCCAGCCCCAGCTAGGGGGCTGCCACGGTGGGGGAGACAGAGCACATCCATTGCATTAGAAAAGTAAGACTACTGATATTAAAATATGAGTTGTGTGCTTTTGTTTGTAGAACAAAAAAAGTTAATTATTATTAAGTTTTTTTTATATAACACTTTTATCCAAAGCGCTTTACAATAGTTAGCTAACAGTACAAACATCTTTTGGAAAGATCATTAAGTGGTCCACCGAGACCCTCAGCAATTTTCAAGTGGTCCGCGAAAAAAAGTTTGAGAAGCACTGAACTAGACCATTCCTGACAAGTGTTTAGTCACATACACTAGTCACGAACCAGCCAAATGCAGCCGCATCACTGTTCAGTGGCGTGGGGCAGAAAGTGAAGGCAACTGTATCCTCTTAACCCTGGGGGACGCCTCTCTCCCTGTGCCATGCTGTTAGAGTTGTGATCTGATCACCCGTCGTCAAAGGAGGGGCCTGCGGGCTGAGCAATCTCTGTACTTTGGAACGCTCTCCCTGAAAGGTCTGAACTAGCCTGAGTTTATTGCCCTTCCAGTTCCAGGCACTTTGCAAACCCCAGCTGCTGTGGGCATTGGCCACGGGCTGAGGGGAGTGGAGGCTGGGGGTTAAGCAGCCTGTGTCACTTGACTGGTGACTAAGTGAAGTTTGCGGGCTATGAGGAAGGGGAAGAGCTGCTGCTTTGGCTGGATCTACATTTATTCCGTGTTTAAAAGTCAAGGGCACGCAGAGCTTTCGACAGGAGCCCTGTGCGGTAAGTATGAGACTGAAATGAAAAACCACCCGTTGAATATCCCCGAGAGTACTTATGGCAGTGGAACGTGGATCTTGAGTGGTTGTGCAGAGCAGAGGGTAGATGAGGAGACATATTTCTATTAAGTCAGCATCTCTGTTCAGACTGGCGTGACCTCCTACTTTCATAGAATCTCAGGGTTGGAAGGGACCTCAGGAGGTATCTAGTCCAACCGCTGCTCAAAGCAGGACCAATCCCCAGACAGATTTTTGCCCCAGATCCCTAAATGGCCCCCTAAAGGATTGAACTCACAACCGTGGGTTTAGCAGGCCAATGCTCAAACCCCAGCTCCAAACTCCTGCCCAGACCAAAACAAACTGACACCTGGCCTCTTGCCAAAGGTGCCAGGGGCTCTCTAATGTTCCCTGTTGTATTAATTTAGATGGAATAAATGGGCCAAAGGTGTTGACATAACCCTGTCATTGTCCAACAAAAAACAGTGCTAAACAAGGTATATAGAGACCTCACCCTGCTCACGCCCCAGCCAAAACGTTTTAACCTTTTATTAAAGAAAGAAAAGAAGGAAAACCAGTTAAGGGCCTGGGAATGTTAAGTATGAACTAAGGCTTCCAGCTGAACAATGTCCCTTGCTCCTGTACGCTGGAGAGAACCCCCCTGCCTGGATCTCTTAGACGGCATCAGAGACGGTATTACTGCACTGCCCTTGTGGGGAAAAGAGAAACTAGCTGGGCTGGAGCTGCTGCTGTTGCTCTAGTCCAGTCCTGGTTCATCCCAGGTGGTGGTTGGGATTTAGCTGGAGCTGGTCAGGGTGGCCATGTTATCTGGGTGCCCCTCTCTGGTCTGGGCTGGTCAGGACGTTTCTCAGGATTAGGATGACGAATGCCGGGAGTCCCAGGAGATGGTGGGAGTGGCAGCCATGATGGTGAAGCTCATTTCAGTAGTCTCTGTCTGTGCTTCTTTCTGCTCTATCAAGGACTCAGAAAAGGAGTGGGGTGTGGAATAGCCCATCCCCATATTATTTGTCCAGCAATTAATCCTGATATCTGACACCGCAATGTTCGTTCATTAATTTCTGGGTCCACATCTTCTGTTTTTACCAACCATGTTTTCAGCCTAGTGCTTGAATTATGTGGCTCTTTGTGGGGGCTTATTCACACACACACACACACACACACACACACACACACACACACACACACACACACACACACACACACACACACACACACACACACACACACACACACACTCTCTCTCTCTCTCGCTCTCTCTCTCTCTCTCTCTCTCTCTCTCTCTCTGGCTCTCTTTCTCTTCTTTAGAACGTTCTTTATGGAAAATAAGTGGACCTACTTTGCATGGTAAATTCCTGAGCAGGCAGAGGTTGGAGACCAATTCTCACAACACCTGTAGAAGATGGCCGTGCCCATGCAGCAATGTTGCTCCCCCAATACCACATGAAGGCGGTGGTTCACTGCTGGTCCATTGTTGAATCCCCGACCCACCGGGGTCTCCCATCCTGGTAGTGACAGGATCCCTGGAGATCCAGCCCCGAGGTAGCGTGGCTGTAGCATGGAGCTGCACTAAGGTGTTGTGTGTCTGTTTTCCAGTCCCATGGTGATGACATGGCATCTGCTAGCTCCAGCAGGGCCATGGCAGGGCTGGCCTGTGAGAAGTCCCAGCTGACTGTGAAAGGTGAGTAGCGCTGCAGTGGGCACCCGGGGGTTGTGAGGTGGGGGAGCAGCACTCTGGCTAGCTCAGAAGCTTCTGGTCCTGCTGGGGAATGTGGATTTTCAAGTGTGGCTTGGCTTCTCCTAACTTCCTTCTCCAGCAGCCAGGCAGCCTGTCAGCTTCAGACAAGCAAGTGCCTGTCACTGGCCACGTGCTCCCCAGGGAGGGAGATTGCCCTAGTCCTGGACTTCTGAGCCTGTGGCTGGGGGGCAGTAATTGTCGAATGAAGGCTGATATTGCACCAGTGCAGCCAGAGACGGGGTGTGCCCAGGAGAACACAGGGTGTCACGCTGTCTGGAGCAGCCCATGCCTGTGAGCGCCTACCTCCGGGGAGACTGTCAAAAACAGGACAGACACCCTCTCATAGGGTGCTCCACTCGCTGCTGGGCTGGCGCCTCCTCTTGGCCACTCTGGGGTTAGCTCTTGAGGTCAACACCCCAGTCTGCGGTTTGCATGCTGTCACTCCAGCTGCGGTCTGCAGCTCCTCCGGCTCCAGGACCCTCAGTGTTGTCTTCGTGACTTAGCCCTCCAGCTAGGTGACTGTGTTCCCCCTCCCGGGGTTCAGTCCATCAGCACTGCTAGGCATCTGCCCCTTCACTGCCCCGGCGCCACTTTCGCAGCAGCTGATAGGGGAACCCGGACTTGCCCTCATCTCTGGGTTCTAGTTCCTCCAGTCAGCAGTTCTGGGCTCGTCTCTCTGCCTTCCCTGGACTGCTTCCTACCTCTCCCGTTCCCCTTCTCTCTCTGGGTGTGCCAGCTCCCAGAACCCTCCTCCCTCTTCCCAGGAGTGGCTGCTGCCTGCCTTCCTGCAGCCTTCCCAACTGCCCCCAAACCCTCCTCCCTCTTCCAGGGAGTGACGGCCCTTTCTCAGCAGCCCGGTCTGTAGCCCACTACCTGGCTTTACAGGCCCTGCCTGTTCCTGCACCTGTGAGCCTCTCTAATTAGCTGCCTCCAACCTAAAGCTCCCCTGTTTGCAGCCGAATTAGCTGACTGGGCCCACCTGGTCCGCTCAGCTGTTGCAGGGCTAGTGTGGGGATCTGACCCCATCACACCTCAGACAGGTGGTGTGTTCTGTAACTAGATTTCAACAAGCCAGTAACAAATGTGAACTTCTCAATCGTTATAAGTCTTACCATGGAGAGACAGGAGCTGGCATCTGGCCCATCAGCATCACATATGGACTTCACCCCAATGGGCCAGTGCAGCAGAGTGCAGATTAAAAGACGTCTTCTTCCTGGTGCTTCCCCCAATTGGCAGCCTTGCAGCCCCAGGCATGTGGAAAGTTGGGGGAGGAAGGATGGGGTCTTTCCATAGCATCCCCTGCTGTGAAGGGCTCATCCAGAGGAAAGCTGGTAACCAGCCTTCTAATCCCAGTCCCTGAGCTGGTCCTGCGGGCAGAGGCAGAGCCGGGGGGGTAGCTCCTGGAGGGTGCATTCCCTACTGTCAAACCTTCAGCCTTTCGGGGCTTCCTCTGAAACTGGTGCTCCTGAACGGTGCCAGCCTGGAAGGTCTCCCTGCATGTGCCAGGCAATGTGAGCCTTGGGAGCTGGCTGGCTGCCTGCTCAGCTTTCCCCTTCGCCCTCTGTCACCAGTGGATGCCTTGGTCTCCGTGGCTTTAGGGGAGGTGGAGTGTGTGCAGAACTCTAAGGCCACCAGGGGGCTCCAGATACCTGGAACTGCTTCCCTGACTTCTGTCTGCACTTATTTTCACACGGCTCCTGTTTTTTATTCCCTTTTTGGGGTGCCCTTCAGGGTGGGGGGATTTCCGGGTCCCAGGTGGGGGGCCTTGCCTTTCCCGGGTCTCCAGGCCATGTCTCCCTGTCTGGCCCATAAGACCCGGCTGCCTGGAGTAAACCTTGGGCCCTGCTTTCTTGGGTTGGCAGCTGCTGTGTGGCATCTGGGCCTCTCTGGGTGGGGACAACTTGCATATTGCCTGCAGCTGCGTGACTCTCTGCCTCTTCCCCCTCTCCTAGTTGTGTCAGTGAAGCCCAAGGTGCACAGCCGCCAGTCCCGGATCAACTCCTACGTGGAGGTGGTGGTGGATGGACTTCCCAGTGAGACCAAGAAGACAGGGAAGCGGATTGGGAGCTCTGAGCTGCTCTGGAACGAGATCCTCCTCATGTAAGAACCCCTGGGGACTCCAGGGGGCTGGGGCTAATGCAGGCACCCCAGAGCTGGCACTGAGCTCCCTACTTCTGCGCTGGGTCATGCTGCGTAAGGAAGCCTGGAACGTTTGCCACTGGCTGGAAGGGGCTTAGGGTGCACGCTCAGGTGTGCATGTGAGAACACAGTCGCCAGACGGGGTGCGTTGCTGGATGGAGTGCTAGTGGGGGCCTGGGTGTCCCTAGGGCCTTGCCCTGGCCTCTTCTCTGCCCTCTGTGCCTGGCATGCTGGTCCTGCTCTGCTAGCTTGGCATCAGAGAAGCAGGTGGGGAGATGACAGCCCTCCTCTTGGTCTGCCTTCCAGGAACGTCACAGCTCAAAGCCACCTGGATCTGAAGGTCTGGAGCTGCCACACCCTGAGGAATGAGCTGCTGGGAACGGCTTCCATCAGCCTGTGTAACGTCCTGAAGAAGAATGGTGGGAAAAGTACGTATGCGTGGAAGCTACTCGGGGGCCCTGATGCCTGACCTGGCCTTTGCTTTCTTCCTGAGCTTCATTTCCCTCCCTGGAGAAAGCAGGGAGCGGCTTGTCATGGGGGCTGGGGCCTCCTCAGCTGCTAGCATTGGGCAGAATGCCCTGAGTGAGGGGCACCTGCCTTCCCATGGTGCTACCATCTCACCAGCCGGCTCTGTCTGTTCCTGAGCTCACTCTACCTCGAACCTCCACCGTGGTCCTGCAGGATTTCCTGCCTCAGTAGGTGTGTGCCATGGAGAAGGAGTAGCTGAATCCCTGGCCCCGGGAGAGAACAAGGTGTCCTTGTGTGAGGCTGGGCGGGCCTGTCGGGCGCTCGGGGCTAGTGTGTGATGGAAGCCAGACCTTAATTGGCCAGGGTGCCACTGCCGGCAGGGAAACACAAACTTCGCAGCTATTTGCTGCCATTTGTGGTCACCAGAGTGTGGCCCGCGGTGGTGGCGGCTGCATAAAGACCTCCATTCAGGGCCTGGGCTGTGCTAGCAGCTGTGTGGGGCAGGAAAAGGTTTGCTCTGTCTCTTCCAAGCAAAGCTCAGCAGCTCTCGAAGGACAAACCTTGCATTGAGAGCCGAGAAGGCCTCCTCTCCCCTGAGGGAGACAGCGCTTAGCCAGACTCTCCCTCGTGCCAGGGGTTAGGCTGAGTTGCTCCTGGGCATTGCCAGCGGTGAGTGTCCCCAGCACACTCCCTGGGCAGTATCGCATGGAGCAGGCCCATGTACTCTGGATGGGATGGTGTGCTCTGCCCTCTGGATTGGGGGTGAGAATCACCAGGGGCTTTGTGGGGACCCTCTGACGTTCTGGATGCCCGTGTCCCTGTCCCCCATGCGTGGAGCTGGACAGTGCTGCTGGGCTGCGTGTGTTGGAGATGGCGGCTTGGTCTGGGTCTCAGCCTGGCAGGCCTGACCCACGGTCCCCAGCTGCTTCCCCGTTCGGCGGCCAGCCAGATGCCATACGTGTTCTCCTGGAGGTGCTGTCTGCTCGCGCCCTACCTATGCGCGCCCCTTTGCAGGGGCACAATCAGCCCTTTCAGTAGGCTGCGTCCCCAGGGGGCCGTGTGGAAAATGAATGGAAAAGGCAACTGGCTGTTTCTGCTCATACTGAAAAAAGTGTCCAGTTTTTCCCCCCCACCCGACCTAGTGGGCTGTGAGGGGAGGAGTCTTAAAGCTACAGCACACAGCTGTGTCTGCAAGGGCTGCCTGGGTGCTGGAAGGTGCTCCTCTGAACCCTGGCCCAGAATGGAGGGCTCTGGGGCTCTCCCCAGGCTTGTCCATCCCCCTGCAAGTGTGGCTTCCCTGGGCTGAAGTTCCCTGGGAGTGCAGGGCCTTTGGAGAGGGGTCCTGTCCCCCACTGGTCTGGGAGTGAGGAGTGGGTGGGGACAGGGCGGATCCAGTGCAGAGGTGCTGCAGTCGCTGTGCTACGAGCTGGAATAGTGGCCACGGGGGCTGCCCCTGGGTCTGGGCACTGAGAGCCCTGCACAATGTCGAGTTACTCTGGCTGTGTGGCGTGGGGCCCAGTGCCAGGCAGGTGTCTGCGTATGAGGGTGGGGATCTGAGCTGGTCACACTTACCCCCCACAGCCTCCCTACCAAGGTGACCTGTGCTCCCGGCCCAGTCAGTCCCACTGGTGTTCCCCAGCTGTCTGACACAGCCTAGGCCGGGGCTTGCTGTCCTAAGCCCAACTCACAAACCAGCCTCTCCCTAGTGGAGGTGCTGAAACGACACTCCGCTTGCTGCCACTTGTGCAGATCTTCGCAGAATGACCCTCCTGGTCCTTCCCTGTGTGCCTAGGTTAGCAGCGAAATAGTTAATTTTATTACCATTTGAATTATCATTGTTAGGCTTCAGAGTCAACACACCACTGAGATGATTAGGGGCACTTCATTCCTCTCCAGGCTGACCTATCAGGCTGTCTGCAGACTCAGGCAGATACTGTGATAGTCACCATGTGGGTGCAAAGCTTTACCAAGGCTTTTTATAAGTTACTGATACGTACTTACAACCTGAACTGCATTGTAAAGTCTTTGGCTGGGTGTTTTCATAGTTTTTTATTAGCTGTCAAGGACAAACGTTGGTCCCCTGGCTATGTATTCTCCAGCAGTATGTCAGCGTCATTCCCCCTCAACAAAGGCCATGGCAGCATGTCTAGGTCTCCTGCGTTCTGGGACTGTGCCCAAGCTCCCTCTGTCGCTCCAGATGAATGCTGGGAGCTTCAGAAACTGTAGGAAGAAACGGGCTTGTGTCTTTGGCAAAGAACCCGCCAGGCCTCGGCTTTCAGGCCAGGCAAATTGAATCCATTTGGCGCTAACAGGCCAGGGTTCCTTTTCCAAAAACCTCATTTTTCAAACATGCTTCTCTCCCAACTGCCTTGGCAGGTTCCTCTGCAACGCTCTGCATGGCCTCTCCTCTGGCACGGCACGGCTGCGCCACGGCAGCCGGAGGGACAGAGCGCTGGGGAAAAGGGGCCTACTCATAGAAAACAAGTTGCAGCCTTCTGTGGAGCTGCTCCCAAGGGTCCTTTAAAACAGCTAATTTCCTACGGCCTAGCCCCCTGCCCCAGGCCTCTGCCGCTGTGCTGGAGAAGAGGCTCTTTGTTCTGATGCTGTGGGGACTCTAAGGTGCGCTGCTGGTGCCGGGCAGGAGGAACGTCCCCGGGTGGCCTCGCTTTGGAGGCTTCATGGAAGCCGATATGGGGCCATGCTGCCCCCCCACCCCCGCCTTGTGTTTGTACAATTCACTGAGCTGTGGACAGCAGGGCAGGCCCTGGAGTGACTCGAACGTGTGAGGCTGCAGCTTACAAATGAAAGCTCTTGTTTTTATTGCTTACTGCTCAGGTTGCAAGTTACATCAACAGGCTCCTGTTTCTTGAGTGGCACCATCTGCCAGGATTTTACAGCTCCTGCAAAGCGCGTTCTTTGCTTTCCGTTCTGCACCTCAGGCAGAACCGCTGGAGCCGCAACCTCAAGGAATTCTTTCAGGAAGCCAGCAACAAACCCCCAGGCCTCTGGGAAGTTGCAGTCGACCCCTCCTCATGAATGTGCTGTCAAAGGAGCTCGCTGAAGCAAAGGATCTTTTAGCAGAGAATCATAAAAGCAAATCTGTAGCCTGCCTGAAATGAATGTTAAACAAGTCGGCTCTGTCAGCGCCTGTACAATCATTTTGTAAAAGCTGCTGTGCCAAACCAGAATGCCCCAGCGAAGGCCTTCGCTGAGCTTGCTTTGCGTTTCCTTCCCAATTCACTCCTGTTCTGCTCATGCTGCAGAGCTAATGGCTAGTGGGACTAGGGTGATATGCAGCTAACCCTGCTTTTCGGCGCATACCCTGGGCAGGGCCCAATTCTCTTTCCTGCGTGAAAGGCCACGCTCCCATCTCTCTGCCTGTGGGCTGCATAGTGAAGGGAGGCCAAGTACCACCACTCTGGCACTGGGCCCTTCATTCCCCCATTCCTCTGTCATGCACATGGCTGGTCAGCAGGTAACCAGCTGCGTCTTCTGAGGATGAGACGCAGGGACTGGGTGCTTTACCCTTTGCTGCAGTGTTTTAGGGCTAGTGGGTGATGGCCTCAGGCCATGTCTACACTGCAATTAAAAACCTGTGGCTGGCCCAGGCTAAGAGGCTGTTTAATTGAAGTGTAGATGTTTGGGCTTGGGCTGGAGCCTGGGGTCTAGGACCCTGCCAGGTTTCTAGAGCTGCAGCCTGAGCCGGAGTGTCAATTAAACAGTCCCTTAGTCCCAGGAAGCTGTCTGGGCAACCACAGATTTCAGGCCTGTTGTGACTTCAGCTCTCACCTGGTCTCCATGGTCTTACTGTGGCTCTCAGCAATGTACATAGGTAAATTCTGGCTCCTCAGGTGCAGGTTGGCCACCCCTGGGTTAATGATTCAATCACAGGGTTTTAATGTTGTGCTGTCAAGAGCCGCTTGCGGTTTGTGAGCCTCAGTCTGAGTATCACTGGTCTAAGGGATTTAGACCCGTTTTCCATTAAAGTGCTTAGCAAGCTCAGCACCTGCCGGGCGTTCCCTGAGAGGAGGTGGCTGGTCTGGTTTGATTACACTGGGATTGTTTTAGTTGCCGTAGGTCTGAGCACACAACGACAATGTGATAGGCACACTTGAAGGTAAGTAAATGGGCAGGAAACCCATGTATTGGAGGCTCCTGTCGGAAGGTCTCTGTCTAAGCCACCTTCCCTGTGGAGAAAAGGCCTCCAGGAGGAGCCCATCCCGCCCGAGCCCTGGTGGAAAGTTACCAGTTACCAGAGCTCCCTCTGGGTGTGGGCTCAACGCTGGAGCCTTTATCACACTTGCTGCTACCAGCCTTACTTCTTGGAACTGTAAATCCCCTTAATGGGCTGGGAGGGAATTGCCAGCCAGCCCTCACTAAATGGGAGCGCTGATGCTGTGTGCAAGGCACTGGGAGCAGCTGAACTGAGACCTTATTCAGGACCTAATCACCCCTGGCCTCCTCCCAAAATACTAATAACCCCTCTGACATGCTGGCTGCTTGCTGGGACACAGGCTGCCTTTGTGCTCACCCTTTGAGGGGACCCTCTGTTGGTGCAGCAGCGAGGTCCCTTTGTGCGTCCCGTGTGCCGAACGGGGACAGGGAATGGAAGGTTTTACTGGTGTTTATTTTCTTAAAAAAAAAATCTGGGGTGGAGGCAGGGAAGGAGGAGGAAGCCGGCTGGGAGGTTCATGTTCACATCCTCCAGTTGGAGACACCTTGTCTTTGCTACTTGAGTAACTTCACTCTTACGCTGAGACAGCCTTCACAATGAGGGCTTGTGTAGTCCGCAGAGCAGCGTGTGCTTTGCTGCTAGCCGCTCACAAAGGAGCGAGCCCTGGAGCGTGCCGGGCAGGCTTTCTCCACAGCTGGAGGAAAGCAGAGTTCTTATGGCAGGCAGTGACCGGTGAAAAGGGGTTTGCCGCTTTCTGCAGCACCTTCCATCTGAGGATCTCAAAGCACTCTGCATAGGCTAATGAAATGGTCTCCCCTGGGAGGCTCCTTTGTGCAGCTGGAGAAAGTAAGGCAGACCAGAGTGACGTGCCCAGAGTCATGCAGGGAGTGTGCAGCAGGGTCAGGAACGGAGCCCAGGGCTCATGGCTCCTAGACCTGTGCTTTACCCACAGGAAGATTTTCTGCTCATACTAAAAGCAAGCAGTTAGGAAAGGATTGTTCCGGGTTGAAGGATGCCAGTCGGCTACATAAAAACTTGAGGTGGTGCGTGCACAAAATCCGAGAGAGCATTACTCATCCTACTGCGCCATAGTGCCTGTCACCCCCTGCTGTCCCCAGGGAGCTGAGAGTTACAGAAAGTCTGTCAGAAAGGTGGGCCAGGACACCTGCATGCAAATGGGCAGATCTCAGGCCTGGTTGCCTCCAGCACATGGGGCTTGGGGACGCCTATGCCATAGCCATGGTGTAAGCAGGGGTCCTGTTCCTTCTGGGCCTCAGAAGCGCCTGTATTGTGCATGGCAGAGTGGTTCAGGAGAGGAGGCTGGCTCAGTCTCGGACGAGGCTGGCCTGTTCTCTGCATGGCTCTCAGACACTTTTGCTGATAGTAATACCCTCATCAGGTCAGGCGCAGCTAGAAGCCTTTGATTCCTTGTCAGACACTGGTTCTATTGCAAACAGATGTGCTTGGAAAGCACTGCAAAGTCCAGGCCTCCCCCTGCCAGTGGGACCCCTCTCCTCAAGACAGGTGAAGCTGAGCTGGGAGCATCTGGGTCTGCTTGGCACCGGTGTGGGTTTGTCAAAGGACCCGAGTGCCCACAATTCCCATTGAAATCCATGGGCGCTACAGCTGCTCAGCACCTCTGAAAATGGGGCTGCAGGATAGTCAGTGCACCTGGCAGGGAGAGGCCCCGAAGCATTTGTTGTTTGGCTCAGGTTTTAAGCCAGTGAGGAACTCCTCCAGCTACCCCCCAGATCTCCCCTTTCCTGGGTGAAGCCAGAGCAGATCAGTTCCAGGAGCACCCACCAATATCTCCTGAGCCGGCTCCAGTCCTTGCTGTGGTCCACTGTCAAGAGTCACCTGGGAACGTCTTATTCCTGTTTAGCTTTTCTGTTGTGCCCACCGTGGGGTCACTCACTGTACAGACACTGAGTGAGTGACAGCGCCTCCCCAGAGCTCACAGCCTGATGCACTCCACAGGCAGCGCTGCCTGCAGCACCGGGAGGTGATAAACCTGCTGCTGCTTTGCTCTGTCTTCCAGTGGCTTGTTTCCTTTCCCTGGCTGCAGGGCTTGGCACTTAGTGGCACCAAATCTCACCCGATGCCCTCGCTGCTCTCCCCTCGCCACCTGGCTCTCTCCTTCAGAGGGCCCTCCAGCTTTGATGTCCTCTGCAAATTCCACTACAGCTGCACTGACAATCCCCAAAACACCACCAAGCAGCTGCCCAAGGCGCTGGAGCTGAGCGTGGCTGGGTGGTGAGAGCATGCCCTCCCCAGGATGGAGAGTGGCTGCTGGTACTACACCTGTGCCCGCTTTAATACCATGCGATGCAGCGTTAGTCTCTGGGAAGCTGAAATCCTCCTGGCCTGAGCTCCAGCTAGCTGGAGCAGCCACTGCCAGGTGCATTGCTGTTGGGGAAGAAGCAGCCCCTTGGGCTAGTTTGAAAAGCCCCAGGCCTCTCCCAATCCAACTCCGGAGCTGGATATGGCCTGGGGCGCGCTGGTCTTGCGATAGCCATTGACAGTGCCTGAATGTGCTGGAAAGGGAGGATGCTTCAGACAGGGACCTGGTTCAATTCTCAGCTCTGCCGTGGTCCACCTGTGTGACCTGGGGCAAGTCATGTGATCCCTCTGCTCCATTCCAGCTTCCCAGCTGAGGATAGTGGTGCTGGGAGGATGGAGCCGAGGCTGCTCCTGGGTGAACCATGGGGACATCGGGCAGCATTCAGCCCACGTGGGGGACGTCTCAGAAAGTTAACCGTGTGCATGCGGCGCTCGCGTGCAAACCTGAGCTCCAGCAGCAGCTGTCAAAGGCAGGGAGCGCTGCTGGTGAGAGCCAGGCTGGAAGCCCAGGAACCAGCAGGCGCCACATGTGGAGCAGCTGTGAAGGCTTCTGCCTCTCTTAGCCCCTGCCAAGCTGCCTCACTCCTGAGCTGGACACTGGCTGTCGGGCTACCAAGGGAGTGTGTGTCCCTCTCCTCCCAGCACCTGCTTGGAGTCACCGGGCCCTGCCCTACTGGCTATGCCAGGAGGAAGCAGATTGCTAGAAAATGATGCAGTCGTGTCATGATGAGTAGTTGTGTAGAATAAAAATATTTGAGCAAAGTAGTCGGGAGGCATCTGGGCTGGTGTCCCGGGCTGGGGCAGCCAAATGCCTGAGGCCTCCTGTGTCTTACCCGGGTGTTCCGAGCCCACTGGCCGTAGCTGGGCATTGCTGTTACTATGAAAATCCTGCCCCTTGGCAGGGACCTGGAGGCTGACTATCATCTTGTCCTGGCTGGTCCAGTTCATCAAGAAGCCCCATATTTTGGCAGAATTTGCACAGGCGCAGCTAGCCCGCCGTAGCGGGGGTTGTGGGAATGGGGTGGGGGGTGCACAGCTGCCGTCTACCGTGTGCCTTGCTTTGGCTGGTGCTGTTAGCCCCTCACTCTCACGGGCACCATGGGTTCTCCTTGTTGGTACGTGTGTAAGATAAGGCTCTGGCTCCACCTCCTGAAGGGGCTGAGGGGATCTGCCCCAGGGGCCCAGAGGAGCCGGGATCAGCTGGCTGACAGGCCTGTGTGTGAGATGGAGCAGAGGCCAGTTATAAGGGATGCCAGTGAATGTTGGCAGCTGCATGCTGTTCTCTTAGCCCCTGCTTTGTGCCTCCGCTGGTCGTTCAATTAGCTAATCAACTTCCTCTCCTCCGTTCTGCCCTGCCCGGCTCCCCTGGCTCTGGGAGGGGAGAATGGAGAACTGTTTTCAGCTCTGGGCAAGGCTGAGGTGCTGTGCTCTGTGCCTGGCCACGTTGTGCCTGCTGCAGCTGGTGGGACCTTGTCAACCTGCCAAGAGCCATTAGCTGTCGGATGAGGAGGGAAAGCAAAGCTGCAGGCCTGACGTGAGGCCGAACTGGGTCCTGCAGCCCCCTGGACCCGCGCGCTGTGCTCTGAGGGCTGCTGTGCAGTGTCTCTAGTGTGCCCCTCGCTGGGGCCGGCTGGCCGGCTGGGCAGTCTCCAGAGGAATGTGGCCAGGGTGGGAGCAGCCTGGCTCCTGTGGAGCTCAGCAGAGCGGGTCCTTGGGGTTGAGGAAGGGGATTTTCTTTCTCCACTTGCCTTGTCAGTCTCTTGGGTGGGGAGAGGGTCCAACCCAAGGTGCTGCTGTCTGGACTCCTCCAAAGTGACCATGAGGGGCCTTCGCAAATGCTCCCAGAGCTGCGATTGGCCGGGCATGTGAGGGCCACTCCAACACCCTGGTGGCCTGATGTGTGCAGCCGTCGGTTCGTTCCGTGTTCCCAGGCACTGTCGGCTGCTCTCTTCCCCAAGCCTTTGCTGTCTAAATGAGTTATGATTACAAGCAGCTTAGCAGCTGGAGCTCTGCGCTCCGCTTCCACCATCTCCCACACCCCTGAGATCCTGTCTTCTGTACTGAAAGCCATTGGGACCCCGTCTGGGTAATCTGCCCGGTGATGGTACAGTGTGGCCTGCTCACAATGGGACGTGTACTGGCTCTGGCCCTTTAATCATCGGGAGGTAATGGCTTGGCTTGGACAGTGCAGGGGGAATGGCCCTGCCTCCTCTTGTGTGGGAAGGAAGAGGCCATGGCCCATGGGCTGGGGACAGCCCTTGGTGGGAGCTGAGGGTCCGGCTTGGTTGGCTTAGCATTGCTGAGGCACAGGTGTGGTGTATATGGGTACTGGACCAGAGCCAGCCAGTGTCACGGCAGCTCCTGGCCCTGCCGGAAGCCGAGAATTCATCTTTTCCTCCTCATGCCATGTGGAGAGAGCCTAAACCCCCATGGTGGGTGAGGGTGCGGCACCTAGAATTAGGTGAAACTTTTCAACTAGTGGTGACTGTGGCTTGTCTCTTTCTCCCCGTCCCTCCATCTCCCCAGTGGAGAACACGCAGCTGACCCTGAACCTGCAGACGGAGAACAAAGGCAGCGTTGTCTCAGGCGGAGAGCTGACGATTTTCCTGGACGGGCCGACTGTTGATCTGGGAAGCCTGCCTAATGGCAGTGCCGTGACAGAGGGTGAGTGCCGCCCATCTCCATGTGCAGGCCGCTGTTCTGAGCACGAGGTGGTGAGTGCGGGCGGTCGGGGGGGGGAGAAGGGCTGAGATCACAGCTGTAAGGACTTGTGAGCAAACATCTGAGAGCCAGGAGCCACCTCCTCTCCCAGGTAAGGCCCCCAGCTCAGCCTGCTAGAGCGCCGTGCAGTCTGCCCAAGGGCCTGGCTCACCCTTGTGCTGACGGATTATCCCAAGGGCTTGTGGAATTGCCTCTGCCCGGGAGGGGAGCTGTGGGGTCTGCAGGAAAAGGTCTCCTCCTCCCCCAGGGAAGTGAAGGGCGCAGCTGTTTTCTGGGCCCTCTGCTGCTGCCTGGGTTCTGCATCCCCTCTCCCATCTCTCCTGGGCCTCGGGAGGCTGCGAACAGTTCGCTGTCAGCCTGGCCAGGCAGGGCTCCCCGTGGTGGGAGGGAGCAGAGCGGGAGATGCCTGGCAGAGTGAGGAGCTCAGCAATGCATGGGTGCGTTTGATATCAGGGCGTCTGGTTCTCTGTCACGTGCTGCGCTTGTTCAGCCCGTTCCCTGCCTGACATGAGCAGGGCTTCCTTGTGCTGCAGGATTTTCCCTGGGCTGATGCATTCACTGGCCACTTGTGCCGGGTTCCGAGCCACGGCAAGATATAGGTGGCATGAGAGAAAACCATCATACGGGGTGGCCTGAGAACTTCGGCTTCTGAGAAGCCTGGAGAAGTGGGGGCTGCAGGTGAAGAATGAGGAACTTTGGCAGAGCGGTGTGTGCAGAGCCCAGGGCTGGCAGCGCTGACGCTGGGTAGCCAGGCCTGGGGCGAAGGGGCATTGGCAGAGTGGTGCTGTGGAAAGTAGCCTAACTCCACTGCTAGTAGCCCCCATCCCTTGGACCATCACTCTTCCAAACACCCTGCAAGGCCCTGTGCGGAGACCCTCGGGGTATCATGGGAACACCTGCCAGTAGGTGCTTTCCCCAGGATTGGGGCCTTGATACACTGATCAGATGCATTTGCAGGGTATTTTCAGCATGAGGGGCAAGTGTCCCCTGCATCCCAGTGTGCTGGGCTGTTCTCTCTCCAGATTCCCTCTTTGGGAGGCAGCCAGCCGCTCACGTCTCCTAGCCTGTCTCACGCTCCTTTCTCCTTTTCCCACTTGTTTATTGTCCAGGGTCCCAGCTGCCTGGGAGGGATCCCAGCAGTATGGCTCCGGCTACAGAGAGTAGACACCAGCCCCCCAGCACAAACTGCTTTGGAGGTAGATCCAGGTAAGGGCCCCTCACTGATGACACCTGTTGGTCCATTGATGGGAGCAGGAGGGGCTGGTTCTCAGATTCTGTGCAGGAGGCTGAGAAGTGAGGCTCAGCAGGAGCTTACAAAGGAGACCATTCAGTGAGCTCACCAAAGAGCATGCAGGATGTGTGGGGAAGGGAGGGGCGGCCCTGGCAGGGGCAGTGAGAGGAGAGCGCAGAGATGCCCTGGCAGGGCTGGGTGGGGGATGAGGCAGACAGGGGGTGGTCGTGGGGAGTGGAGGCTAGGAGTCTGCCTGACTGGGATGGCTGCCTGGCAGGGGAGAAATGGCCTTATCGTACCCTGCCTCCGAGGAGGCTGTAGCAAATTCCTCCCCATGTACGCCCCCTCCCCTTGGACTGTTAGCCCTCTGGGGACCCCTTTGTCTTTCCTGTGTTTGTACAGCACCCAGCACAATGGGGTCCCAGTGCCCTGTGGGCCTTGGGGCGCTTCCCCAGGAAATGCAGAAGGCTGCAGCTGAGGGCAGCTCGGGCTGGTTTACTCCTGCCCGGAGTTGGAAAAGGGCTCCAGCTGCGATCACCCGTGCTGGCAATGCCTCGCTGTCCTGCTCTGGCCCCGCTGCTCGGCTCCAGACAAATTATTTTGTTTTTACTGCCCAAGAAGTCGTTTTTTTCTTGCGCTCCGGTGGCCAGGCCCTGCCAGGCGGCTGGGGCTGTGGAAGTGAAGTGGCTTTGCTCTGCTCTCTCTCACACTGTGCTCGAGACCTGTCTGGGGCATGTTGATGTGCTGGCACGTGTGCAGCTTTGCCAGAGGAGGACGCAGAGCAGTGAGAGTGCACTCTGCTGGCAGGCGGAGAGATGCTGTGGAAGGGGCCTGCTCCTTTGGTCACCTCTAGCAGATCTGGTCAGACCCCCATAGGCAGTTGCCCATGTCTGTCTCGGAGGCTGTGTGCAGCGTTTGGTTCCACACAGTAGGATGGAGGCACAGTCTAGAGATCCAGAGGGGGAGCATCAGCCCCTGAGCTCTGCTAAGAAGCTGGCTGCATCCCTGTGCAATGTCTACATTTCCCTGGCTCAGGATGGGCAGGAGGCTCCCCGTGCTCAGCTCTCCCCTGCTGGCCAGTGGGCACAGCTGCCAGGGGCAGGCCAAGGACCAGCTTGATGTTCTCTGGGCTTGTCTCATCTCTTCATTGCTTTGCTGTTAATGCTTGGGCCACTTACTAGCCCTTTATACCCCCAGATCCTCCAAGCCAGTCTGACCCCATGGGAACCCACCCCAAGCTCCTGGCCAACCCACCATCCCCCTATTGCTCTCCCCCTCCTTCCAAACCCACTCCTGAGCAGTGTCTTCTCTTGGTGGCCCCTTCATCCCAGCCCGCTGTTCATCCCAGCCACACCCCCTGCTGCAGTGTCACTCAATGGGGAAAGCGGCACAGTCTGAGGTTTCCTTGTCTGGAGCAGCAGTAACACCCATGGTCCAGGAGTGGGCTCGGCTCAGCCATGCCTGTAGCCAGCTGCCAGGGTCCTGTATTGCTCAGCGTGGTTCAGTGCCATCCGCACTAACCAACCCTGCATCTAGCTAAGACTGAATTGTAGGGAGGCAGAACATCATTACCCAAGCTGGAATACCCCAGCTCTCACGAGGGATCGTTAATGAGCACAGAGGGCAAAGCCAGCAGCACAGCACCTCCCTACATCCTGCTGGCTGAATTGCTCACACCACTGCAGCACCTCTGGAGGTCTCCTGTCTACACGCTGGGCAGGCCACGCAGCCGGGAAGAGGAGAATCATGTACCGGCAGCTAATGCAGGTCCAGAATTCAGCACGAGGCAGGCACATGCAGCCAGCAGGCTCACTTCCCAGCTCTAGACTCACCTTAAGGCAGCACTGCCCCCTACTAACCGGGATGGACCGCCCAGGCCAGGGTGCTAAACACGCAGCCGACCCAGGTCTGAGGCCTGGCCATCCGGAGTCAAGCCGCCCGCAGCCCTGACAGACGAGCATCAGTCTTAGGACCACGATCACCGCCTTAGCCTCCAGCCTTGTGTCCCTGGCTATGGAGCCCGGCCCCTGAAGCTTCCACTCCAGACAGGACTCTGGAATTGCTCCACCCCCATGGAAGGGGCAATGGCAGAGGTGTGAGCACCCTCCTCACCACTCCTTGGAGCCCATGTGTACTCAGCACGTGGAGAAGGAAGAGAGGAGCCTGCACTGAAGGAGCAAAGAGCCCAGCACCACCACAGTTCCTTTCAGAAGCCCTGTGCTTCTATGCACAGGATCTGCTGGCTCATGCGGACAGAGCAGCGCCACCCTAATGTCTCAGCTGCCCTGGTGGGAAGTGCTGCGATTCTCTTTCATGAAGAGACAGGCCTGTAAGCAGAACATCTGTAGGAGCTGCTGGACACCAGCCACCAGCTACAAATCTACATAGATGTTAAATCCAACCCCGTGTTGACAGTGTGACACGTTTCCCAGTAACCACAGCACCAAAGCAAGCAGCTTCTCCCTACTTCATGCTGCTCCAGAAGGCCAGGACGTGGCCTCAAGCCAGGGAGAGGATGGCCCAGTGCCGCAGCAGGACACTTCCAAAGGAAACGAGCAGCTGCTTTCCCTCCTCCAGCCCTGGTTGCTTTGCCTCTCCTGCCCTCCCTGCATTTTCTGACGGGCTCCCGCTCAGGCCACACCCAGCCTGGGCAGTCTGCTTTCCGCCTGGCACAGGAGCCTGCTGCTGCTTGAATCAAGGCAGAGGCCTGGGGCTATCCAAGCTTCAGGAGCTGTTTGGAGGGAGCCCCTGCAGCCTGGGTTTGCATTGGTTTATCCAGTTACACACACTGCTGGATTCAAAGGGAAATGCCAGGCTCCCTCCACATGCACATCACTCCAGCTGAGGGAAACTGCTCTGGCTGTCGCAGGCCAGCCCCCGGCCTAGCACTCTTTCGAGGGGAAAGAAACCGCTCTACAATGGGCCCAGAGAGGAGCAGGCCAGGTGGCCCTACAGCCACTGTTGTGCTGCCCCAGAGGGGAGCAGGCGAATGCCTTTGGGGCCTCACGAGGAACCTCGCTGCCCATGCCGTGAGTGTAGAAAGAGCTCTTGGAGTCACTGTGGGTAGTCCTCTGAACACGTCTGCTCCATGTGCAGTGCCAGTCAAAAAACTAACAGAATGGTACGAACCATTGGGAAAGGGATAGATAATAAGGCAGAAAATATTGTAATGCCACTCTATAAATCCCTGGTATGCCCACATCTTGAATAGTACGTGCAGCTCTGGTCACGCCATCTAAAAAAACATATCTTCAAATTGGAAAAAGTACAGAGAAGGGCAACAGAAATGAATAGGGTTATGGAACAGCTTCTATATGATGAGAGGTTAAAAAAACTGGGGCTGCTCAGCTTGGAAAGAGACAACTAAGGAGGGATATGAGAGAGGTCTATAAAATTATGACTGGTGTGGAGAAAGTGAATGGCGAAGTATTATTTACCCCTTACCGTGACACATGAACCAGAGATCACCCAATTAACAGGCAGTAGGTTTAAAACAAACAAAAGGAAGTACTTCTTCACACAGTGCATAGACAACCTGTGGAACTCCTTGCCAGGATCACCCAATTAACAGGCAGTAGGTTTAAAACAAACAAAAGGAAGTACTTCTTCACACAGTGCATAGACAACCTGTGGAACTCCTTGCCAGGGGATGTTGTGAAGGACAAAACTATAATGGGGTTCAAAAAGGAATTAGTTACGTTTATGGAGGACAAGTCCATCAGTGGCTATTAGCCCATATGGCCAGGGACACAACCCCATGCTCTGGGTATCTCTAAACCTCTGACTGTCAGATGCTGGGATTAGATGACGAGATGGATCACTTGCTGATTACCTGTTCTGTTCATTCTCTCTGAAGTATCTGGCACCGGCCGCTGTCAGAAGACAGGATACTGGGCTAGGTGGACCACTAGTCTGACCCAGTATGGCCAGGAGCTGGCTGGACCACAGGGAGCTTCTGAAAAGCTCAGGGATCTGAACTATCCCTCTGGCCCCCACGGATTTAGAGTGGGCCCGTGTGTGTGATTCACAGGGAGATGAGCTGCGAGAAGCAGGAGAGGCCAGAAAGGGGCAGAAGGGCAGTGCTAGAGCCGGGGGGCTGCGATGGAGCTGAGAGCAGCTCTGCTGGAGCTTGTCACCCAGCTCAGGTACTGGGAGCTCTCGGCCTTGCATAGATCTGACTGTTTCTGGCCAAACCTGACACTCTGATCACTGAGCTTTGCCCTGGGAGAGACTCTGATCAACAAAGTAGGACGGGCAGAAATGGCAAGGGTGCCATGTAGCCTTCTGTGGGAGAGCCGGCTGTACCTGCCCCACTGGTGCTGGAAGGCTGACTGCTCCCGTCTGGGCAAGGAGACCATTTGCGTCTGTCTGGTGTCCATGTGCCACAATAAGTCGCACGCTGCTGAGATGTCAGGGGCCTGGCCTTCCTGGGAGCCTGAGTCAGATTCTCAAGTGCAAACAGCTTCACACAAGCCAGTGTTTTTCAAACCTGCCGAGCCTGGATGTCCACAGAGGTGTTGACATCTCCTGCTTGCAGCCTTTGAGAAAGGCGCTCACGTGAGCACAGGTGAGCTGCCTAGAGAGTCAGTGGCCCAAGGCACCATGCCCCGGGGTTCACCAGCCCTCCAGCACAGTCTCCCTAGGGCTATGGAGAACAAACGTGAACCTCCAGCTTGGCCACTCGCTCCACTACAACAGCTAGGACACAGGGCCTGATCCTGGGCAGAGAACTGTCAGCTTCAGCCACACCAGGTAAAACATCCTCTCTCCAATGGTGAACGTGCCAGTGCCCGACTTCACCCAGCACCCTGGGAGTGACTTCTGGGCTGTTTTTATTTCTCTCCCCACCTTTTGTTCAGTACTGCTGCCTGCTGCGTTCCACCTCGGAGGGGCTGCCTTTCTCTGGCGGAGAGTGATTCCCATGGGCATGTGAGAGCAGGTTCAGAGTCCGCAGTGGGAAAGGCTCTGTTTACAGGTCAAGTGTTCTTTCCATGGGCTGGAGACCTCCCTTAAAGACGGGATGGGAATAAAAGGGTTAGTCTTTGCTCCTCAACAGTTTCTGCCCTGTCTTCTCAAGGGGAATTGCTTGGTCAGGGCTTCCTTTTCTTCCCCAGCACAAATGGTGCCCTGGGCTTTGCTGGTAAACTTGGGGATAGGGTGTGAAATTCCACAGTTAACTGTGTGAAGAGAGAATAAAGAGCCAGTCATTTGCGCTGGCTCGGAAAGCTGGTGTCCTGGGTGGGGGGGAGCTGCTGCAAACCTGGTGTGCTGTGAGCGAGGGCCGGGGGGGTGGGGGGGGAGTTGGTAGCTGTTACTGCTTGGTGTGTTGCGGGGCAGGAGGCTGCTGATTGCCAGTTGGTACCTGACGTAATCTGGTCGTGGACGTGTCACTCGTGTCACGAGTTCTGGTGCTCCCAAGGGCGTCTCCAAGCTAGGCCCAGGTTTTGCTATACCTGCTTTACGAGGGCTGACGTCCTGATTAGTGCTGGGCAAGAATCTTCTTGTGAGGCCAGTCATTGCTCAGGTAATCTAGAGTCAAAGCCACTGCGTCACTTGCCCCAAAATGTGGTCTAGCCTCCCTTGCGCTGAATTCGACACAGCGCGGTACGTGGCCCCAGCACCTTACAGAGCACAGGAGGTGGGGTACGGTGGCAGAAATGCCCAGCAGAGCTTTGAGCTCGAGGCCGTGGTCCCGGAGCAGGGGGACAATAGGCTGTGGGCAGCAGCAGCTGGGTATAGCATTCAAGGCTGAGCATCTCCTGTTCAGACAGACGGCCATGGCTGGGGGGAGCTGTGAGAAGAGCACTGAGGATGGTCAGGGGCTGGGGGAGAGAGGTGTGGAAGATGTGCGTGGGCTCTGCAGCGGGGAGGCTGGTGTGAGGGGAATCAGGAGAAGTTGGGTGGAGATGAGGTGAGTATCAGGCAGGCTTGCTGTGTGTGAGCTCTGCAAGGCTGTGGAAGGGTCTCCAAAGCGCGGGCTGGGAGCCCCATCGGGGACACTAGCAAATCTAGGGAAAAGGCCAGCCTAACAAACCCTAGACTCTCCTCCGGATCCTGCCATCGCACAACTTCATGTGGCTTCTGGGCTGGGAGTGTGTGGCAAGCTGGCCCAGCAGCACAGATCTGGCTTGCGAGCAGCGCTCTCCTGCGGCCCCGGCTGGGCCGGGAGCAATTCCACAAGCTCTGAAACCTTCCGAGGCCAGAAAGTTTTGCCTTTGTTTGTTCCAAGTGGATCCAACAGCTGAGACTTGGGCTAACCTGAGAGCCAGGGGTTTAGAGCAGTTTGCAAAGGGCTGCGGCCACTTGGGAGGACGAGTGGCAAGGTGAATAGCACCCTTGTCTGCTGGCTGCCCCCTGCTAGCCCTGGTGGGAGCCCTCGGGTGGGCAGCAGTCCAGCTCCAGCTGCCATCCTCAGCACCATGCTGATTAAGCTGGCTCTGAGCAGATACAATGAATGTGGTGCTGGAGCCGGGGAACAGGCTGTGCGCGGGCTCCCCATAGCGCCCAGGGCAGGGGAACCCCTGTATCGGGGGGGGGGGGGGAGAAGGAGGCCGTAGAAATCTAGTGTGGAGGAGATTGGTGTGTTTGCAGCCCTGCTGCTCCATCCATGCATGCTCTGCCCGATGCCGCCCTGAGCGTGAGGGTCCGTGCGAGGGAGGTTGGAGAGCCTGTGCACGTGGCATCCTTTCCCAGTTCTCTTAGGATGGGGGAGGGGGTTTCCCTTCTCCTCACTTCATGATGCTGCTATGGGCAATGTGCTTCTCTCTCCCCGGCAAACAGGAGGCCTCTGCCCCTGTCACCGCCTCCTCCCTGTTTTCACGGAGCTCAGAGGAATTTCTCAGCTGTGCATTTCAGGTAGTGGCTAACAGCTCTGGGGGCCCCCATTGCATGTTCTCCAGAGCTGCCCGGGCACCAGGCCACTCGAGCTGTCCTGGCCTAGTGTGCCTCATGCCCGGCTGGAGCAGTTCTCCGGGGCACACTTTGTCCTTCTGTCTCCCATTCAGCTGCACCCTCTTTCCGCAGGCGTTTCTCCCATGTCGGGCTTTATATGTCACCCTGCAGTCCCTGGGCTGGGGCCATGGGGTTGTGACCACATTCGGGGGGGTGAAATGACAATGTGCTTGGAGGAGATGGCACCCACTGAGTGGGTTTCACAGCGGGGCCTCGACACAAGCTCAGGGACTGAGTCCTTACTTCTCTGGGCCTGCCCCTGCCCTTGCAGAGCGGGCGAAGGCCAGGGCTCTGTCGGCTTGGCAGTGTTCCGTTCTGGCTGTCTGCTGCCCCTGCTCCCTCATGAGCTCCGGTCCAGGAGCAATCCGACGGGCAGAGCGGGACGTGGAGGAGTGACTTGGGTTTGCACAGATGGGAGTGAGAGCCTGCCGCAACTCCCCATGCGACAGGGTGTCTGAACGCGTTCCTGACTCAGCCCGGCTTTGGCCTCTCCTCCCCCAGCTACTGGCAGGGCTCCGAGAGTCCATTCCCATCGAGTTCTGCCTTGCTTTTTCCTGCTCCTATTTTAAGTGTTGGTTCCCAGCTGCATCTCCACCACGTGGCCGCGCTCTGTTTGTTTCCAGGCCTCTATTAAAAGACAGTGCCCATGTGGGAGCACTCGTAGGAGGGCTGGGCTGGCAGGCTGCTTAATTCGGGCCTGGTAACCCTGTGTGGCCTGCTGGCAGCCTGGAAACATCCTGTTTTGGTTTCTAACATCTCTCTCTGGGCTGCTTCTAGCTTGTCTGTATTGAGAAGGGCCCAGCATGCACCTGAGGCTGCCTGTTCCAGTGGGTCCAGCCTGCGCGGGGAGCGCCACCTCCTCCCTTCCCCCAGCTGGGCGTCACCGTTAGCTCTGGGTAGGGCGTGCCCCTGGTCCTCGCTGCCACCTGGCTTCCAGGAGCCTGCGGGGAGCCTGTTCCTCTTGGGATCTCCCCGCAGTGCATTGAGGGCAGTGGGTTTGGTCCTTAGCCCTTTACAGCTGGCCCTCACTCCAGCAGAGCCCAGGCCCTGAGCTCAGGCCTTGCCTAGGCCACGGTTTGGACTTGAGCGGTTTAACAGGTGTCACTGCCTTGTCTACACGGTAGCTCATGCCTCCCAAACGCTAATCCAGATCAGGTCTCAGTTTCCTGTGCTGGGTGAGCCGTCCCGGCAGCCCCCTTGGAGGTGGGCAGCTGGGGAGCAGATTTCTCGGGGCATCCCCCCCACAGCACGGGCGCACAGATCCCTGTGTCGCCCATCAGCAGGGAAGGTGAGTTCCTGCTCCGCCCACAGGAGAATTCTCTCCTGAATCCTGCCATGCTGGAGAGAGGCCCCAACCCAGCCCGGGTTCAGAGGGAGCTTTTTGGGGGGGGAGGAGGCGGGGTTGTAATCAGAATTGTGGCCAGTTTCTCCAGGGCTGCCCCATGGGAGGAATCATGACTGGTCAGAAACGGGCCCAGCTGCTCCTGCTCGCGTTCCGACCCCTCCGGCTGCTGAAGGGAGCCGGCTGCTCTTCTCAGGGGCTGATTTCTCTGGAGCAATCAGCTTCTGCTGCTTCCCGCGTTCCCTCCCTATCCCAGGGTCACGCGCAGCTGCTCCCCGCGGAGAGCAAGAACTGAGCGACTGGAAGCAATTGTGGGCTTGTCAGCGCTCGTGTGGGGCACGATTGATGTGGCCCTGTGGCTGCCAAGCTGCCTTTCCCTCCCCGACCCCAGCTCTGTGCAGAGCCCTGAGCCGCCGGGACGGCGGGAGGGTTTTGCCCTTTTAAGGTGATAACTTGTCTGGACTCTTTCCTCTTGGTGCTCCCCACCCTCCCTGCGGAAGGGGCTGCTCCAGCAGGGCTCATTTGGGAGCTGTGCACTGCCCTGTGGTCCTGAGATGCCCGAGCCAGGTGGGGGAGGGTCCTAGCTGCTCTGCCCATCCCCGTCCAGGAGGTGGGGACAGGGAGCTGGTCTCTGCATGAGGGGTTCTCCCTGTCCTCACTTACAGAGCTAGCATGAAAAGCCCGCTTGGAACATTTTCTGAAGGTCAGGTTATTTCCACGGGTCAGTGATTCCCATTGCTCGCCCCCAGTCTTAAACAGACGTGTCTTCTGCGGCCACCAGAGCCTTCCAGGCTGCTCCTTGCCCCGGAAGGAGGGCTCTGTTTCTGGGTGGCTGCTATCCAACTCCCCTACCAGCAGGCCCTGAGCTCTGCCCCACCCTGCTCCAACATGGGCTTCAGCCAGCAAGGGCCTTTTCCTGAGGGTCTCAGTGCTCTTCCGGGGCACCCTGCACCTAGAATTGGGGATCCAGTGTGTCACGAGCTGGCTCGAAACTTGGATTGTGTCAGTGCAGCCCAGGGTTAAAGCTTGCTTAGGAAACGTGCCAGCTGCCAGTGTTTTGCTCCTGCTGGAGGCCTCAGCTGGCACGTGGGTCTCTCTCCCTGTAGCCAGGTCAGTACAGACCGGATCCCTAATCATGTTTGTGTAACTGCTTTGGCCAGTTCCCCTTCCTCCCATCTCTGTGCAGCCAGAGAGCCCAGGGTACATAGCTCTGCATCCTGCTGCTGCTCCATGTACATTGATTAGTGTTATATTTCTATGATGGTAGCTTCCAAAGGCCCCCTTGGTCCTGGCCACTCTGCATTGTGTGCCCTGGCCACTGTCCTGCTGAGGGGCGTGCTCAGCATGCAGTGACACCGAAGGGGTTAGGCAGCACAGCGGATGTGATGGCAGGATTGCTACACTGTAGACCCAAAGTGAACCAGGAACTGGGCATGTGTGTTTCTGTGACAAGATCCCTGTTGCAAGCTGTAGTGTAGACAGGACTTGCCCGAGGTCACACAGCAAGCCAGGAGTGGAGATAGTAATAGAACCTGCGAGTCCTGACTCCAGTCCCTTGCTCACCCAGGAGCCTGGCCAGAGTTGGAGACAGATCTGTGGCTTTGCGGCGCACCCATTTCTTGAGTCCAGGCCTCCCTCTTGGCTGGCCAGCGGAGGCATTGTTCCTCTGAGAGACTGGCTTCCTCCTTAGCTCTGGTGCCCTGTCCACCCGATCTCCTGACCTTCAGCCCTTGTGCCACTGTCCTGCTGCCAGGCAAGGGGTGTGCCTGATTCAAGGGCAGCTAGTCTGCCCTGCTCTGTCGACAGGCCTCTTCTCCAGCCGTTTCTCCTGATCTCCAGCTCTACATCTCACTGAAATGATGCTGCCAATGCATATTAATGCATGAGGTGGGGAGTGTTGGCTAGAAGGCAGAGGTTGATGGTTAGGTGTGTCACAGGCCTCTGCTGAGGAGGGGGGTGATCCCGTGAGCTCTGGAAGGGGCAGGCTGTATGTAAGTATTCCCAAGGCTCTGGCTCCTGCAGCGCAGTGCATCCCAGCCCTCTTGGTGTGCACGGCCTCTTTGCTTGTGCATGAGATTTTAACCCCTTGATCTGTGCGGAATGAAGAAGATGGGCTATTCTGCAGGGGTCTGTGCTGAGGGCAGAGGGAAGGACTCTGCCGGGGAGTTGACCAGCCATGTGTAGGAGCCCCTCATTTCCTCCAGTCGATGTTAATGCTGGTGCTCACTTGGGGTTGAGGGACAGGGGCTGCAAGTAGCCTCTGGATAGACATGGATCAGCCTGAAAATTAACTGCTGCCCCCAAACATAGCTGCCAAGTGTAATGGGTTTTATGAAAGTTATGTAATGAGATAATTTGCATATTGGCAAATAATTTGCATATGCCCCTAACTTGATCTTAAATGCGTGGTTTTACGATGAGTGAAACGTCAGCTGGCAGCCCCGGAGAACAAAGCCTGGTGTGTATGTACAGAGCCGCAGCAGGGCAAGCTTCACGTGCGCACTGCCCTGCAGCATGGCCCATCCTGGGGGGCGGCCGCTCACAGTAACAAGGCAGTGCCGTCTCAGGGCCTGAGACCCACCAAACTCCTCTTACAGAGGGGCCTCAGACATCCATTGGATGGAACAGCTTTTCATCCTGGCTGAACTGACCTGAGCTCAGGCAAATCCAGAGTCTGTCTGTAGGAAACACTGCAAAACCTTCCTCTCGAAAACCCCTTTCCACCCTCACACCACTGCCCCTTCACCCCAACAACCGCAGGGGCCATGGATGAAATCTAAAATCCCTCCCCCAAGCAGAACTTTCCCCCAGAAACGGAGATGTGCCCAAGAGCTCAGGGTGGCTGGTGGAGCGCTCCCTGTTGTAGGTGCTCAGATACCAGTGGTGGGCAGCAGTACACTCCCAGTAGTATAAAATGGGCAGAGAGCTGGGCTGGGTTCAGGATGAAGACTGATAGGTGAAAGCTTTGTAAGCCATCAGCAATGCCCTGAGGCACCTAATGCCCCAGCACTTGTGAAAATCAGAGGAGGTCCTTGTGATCTAGCACGGCCAGAGGGCAGCAGGAGAGTGATCGATGGGAGATATGTAAGCCCCAGGATGATGAGCCTTGTACAGGGAAGAGAGGCTGCTACAGATTAATTAGATCACCTGAAACCAATTAGAGCATGTGAAGTCAGTCACCTGATAAAACCCCCCTGCTTCAGTCAGACAGAAGAGCTGAAGCAGAGTGGTTTGGTGTGGGAGCGGAGAGCAGTTTGGAGAAGTGCTGTGGTGTGGCCAGAAGACCAAGACCCTAGGTAAAGGGAAACCCGGCTTGTGCAGAGCAGAGGGACTCTACAGACACAAGGAGTTGGGAGAAACTTGGCCCAAGCGGAGGGAGGGCAGGAAGCCCCACAAGCTGAAGGGCCGGAGAGGGAAGTAGCCTAGGGGAAGGAATTGCTAGTTTAAGTGGTTCACCGCTATCCCTAGGGCCCCTGGCTGGGGCCTGGAGTAGAGGGCGGGCCCGGGTCCCTCCCTCTCCACTCCCCTTTTATGGGACACTAGTGGGACAGTCGATATCCCAGTTCAGGGGTGAGAAATGGTGTCCTGAACCCCCACAAGGGGAGAAAGTGTGGGACCCATCATCATAATGCCGGCAATTTGCCACAGTCCTATATAAATATGGCACATTAAAAACCAGTGTAGTTAGAAGAATGTTAGGGTTGCAAAGTCAAACCCTCAAAAGTTAGGAAAAGCCAGAATGAAGATTCCCAGTGCTACCTTAACACTCCCTCGCATGCGTATATGTTAGGATAGTCTTGAACTCCATAGTCACACATTAGACTCCTAGAAATGAGGGACTTGGAAGGACCTCGAGAGGTTTTCTAGCGCCTTGGGCTGAGGCAGGGCTAAGTATTATCTAGACCATGCCTGGCTCGTGTTTGTCTAACCTGTCCTAAAAAATCTCCAATGATGGAACCGCAGCCTCCCTAGGTAATTTGTTCCAGTGCTTAATCACCCTGACAGGAAGTTTTTCCTGATGTCCAACCTGAATCTCCCTTGCTGTAATGTAAGCCCATTGCTTCTTGTCCTGTCCTCAGTGGTTCAGGAGAACAATTTATCACCCTCCTCTTTATAACACCCTTTTAGGTACTTGAAGACTGTTAGCAGCCTCCCCGCCCCGCCGTTTATCAGTCTTTCCTAGCAGGTCATTGTTTTTCCCTGTATCAGCTGTCAGCAGGGTTTCAGATCCATAGCACAGACCTCTCTGCGTGGCTGGTGCAGCCTGAGAGAGAGTAGTGGGCAGAGGGGCAGCAGCGGCCTCTCTCATCCCTGTTCAGATCCTGCCCTATTTCCTTCCCCATTCAGTCACTCCGGCCTCTGGCTCCCCCATCCCTCTTCAGGGCAGGCTCTGTGCTGGCTGAGTGCCTGAAGCCAGGTATCGCCACACCTCCAGCAGCTGCTGCAGGAGGAACTACATCTCCTGCCCACAGCTCAGCCAAATGCATGACCTGCAGGCTGAGAGGTGTGTGTGTGTGAGAGCGAGAGAGACAGACAGACAGACAGACATGAGATGTGACGCTGGGCAGCCATGCTCTAAAAAACACAGGCATAACCCAACGTAGCACTGCTGTAGGGCTGGGCTGCCCGTCCGCATGCCATCTGCTTGGTGGGTGTCTCTGCCCAGGTCAACTGAATCAAGAGCTCAGGCCCAATGGTCAGGGGTGGGTGGCAGACAAGCTATCTCCCACCTGCACTTCAAGCCATTTGATGGGGCGCGAGTCCACTGCTCTATCCTGGCGTTTACCTTTCCACCACGCATCCTTCTCCTCCGGAGAACTGGCAGGATTTGGAGGCCAGGGTGGGTGAGTGGCTGCGGAGATGGACAGGACGCTCTGGTGCCTCTCTCTGTGGGGGAGGGCACTGGTGCTCAACCAACTAATCCTGTCCATGCTCCGGCACCAGTTCTACACCCTGAGCCTGGCCTCGGGGATCCTGGCCTGGCTCCAGAGAGTAGCTCTGGGGTTCTGGCCAGGACTGCACTGTCTCTCTGTGGGGATTCTGAGTCTTCCCTGAGGAGGGAAGACAGGGCCTGGTCTGCCTCTGCACCAGGTCTATGTCTTCTGCCTCCAGGCCCTGCAGAGGCTCCTGTACGGTGCGGGTAGTCCGGTGTGGAGCACGTTGGCGCAGGCCTTCCTGCGCCGCCTCCGAGGGCTCCGATACGACCAGCAGCTCTTTTTTCTCGACCTGAGGGGTCTTCTGTGAGACCTCTCCGAGCTGCTGGTCTTCTACCAGGACCTCCTCTGGACCTGGAAACTGTTCTCGGTGACCAGGTCTGTTGTGGCCACCACGGGGGTGGACCTCCTTACGGAGCCCCTGCTACACAACCCCGATCTACATGTACAGATGGCGGAGTCACCCTTGGTGCACCGGAGGCTGATCCTGGCACAAACCACCAGAATCAGAAACCTCCTGGACTATGATAGTGGGGCTGGGTGGATCTGCGAGCGCTTGGCCGGCACATGGGACTCTCCACCCTCCTGACACCCCTGCGCATACTCCAGGAGGTGGGGCAGCCTTGTCACCCACCTCTTGGGTTTTCCTTGAGTGGGTACTGCGAGAGGGTGCTCCCCGCCCACCCCTTATCCCAGGCCCTCCATACTTTTTCATCGGGCCCCTGTCCCGTGAGTCCCCTGTCTCCCTCCGCTCCATAACCCAAGCCGGCTGCGCGCCCTGCAGCCGGTTCGCTTCCGAAATTCGCCAAGGAAACAACTTTACATGCTCGTGCTCCACACATTTCACTTCCTCACCCTTGTGTCCCACCCCAATGCCAAATGGTGGGACTAGCTACCACCTGTGGAGGGTGAGGAGCCCTGGTGGGCCAGCCTCTATTCCACCCTAGTCCTACGGCCTGCCGGGGATATTGGTTGGTGGCTCCTTCATGAAGCCATGAGCACGGGTGTGTACCTGGCACAGTTCACCCCCATCCCTGAGGCCTGCCCCTTTTGCGGTGTGAGGGAGAACCTGGCGCAAGCTTATCTGAAATGCGCCAAGTTGCAGCCCCTATTCCGGCTCCTCCAGAACCTCCCGCTGAGGTTCTGGCTGCACTTTTCCCAGACCTCTTCATATATTCACACCCTGTCCATGGCCCCACCAAGTCGTGAGACCTCCTTGTCAACTTCCTCTTGGCCCTGGCCAAAGTGGCCATCTTCAACACCAGGAGGAGGATGCTGGATGAGGGGGTGCTCTGCGACTGTGGGACCTATTTCTGCTCCTCCCTGGTCTCACGCATCCGGGCAGAGTTCCTCTGGGGGGCATCCACTGGCTCCCTAAACAGCTGTGAGGAGCAGGGGGCACTGTCTGGGGTTCTCTGCTCAGTGTCCCCCTCTGGATCCCTAGTTCTGAACCTAAAAGGAACAGGAGTACTTGTGGCACCTTAGAAACTAACACATTTATTTGAGCATAAGCTTCCGTGGGCTACAGCCCACTTCATCAGATGCATGCAGTGGAAAATATAGTAGGAAGATATATATACAGAGAACATGAAACACGGCGTGTTACCATACACACTCTAACGATGTCCCTCTGCCATGTACATTGGCCAAATCGGACCGTCTCTACGTAAAAGAATAAATGGACACAAATCAAACGTCAAGAATTATAACATTCAACAACCAGTCGGAGAACACTTCAGCCTCCCTGGTCACTCAATTACAGACCTAAAAGTCGCAATATTATAACCAAAAAAATTCAAAACCAGACTCCAACGAGACACTGCTGAATTGGAATTAATTTGCAAAATGGACGCCATTAAATTAGGCTTGAATAAAGACTGGGAGTGAATGGGTCATTACACACGGTATTTCCCCATGTTTATCTCCCCCCCCCTGCACTGTTCCTCACAACTTATTGTCAACTGCTGCAAATGGACCATTGTGATTACCACTACAAAAAGTGTTTTTTCTCTCCTGCTGGTAATAGCTCACCTTAACTGATCACTCTCGTTAGAGTACATATGGTAACACCCATTGTTTCATGTTCTCTGTGTGTGTGTGTATATCTTCTACTGTATTGCATCCGATGAAGTGAGCTGTAGCCCACAAAAGCTTATGCTCAGATAAATGTGTTAGTCTCTAAGGTGCCGCAAGGACTCCTGTTCTTTTTGCGGATACAGACTAACACGGCTGCTACTCTGAATTCTGAACCTTTGACCTCCACTCCCTTCCCTGTTGTTCTTTAGTTGTCCCCTGTGTTTAGTTGGATCCCAGGTCCAGTGGTCCCTCCTGTGAGGCTGGGGGAGGTGCCTTTAGATGTGGGTGGGCTTATGCCCACCCGCTTCCCGGAAATTCAATATGGCCAACAACTCATGTCTGAGACCAGCCTTCCAGTACCCCGGCGCCCAGCCAGCCTGCCCCCTCCTGCATGGGGAGTGGTTGGCACTGCGATTCCAGTGCTGCAGTGTCCCGTTGTCCTTCCCTACTCACCTGTGGCTGGAGTGCGGTGCTAGGGTTCTCCTGAATCGCTCTGCTCAGCCCTCCTGTGAGACATGCCATGTTTTCTTAGGCTGCAAGTGCTGGAGGCTGGAGTCCTCGAGTGGGAAGCTGCTCAGTGAGTGAAGCTGGCTGGCCGTGCCTACACACTCTTTGGGAATGGGAGCGTCTCAGGCATAGTAGGGGGGAATTGTGCCCACAGGGACAGGTGCACTGAACTGAGCCTGGGGAGTTGCTGCATGACTGGGGAGAGGTGAGACTGGCTCTAAAAATGTCACCACAGCTGGTACGGCGAGTCCTGTGTCTAGATCTGGCTTGGGGACCAGGACCAGATCCAATCCGAATTCAGGAACGGTAGGACTCTCCAGCACCAAATAACCAAGTGTCTCTCAGAAGAGACTTGGACTATTCATTAATACACCCATTAGTGCACGGTGAGCAGAGGTGTGTTGAACTGAGACCTCTGAGCCCCTAATGCCCCGCACCAAAGCCCACATGCTGTTTCTCCTGGACTCCCCATTGCTGGGACTTGGGCACTAGTGGCCGAGATGCGTCTGGAACCAGTGTGCCTGCCTGCCTGCCTCTGAGCTGGGTGTTCTGGGGAGAGGGTGTTTGAAGGGTGAGGAGCACAGTGGCATGGGACTCACTGGGAAGGCTGGCAGGGTGCACCTGGAGGGAGCACAGTTCTGGGCAAAAGGAACTGAGGCCAGCCTAGTCTCTGACCTGTTGTGTGTTGTTGTCCCACAGGACACACAGACATTCAGCTGGAGCGACCAGACAGAACGCAGGGAATGGAGACCAAAGTCCGAGCACCAGGGTTTGCCACCGCCAGCAAGTCAAGAGTCCGAGCACAGCAAATGGCACAGGTGAAGCATGGTACTGGACGGGGTGATGCTTGGCTTTTCAGGTAGTGGCTGTATGGCAGGCAGTGCTCAGGGCCTCAGCTAGTGGAGGAAGATGACAACTAGCTGTACGGATGCTTGTTGAACCAAAGCTATGTCCCGCTAACACACAGCATGGCCCATGGCTGCCCTGAAATTTTATGAAAACGTGGAGTGTGGCCAAAGACTACTAGTCCCAGTGTGCAATACTCTATCTTGATCCAACCGGACAGCCCACGGTATGCGCTGGGACTTGTGCTCTCCCCGCACTGCCATATTTAAGGGGAGAGAAGTTCCATTCTGGGCCAGGTAGGAGCATCCTTTGGGTTCCTTGTGAGTTGCCATTGTGGCCCTATGACTGAGTAATTGGAGCAGCTCTGCCATAGACTCCAAGATCAGAAGGGACCATTGTGATCCTCTAGTCTGACCTCTAGTATAGCACAGGCTAGAGAAGGGCCCCCAAATAACTTCTAGAGCAGATCTTTTAGAAAAACAGCCAATCTTCATTTAAAAATTCTCAATGATGAAGAATCCATCATGACTTTTGGTAAGTTGTTCCAACAGTTAATTACTTGCACTGTTAAAAATTTACACCTTATTTCCAGTCTGAATTTGTCTAGCTTCAACTTCCAGCCCTGGGATTGTTAGACCTTTCTCTGGTGGATCGAAGAGCCCACTATTAAATATTTTTTTCCCCATGTAGGTACTTGTGGACTGTGATCAAGTCACCCCTTGCACTTCTCTTTGTTAAGCTAAATAGACTGAGTTCTTTGAGTCTGTCACTACAAGGCATGCGTTCTAATCCTTTAATCATTCTTGTGGCTCTTCTCTGAACCCTCTCCAACTTATCAACATCCTTCTTGAATTGTGGGCACCAGAACTGGATACAGGATTCCAGTAGCAGTCACACCAGTGCCAAATACAGAAGTAAAATAACCTCTCTCCTTCTGCTCGAGATTCCTTTGCTTAAGCATTCCAGGATCACATTAGCCGTTTTGACCACAGTGTCACACTGGGAGTTCATGTTCAGCTGATTGTCCACGATGACCCCCAAATCTTTTTCAGAGTCACTGCTTCCCAGGATAGAGTCACCCATTCTGTAAATATGGCTGACATTTTTTGTTCCTAGATGTATGTACACCTCTACCCCGATATAACGCTGTCCTCGGGAGCCAAAAAATCTTACCGCATTATAGGTGAAACCGCATTATATCGAACTTGCTTTGATCCGCCGGAGTGCGCAGCCGCGCCCCCCAGAGCACTGCTTTACCGTGTTATATCCAAATTGGTGTTATATCGGGTTGTGTTATATCAAGGTAGAGGTGTACTTACATTTAACTGTATAAAAACCCATATTGTTTGATTGACCTAGTTTACCAAGTAATCCAGATCACTGTCAGTGACTTCTCCTCTTCATTATTTGTCATTGCTCCAATTTTTGCATCATCTGCAACTTTATCATTGATGATCTTATGTTTTCTTCCAGGTCATTAATAAAACTATTAAATAACCTAGGGCCAAGAACCAATTCCCACTGCGGATACACCCATTTAATTATGATTCCCCATTTACAGTTACATTTTGAGGCTTATCAATTAGCCAGTTTTTAATCCACTTAATGTGTGCCATGTTAATTTTATATAGTTCTAGTTTTTTAATGAGAACGTTGTGCAACGCCACATCAAATTCCTTGCAGAAATCTAAATCTATTATGTCAATACTGCTACCTTTATCAACCAAACTTGTAATATCAAACTAAGTTAATTTTTTATGACAGATCTATTTGCCATAAACCCATGTTGATTTGCATTAATTACATTATCTTCCTTTAGTATTAATCAAGTCCTGTATCGGTGGCTCCATTATCTTGCCCAGGGTTGATGTCAGGCAGAAAGGCCTATAATTACCTTGGCACAATATTAGCCTTCTTCCAGTCTTCTGGAAGAACTTCCCCAGTGCTTCAAGACTTACTGAAAACCAGCATTAATGGTTCAGTGATCACCTCGTCCAGCTCTTTTAAAACTCTTGGATGCAAGTTATCCGGACCTGCTGATTTAAAAATGTCAGACTTTAGTAGCTTCTGTTTAACATCCACCAGAGATGCTAGTGGAATGGAAAGAGTGTTACCACCACCATCATCTGTTTCCCCCCCACAATTATAGAACAGCAATACTGTGACATACCAGGGTACAGACCAGACCAGTGTGGGGCTGTGTGATCCCTGCCCTGTAACCTTGGGTGCCTTACAATGCCTTGCTGAAGTAGCTCCCACCTGGGCCGCTCACAAACAGCCTTCCAGCATGCAAGCCACACCGTGAGTGGCTCTGTAATTGCAGCCTGCCAGCCACACTTGGCTTACACGGTAGCTCTCACTGGCGTTGGGTGACCCCGGCACTACCCGTCTCAGATTTCCCCCAGGAAATGTATGTCCTGTACTAGCCAGCCCTCTCCTGGACAGGACAAATATTTTGTCTCTTATTCCTTTAATGGGATAATATGTCAGTGTATTATCTTAAGTAGTTATTCAGACACTTTTGTTCAAACACGCTGGATTAGATAAAACAGTAAAACAAGTTTATTAACTGCAAAGAGCGCTTTTAAGTGAGTTCAAGTAATGAGGCATAAAAATCAGAAATGGTTACTAGATAAATGAAGATTAAAGGCTTACTAAAGCCTAACTTAACAAACTACATGAGATTCAAAGCAAAGTTTCTCACCACATGCTACAGCAGTTTATTGACGAAACTCTGAGGTCAGGACCCCTCCTCCAGAGTCCAACATCTGCTTCCTTTATCTCTTTAGGTGCAGTGGAAGTGATGGGCAGAGGAGGAGGGGGGTGGCCTTCAGATGTTTGTCCCTATTTGCGTAGCTGAACTTGCGTACCTTAGTTCGAACCCCCCCCTAGTGTAGACCAGGCCTAAGAGTCACATTCGCCCTTTTTGCTGGAGCATCGCACAGGAAGTTCATGTGGAGTTGCTTGTCCATTATGACCTCTCAATCCTTTTCAGAGTCACTGCTTTTCTTTGTCTGACGAAGTGGGTCTTCACCCACGAAAGCTCAGGCTCCAATACGTCTGTTAGTGTATAAGGTGCCACAGGACTCTTTGACTGCTTTCCTTGTTCCTAGATGCATAACTTTGCATTTGTGTGTATTAAAACACATTTTGTTTGAATGGGCCCCGGTTATGAAGCAATCCAGATCACTCTGTAGGGTGGCTGTGTCTTCATTGTTCTTTACCGCTCCAACAATCTTTGTGTCCTCCCCAAATGTTTTCAGCAATGGTTTTACTTCAGGATCGTTGATGAAAGTATTCATAGTGTGTGGGTGAATACTGATCACTGTTGAACCCCACTAGAAACTCTACCATTCAGTGATGATTCTCTATTGACAATTTTTTTTTTAAAGATAGTTCAGTTATCCAGTTCATGCATTTAATGTGTGCTATATTGATATTGGCCAGAGATCTCCTCAGCCAGCTTTTCTAGGACTCTTGGGTGCAAGTTATCCAGGCCTGCTGATTTGAAAATATTTGTCCTTAGTAGATGCCAGTTAATATCCTTGTTAGTTACTAATGGACTAGAAAGTACTTCATCTGACTACATCATTCTGCTTCTTTCCAAATAATATTTATTGAACACTTCTGCCTTATCTGTATCATTATTATTAATTTCTCTCTATGTAATAATAATGGTCTGTCCCATGGATTTTTTTTTCCTTGACGTCTTTAGCTTCCCTTATACATTTTCTGCACTCCATAACTTATATTGATTGCTATCTATTTCCCCATTTTTCCATTTGTTATGTTTCTGTTTTATTTCAAGTAGCTGCCTTTGCTTTGCCTCTGAATCAGGATGGGCTTTTTGCCAAAGATGTTGTCTTTTTGGATTGTAGAATTAGATTTTTGGCCATTTAATAAACTTTTCTTAAACAACTCCCTATTTTCATTCACATTTTTCTGTCTAAATTTTTTCTCCAATCAATTTTGCTCAGAATATTCCTCAGCTTTGGGAAATCAACTCTTTTGAAGCACCAAGATTATATATTGCTCTTCTTTATTTGCCCATGTGGATCCAGGTCATGATTTCTGATCCCTGTTACATACCTAACTTCTCTTGTTCCCTGGCCTGTAACAGACCCACACCACTACCCCCTTCTGTGCTGTGTTAGGTAGGTCACTGATCCATACATATTCAGGATCCTGTGGTTCTGAGTTATCAGCCCTCTAAAACTGGTAATTGTGTCTTTAATGTAGAGTCTCTCTCCACACATCTTATACCTACTCTGTTTTTCCTGAACAAGTTGTAACCAGTGACTTTAACATTACAGTCTTGTGAATTGTCCCATCAGGTTTCAGTGATGCAAATTATATTAAATTTATTCTTGTCAGTGAGAATTTCCAGTTCCTCTTGCTTGTTCCCCAGATTCCTAGCATTGGTATGTGAATGGTTGAAAGGCTTCTCTTCACATTCTTGGCTGTATTAATTCAGTTTGTTCGCAACACGCTGAGTTAGTTTGTACATGGTTTGCCTCCTTCTCCTGGTGGTGGTAGTTTAATGCCCTCCTGGCTGCCTCAGCTCCTTGCCCGCTGAGAAGGTTAGTCCGTGAGATGCAGGCTGTCCTGTTCGTACTGCCCCCGTCCCACTGCAGTGTAACCCAGCCTTCTACAGAACTGCAGGCACAACATGGAGCTGTGGGGCGTTCCCAGCGTCTGTAAAATCCCTCAGGAACTGGCTCTCTTATGCAGTACGTGTCTACGAGCATCTAGGAATCTGCCTGGGGCCTACAAGTAACCTCCGAGGCGTAATGCTGTCCAGGGCCATGCTAACTCAGCCACTGCTTTGATTGCTGGGATTTCTCCTGACTTACCCATTGCGTGGAAGCCATCTCTCCTTGTGGGTGAAGGGGTCTCCTGGGGGACTGAGGTGCAGGGACTGGCTGGGGTTCCCTCTCCCAGAACTAGCCTTCGGTCAGCATGGGCTACAAGCTGCTGCCTGTTTTCACTCTTGGAACCAGTCTGAAGCCTGTGGCCTGGCTTTGGTCATACGTTACACTTAGAATCCAGTCGTGGGTTCCCCTGAGTCCTAGCAGACCACAGGCGTCAAGGTGAGGGGCTGGCAAACACGCACAGGGGGAACTGCCATCCTTCATGCTGTCATGCATGTGAGCACATGTGCACAGTGGGATGCCAGGAGTGGCTGCACCCCTCTTCCCTGTGCAAAGGAGGAGGAGCAGCTGCTAGAGGCATGGCCTGTGAGGGAGTGGCAGGGAAGTGGGCACTACCTGCCCCCAGCAGAAAACCAGAAAAGGCCAGAGCTTTGGGCAGCGGGCGGAGCCACTGGGTGGCATCTTGTAGGCTAATGTGCTGCCACTCCTCTCTCTTCCTCCCTGCCCCCCATTAGCTGTGAGGTTTGCTCCTTTCCTGCTGAGTATTCACTGGGGTCCAGCAGTGTCGGATTTATTGGCACTGTCGGATTTGCTGAGTCAGTCCTTCCCAAGGCCCAGGGCACCTCCTGGCAGGTTTTTGGGATCCCTGCTCCTCACCTGAATTAACCCAGTGCCTCTAGAGTCGGGAAGTTTGCTGGCAGCCCGCAAGGGAAATGCTAGACAGTGAGTGCCCTTGTTTCCCACATGCTCTGCTTGGTCCCGCCAACCCGGCCTGTGCAGACAGAGGAGGTGCAGGGGGTGGCAGCAGCTGGCAGAGGAATAGAGGCCCTAGTACTGCTCCCCACCCATGGGTGAACAGCGAAGCTCCCTTTGCAGAGGGCCGCAAGCTCCCTGTGAACCTGGGGCCCTGGGGCGGAGGCTAATCCTTGCCGTCAGTAAGAATGGCTGTAGTGGTGCGTTTTCCCTTCTCCTCAGGAGGTGGGGCCGTGCTCAGCCCTAATCTCTCTGCCCTCTGCGTTTTCAGTGAGTGGGGACTCTGCTGGTGCCACCGACGCTGAAGAGGAAAGGTCTGTGGTGGGAGTGACCTCGCCACCTGCAGCAGTGTCAAGCGAGACCCCCAGCTCCACCGCTGCCACCCTTCCTGCTTCATCCGTCCCTGGGGAGCCAGAGGAGCCGGCCCCTGCCTCAGGCACCCAGTCACCTCAGGCTGCAGCACAGGCCTTGGAAGCTCTACCACCCGGGTAAGCAGCTCCGTCTCAGGCCCATTCTGAACACGGTCTGGCCCATTCCCAGGGCAGGGCACCACAACGCTTGCTCCTCACGTGGCTGGGATAGGGGGAGTGAGGCTAGCTCTGTGCAGAGAGGGTCCGAGGAAGTTGAGTGGTCTGGGCCGTTGCTCTGAGCCTGCAGGAGCAGCTGTGTTGGAGAGGGGGGCTCTGTTCTGCCAGGCTGGCTATGGAAACACAAAAGCACATGGGGCCTGTGGCACCTTCTGGAGCAGCACACACAAGCAGCCGGACTGTGACGGACCTGGTCCATGGACAGCATCTGTGGTTGGCTGTACATTGGGACTGACCTTTCCTCCCTCAACAGGGGGTGGGCCAAGGCTGTATCCGTTTCACATTCTCAGGAGCTATACACAGCGGCAACGTGACAAATCCCTTGCTGTCAGGTCCCCAGGAGAGGAACCGCGCCTTTTGCTCTCCCTGAGCAGGACAGAAGGTGTCTGTGGTGCATATGTTACAAAGAGATGGGAAATTTCCAGAGAGCTCCCTTTAAACAAGAGGGCCTGAACATTTTTTAAAATAAACTCTTAGAAACATGTAAGGGTCCTGCTCCCCTGTCAGTTTGGAGATGGGGGGGTCTCACTTAGCTGGGGTCACCCATGCTAGCTGCTATACAGAGAAATGGGGGAGGGATAGCTCAGTGGTTTGAGCATTGGCCTGCTAAACCCAGCGTTGTAAGTTCAATCCTTGAGGGGGCCATTTAGGGAACTGGGGTAAAAATCTGTCTGAGGATTGGTCCTGCTTTGAGCAGGGGGTTGGACTAGAACCTCCTGAGGTCCCTTCCAACCCTGAGATTCTGTTCTATGATTCTATGAAACAGTGGGTCTGACCAGACAAAGCAGGCTGTCAGATGCACCCAGGAGTTGGAACCAGCGAGAGCTCTGTTCTTGGGTTTCTCTCCAGTCCTGGGCCTTTCCAGACTGACAGGTAACAGCAGGAGGTGAAAAATCTTCAAAGCAGAATTTCATTTTCAGCTTCCTCCTGTCCCTTTAAAGAAAAGATGTGAGACTTGGTTCCTCCATCACATAAAAATCTGCCTGTCCTCTGCATGAGCTGGTGTCCTGCCAGGTACCTAAGGCCAAGCATCCTCCTGCTTGGCTCTGGGCATTGGAGATGACACCAGCTCCCAGCAGGAGAAATACAGCCTGCAGGGGAGGAGGACTTGGTGCTTGCAGTCCCCCCAGCAGTAGGGCAGTTGGGAGAGGGGGGCTTTGGAAATAATGTTGATGTGTGAGCTGCAAGCCCATCGTGCAGCCCAGCCCAGGTTGCAGGAGGGCAGCCTGAGTGAAAGCTTTCTCTTTAAATTTGGGCCATTCAGGCAACACAGCAAGAGGGGGTTGTTAAAGGGGAAAATGGCCTCCTGCATTTCCTGTGAGGTGAGCTGTTTGTTTTCCTTTGGCTAAGCCAGTGCCTGGAAGGTCAGGGCCTCGCTCATGTGTCAGTCACAGGTAATTAGGGTTAACAGCTCAGTGTGTCTTTGTGGGGGGGGTGAGGGTTACTTTCTCAGGGCTTGGGCTCTTCCTGTTTCCAGGCAGCTGGAAAAGGCCAGTGCTCTGAAAAAGGTCTTTATTCCAGCAGGAGCTGGAGCCTCTCACTGCTCCTGCGGGTCAGACTGAAGATCTCCTTCTCCTCGCCCGGGCAGACCTGGGGCGCTGTCTTTCCTGGCGTGAGTGGGCTGTGACTGCCAGCCCTGCCCAGCCCATGTGTCGCACACAAACAGTGTTCTGGAAGCCCCTAAGGGTGCAGGGAGGTTTCAAGCCAGCGCTCTAGCACGTTCAGCTCTTCCAGCCACCCATTCTATGGCCCCGGGGAGCCATGCTGAGGATGGGCTAATTTGCTGTCCGTGTCCTGGCTCAATGGCATGTTCTTGCTGCTGTTTCTTTCTGTGATTTGCAGCAGAGAATCCAGCATGTCGGAGGAAGAGAGGGTGGCAAATATTCAACCTGCTCTTTGTGGTGGGGGGAGGGAGGAGGAGGAACAGCAGCCGCAAAGCCCCTCCCGTTGCACCCATTGGCCTGCATGAACTTTAAGGGCCACCACACTGCAGTTTGGGCCGTTCCCTATCTGTACCCTGGGCAGAGGCTCTCCAGGGCATAAAATGATTCCCCCTCTAGCTTGGGCTTGTTATTGGCGTTACAGACTTGTGCTGTGCTAAGCTAGAGTGAACAGCCACTGGCCTGCTCACACAGCGTGGAACCCGGTGTCCTGCCCTGGGAGGGCGGGAGTGGAGTGTATTCTGGGGTCTCTCCCGGTGGTTCTGAGCACATCAGGAACCAGAGTTCTAGGGAACCAGTGGCCAAATGTGAGACCTGCCCTGAGAGAGGCTAGATCAGCCTTTCTCCCCGCAGAGTTTTGCTCTGGCTTGGCAGTGCCCCTGGCTAAAATGAGGTGGGGGGAAAAGTGGAGGTATGCGAACCAGAGCAGGTGCAAGTGGGCTTGTGGGGCAGGGGGTTTCTATTAGGCCCTGCTCTGGGAAGGCACATTTCTGGCTGTCTTACAACGCTGGTGTGTTGCTGGGAAAGACTTCGGCTAGAGGTTTGGGGAGCGGCTTGCAGGCTGGAGAAGCAGTCAGCTGTGTCCATGTGGGCAGTAGTGTCAGAGGACGAAGGGGGCCCAGACAGAGCTGGGTAGGTTCCAGCTTAGTAGCAAGACATTCCCATATGTGGCTGAGCAGCGTGCGGATCAGCCCCTTGGTGGCCGCGCTGTGGCTGGGGTGACTGACTGGGGAGGAGTGCGTAGCAGTTCTGAGGCTTGCTGCTTACAGGGGATCTGGGTCCCCACCCGCTATTGAGCATCATGCCATTGCAGGTGGGTCCGAGAGCCTCCATGTCACTCTCACTGGCGTAGAATGCGCCAGGGGTTGAGTGCCTGTTGCAGGAGCCTGGCTTTTCTACACACGTCCTTTGATCCCTGTAGAGACGCAGTAGGATGATCTCCCCCACGTCCACTCCCTTCCACAGCCCTGAGGGGTCTCAGCTCTTCCCAGCTTTAGATGCCTGGAGCTTGCTTCTCTCCCCAACTCCCACCACACACATGGAATCTACAGAGGCCAGGTTCATGTGGGGATTCTGAGCTATTTATTCTGCTCAGATGGCTGTCTCGAGACATCTGCACCAGATGTGGTGAGCACAAAGGAGTCTCGTGCACATGACTGGGAGTCTGTTTTAGGGGCTGGAGAATGCTGGAAGGTGGTCTGAATAATTCCAGATCCAACAGCACCCAGAATCCGTCCCCTTACATCCACCTGGCCTTACTCTTAAACTTGTTATCATGTGATTCACGTGAAGGGAGCCAGGGTACGTGTGGGTATGAGAGCAGTTGCTTTGTAGAGTTGGAAACTTTTGGGGTGGGGACCCCACTTTAACACACAGGTTTCCCAGCTGGCTGATAATGGAATGGGAAGGCAGCTGGAGTCATCAACTCCTGCATCTGGTTCCTATCAATGATGATCCTGCACTCGGGATGGAGAGCTAGTTAACAGGGCTCTGTCTCGCGCACACAAAGAAGCACATTATGCTGTCTGGCAGAAGGCATGGTGCTGTGGTTTCTTACATAAGGCAAGGCATTTTGTTTGGACTGCGGGTTACCTTAGCACTGCCATTTCACACCGGCCACTGCTCCCTACAGCCACTGCCTGGTGCAGCCATTTCCTGCAGCCAGAACAGAGTTCCACTGGTGCGCAGTGCGGGCAGGCGTGTCACACGCTGCAAACGCTCAGTGACAGGGTACCTGCATAAAACCACAATCACCTTGCTCTTCAGAAGGGAGGGAAGGCTGCTGGTGATTTTCCACCAGTCACACAGTGAAGCATGATTAGAGAGAGGGGTGCTTGCAAATAAATTGCCCACATTTCTTGGGGGAGTTTGATTAAAAGCTTCATCCCTGGCCTTGGGACTGGAGAATGGGTACAAGATGCAATGCACATGCAAAAGCAAAACCCAGACACTAACTTCTTTGCAGCTGAGACTATGATTCTGTCACAACACTTCATTAGGATGTTGTAATTTTTCTGTTTTACCTCTTTTCCTGACTGTATGCTAGAGTAACAGCTGCAAGCTGCATTCTAATTGGCCCAGGAAACAGGCTCCAGCCAATTGAAATCTTTTTTTTTTTTAAATTAAAGTACATTTAAAAAAAAAATCTTTGAACAAGCTGGTTTCTGATTGGCTGCATTGATGTTTGTCTCAGCTCCTCCTGCAAACTGACAGTTGATTGTGCAGTGATCTCTCCTAGTGCAGACACAATATGGTCTTGTGGAAGCGCAGATGTCATTGGGCCCTGGAAGAATACAGGAAGTAGTTTATTATCCACGTTTTTCCATCTATGTTGTAATAGTCATCCAATATCTGGGTTACTTATGTTCGAAGACACCCAAATCTTTGTTTGCTAAGATGCTCTTTTTGACATGCTCTTCAAAACTGGTCCACACATGGTTGTCCACACACAGTGACTTGTCCTTTTCGATGACTAGATTGATGTGCAAACACTTCAGGTCTCTGGTCATACACTGTTACCAACTTCATTGCTGCAGAAATTGTGGCTTGTTAAGTACGGTCTCCCAATTTGCCAAGATCTCCGAAGCGGTAAGTGCCCTTTGTTTTGACAACACAAACAGGGATGACAGAGTCATCCTGTTAATGAACATACAGCAGGAAGTATGTTGCAGAAATCAGGAGTGAGTGCATCACAAATTGCTTGCAGTTTTGCTGGTAATGGTGCCTGTTTCAGTCCACATGCTATCTGTGTGTTCCATTTTGGAATCTGTATCAGATGACCTAATTACTGTGGTTCCTTTGACACCAAGAGACTGAAAAGCTATGTTGGCATGTACAATATGCAGAAGCATCCTTGTATTCACTTTCTCTTTAATATTGTACAAGTCTCAGGCTGCTGATGGACTTTGGTACTTCACCATTGGAAGAGACTCCAGCAAGGAGTGTTTGTGCTGGATGTGCTCCTACAACCTCAGGTGCATTTGAATCATATATTCACAGAGGAATTTTACATGTGACTGAATGCTTGTTGGATGCCACATTTAGAAACTTTAGAATACCTGTCACCTGGTAGTGCATCCAACCTTAGATTCTGTCTGGCGCTGTCTTTCTGCAATTTTCACAGAGTGACTGTTGTTGTATCTGTCAAAGACTTGATTACAGAATTAGCTTTGTGAAATCCTTTTAGGACCTGCCTCAAGTACTCAGCAGTCAATTCATCGAGTGTGTGGAATTTATCTCTAGCCATTATTGGTGCGACAGCTATCGCATCTCTGATGTACACTTCCTTTGTGGCATTCTCTTAGCTCATGGATTCTGTCAGCTTGAGCTTCCAGCAGATGTCCTAATTTAGCATCTCTGTTCTTTTCATTGTTCCATCAGCATGGAAGAGTGACACAGGCACTGGTCCTACTGGGTGACTAAGAACAGTTGCAATTGAAACATCATCTCTGCATCTTTCTAAGGACAGGAAAACAATTTCTGGATTGATAGCTGCTGTGATTGTCCCTCCCTTGCCAGACCTAAATTGGGTGGTCTTGGCCATGTTAGCAAATATTTTGATTCCAGATTTCTTGACTGAGCTGAAGAAGCTGCGTGTCCCATGAGAATCAAGTGCATCTCTCACAAATTTCTCCATTTGTTCTTCACCAGCATCTACTGTTAGCTATAGAGACTCTTGTGCATCTGATGTTGCATTCAATCCAGTAGATATATTAAGCCCCTCTGGATACAGTTAAGGGTCAAATGGTTTGTTATGTTGTTGATGATGTGGCTGGTAAGAGGTGTCTGTAACATGCTCTTCATCACTCTTGTAGCAGACTGGGCATTCGTCCATGTCTGAAATTCCTCCCGTCGTGGTAGTAAATGCTGAGTCACAGCATCATCAAGCTTTTAAATGACGTACTGTAAGGACCCAGTGTCTTCAGACTCAAACACCTTTTGAATGTTAGCCAACCTTAGCCTCCCTGCTCATGACACTGAACAAATTAATAACGTTCCAGAGCACTCAGGGCCTCAGGTGCTGGAGTCAAGCCATGCAGAGCACAAGCTGCAGACACATCAGGGTCAGCAAGAAAGTCTCACAATCCTGTGTCTTCCCAGAATTTTCCAGTACAAGGAGGGAAACAGCACAGGGTGTGAAAACCACCCAGGCGAATCACATTGGTACCAAATTCATTTGGGAGAGCCTGTTTTTCACTTACTGAGCAACACATACAGCTGCTGATCCATTGTCTGAACGGCATGCTGCTGCTGCTGCTTCCTTCTATTTCGGCATTGTAGGGTACACTGTGGTCATCTCAACTGGTTTGGCATTTGCATTTGGTGCATATGCAACTGCTGTGTAGCTGCTCTTCTTGGTTGCAAGCTTGTGGTTGAAACCAGTCCAAAATGGAATCCCCCGAGGGTGAACAATATCAACGTCATTTGGCATTGGTAGGACATCACAAGGTAGTCATCTTACAAGACACCAGGAAAGATCTTGGGCAGTGTTCATTTGTAGGTGACAAGAGTTTATTGTCACAAGTACTTTCTCATGGGGAAATTGTTCTGGGTTTTTCAAATGCTGTGTACTGCATAAGAGATCTGTTTGTCCAGGGAGAATAAGTGACTTTCTTTCCCCCATTTCAGTGATATTTGCTGTGATGCTTGGACTATCTGCAGACTGTTCTTGAAATACCACTCTAGCCGTTGAATGGAAGGTGTTCTTTCCATCAGTGGTCTCTACATTGATGTATATATGATCATCTCGTTCATGGATGACATTTCCACCAGCATGAAGTGGTACAATTCCATTTGAAAGGAACACACCTCCCTGGAGTCTTTCCACTTCAGTTTTTGCAGTGCTAGTGATGAACTTCCTAACCTCATCATAATTTAGGCAGAATCCATGAAGGTGTAGTCTATCAATTAAATTGTGAGACCCAAACTCATGGTGTAGCTGTGCAGCAAGACTTGTGTGCAGTGGTGTGATAATTTTATAACTGTTAAGTACTATCAACATGATATCGTGTTGATTCCCGAAAACACTATCCAACTACAGAAAATACTGCAAGAACTCAACACAAAAAGAAGCCAAGTCAGACTGAAAATGAACTGCTCTAAAATGAAATCTGTGCAGTCTGATGTCTTGCCAAAAGCCCAAATAATAGTCAAGGGAGAACAAATAAAAGAAGTTGAGCAATACGTCTATTTGGGCCAAGAAATTAACATGCACCATGATCAGGAAGGCGAACTCTCGCAAAGAAAGCAAGCAGGTTGGTGCGCATTCAGTTCTATCAAGGATGTCCTCCAAGGAAAAATCAAAAAGGGAACACGCGCAAACCTCTGCAACTCAACAGCACTGCGAGCAATGTTGTATGGCAGCGAAACATGGGTGCTGACAAAGATAGAGGAGCAGCAATTGTCTGTCATGGAGTTGGTGATGGAAAGAATTCAGGGGATTTCAATCTGCGACCGAGTCTCCAATGAAGTGATCAGACAGCAGAACGGAGCACAGGACCTCGTTATTGAAAGCAGGTACAGTAAAATGTGTTGGGTCAGGCATATAATTAGGCTCACTGACAATCGATGGACTGCAGTTGTCGCCTAGTGGTATCCACGGGAACTGAAATGACCACTCAGTCAACCTCCAAAGAAATGGGAAGATTTTATTGTGAAAAGCCATGGCCACCCATAGAGAAGGAAGGCCAGGATAAGAGAAGAATGGAAGACCTGTTGTGTTCAGCACAATCTATATGAGGGCTAAAGGACCGATCGATCAAGGTGATCAAGTTTAAGTACGATGCACGCTGCAATTGAGGCATCTTTTTTAATATCTTCTGAAGGATGATACTTATTGCTGGCTGAATTGTGTGCCTCTGTATCTGTCAACCAAAGGAGAAGCTCCACACCAATTGGGGCACAAAAGTAGCTGCCTCTGTAAACTACAATCACCTAGCTCTGTGTAATTTGAGGCTTTCATTTTGGCTGTTTCCGATTGAAACAGCATTATACAAAACCACTTGTTCATTTGAAAGCGTTTCATCAGGCTCACTTGCTGGAAGAACATCTACACGAATTGGGATGATTTAAGTTCCTGCTTCAGATTACTAGCAGCGTGGGTAGCATCAACTGATGCTGTGATGTTTCATAGAACAGTGGTAGACTTGCGTTGTCCATGCTGTTCATGTAATGAAATCGTAGAACCGCAGTTGTGTTCTAATCTTTCCTGCAATATGCTGCAGGAATAGCTTGCAGTTTCAAGGGAAGTGGGCTTTATATTGTTGTAGCGGCTTGGACAGAAGAGGAGTTTTCTTGTTGCACATAAGAGACAGTCTTGTGATGGAATATTGGTGGCACATCATCTAAACTAGAAACCTCACCTAGTAGATACCAATACAATTCATCTCTCCTTGGGTCTGCTGTCAGTATCAGAGAATTCTTGCCAGTTTTTTGCATTCTTTTGATTTTTCTTGATAAAGAACACATTTTTCAAAGTTTATGAAGTGTCTTTGATGTAAGGGGCTTGTATCTGCCATGTCTTATATATTGTAATGTCCCTGTGGAGGTAAAATTCCCAATTTATACTGTTAGCATGACTACCACCATTTTTCATTTTGTACAAATAGACATACTTGTGCTAAATTAGATATAAATTAGATCTTTATGTTAGTATGGTAATGGCCCTTTTTGATTGAAGCCCAGTATAAAGCAGTGTATTGTCATCTATAACACAAATACTGACCTGTGGATAAGTGTCACTGAATTAAAAAGCTAGTTTCTAGACTATTTCAAAGCTTAGTAGGGCATGCATAGGCAATTACAAATTAAAATCTTGTACCAGGCAGACTAGATGCTACATTGTATATACAAAAGCTTACAAATGGATTAGCGTTACGTTAGGAATTTATGTACATGTATATCTACCTAATATGCAGTACGAACTATGGGCAGGGAACTGCTGCCGTGCACAGCCATCCGTGTGAGACTGATCTGGTCAGCAAATTTCAAATGAAATAGAGAAAACTATTATAATCACTTGTGAGATACTTTGACAATTAAAAATATACAATGTGAAAACATTTCATGTTAGTGTATTGCAACATGTTTTTGCCACGTATTAAATAGCTTCATCGTTTCTGGGGAAAAAAGAACAACATGCCCATGCACAAAGACTAGAAAAATCTTTTAATACATTGATTTTTGATAGCTTTGACCAATAAAAACCACATTAGGGTGTTGAAATTAATGTGAACAGTAGAAGCTGTAGTCATAGTCAGGTTGCGGCATTTCTGGAATTTTGCGAAAAATGACACTTTCTCAGAAAGCCTTTCACAAGGTCCCTCGCCAAAGGCTCTTCAGCAAAATAAGCAGTCATGGGATAAGAGGGAAGGTCCTCTCATGGATTGGTAACTGGTTAAAAGATGGGAAACAAAAGGGTAGGAATAAATGGTCAGTTTTCAGAATGGAGAGAGGTAAACAGTAGTGTCCCCCAGGGATCTGTACTGGGCCCAGTCCTAGTCAACATATTCATAAACAATCTGGGAAAAGGAGTAAACAGTGAGGTGGCAAAATTTGCAGATGATACAAAACTACTCAAGATAATTAAGTCACAGGCAGCCTGCGAAGAGCTACAAAAGGATCTCACAAAACTGGGTGACTGGGCAACAAAATGGCAGATGAAATTTAATGTTGATAAATGCAGAGTAATGCACATTGGAAACATAATCCCAACTATACATATACAATGATGGGGTCTAAATTAGCTGTTACTACTCAAGAAAGAGATCTTGACATCATTGTGGATAGTTCTCTGAAATCATCCACTCAATGTGTAGTGGCAGTCAAAAAAGCAAACAGAATCTTGGGAATCATTAAGAAAGGGACAGATAATAAGACAGAAAATGTCACATTGCCTCTATATAAATCCATGGTATGCTCACACCTTGAATATTGCATGCAGATGTGGTCACCCCATCTCAAAAAAGATATATTGGAATTAGAAAAGGTTCAGAAAAGGGCAACAAAAATGATTAGGGGTATGGAACAGCTTCCATATGAGGAGAGATTACTAAGACTGGGACTTTTCAGCTTGGAAAAGAGGCGACTAGGGAGGGATATGATAGAGGTCTATAAAATCATGAGTGGCATAGAGAAAGTAAATAAGGAAGTGTTATTTACGCCTTCTCATAATACAAGAACAAGGGGCCACCCAATGGAATTAATAGGTAGCAGGTTTAAAACAAACACAAGAAAGCATTTTTTCACGCAACGCACTGTCAACCTCTGGAACTCCTTGCCAGAGGGTGTTGTGAAGGCCAATACTATAACAGGGTTCAAAAGGAAGCTAGATAGATTCATGGAAGATAGGTCCGTCAGTAGCTATTAGCCAGGATGGGCAACAATGGTGTCCCTAGCCTCTGTTTGCTGGAAGCTGGGATTGGGTGACAGGGCATGGGTCACTTGATGATAACCTGTCTATTCACTCCCTTTGGGGCACCTGCCATTGGCCACTGTCAGAGGACAGGATACTGAGCTAGATGGACCTTTGGTCTGACCCAGTGTGGCTGTTCTTATGTTCTTGACACTGGGCTGCCCTAGTCGTGGTGTCTCAGAGGGGTTGAGATGTGTGCGCAGACACAGGTGTGTAGCGGGGGGGGAAGGCTTGTGCTGGGCTGTGGGTGAAGAGGGCTTCAGCCTTCAGGGCTGTAAAGCTGCAGGATGTTTACTCAAGCCCCTGGGTAAGGGTGACGCAGTTGGTGCCTGTCCACTTTGGGGAAGCTGCTGTGCTTAATTGCTGTAATTCTGAACATTCTGCGAGGCCTCTGCTCTGTTCTGGAGGCAGCCTTGGCCATTCAGGGATTCGGTTGCTTGGAAAGTAGCCCATCAGCTGCCGGGAAAAGATCTTCTGACCCACGAGTCATCCCAGCCACCTTTGTGCCTTTCTCTTCCAGCTGGGAACAGCGAGAGCTACCGAACGGGAGGGTCTATTACGTGGACCATAACACCAAGACCACCACCTGGGAGAGACCTCTGCCTCCAGGGTAAGACGCTTTTGAGATACTTGGAGTTTCCGAGGGCAGAGGGGAGCCCCAGATACTAGCTGCCTGAATGGACTTGGACACACAGCAGGCTGCATGCAAAGGAGAAAATGGGAGAGAGAGAGGGTGGGAGAGACGCATCTCCATTTCCAGGCAGGTTGTTGCCTCCTGGGGATGTGGCACATGTTCTTATGCCAGTCCATACTTACTCGCCTCAGCCCCTTTCTAGCTGTAGCTCCTCTGAGCCTTGTTTTCCAGAGGTCTCTCTGGTTCTCTGCTCCTCTCTGTGCCCCGTAAAAGCTGAAAGTGATAAAGCCAAAAATCATTGTTCTTCCCTCGGCTGCATTTAGAGTGGGGTGACCCTAATCAGTGAACATACTTTAAAAGCCAGAGTGCAGCGTGAATGTGAAATAAGGCCTTTCCCACGTCACTTCCATAGCCTTCATCTCTCCTACGCATATACAACACCTCCTGCTAAAACCGGACCTCTGCAGCCCTGCCCTGTGGTCTTGTCTGAGCTCATAGGCTACTCCGAGTTTAGACAGGCCCTTACGTGGGTGGGAGCCCTCCCAGAAAACCCCTGGCGGTGGTTGTGATGCAGTAGGGGGCTTCCCTCTTAGCACCGACCCAGTTCCCCAGCATGGCGCTGGGTGGTGCCGTGGACCTGGGTGGGGAGAGGGAGGGAGAACTCCTACGGAATCACCAGTGTCACTTCGTTTGGTGATTCTCCTTGGACAGCTCCTGTCCTCCAACTACTCAGCAATGCTACCCGGCTTAACAGGACATCTGTAAAGAGGCACCATGGCTCCCGTCATTCTCATGTCCCCTGGTGCTGAAGTTGTCCTATCCAAAGGAATCCGTTCCCCGTGGAGTGAAGGTTCCAGTCTGATTGAGACTAGAGTTGCCGTGTAAAGCCGGCAGTGCTGGCTGCTCGGAGGGGAGGAGAAATGAGACTGTGGTGTTAGGACTCAGTGCAAAGTCACGGTCCTGCCGGGACACGCTCGGCCACCACAGCTCTTGTAGTCCTGTTCCCCCAGAAAGGCTCTGAACTCCTTTCTTGCCTGTGAGTTTGGAGACCAGTAACCCCTGAAATGCTGCCGCGAGCCAGAGGCTAGCCCATAGCACATCCTCTGTTAATGCACCGTGCCCTCTGCTTCATCCCAGCGCCTCAGACGGCTTCTGTCCTGCGGGTGTCAGAGGCAACTGAGCAACCCGCTCCACTGGCAGGTGGGGGTACCATAACCCCTGGGGCCCCATAACCCCTGGGGCCCGTCTCTGACACTCCATGGAGAGGTGTTTGTTCCACTCCCAGCTGCTCCAAAGCAGCACAGCGAGAAGCACAGTACCAGTGGGACACTGTGCGACCCAGCTCTGCAAGGCACAGAAATGCCACCATCTGCTTGGGCCTTGCTGCTCACTGAGTCTGGCTCCAAAGGCTCCACCAGTGCCTCTCTCATCACCAGCTTCTGAAGACTTCTGGGGCACCCTGTGCCTGGGGTGGGGCAGCCCTCTCAGCAGCGGGGCTGCACTCCTGGCCATTGAGTGGCTATTCTCCCCTGGCAGGACTGAGTAATTGCTCTCCCTTGGGTCTAGCAGCAGGAATGGAAGCTGAGTCTCTGGCCTTGGAGCCTCAGTTCTAGTGGTTCTCTGGGTCTGCTTTGGTGCCAGCCGGGATGGGCTTGAACGCTCACCCCTAAGGCCCTCGGAGTAAGAGAACTTGTGTGTCCAGGACACACGCCGTCTCTTTCAGCCTGAGAAGAGTTTTCCTCATGGGGCTTCTCTAGCACCTTGGGATAATCCTTCCCCATGGCTTTGTGGCCCTGTTGACAGGAACCTCCTCCTATTCCTTGGCTGCTGGTGGCCAATGATGGGCGGTAAGGCTGGCTGATGGCCTGGCTGCCGGTGGCTGATGGCCTGGCTGCCCGTCTGACAGTTGTGAAGGTTGATTTCCTAGGAAGGAAGGTATGTTCCACTGACATTCCTGGTCTCTGAGTTAGCAAGTAACCATGGTAAGTCGTGGCCAAGAATCATTGTCAGCCATGAGCCTGGGTGCTGCCCCAGGCTGAACCCCTCACAGGGTAACCACAGACAGTATCTACGAGCTTGGAAAGCAGAACAGCATCTCGCATCTTCTGCTGCCTCGGGCCCAGCAGCAAGGGCAGTGGCTCAGGGCTGAATGGTCGGACCTGCGGAGGGGAGTTGTCCCACAGCTCGGCAGCGCTGGTGTGAATATGCAGGGGCAATCCTGGGGAGTCACCTCAGGACCCAGGTGGGTCCCGCACACCCCAGGCCTTGCACCGAAGGAGCGGCTGAGACCGTCACACACCGTGCATCCCTCTTCTTCAGAACCTTTCCTAATTCATACGTCAGCCTTCCCCCGCCGGCCGCCAGCTGTCATGGGCACTCCTGCGGTGCTGGAACCTTGTGCCAGAGAAGCCATTTCTCTCCTAGCAAGGGAGTTTTACATTCTTCCTTTGGCCTTTAAACATCTCCATTGTCCTCCTCCATCCTTCTGACCTGCCATGTTTGTTCCATCCACCTGTTGCCCTCCAGTTCTCTCTCCAGTGCCCCTTGGGGGACCCCTTGCACATCCCAAGGCTCATTATGAATGCTGCTTCCGCGGCCCAGGGTTAAGTGGTCAGGCTCTATGTAGTGATGGCAGCGTGGGTTTGATTGCTGTCATGCACTGCGCTGTGAGATCACAGACCATGCGGGCTCATCCTACGTCTGGGAGCAGGGAGATCTGCCCCCCTTTCTTTCCAGCCACGCACTGGAGCACTCTGGAAGCTAACAGTTTGTTAGGCTAAGCCCTGGGGAAAACCACAAGCATCTGCGGAGCACCCCGACTAGCATGTACCAGCGGGTTAGCCGGCCCCGCTAATGGACAGTCAGCGAAGGCGGTAGTGTGTGAGTGAGTGGCTGTCGGGGCGAGCGGAGCGTCGGTACGGGGGGTGGTACAGTCGGTAATGCTGTCCTTTCTGCGGTGTTTCCAGCTGGGAGAAGCGAGTGGACCCCCGGGGCAGGTATTACTATGTGGATCACAACACCAGGACCACCACTTGGCAGCGTCCCACAGCTGAGTACGTGAGGAACTACGAGCAGTGGCAGACGCAGCGAAACCAGCTCCAAGGGGCCATGCAGCAGTTCAGCCAAAGATTCCTGTACCAGGTAAGGGGCGTCGACATCTCCTCTTAAGGGGTCAGGTGGGTGGGACCGTGGAGCAGTTTACAGCAGCGTGAGCGGAGTCCATGCCCCACTCAGGGATGTTGGCTGTGGTTGTGGAATGATGAGTGAGGGTCTGTCAGATCTGCTAACCAGTGAAGGTGACGTGGGACCCAGCCTCCAGGGTCTCCAGTGACAATACAGCCGTCTCCAGCTATGGCTTGCTAGGACCCTTCCCCAGACTTCAGTCTGCCTGTTGTATTGGGCGCTTCTCCAGGCAGTTACCAGCCCCTTCTCCTAGTTCCCGAGCCCAGCGCTCCTCAGAGGGCCACTCCAGCTGACTCACAGCCACTGCCCTCATGTGCTGTATCTCTGATCTGCTCCACTGCAGGCAGGGGTGGCTCCAGGCCCCAGCACGCCAAGCGTGTGCTTGGGGCAGCACGCCGCGGGGGGCGCTCTGCTGGTCGCCGGGAGGGCGGCAGGTGGCTCCAGTGGACCTCCTGCAGGCATGCCTGCGGAGGGTCCGCTGGTCCCGCGGCTTCGGTGGAGCATCCGCAGGCACGCCTGCGGGAGGTCCACCAGAGCCGCGGGACCTGCGGACCCTCAGCAGGCACGCCTGCGGGAGGTCCACCGGAGCCACGGGACCTGCGGACCCTCAGCAGGCACGCCTGCGGGAGGTCCACCGGAGCCGTGGGACCTGCGGACCCTCAGCAGGCACGCCTGCGGGAGGTCCCCCGGAGCCGCGGGACCTGCGGACCCTCAGCAGGCACGCCTGCGGGAGGTCCACCGGAGCCGCGGGACTTGCGGACCCTCAGCAGGCACGCCTGCGGGAGGTCCACCGGAGCCGTGGGACCTGCGGACCCTCAGCAGGCACGCCTGCGGGAGGTCCACTGGAGCCGCGGGACCGGCGACCAGCAGAGCGCCCCCCGTGGCATGCCGCCGTGCTTGGGGTGGTGAAATGGCTAGAGCCTCCCCTGACTGCAGGAACATCAGAGCAAGGGGTTGGAGCAGCTGGGAAGATCCCACAAACACCTCTGCTGCCGTCAAGGCAGGGAGCCAAGAAACCCTGAGGGAACTGGTGTTCCCTTTTTAAAGAGATCCATAGAACTGTCGGGCTGGAGAGGACATCTAGCCCAGCCCCCTGCACTGAGGCAGGGCCAAGTGAACCTAGCCCATCCCTGACAGCCTCTTAGAAACCTCCAGTGACGGGGATTGCACAGCCTCCCGTGGAAGGCTGTTCCAGAGTGTCGCTGCCCTTAGAGTTAGAAAGTTTCTGCTAATATCCAGCCTAAGGATTCATTTTGTCCTGAGCCAGAGGCAGCAGGAAATGACCTCAGGCCCCCGCCCCCAGGATGGGGTTGATACTAGCATGGCAGAGGAACTTGCTTTCTCCCTTGACTCCTCTGAGTTCCTGGGGCCGTCTCTGGAGTGTCATGGAGCTGTCCCTGGTGGGATGGCTGCAGGTCTCTCTGCTGGGTGCCGTGGCAGGAGAGGCGCTCGGAGCCCAGCTGGGCCTGACTTTTCCAGCTAAGGCTGTTCCATGCGGGAACCTGTGTTTAGCGAATGGCGTGGCTGGGCTCGGGCAGCGCTGAGGGCAGTGAGGTCACACTCTGTCCCAGAAGACTGGAACGATCAGTTCCGAAGCAAGGTAATGTACGGGCGGCTCCCCTTCCTGGCCGCTCAGGCAGTGGCTGCCAAGGTGAGGCCAAAGGCCCCAGGGCTAAGTGCTCTGCTCAGCAGGCACCTCCTGCTTTCCCTGCCTCTTTCCTTGGGCTTGAGCTGGACGAAATGGCCACGTCTCGTCTCCTTGTTGGGGGATGTTGATCTCTCACCTAGCCCCTGGGGGAATGCAGCTGCTGAGCACAGAGTCTGGGCTCTGGCAGCTCCTATCCCCTTTCAGCAGGACCCTCCCTGCTTATCGCAAAAGCTGGAATTCAAACTTCAGAGTCAGATAGTGACTGGCCCGAGAAATCTGCGGAGAGGAGACCCTCTGGACGGGCCAGTCGGTCCCCAAACCCACCCCTGCTGAGCATCCATGACCACAGCTGACTCAGCACTTGTGCAGATCAGGCCTAGGTCAGTGGAGTCATCAGGCCTGTGCGCTGACCTTTATCCGGGGCGCCTCTGCCCCCCAGTGCAAAGACCTCCAACCACTCCCCTGTCAAAAAGCCCCTTGCTGAGTCCTGGATCTTACAGGGGCCCTCAGCCCTGAGCAGCGCTGCTCTCCCAGGGCTCCGCAGGGGTGTGAGCCTCTCCCGGTTCCTGTGTCCACTGCTCCAAGCCCTCCGGTCTGCTCTGATGGCACGTGTGCCTGGGCCTGCTGTCCTTGCCAGGAGCAGCGGAGCGCTCGCGGGTGTGAGCATGGGGTCGGCGTGGGAAAACAGCCCCCCCACAAAGCGAGAGCTCCTGGGTGATGAACTTCTCGTCCCCACGGAGGTGAGCCAGGAGGCTGAGCCGTCCAGAGCTGTAGAAATGCCCTGTGCAGCTGGCCATGGCCCCTGAATCCAACTCGTGGTGTGCTTGCTGTGTTAGAGCGCAGAGCAACCTGCCTTCCCTGCTCTCAGCTGAGGGCTCCCGGGTCAAGGTGGTCTCTTCCTTCCCTTCCCAGCCTGGCCCTCCCTTTCCTTCAGCGAGCTTGCTGGGCTGCTGCAGGCTTCGCTGCCCTCCACGTGCCCATTGCTCTCATCTAGGGTTGGCAGCGCTGGCTCCCAAGCGATGAGTGGGGAGGGGAGTCCATCAGTCCAGAGCGCTGCCTGGGTTCTGAGCGTGAGCCCCCAGAGCCACTGCGCTGAAGCCATGCCACTCTTTGTGACACATCCCGGCCGGGACGCTGGGCAGGGCGGAGGGGACTTCTCTTCATCAGGCTAAATCTGGAAGTGATGATACTTCTGCTTCCAACGCTGCTGCCAGGAGTGCTGGCTGCTGCTCAGCTCCCATCCCCAGAGGGCCTTTGGCTTGAGCCCTCCTGGGCCTGCCTGCCTGTGTGGCAGGAGAGGCAGCTGGGCTAGGCTGGCATTCCCTGGTCATGCGGGTGGCCAGGGTTCTCAGTATCGCTGGCCTCTGTCTAAGCAGCGTTTCTGGGCTTCTCTGCCCGGCAGCATGGATGGAGACAGGGCTGCGTGGCCCTGCCCTGGGGATTTTCCATGGGTTCCTGCCCTTCGCAGTCTTGGAGCATTTGCTGTGCTGGTTTAACTGGGCACCATGTTAGTTTTCCCTTATGCTTCTGTGTCGCCCTTGGGAGCTGGGTCTCTCCCTGGCTCCTAGCAGCCTGGCCGTTCCCCCCTCGCTGCACATGTGTGGGCACTGTGGGAGCAGCGTGGGGGCTGGCTCCTGCAGCTTTCGGCTTTGCTCGTGTCGCGCTGCCATGTTTGTTCAAATCAGTTATTTTTAGGTCCCAGTGAGGTGATACCTCCGGACGTGACTCGGCTGGCTCTCTGGCAGGCTGCTCTGTGCGTCTGTGTGAGCAGGGAGGGGCAGCTGAGACAGCCCGCTGTATGAGCCAGGATTTCTCAGCATGGCCATGGCCTGCTCACCCCAGTCCCTGCTCGGCAGATTGTGTGGGGAGAAGGGGCCTTGGCTGCCATGGGTTCCCAATCCCGTGTCCTGTCTCACCCCACCGGGATTTCACCTGGCCCCCTCGGGTTCACCTGCGCTCTCTGACACAAGTGCAGTTCTGTCGGCAGGCAGCAGGAGATGCTGCGTGCCTTGACCAGGGGCTATAGGCAGCCTTGTGGCTCAGAGTGGAAGCTGTGTGTGGACGTCCGTCGTTTCCCCGTGGGGTGGGGAAGGGGTTGGCAGTGCCGTGGTGTTTCCCTGAGTCCCGGACGGGTTTCTGTGCATGGCGCGCTGCTCCCTTCCTCAAACCAGTCGGCTCCGGATCCGGGGCCTGCCGCGCAGCGTGAGCCCCCAAAGCCCACGCTTTAACGTTAGGAGGGGAAATGAAAAGGCCGTTTTAGTAACAATATGTTTCTTATTTAACACTGAGAAGTGTATGCTGAGCCCCCCACTCTCCTGAATCCTGGCCTGTTTGGTCTGGCGGGCCATCCCCAGGAGACCTCTCAGCAAAGCCGGGGAGGGGCGTTAATCTAAACAGTGCCAGGCCAGCAGCCCCCAGTTCAGGCTGCTCGGCTCGCCCTGAGCCAGAATAAAGGTGCTTTGTGCAGTGGACCTGTTGGGGGTGGGGACGTGCAGGGGGCTCAGGGAGACGCCTGTCTGTGCAGGCATGAATGTTTCCTCAGTTGGAGTGCATCTCGCACACTGCCGCTCGCTTTCACAGCCCGCTGCGAAGGGGGAGGCGGGGGAGGCTGCAGGCTGAGCCAGGAAGCGCTGGGCGTGGACAGGGCTTGTGGGAATGATTTCATTGGAAAGGCCTGCGCTATTTTTTCCCCTCTTGTGTGTGGTTCTTGGAGAAGGTTGGAGGTGTAACTGTGGTGGTGATATCAGTCGCCTTGGCCAGCAGGAGCAGAGCAGCCGGGCACAGCTGGATGTTCCAGCAAGCCCTGCTCCTCTCTCCCGCAGCCCCTGCTCCTGCTGCCCCGGCCGTGGTCTAGCGGGGGCTTTTTTCACTCCGAGCGTGCAAGTTGTTTTTAGTTCCTTAGCAGCAGGCTCTGTGTCCCTGTGCTGAGAGTTGGGGTTGAGAGGAGAGTGGGGAGCCTGCCCCCACCTCCCTGCTCATCTCACTCCCGGCTCTTGATAATCTCTGTGTTGTTTTGTATTTTTGCCCCCTCTGCTGTCTCCAGTCGACCGGCGCCCCGTCTGACAATGATCCTCTGGGCCCCCTTCCTCCTGGCTGGGGTAAGTACCAAGCCTTCTCCTCTCCTCTCTCACTTCTGCTGCTCACCTGGCACCACCCCCACGCCAGGGCTCGAACCCTTCCTGCGCCGTCCGTCCCTTCCAGCAGCACCTTTCCACTGGCTGACTGCTCTTGGGGGGGCGGAACCTGTGTTCTTGGGGGCTCGTTCCCTCTGCATTACTGCTGGGGTGTGTGAGCATAGGGAAGATGACATTGTCCCACCATCCATGCTGCCTGGGAGGTGGATCTGCCAGATATCCACGCCAGCCTGGACTTTAAATCCAGCATTTTGAGTCCAGAGGTGCCCAGGTCTCTGGGTTTGCTCCCTGTTGACTAAACCCAGCAGCAGCTGTGATTATTGCCTGGACTCGAGGAGGAGTTGGAGAGGTTGGCTCTTCTGCCTGGGTCTCTCTGCCGGGGTAAGCTCCCCCTTTGCATTTGGGAATGGGAGGAAAGGCTCTGCCATGGGGGAAGGCCTCTTGCTGCTGGTGTCCTGCAGGACGTCTACATTGGGAATTTGCTGTGGTCCGTTCTCGGTGCTATTGCTTTCCACTGGGCTCCACTAGCACCTGCCTTTTTCGTGTCGCGTCTGAACCAAATGACGCTAGCCCAGAGTGAGGTGGGTTGTGGGTAATGCGGGGATGGGACAGCCACTTAGTGGAGATCTAGGGAGTGGCAACTGCGTGTGCCCAGGGGAGTATCCCGTGGTACCGGAGAGAGCTGGACAGGAGCTGCTGCTGAGACTTTGGGGGATGATGGGCACGGATGGGGGACGTGGAAGATCCCGGGAGCACCTGACCGGTTTGAAATGGGGTTTCTGAACCAGGGTGTGGCGCAGAGAGAGCCCCGTGTACGCAAGGGGGTGCCCTGGAGGCGCTGCTAGGACAGGGCAGCCTGTACAAGAGGGTGTTTAGCATGTGCCCCCCCCCCACTTTTCAGGTAACGGCTCCGCTGGGCGATTGCTCCAGCTGGGCTGAAACTTGGCCGGGGGGGGGGGGTCGGAATCCCCCCCCCCCCAGGGAATAATCAGGTTTGGGGGTGGTGGTTATGAAGCCGGGACCATGGGGCTGCAGAGAGAACAGGAGCCATTGCCTGGGTTTGCTGGCAGGCGCTGTTACCACCGTGTTCATGGCATGTGACACTCACCCCTCACTGAGGAGAGAGACACAATACAAAGGTGCCTAGAGAGACTAGAGACGTGGGCATAGGCCAGGTGCTCTCATAACCCACCCCACAGCGGCTGGCTGGGCGGGCGGCTGCCCCCAGCGAGCGACATGGAGACTTGGGGCTGCCGAGTGTCTGGGTCCGAGGGCCCCAGCGCCTGAGCCCCGTTGGGAGATTGGAGCAGGGCTGCAGGGGCTGCAGGAGGGGTTAACAGCCTGCTGACGGGACTGCTGGTGGCAGCAGCTGTTTTCCTATCTTGACACCAGGGAAACTGTCAGCAGCTACTTGGGGTGTGAGCCCCAGGGTGGGGGGACCATAGCGTGTGCGCCAAGGAGAGGCCACGGGGTGAGAGAGAAGGAAAATGCAGGTGGCTCTCGGCCCAGCATCCTGGCAGCCAGATGCACCAGGCTGTCAAGGGGGCAAGGTGGAAACCCAGCTGCTTGAGTCGTTTAATACCGTCCTGGGCAAGACACCTGGCATGAGCCCGGCCCTGACCCTAGTTGGTGAGCTGGACTTAAGAGAGCTTCCCCATCCCTGACACCTGAAATCCTTACCCTGCTGGCTTGTGTCTTTTCTGAGGGAGCCCCCTTGAATTCCGTGTGTAGTACAAGCGGGCAGGGGGGTGGGCTGGATGACGTCAGGCCCTGGGGCTGGGGGCCCGGCTGGGCCGGGGGCTGGGGGTGGGGGGCTGGGTGACCCCAGAGCCCCGGGGTGGTGGCCCAGCTCAGGTGGGGCCATGGAGGAGCTGACAGTCCAAGGGGGAGCCCAGCAAGCGCTGCTGCATGCAGGCGGCTCAGGGCAGCGCTGGCTCTGTCAGGTTTTTGGGTGCTGCTCCCTGCAGCCGCTGCGGTGCTTGGGCCCTGTGCAGGAGGGGCATTGGCCTGGGTCACTTGAGGGGTTCCAGCAACTCTCAGCTTGTAGCACTAGCCCGAAGTAAGGCCCCTGTGAGTGGAGCAGGGGCTGCGGGCAGGAGCTGGCTCCCAGGTGTTCTGAACCACCAGCCCCGGCCTAACTGGCTCCCTGCCCCCTGCTTCTGGCCCTGATTTATTTCCAATAACCTTGTGGTCTCAGTGAGGAGAGTCTGGCATGTCCTGGGTTGCTCTGTGCATCCGGCTGAGAGCGCAGTCCAGCCAAAGCCTGCAGCGTGGGAGCAAACACATGAGCTGCCTTAGCATCCAGGCGGGGAGGGGGAAGGGAGCCTGCTTCCAATTAGCACTACAGCCTGAGCCACCCTCCAGGAGGTGCCTGGGACTCCCGGGAGCATCCTGCTTCCCCAGCTCCGCCTGGAGCAGCGAAGGGCAGTGGGATGGGCGGGGGAGCTCCCAGGAGCGGGAGGTGAGCAGGGCCACACGCTCAGCCTGCTGCCGCTCCAGCAGCTGGGCCTCTCCAGTGAAGCAGCAGGGCAAATGCCGTGACTGGGGAAACTCAGCTCTTCCCTGTAGTCTGTGCAGGAGCAGGCAGGGCTGGTGGCCCACAATAGGGCCAGTGCCTTGAGGGTGCCTGCGGGCAGGACCTCTGTGCAGCATGGCTAGGGGCAGGGGTACCTGGGAGCGTGCGCAGTTGTGTGGGGTGTGCGTGTCTGTGTGTATTGGGAGGCGGTTTGTCTGTATATGACGGGCAGTGAGTGTGTCTGGGGATAGAGGAGAGGCAAAGTGATGACAAGGGGTGTGTGTGAAGGGAGGGGTGTACCTGGAGTATAGGTACATATAGAGGTGTACTGAGGGCTCAGGAAAGCTGTACACGGAGAGCTCTTTGTTTGGGTGTAAAAGCAGCAAAGAATCCTGTGGCACCTTATAGACTAACAGACGTATTGGAGCATGAGCTTTCGTGGGTGAATACCCACTTCATCAGATCCATGCATCCGACAAAGTGAGTATTCACCCACGAAAGCTCATGCTCCAATACGTCTGTTAGTCTATAAGGTGCCACAGGACACTCTGCTGCTATTACAGATCCAGACTAACACGGCTCCCCCTCTGATACTTGTTTGGGTGTGTGTGTCTCGGTGTGTACACGGATAGGCTGTTGGTTGTGCACTCTAGGGGGGGTCTGTGTGTTGGGGAGTAGGTGGGTGTGGGGGAGGCATGTGTGTGGAGGAGGGGGTGTGTGAGGGGGGTGCATGCAGTGGGGGAGGGATGTGGGTGGAGGAGAGGGGTGCATATGCGGTGCATGCAGCTGGGGGAATATGTGTGGGGGGGTGTGCATGCGGCCAGGGGGAGGGATACAGGTGCGGGGGCAGGGGGTGTATGCAGCACATGCAGTGGGAAGGGGTGTGAGGGATGTGCATGTGGCTGGGGAGGGAGGCGTGTGCACACCCATGTGGCTGGGGGGGAGGGTATGTATGTGGCACATGCAGCGGGAAGCGGTGTGAGGGGTGTGCATGCAGCTGGGGTTGGGGGGGTTATGTATGCGGCGCAGGCAGCGGGGGGCGGGAGGCGTGTGCATGAGGATGGAGGGGCGGGGGGGTTATGTATGCGGCGCAGGCAGCGGGGGGCGGGAGGCATGTGCATGTGGCGGGGGGGGCGGTTATGTATGCGGCGGCAAGGGGAAGGGGTGGGAGGGGTGTGCATGTGACCGGGGTGGGGGGTTATGTATGCGGCACATGCAGCAGGGGGCGGGAGGCATGTGCATGTGGCCGGGGGGGGGCGGGGGTTATGTATGCAGCAGGAAGGGGAAGGGGTGTGAGGGGTGTGCATGTGGCCGGGGTGGGGGGTTATGTATGCGACACATGCAGCAGGGGGCGGGAGGCATGTGCATGTGGCCGGGGTGTGTGTATGCGACGCATGCAGCGGGAAGGGGAAGCGGTGTGAGGGGTGTGCATGTGGCCGGGGGGGGGTTATGTATGCGGCACATGCAGCAGGGGGCGGGAGGCGTGTGCACACCCATGTGTCAGGATAAGGCTAGTTGCAGCACTCTTCCCAGAAGCCGCCCGTCCTGTGTCTCTGCTTCTCTGTGCCCTGCCCCGGCCCGGCGTGCTCAGGGTGTTGAGCTCGGTGTCAGGCGCCGGAGCGTGGGCGGGGACCCTGCTTTGCGGGACGTTGTGAGTAATTGCTGCTGTTCCTTCTCATGCTCCATTTACCCCAGCCTTCGACCACAGATTTTCCCTAGAGCCAGGGTGCGGGGGCAGGGGAACGCCATCCCTTTGCAAGGAGCGGGGCCCCAGGCGACCCCCTGCTCCTGGGGAGCTGAGAGTTACAAAAGGCCCTTTCAGCATCCAGCCTGTCTGGTGTGCGCTGTGCCCCGGGGGTGACTGTGGCGCGTGGAGATTTCCCCGCTAGCTCTGACCTCACTAGCCTCAGCACAGCTGTACCAGCCCACCTGCACCCTGGTCGTCTCGGGCATGGTTAGCCCATGCTGCAGCCACGTGGCTGCTTGGTCCCTGCAGGGATCCGCACCCGTGACCACAGCGTCGCCATTCCCTGAAAGGCAGGAGGCCAGCGCCGTCCCCTGGGCTAGTGCAGAGTGGCGCGAATGGGCCGGAGGGGGCAGGGTAACTCTCTCTCTCTCTCTCTCTCTCTCTCTTAGAAAAGAGACAGGACAACGGGCGAGTGTATTACGTGAACCACAACACGCGGACCACCCAGTGGGAGGATCCTCGCACGCAGGGGTAGGGCACCACCTTTGCTTGGCTAGGTCACGCTCTGACGAGTGGGCCCCTACCCACAACAGAGCTTTGTGCTAGTGACCCCACGGTGAGAGCTCAGGACGCGGGCCCCGGAGCAGTCCTGCAAACAGACACCTGCCGGCAGGGGGCCCTGTGGAAAAGGCAGCAAGGCAGTGCCCAAGCAGGGGGTGGGGGCACGCTGGTTTCCCCTGGGAATCTTCTCTGAGACCATCTGCCAGGAGGCAGCCATGGCCCAGGCCCCCACGCAAGGGGAACAGTCTGGGCTGGTTTGGGCAGGAGGAGGCACTTCCCACGTAGGCCCCCTGAGGTCCCTGTCCCCTCCTACTGCCCGGCTCTGTGCTCGGGTTCCCGCCCCACGCTGGGCCAGTGCAGCCAGAGCGAGTCCTGGGGGTGTCACTGCGGTGGCTGGGGGTGCTGTGCTGTGCTCCCCATTGGGCACTTCTCCTGGGAGATGGCTGGAGTCCGTCTCCTGGGCTGAGATCACCCGGGGCAGGGCTCCTGGCCCAGGCCTGAAGCAGGTGCTCCCAGGTCCCCGCTAGTCCTGCGGCATGGAAGGGGAGCAGCAAAAGGCGTGAGGGGCTGGGGGCCAGGAGCTGCACGTGTTCCCAGCCTGGGGGTGCCGGAGCAGGCCATGCGGGGGGAGCGGGACTCTCTGGCCCTGAGTGTGCCATGCCTCCAGGAATCTTTTCCTTGTGCTGGGCAGGATGATCCAGGAGCCAGCCCTGCCGCCTGGCTGGGAGATGAAATACACCAGCGAGGGGGTGCGCTACTTTGTGGATCACAACACTCGCACCACCACCTTCAAAGACCCGCGCCCCGGCTTTGAGTCTGGGTAAGGTGCTTCCTGCCAGGGCCCCTCCTCCTCTCACTGCCGCGTCCTGCCGGGCAGAGCTGGGCCCCGGCACTGCCGTCCTCCGCTCTGCCTGTGGTTGGCTCGGTAGCCTGGGGCCTCCCACTCACTCCCCCATCAGCAGGGGCGAGGCTCTCGAGGCGCTGGGAAGATGCCAAGTGCCGCTGTTAGTGCAGCACCCTGTGCACCTGCAGCGTGGCCTGGGGCCACTGGGGCCGAGTAACCGATGGCTGGTGGCCGTGCCGCCCCGCTCCCCGGTACGGGCGCGCTCACGCCGGGCTTGTGTTCCCCCAGTGCCCCTCTGTGCAGAGGCTGGCCAGGCCCCGCACAGAGCAGGCGGTGGCTGCTGTATTGTGGGGGAGCTCTCCGGGCTGGGGCTGGGGCACGGTTCCCGGAGGAGGTGGCTCTGCCAGTGCGCGGGGCGGGAGGTTCTCAGCCAAGGCCCATGTGTTTGCTCCTGTAGGAATAAGCAGGGGGGTTCCCCTGGGGCTTACGACCGAAGCTTTCGCTGGAAATATCACCAGTTCCGCTTCCTGTGTCACGTGAGTACTGGGGAGCGGGGCAGGGACGGGGGGCTGGAGGGGTGCGGGCGGCTCACTGGGAGGGCAGAGCTGTGCTGACTCTGAGCCCAGCCCCTGTGTTTGGTTGCAGTCGAACGCGCTGCCCAGCCACGTGAAGATCAGCGTTTCCCGGCAGACGCTCTTCGAGGACTCCTTCCAGCAGGTGAGTCCCTGCGCAGGAGGGGCCACAGGCGAGCATGGCACCCTGAAGGGGGCCGTGTAGGAGGGTACCAGGGATGCAGGAGCCGGGCTGGCCCTGGGTATCGAGGCAGCCCCTGTGCACCGGGCCCCTGTGGGTGACGCGTCCCATCTCTTCCCCCTCGTAGATTATGAACATGAAGCCCTATGATCTGCGGCGCAGGCTGTACATCATCATGCGCGGCGAGGAGGGGCTGGACTATGGCGGCATTGCAAGGTGAGTCCTGCTGAGCGAACAGGCGCCTGTGCTGCCGCGGGGCGGCTTGCCGGGAATGGGGCCCAGGGAGAGGCTTGGGGCTTCTCATGTTCCTCTCCCAGGGCCCTGCTAAGCACCTGCTGTGACAGGGAAGCCCAGGGTCCGTCCTGCAGGGTTTGAATGAGAAATGGCCTGAATCCCGTGTGCACCACAGTAACAAAACAGAGCCAGAGCGCCCCACACTGGGCTCTGCCCGCACCCCTGGGGCTGGGGAATGGAGGGGGCTCTGCCCGCGCCCCTGGGGCTGGGGAATGGGGGGGGGGCTCTGCCCGCGCCCCTGGGGCTGGGGAATGGGGGGGGAGGGCTGCTCGCACCCCTGGGGCTGGGGAATGGGGGGGGCTCTGCCCGCGCCCCTGGGGCTGGGGAATGGGGGGGGGCTCTGCCCGCGCCCCTGGGGCTGGGGAATGGGGGGGGGGCTCTGCCCATGCCCCTGGGGCTGGGGAATGGGAGGGTTGGGGGGGGCTCTGCCTGTGCCCCTGGGGCTGCGGTGGTGGGGGCTCTGCCTGTGCCCCTGGGGCTGGGGAATGGAGGCGGGGGCTCTGCCCGTGCCCCTGGGGCTGGGGAATGGGAGGGTTGGGGGGGGCTCTGCCTGCGCCCCTGGGGCTGGAGAATGGGGGGGGCTCTGCCCGTGCCCCTGGGGCTGGGGAATGGAGGGGGCTCTGCCTGTGCCCCTGGGGCTGGGGAATGGGGGGGGGGCTCTGCCCGCGCCCCGGGGGCGGGGGACGGGGAGGGTGGGGGGGGGCTCTGCCTGTGCCCCTGGGGCTGCGGTGGTGGGGGCTCTGCCCGCTCACCAGGGGCTGGGTAATGGGAGGGTTGGGGGGGGGCTCTGCCTGTGCCCCTGGGGCTGCGGTGGTGGGGGCTCTGCCCGCGCCCCTGGGGCTGGGGAATGGAGGGTGGGGGCTCTGCCCGCGCCCCTGGGGCTGGGGAATGGGAGGGTTGGGGGGGGCTCTGCCTGCGCCCCTGGGGCTGGGGAATGGGGGGGGCTCTGCCCGTGCCCCTGGGGGGTGGAGGGGCTCAGCCGGGGGCTCTGGGGAAAGCCTCGTGGCACTGTTGGGCCAGAGGAGGTGTCTGTGTTGCTGCTGGCCCCAGCCTGCCTCTGCCTGGGTGCTTGGCTTGGTGCTAACTCTTCTTCCTCCCTCACTCCCCCCGGCTCCCTGGTGTCCTCGTGTCTGTCACACCCCAACTCCTCCTTCTCCACGGTGACCTTGCTCCCGTCTCTGGTCCCTGGGCTCCTGCTCTGTCTCTCTCTGTGTCCTGCCAGTGGTTTTACCCTATGGTAGGTTACGTCATGCTGTTCTACCACAGGGTAGAACCACGGACAGGATACCGGGCGCTCTCTGCGTTGGAGGACGACTCGTCTCCCTGAGCTGCTAGGGAGGACCAAGGCACAGACCACGCGCCTCTCCTGTGCTTCTCCACGGAGCGAACGAGCCCGGAAGGGACAGTGTTCCCTGCACGGGAGCCACCGGAGACGGGGCTCATGGGGGGAGAGGCAGCAGAGACAGGAAGGGCACAGAGGTGTGCATGTGCTCTGGGCACGGGCAGGGGTATGTGGGTGTGCGTGTGTCTGTGCTCTGGGGGCAGGCAGGTGTGTGCGTGCTGGGCTTGGGGGGGTGTGCGCAGGTGTGTGCTCATATGTGTGCATGTGCTCTGGGCGTGGCGGGTGTGTGTGCAGGCATGTGCAAGAGGCTGTGTCTGTGTTCTGGGCGCGGGCAGGCTGGGCGGGGGGGCGATGTCTGTGCTCTGGGCACAGGGTGTGTGTGTGTGTCTGTGCTCTGGGCGTGGGCAGGCTGGGCGGGGGGGCGATGTCCATGCTCTGGGCACAGGGTGTGGGGGCGGTGTACGTGCTCTGGGCGCGGGCAGGCTGGGGGGGGGCGTGTCCGTGCTCTGGGCGCGGGCAGGCTGGGCGGGGGCGTGTCTGTGCTCTGGGCACAGCGTGTGGGGGGCGTGTCTGTGCTCTGGGCGCGGGCAGGCTAGGGGGGCGGGTCCGTGCTCTGGGCGCGGGCAGGCTGGGCGGGGGCGTGTCTGTGCTCTGGGCGCGGGCAGGCTGGGCGGGGCGTGTCTGTGCAAAGGGCGCGGGCAGGCTGGGGGGGGCGTGTCCGTGCTCTGGGCGCGGGCAGGCTGGGGGGGGGCGTGTCTGTGCGCGGGGCGCGGGCAGGCTGGGGGGGGCGTGTCTGTGCTCTGGGCGCGGGCAGGCTGGGCGGGGGCGTGTCTGTGCTCTGGGCGCGGGCAGGCTGGGCGGGGGCGTGTCCGTGCTCTGGGCGCGGGCAGGCTGGGGGGGGCGTGTCCGTGCTCTGGGCGCGGGCAGGCTGGGCGGGGGCGTGTCTGTGCTCTGGGCGCGGGCAGGCTGGGCGGGGGGGGGGGCGGTGTCTGTGCTCTGGGCGCGGGCAGGTCGGGGGGCAGCGGTGATGTCCATGCTCTGGGCACGGGGAGGGGTGTGTGTGTGTGTGTCCGTGCTCTGGGTGCAGGCAGGCTGGGCGGGGGGGCGATGTCCATGCTCTGGGCGCCGGGGGTGTGTGTGTGTGTCCGTGCTCTGGGCGCAGGCAGGCTGGGGCGGGGGGCGGTGTCCGTGCTCTGGGCGTGGGTATGGATGCACTGGGGGTGTGCAGGCGTGTGGGGGTTGTGTGTGGGCGGGTGGTGAGTGAGCGTGGCAGGGACAGGCAAGCAGGCAGATGTGTGTGGCTGGTGGGAGTGTGCAGACCTGGGAAGGGAGAGGTGTGTGTGTGTGTAGGACAGGCGTTCCCTGGGGCCCCTGGCACCCCCACCGGGCCAAGGGCCGATGCCAATGAGTGCTGGGCGCACCAGGGCCCACGTTCACTGGGATGCTTTCCAAGCTGCTGTCTCCTAAAATGCTTCCCAGGCTACATGTAGCAGTGCTGAAATGCAGCTGCCTCTGGGATGGAGGCTGACACGGGATAGTGGGGACCCCCCCCCATTGTCTCCGAAAGCACTCAGGACCGTTCAGGCTGCACCCAGCAGAGCCGGGCTGGTGTGTATGGGGGTGCGCGGGCCGAGTTAAGCCGTCTGGGCTGCTCCCTTTCCCCAGGTGAAGCTCTTGTATGCAGGGGCCAGTGGGCCCAGCCCCCCTGCCAGCTGGCCCCCCGGAGTGCCTGGAGAGCAGGAGTGGAGCGGCTGCAGCTCTGCCCTCTTGGGGGCACCGTGCACCCCCGTCACTGCGCTCTGGTCTCTCGTCCCCCAGGGAATGGTTCTTCCTCTTGTCCCACGAGGTGCTCAACCCCATGTACTGCCTGTTTGAATACGCCGGGAAGAACAACTACTGCCTGCAGATCAACCCCGCCTCCTCCATCAACCCCGACCACCTCACCTACTTCCGCTTCATCGGCCGCTTCATCGCCATGGTGAGCGCGCGCCCCGGCGCCGGGCGGGAGGAAGGAGCCAGTCAGTGAGGAGAGCAGGCCTGGCCCCACGCGGGGCGAGCGGGTGGGGCCCTGGGTTTGGATGGGGCTTAGCCACTTCAGCCCGAAAATGTTCCAAGCCTTGGCCCCGGCGGCTGGCTGGCCCGGGTGGGGTGTGCAGGAGCAGCTGGTCTCTGTGCTGGGGGAGCAGCTGGCCGCTTGCGGGGCCCAGCGTCGACTTGGGGAGTGGGGAAGGCAAAGGTGGCTCCATCTCAGAGGCCAGGACTCGGAGAGGAGGAGCCGTGTGCTTCGCCGGACTGTGGGCTCCACCAGATCCAGATCCGCAGCCTCAGGAACAGCTTGGGGGTCAGGGTGCCCGGTGAGTGGGGCGGGGGGCTCTGGGGTGGTGGTGAGAGGGCTGTCACTGTGGGGCTGTGGATTGTGGAGCCAGAGTAGGGCCTGTGTATCACAGGAGGCACATCGGGCTGGCCGGAAGGGGGGTTTGCGGGGGTGTCCAGAGGTGTGTGTGTGTGTGTGTGTGTGGAGGAGGTTCAGTGGGTGGCTGGAGGGGTGCAGGGGGGTCAGTCTGTGTATTGGAGGAGGTTCGGGGGGGTGTCTGTGTATCAGAGGAGGTGGCCCGAGGGGGTGTGTGTGTATTGGAGGAGGTTCGGGGAGGGGGTGTCTGTGTATCGGAGGAGGTGACCAGAGGGGTGTGTGTGTGTGTGTGTGTGTGTGTTGGAGAAGGTTCGGGGGGGGGTATCTGTGTATCGGAGGAGGTTCGGAGGAGGGTTTAAACCCCTCCATGGGGTCTGTGTATCGGAGGAGGTGGCCAGAGGGGGGATGTGTGTATTGGAGGAGGTTCGGGGAGGGGGTTTCTGTGTATTGGAGGAGGTGGCCAGAGGGGGTGTGTGTGTGTGTATTGGAGAAGGTTCGGGGGGGGGGGACTGTGTATCGTGGGTGTCTGTGTATCGGAGGAGGTGGCCAGAGGGGGGATGTGTGTATTGGAGGAGGTTCGGGGAGGGGGTTTCTGTGTATTGGAGGAGGTGGCCAGAGGGGGTGTGTGTGTGTGTATTGGAGAAGGTTCGGGGGGGGGTATCTGTGTATCGGAGAGGGGGTCTGAGTATCGGAGGAGGTTCGGGGAGGGGGGTCTGTGTATCGTGGGTGTCTGTGTATCGGAGGAGGTGGCCAGAGGGGGGATGTGTGTATTGGAGGAGGTTGGGGGGGTGTCTGTGTATTGGGGGTGTCTGTGTATCGGAGGAGGTGGCCAGAGGGGGGATGTGTGTATTGGAGGAGGTTGGGGGGGGTGTCTGTGTATTGGGGGTGTCTGTGTATCGGAGGAGGTGGCCAGAGGGGGGATGTGTGTATTGGAGGAGGTTGGGAGGGGATGTCTGTGTATCGGAGGTGGTTCCCGGGGCCTCGCCCAGCTGTACTGCGGGGATGTGCCCAGGTCCTTGGCTGCCACCCCAGTGTTCCAGTGGATCTGCAGCTTTGGGGACTATTTTTAGCCCCAACAACATGAGATTTTCCAGCTGCCCAAACCCCAGCGAGACTCCCCCTGTCTCTGGTGGCCTGAGCCCAGCCTCCTCTCCCCACGGCCTGGGGCTCAGGCCTGGCAGGGGCTGGGGCTCAGAGTCCCCTGGCTCTGAGATCGGACCCTCCATGGTACCATGCTCAGGAAGCTGGTACATTCTTCCCAGGTCTCCCCCAGCCGCCCAGCCCTGCTCGGAGCAGAGCCGGATCCCCATAAACTCCCCGACTATTAATCACCGCTGGGCTGCTCCAGACAAGCGTCTGCATTGTTTTTGGCTGCCTTTGCCTTGAGGCTTCTGGAAGCCAGGATCCAGGGCGGCCAGCAGGGCTGTTTAAACAAGTGCTCTTAATAGAGCTGCAAAGGGAGAGGGAGACGCCATGGAATTGGGGGTGGGAGGGAAGGTGGGTGCTCTGCACACCCGGCACTGCAGGCAGGACTCTTGTGCTCCCGAGACTCAGGGCTGGGCTGTCATCATGAGGGGCCACATTCTCCTAGTCACGAGCCTCTGGGCCCTGTTCCCCTGGCCAGCTGTGCTTCGTGGCCCCAGGAGGCTCAGTGTCCCGCTTGGCTCAGTGACTAGCCTCAGGGTCCCCTGGCACGCGGCTCCCTCAGCCACTTGGCGGCAGTGGAAGGAGCAGTGTTGGGTGCTTTGGTCACTACGTTCCGCCGCCCAGCTGCCGCTTTTGTCAGCGTCCGTGGCCATGCTGGGATCCAGAGCCCGTGACCAGGGGGTTCTCTCCCGCACAGGCGCTGTATCATGGAAAATTCATTGACACTGGCTTCACGCTCCCCTTCTACAAACGCATGCTTAACAAGAGACCCACGCTGAAGGACCTGGAATCCATTGACCCTGAGTTCTACAACTCCATCGTCTGGATCAAGTCAGTGCCTCTCCCCTGCCAGCCCAGGGGCCCTGCTTCTCTAGGGGTGATGGGGTGAAGTCCCCATACAGGGTGGTCTCTGGCCACATGCCAGGGCTTGGGGTGCTGAGGATCCTGCCTCAGGCCTGGTGTATCAGACCCACCAACACCTGCACATGAGCCTGTGAAATCTCCAAGCAGCTGCAGAAAAGCCACCCATACCACGGCATGCAGGGTACTCATAGGGAGTGCTGCGGCCCTCATCCTGCCAGATCTCGCGGTGCCAAGGCCTTGCTGGGTGCAGCCAGGCTAACGTTCCTTGTGTCGCTTCTCCCCCAGGGAGAACAGCCTGGAGGAGTGTGGCCTGGAGCTGTACTTCATCCAGGACATGGAGATTCTGGGCAAGGTGACAACACACGAGCTGAAGGAAGGAGGGGAGAGTATCCGGGTGACGGAGGAGAATAAGGAAGAGTATATCATGTAAGTACCAGTGCCTGGGCTCTCCCCCCACCTTGGCATGGAGTGTGGGGCACGGGGGCATGGTGCTGCTCCTGGGGCTACTTGGCTTTGACGTGGGCAGCAGGCACAAGGAGATGGGCTGTGGGCTGGGTGGCCTTGCCCCATCCCTGAATGCTCAGTCTGGGATCTGGCTCTGGTGGTAGGGGCGGTTTTGCCAGCACTTTCTGAGAGGGGAGGTAGAGCATTGGGGGTGGTTCTTATCTCATAGACTCAGAGACTTTAAGGTCAGAAGGGACCATTATGATCATCTAGTCTGACCTCCTGCACAACGCAGGCCACAGAATCTCACCCATCCACTCCTGTAACAAACCCCTAACCTATGTCTGAGTTATTGAAGTCCCCAAATTGTGGTTTAAAGACCCTCTGCCCCAGGCCCTGCAGCCGCAGCCGCTCAGCTGCCTGCCCACCACAGCTCTGGGTGCTGCTGGTTCTGTGCTGAGTCGGGCCCAGGCAGCAGAAGAATCCCCAAAACCTGGTTCGAGCTGGTGCATCCCTCGTGGACAGGCGTTGTCAGTGCACCCACGACAGCAGGTCTCTGTTCCCAAAGTGCCCTCTGCCGACAGGGACCTCAGAGAGCCACCGCTTTGGGAGGCAGGAGCACAACACAAGAAAGGATCGGGAGGAACCTTGAGAATTTGCCAGGCTCCTCTCCCTGCACTAGCCCTGCTGCTGGCCGGGAACATCAGAGGTTCAGACAGCGGGGTGGGCGGGATGGTTGTGGGTACCGTGTCTGAGGGCTTGGCTGGGGTACGCCCCGGGTTGCATGTCTGCCCTTGCAGGCTACTGACGGACTGGAGGTTCACGCGGGGTGTGGAGGAGCAGACCAAGGCCTTCCTGGATGGCTTCAATGAGGTGGCACCACTGGAGTGGCTGCGGTACTTCGATGAGAAGGAGCTAGAGGTGAGTCAGCAAGTGCTGGGTCTCCGCGCCCCCGGCTGGGTGAGTCCCGAGCATTGGTGCTCGCTGTCCCACAGCAGAGAGGTCCTAGCATCGGCTGGGGCTGCTGGCTACTGACACACACACACTCACACTCTCTCTCACTCTCTCTCTCTGTATTTAACTCTGCATTTAACTCTGCTCCTGACATGCGGCACTGACGGAGGCATTATCCGGACACAAGCTCTCGTCCCACCTGCTGCCAGGTGTCGGGCCTGTAGAGCAGGGGACCTACTGCCGGGCTGGAGACTTCCTGCCGAGCCCCTGACTCCTCCAGTGCCTGGGGCGTGGGCGGAAATGGAACCCCGCTGCCTAGCCCGACCCTGGAGGAATTATGCACGTGCCACTCCAGCCATTTTCCTGCGTAGAGTGCGGGTGGGGGAGTCTGTGGCTCGGCTGCTGACTTGTCCCCTGGTTCCCTAGCTGATGCTCTGCGGCATGCAGGAGATGGATATGAGCGACTGGCAGAAGAACACCATCTACCGGCACTACACCAAGAACAGCAAGCAGATCCAGTGGTTCTGGCAGGTGAGCCTGAATGGTACCTGGGAGCCGTCCCTGGCCAGCAAGCGGGAGTAGGGTTGGGTGGCAGGATCAGTCTGGCTCCACTGCCTGGCTCCACTGCTCGCCAGCCTCCAGGCAGAAAGATCTGAAACCGAGCACATCTCCAGCACGAGGGCTTTGGTCGTAGCTGGCAGCGGCTCCAGAGTTGCTCAGGGCAGCAGGCAGCACTTAGTGGTCAGCCTGTTTCCAGCAATAGCTGCTGCTCTGGGGGAGGCAGGATGGGAGACGGTGACCAAAGAGGCTGGAAATAAAGCAGCCCCAGTTAGGTGCCTCTTCTCCTCAGTGAGTGATCAGGACAGAAGGGGAGCAAACTGGTCCTCAGCCAGGGCAGTGCGGGGTAAAGCCTGTGTCCGGGAGTGACAGCAGGAGACTCAGGATCGGGTGTGGAGTCATCTCTTCGGAGGATTCTCAGGCTGGGTGCGGCTCCCATCCCGCACCCCTGTGGATTGTAGATTAGATCCTGCAGCCTCAGCGTCTGGGGGACGCTCTGTGTTTTGCGGTTTGGTTTCCTGTTGGAGCTGGCAGGAGCCTCCGAGGCAGGAATGAGAGATGCTGCCCCCTGCCCCCCAATCCCAAGCCCCATTGCTGAAGCCAGGAGCACACAGGTGATGGCAGAATCCCCGTCTCATTGCATCTACTGTTGGTTGCAGGTGATTAAGGAGATGGACAATGAGAAGAGGATCCGGCTTTTACAGTTCGTTACAGGGACCTGCCGCCTACCAGTTGGAGGATTCGTAGAGCTCATTGGTATCTATCTCCCAGCTGCCCCGGGGGGGTAAAGGAGAGAGAGATTCGCCATAGTCCAGTGGTGTGGAAGGGTGGGGAGCAGAGGGGGGCAGCATTATGACTCTTCCACTCGCCTTTCCGCGGTACAGCTCAGAGCATATACAAAGGCAGAGAAGTAAGCGAAGGCACAGAGAAGGGACAGAATCCCCCCAGCTCTCACGTTTTTAACCAAATGTTGTACTGTACTAGGCCAAATGCCTTACAGCAGTCGCATATCTGTCAACACGGTTATCTTTGCCAACCAAACCTGTAATCTCATCAAACAATGGGAGCAGTATTGTTCGACAAAATCGAATTTCCATAAAACCAGGCTGCTTGGCATTAATTACGCTACCATCATTTCATTCTTTACTGAATGGCCTTTCCATTATTTTCATGGAATTGATGTAAACCTAGTCAGCATATAGTTACCCAGGTTATCCTGTTTTCCCTTATTAAATACTCTCCTATTGGCTTTTTTCCCAGTCCCCTGGAATTTCCCCAGTGTTCGAAAATTTGTTAAATATCAACATCAGTGGCTAAGAGAGTTCCTCGGCCAATTGTTTTAAAACTCTTGAAGTTATCCGATCCTGCATGTTTAAAAACGTTTAACTTTAGCCATTGCTATTTAACATCCTCTCTTGTTACTGTTGGAATAGAAAGTATTCCATTATTACTATAAGCTGTGAATATTCCATGGAGCTGTGAATATTCCTTAAACCTACTGAGCATAGATTTTTTTCACTGATCCCTTTAGCCTCCCTTATCAGTAGTCTGCATTTCATCACTGTTAATTTATAGTCATTACTATCAACTTCCTTCTTTTTCCATTTGTTATATATTATTTTTAGTTCTGTTTTTACATATTAATCAGAATATTTCTTCTTCGAGTGATTGCTCCTATCCATTCCAATGTAGGTGTGCGCGCCGCGCGTGCACGGCTTCTCCGGAACATTTTTACCCTAAACCTTGCATCTGAAGAAGTGGGTATTCACCCACGAAAGCTCATGCTGCAAAACGTCTGTTAGTCTATAAGGTGCCACAGGATTCTTTGTTATTTTTACCCTAGCAACTCCGGCGGGCCGGCTGGCGCCCCCTGGAGTGGCGCCGCCATGGCGCTGGATATATACCCCAGCCGGCCCGTCCGCTCCTCAGTTCCTTCTTACCGCCCGTGACGGCCAGTTGGAACAGTGGAGTGCTCTCTGTCCTCCACAACCCTAGCGTTTCTCCATCTCTTACTGTATATAGTTCGTTAGTTAGTTTGATAGGTGACCCACTCGATTCGCCTCGAAGCGTTTTTTCTGCCGGGGGTGCAGAACACGTTGGCAGACCATCTCAGCAGGTCGTTCGCCTCCCACGAGTGGTCCCTTCGCCCGGATGTGGCTTATACAATCTTCCAGAGATGGGGCTTTCCCCAGATAGACCTATTCGCCTCCAGGGTCAACAGGAAGTGCACCAGGTTCTGCTCGTACCAAGGTCGAGCTCCGGGCTCCCTCTCGGATGCGTTCCTCCTGTCGTGGACAGGTCCCCTCCTCTACGCGTTTCCCCCGTTTCCGCTCGTACACCGGGTGTTACTCAAGCTTCGGAGGGACAGGGCCCGCGTAATACTCGTCGCTCCGTCCTGGCCGAGACAGCACTGGTACACCCTGCTGCTCGAGCTGTCAGTTCGGGATCCCATTCCCCTTCCGTTATGGCCGGACCTCATCACTCAGGACCTCGGCAGGCTTTGTCACCCGAACCTGCAGTCGCTGCATCTTACAGCTTGGTTCCTGAGTGATTGACCGACGCAGAGAGGGGTTGTTCGTCGGCGGTGCAACAAGTCCTGCTCGAAAGTAGAAAGCCTTCGACGCGCTCTACCTACCTCGCGAAGTGGAAACGCTTCGCGCTCTGGTGCGACCAGCGAGGTCTTAACCCATTCTTGGTCCCTATCTCGACCATCCTCGACTACCTCTGGTACCTGAAAGGTCAAGGTCTTGCGATCTCTTCCCTGAAGGTGCACCTGGCGGCTCTGGCGGCCTTTCGGCCCGCCATCGGAGGTCGGTCTGTCTTCTCTCACCCGATGGTTGCCCGCTTCCTTAAAGGTCTAGACCGTCTGTACCCGCCGGTACGTCCAGCTGTTTGTGGCAATCACTGATCGCATGAAGGGCGAGCCAGTATCCTCGCAGCGCATTTCATCCTGGGTGACGTCATGTATACGAACGTGCTACGAGCTTGCTCGCGTCCCCCCATGCCGCCTCACCGCTCATTCCACCAGAGCGCACGCTTCTTCGGCCACCTTCCTGGCCCATGTCCCCATCCAGGACATCTGTAGGGCGGCCACCTGGTCTTCGGTACACACCTTCGCTTCCCACTACGCCTTGGTGCAACAGTCTCGAGACGATGCAGCCTTTGGATCCGCAGTCTTGCACTCTGCCACGTCTCACTCTGACCCCACCGCCTAGGTAAGGCTTGGGAATCACCTACATTGGAATGCATAGGAGCAATCACTCGAAGAAGAAAAGACGGTTACTCACCGTAGTAACTGTTGTTCTTCGAGATGTGTTGCTCCTATCCATTCCAGACCCGCCCTCCTTCCCCACTGTCGGAGTAGCCGGCAAGAAGGAACTGAGGAGCGGACGGGCCGGCTGGGGTATATATCCAGCGCCATGGCGGCGCCACTCCAGGGGGCGCCAGCCGACCCGCCGGAGTTGCTAGGGTAAAAATGTTCCGGAGAGCCGTGCACGCGCGGCGCGCACACCTACATGGAATGGATAGGAGCAACACATCTCGAAGAACAACAGTTACTACGGTGAGTAACCGTCTTTTTTTAATTGAAGAAGCATTCCTCAATTAAAGGGGAGGGATAGCTCAGTGGTTTGAGCATTGGCCTGCTAAACCCAGGGTTGTGAGTTCAATCCTTGAGACGGCCACTTAGGGATCTGGGGCAAAAAAATTGGTCCTGCTAGTGAAGGCAGGGGGCTGGACTCAATGACCTTTCAAGGTCCCTTCCAGTTCTAGGAGATTGGTATATCTCCAATTATTACTTGTGAAATTGTGTTTTGTTGGGTATTAAGTTTTGTTTTCCTAGACAACTCCCTATTACCTTTCATGTTTTGTTTAAATTGTTTAAATTTTTCTTCCTAATCATTTTTACTCATAATGATTTTCAACTTTCAGCCCAAAATATATGTATTACTGGTCAGGACTATCCACTGTTTGCTTATAACAAATGTAATCCACCATGACCAGTTTCACCTAGGCAATCACAATTTTTATTCAGTGATCAGTTCATCTTCGGATATCAAAATGAGGTCTTATATGGAATTACCCTGAGCTGGTTGCAATATTTCTTGAGTTAGAAAATTGTCTATAATTTTTAGAAACTCCAGGGACATTTCCATCATGACAGCAGGAGATCTCCAGTGTATGTCCCTCAGACTGAAATCCCCCATGATAAGTTTTTCTTCCTGCACATTATATGTAGCTGTTTAAAGAGCTGTTAGTCCTGCTGTCTAGTCTGGTTTGGTGATCTCTGATGGACTGCCACCAGTAGCCCAGCTTTGCCATCGCATGCCAGATGAGTGGTCTGTCTAGTCCAGCATCCTGTCAGTGGCCAGTACCAACTGCTTCAGAGGAAGGTAGAAGAAACCCCTTAGTGGCCATTTATGCACTAACATACCTATCAGGGAAATTTCTTCCTGATCCCAGGCAGGTAATGTTGGCTTAAGCCCTGGAGCACAAGAGCTGTATTACCTGATAAGGGAAATGTTGATATAAATCCCTACTGAGCTCTTTGCATCAATGAGATCTTGTGGCAGAGTGTTCCCCAGGTTCGCTATATGTTGCGTGAAGTGTCCTTTCCAGCTTTCAGGGTTTCCTTTCCTGTAATGTAATGAGTTGTTCTGTTGGTGACTGACAGGCAGTAATGGGCCGCAGAAGTTCTGCATCGATAAAGTTGGCAAAGAGACGTGGCTGCCCCGGAGTCACACCTGGTGAGTCTCATTCCTCTTGGAGCAGGTGGGGGTGAATCCAAGCAGTCTGTGTGGGGCTGCCCCTTGCTTCCTCTCCAACCAGTTCCACCATGGGCTTTGCAGGGGATGTGGCCACAACTTCTGTGTGCTGGGGCCAGCTTATGCATCTCAAAGTGCAGCCCCAGAGCGTGGCTGAGAGAGCAGGGAGATGCCCCTGCCTCAGGAGAGCATGGGGGCGGGGGAAGGGGGGAATTGCCACTGCATTGACAGCCTTTGTTTTCTCGCCAGCTTTAACCGCCTGGATCTTCCTCCCTACAAGAGCTATGAACAGCTGAAGGAGAAGCTGCTGTATGCCATTGAGGAGACAGAAGGCTTTGGCCAGGAGTAATGGTGTTTGCTCCTTCCCCAGCACCCCCCGGCCGGCCCAGGGCAGAGCAGTGTCTGAGCAGGCTGCATGCTGGGTGCTCTCGCTCTCAGGGTGGGCAGAGAGCGCCCGTCACCGAGCAGTTTGTCTCCCTCCCTCCCTGGGAGTTTGTCTGTCACTCTTGTTCCTGGATTAGGCTTGTGCCAATGCAGCCCAATGGCGGACGGGCCACCCCCCCACCTCCAAAGCGAGCCCAAGGTCTAAGGGGGGAGGTGGACACAAGAGCCGCCCATATGCCACTACTGAGGGGGAATGAAGCGGAGGGCTGGGAGGGGGCTGGATCACTGGCCCCTTGCCACGTGGTGCCCTCCTGCGGGCCGGATCCTGTACAAGTTCCAGTCACTATCCAACTGCAGCCCAGCGTCTGAGCTCCAGATCTTGGGGTCTTTGGGCCTGCAGCAGGGACCCCCCAAGGCTGGGCAGTAGTGAAGACACCTCCCCCTCCCCGAGCCACTTTGCACCAAAGAAATGTGTGCAATCGTTCCCTCTGCCACCTGGAAAACGGGCACTGACTGAATGAAAAGCAGAGAATTCGGAACAAACCCAGTGATTTCCTGTGGCGTCTTTCCTTTGTTAGTGCACGGAGCCGGTTAGCTGTGGCCCTGCGTCCCTTTGGATTGGGGCTGCTCGCTGCAGCCGCAAGCGGCCAGAGCTCGGAACGGCCCGAGCCAGCAGGGCCGGGTGGGCACTTCTGTCTGGGGAAGCTGGACAGGGCGTTTTACAGTTAGCTGCAGTCAAACGAACAGGGAACTGCTTTTTAAGTGTCGTTTTTCACTTCTGTTTCTCCTGGTGTATCGATTAAAGTAACTAAAGCTCCTACTCAGGTGGCTCTGGGTAGTGACATCCATGAGCCCAATCCTGCCCCCAACAGAGGCAATGGCAAAACTCCCCTTGCCCTTCAGCCGGCTCCTTCCCCCCCAGTGAGTGGGGGGCCCTTTTCCTTTCAGTTGTCTCTGCACAGGATGAATGTGGCTGGGAACTCTGCCCCCAAGGAGTGACCAGGGGGAGGGCCGCCCCGAGGCAGGGCTGGCGGGGGCGTAGGCCTGTGCTTTGATTTGCGAGTGTGTGTGTGTGGCCCCCGGGCTCTTTATTTAACTATTTAAATGGAATATGTTGCTAGGTGGTGGTGATGCTCTTTAATAGGATCCTAGAGGTTCCGCTCGTGTTTTGTACAGACAATGCGCTGTTCTCTCGCGCTCTGGTCCTGCAGCGACTGCAGCTGAGGGCTGTGAAACGGGCTCTGTCGCCGCTGAAACCAGCAGAGAGCTTTTTAAAGCAGTGACCCCTCCTGACTTGCCCTGCGGCTGGCAGCTGAGTGCCCATGTGTGAAGAGCTCGTGTGGCCTTTGCTCCGTCTGTGGGTTCAAGTGGAAACTCTTGGCCTGATTCTTCTGTCACAGACCGCGGTGGAGATCAGAAGCCCTTGGAGTTACGCTGCTGTAAGTGAGGGCAGAATCCAGCTGTCTGCTGTTTCCTTATTCTATAGCCTCTGCCGGCCTAGGCTGCTGCCACAGAGAGTTCACCCTTCCAACGCCTGAGGACAGCAATGGCCCAAGTGTGGTGTGTGCCTGGGGGGCAGGCATCTGTGTACATAGCTGTATATAATGAAGTCTATGGATACAACAAATTGCAATAGCTTTTGAGCGGTAACCTTGATAGTTTTGTACTGCACCATCCTGCCTCAGTGATGCCAATTTCTTGTGCAATAAACGATCAGCAGCTGCTTGGGGTTTGCGTGTGACTCTGTGAAGGTGGCAGATCAATACAGTCCTGTGAAGAGAGAGGTTCTGTCCAGGGCTTAAATTCTTACAGAGTATTTCCCAGAGCACCTCCCAGCCCCAAAATGCTATAAAAACTCCAGGGGGGTTGAAAATATTTGCCAGAGCTCTGCTTAGCACAGCTCCAGCTGAATTTAATCCTGGTTCTGTCCCCGTCTCTCTCAGCAGCCGGGGCCCAGGGGGATGCTCCCAAGGAGCAGAGCACAGCCCCCTGGGGCATGCAGGATGCAGTGTAAAGTCATGGAAGTAGGAAGGAAACATTTGTGGCCCCAGCACTGGGAATTCAGGCACCAGCAGCAGCTTCTGCCCTCATCACCGTAGGACCCGCGTGCCTTCAGGGACAGCTGGCCTCTTCCGGTGCCATTCTGCATATGGGACACGAGATGGAGGCTAGCGCCTCCATTGTGCCCACACCCACCCTGACTGGTGCTGGGTGGGGGCTTTGTGGAGAAGCGGGGGGGGAGGGGCTGCTCTGTCACTAGCACGTAGTACTATGGGACCCCTAGGTGCTGCTATAAATCCTCCACCCCCTGATCCTTGGCTGGCCATGCTCCACTGTGCCCTCCCTGCCCGGAGCCAGCAGGGGCTGGGAGGCTTTGGGAGCTGAACTGCCCGGGTGGAACAGAATTCGGCGCTGGCCTTGCATGTGCAGTTGCTCATTGCTCTGTTCAGCAGGGCCCATGGTGAAGGGAATGCGGGGGCTGTCTGGAGGGAAGTGAGCATCCCCAGCAAAGATGGGTGGGTTCTGAAGGCTGCTCTTCCAGGCTTGCTCAGAGAGGGGAGAGGGTTCGGGCATCACCGGTGTGTCGGGGTGAGGAGGCTCCCATCCCAGGGGCTACAAGGAAAGACCATGCGCTGCAGTGCCCCATTGTGACAGCCTGGCTCATCTGGGCCACTGCAGTGGAAGGGGAGAGTTTGAGCTGCCCCTCAAACGACTAGGGGCAGTTTGCTTGATGCTGCCTAAGCCCATAGCACTGGGCAAATGAACACATAATCTGCTGCGGCCTGGCCCATAGGAGAGTGTCATCCACCCGGGGTCCCGCAGAGCCATGGGCCCTGGAGCCCACAGCAAAGCTAGCCCCATTTAGACTCCTAGCCTCCAATGTCTCCCCACCCCGAGTCCACTAGCTCCTGCTGCGCCCTGGGAGCAAGAGCTGGCATGGATGGGCTGTGTGCTGGAGGGGTTCGGTCCAGCCTCTGGGACACCTGATGGAGTCCAGGAATGGTTGGCAGTTCTGAGCTGGTATTTGGATGGTGGTTGCAGCAGGGTAGGGTGGGATGGCTTGTTATGGGGGAGGATTTTGCAGCTAAGGGAAGGGTGGGAGCGTTGGGGCAATTTCCCTGCTGAGGAGCCTTGTCTTCAGCATCTGAGGGCCAGGCCCTTTCTGGGGCTAAAGGGCAGCGCGGTAAATGGACGGAATGGAGAGGAGGGGCCAGCGGCTTTGATAGTTAAACACCTTCAGCTTGGAATACAGCAAAGAGCCAAGTTTGCTTAAGGACACAGAGCTGCAGTATTCACGGGATAGAAAAGCTTCCAGGTGCCCCAGCAGCAACCAGCCCAATGTCAGCCACAGAGACCCCACCTCCCCCAGGCTTCCCTTGCTCCATCCCAGACTGTGCCCAGGGGGCTTGGAGCAGGATCTACCCACATGCCCATTTTTGGTGAGTAAGTGTCCGTATGGGCCATGTGTGCAGCGAATGAGCCTGCATTGCGGCCCTCCTCCCCCACTGCCCTGCCAGAGGTGAGGCTGATGGCTCCTGAAAGGCTGTAATTGATGGGAAGGTGGTACACGGCCTTCTTTATATTCCAGAGAGATGAGCTGCCACCAAATGCCCGCCCAGTGACTGCAGTCTGGGGCAGGAGACTCCCAAGGCACCTGGAAAAATTCAGACAGTATAACACAGCCGGGCCTTTGCAGAGCACGAACAGTGACCAGTTCCCATTTCAGACATTCACAGAGTCCAAGGCCAGACTGACCTGTATCAACAGGCCAGAGACCTGCCCCAGAATAACACATAGAGCAAAAGTTTTAGAAAAATAGCCCACCTTGACTTACAAATTGCTTGGGATGGAGCATCCACCACGACCCTTGGTAAATTGTGCTAATGGTAATTACTCTCCTAGTTAAAAATTTATGCCTTATTTCTAGTCTAGCTTCAACTTCCAGCCATTGGATCGTGCTATACCTTTTGCTGCTAGATTGAAGAGCCCATTATTAACTATTTGTTCCCCGTGTAGTTACTTGTGGACTGTGATCAAGTCACCCCTTGCACTTCTCTTTGTTAAGCAAAATAGACTGAGCTCTTTGAGTCTGTCACTACAAGGCATGTGTTCTAATCCTTTAATCATTCTTGTGGATCTTCTCCGAACCCTTTCCAACTTATCAACATCCTTCTTGAATTGTGGGCACCAGAACTGGATACAGGATTCCAGCTGTGGTTATACCAGTGCCAAATACAGAGGTAAAATAACCTCTCTACTTCTCCTTGAGATTCCTGTTTATGCATCCCAGGAGCGCATTAGCCCTTTTGGCCACACTGGCAG